>NC_047084.1:47649187-48849187 GCF_902459505.1 Geotrypetes seraphini
TGAGGCTGTATAGAGATTGAAGAGGGTGGAGGATAGCGGTGATCCTTGGGGTATGTTGCAGGGGTTGGACCAAGGCTCTGAATTTTCTGTGTCTGATTTTCCTCTGTATGTTCTGGATTTCAGGAAACCTTCAAACCATGAGTATACTTTATCTGAGATACCTATTGTGTCCAGAATTTGTAGTAGAATGTCGTGGTCTACCAGGTCGAATGCTGCAGTCAGGTCCAGTTGTATGAGCAGCATTTTTTTTCCTGTGCTGAGGTGTTGTCTAGTTGTGTCCATAAGGGAATTTAGTAAAGTCTCTGTGCTAAAGTTGGTTCTGTGTGGGGTGGAGTATGTTGTGGTCCTCTAGATATCTAGTGAGGAGTCCGGCTACTAGTCCTTCTGTTAGTTTGACGTATAGAGGTATTGAGGCAATGGGTCTGTAGTTGGATGGTTGATTTGTTGGACCCTTTAGTCTTTTAGGATTGGAGTGATGATGATTTCGCTGAGGTCAGTTGGGAAAAGGCCATCTGTGAGCGTGGTTTGTATCCATTGTAGGAGTAGAGCACGGAATTTTGGGCTGGAGGTTGTTAAGAGAGGGCAATGGTTGAGGTCACAGGATGCATGGCTGTATTTTTTGTAGTTTATTGAATTCGGGCCATTGTATATTGGGGAAGTGGGACCAAGTTCTGTCTGCTGCGGTTGATTTTTTTTTTTCTGTGGGGTGTATTGTGAATTCAATTAGGTGTGTTGGGGTACCATCGAGGGTTGCTCTGGCGTTTGTAATTTTATTCTTTAAGTGTTCTGCTAAGATGGTGGCAGAGGGGGGAGGGGTGTTGTTAGTGGTCAGGTAGGGTTTGGTGTCAGTCAGATCTTTTAATATTTGGAAGAGTGTCTTGGGTTTCTGTGCCTATTAGATTGGAGTAGTGTGCTTTTCTTTTACCCTTTAATTGTAGTTTGTATTGTTTGTTAATTTTTTCCAGGCATTTTTTGTATGTTCTAGGTTAGTTTTTCTCTATTTTCTTTCTAGTCGTCTGCATTGTCTTTTGAGTTGGAGTAATTCGTTGTCATATCATTGGTCTGATCGTCTGCTGGTTCTAGTTTTGGTTTGCAGTGGGGCTAGTTCATCAAGGGTGTTTGTGCTTAATTTGCTCCATTGTGAAATGAAGTTCTTGGGGTTGCATTCTTGAATTGTTTTATCTATTTTTGTCCAGAATTTAGTGGGCTTGATGTATTTGCGTGAGGTGTAAGTTACTGTTTTGGATTTTGGTATGGTTTTGTTTTTGGTCTAATTGATGTTGAAGGTGTATGTGTAGTGGTCTGACCAGAGGGATGGGGACCAGGTTCCATTGGATGTTTGAATTTCTGATGTAGATGGTTGATGAGTCATGAAGGCTGCGATGTCAAGTTGGTGACCTTTTTCATGAGTAGTTTGTGGATTTAAAATCTGGAAGGATAAGACATTGAGAAATGAAAGAAAGTTATCTACTAGTTTGGATGATTGGTCTTCAATATGTAGGTTTAGATCTCCTAGGATAAGGTTTTAGTCCAGGGGTGCCCACACTTTTTGGGCTTGCGAGCTACTTTTAAAATGACCAAGTCAAAATGATCTACCAACAATAAAATTTTTAAAAAACACAACGCATACTGTACGCATAGAATTGTTAATTATCATTCCTATTCCGGGTTTTTTTCCAAGAGGTCAAAGCAGATGACTATGCACTGTCACCTCAGTAACAACCATACAAAAATAGACAAATACCCACCCCCTCCCTTTTTACTAAACCACGATAGCAGTTTTTAGCGCAGGGAGCTGCGCTGAATGCCCAGCGCTGCTCTCGACGCTCATAGGCTCCCTGCGCTAAAAACCTCTATTGCGGTTTAGTAAAAGGGGACCATATTGTAAAATATAGAGAGCAGATATAAATTCAGACACATTTTGATCACTAAATTTAAAATAAAATCATTTTTCCTACCTTGTCTGGTGATTTCATGAGTCTCTGGTTGCACTTTCTTCTTCTGACTGTGCATCCAATCTTTCTTCCCTTCTTTTAGCCTGTATGCTTCCTCTCCTCCTGACCTCATTCCCTCCCCCCCCAACGTTTTCTTCTTCTCTCCCTGCCCTCTCTTTCTTTCTCTCTTCATGCCCCCTTTCTTTTTTTCTGTTTCTCTTCTTTCCTTCTATCTCCCTGCCTGCCCTCTTTCTCCCTCCCTGCCCTCCCCCAAGCCACTGCCACTGCCATCGGATAACAGGCCCCCAAAGCCGCCCGCCGCCGGCCAAGCTCTCCTTGCTTCGGGCCCACCAGCATTCCTCTCCCCGACGTCAATTTTGCCGTCGGAGAGGAAGTTCCGCTGGCCAGAACTTCCTCTCCGAAGGAGAGGAAGGCTGATCGGCCCAAGATCGACCTATTGGAAGAAATGCTGCCGGGTCCTGCCTTTGAGGAAACAGAAAGTAGGCAGGACCTGGCAGCAAGAAGAGCAAATCGCAAGCTTCACTGACCTGTCTCCCGCTTTAGCCCGCGAATGGGGCTCTAACATGTGCGTGCCGGCTTCCTTTCTCTCACCCTCCCCCAGACATAACTTCCGGTTTCAGAGGGAAGAGAAGGGAAGCCGGTACAAGCACACGTTAGCCCCCGGAGCATAAATTCTCCAAGCCGGTTTGTTTGTTTTTTTTTAAATGTTGAGCAGCGGAGGCAGCAGCAGAATTCAGGAGCAGGCCAGTCAGGAGGGGAAAAAAGAGAAGGGAACCCGCTCTGCGATCGACTGGGGTCGCCTGAGCGAGCGACCTGTCGATCGCAATCGACGTGTTGGGCACCCCTGTTGTAGTCTGTTGTTAGTGAGTTTGGTATATGAAATTTTCAAATTAGGTCTTACTGTGGTCCAGTTTCCCGGTGTTATGTAGCATAGCATGCAATTAGTGAGTTTTTTTAGAGTGGCGCTTGAGAGTTGGCAGGCTAGGAGGTCCATGTATGGGGTGGATGTTTTTTCCAATATATTTAGGGATATGGAATATTTGATTAATATCGCTAATCCTCCTCCTCCTTTTTTTTTTTTTTCTCTCTGCAGACTACTGTTATTTTGTATCCCTAGGGCAGACTTCTGTTATTCTGGGGTCTGTGTCTGATGTAAGTCAGGTTTCTGTGAGGAAAAGGCAGTCTAAGTTATTGTTTTTTATTTGTTCTGTTTTTGGTCCTAAGGCTCTGATAATTAAGTAAGCACATGTAAGTGTGGTGATCTCTGTTGGATAGTTGTGGGTCGTTTTAGGGTAGATGAGTGATTAGGATGATGGTGAGGTTTGGTCTTAGGGTGTGTTGATCTTCTTCCCTATGTTGGGGTGATGGGATGTTGAGTGTTGGTTTGGTTGTTTGGGCTTCTGTCTATTGAGGTTCTCCTGATTGGGTGGTGGGTTTTGTTCGTAATTGAGCTAGAGGGTGTAGCAGGAAGGTTGTTTGCTAGTGTCTTCCAGCTGGTTATAAGGATTATTAGTAGGATGATCTGGGTGTGTGCTTGCGAGATTGGCTTCATTTTTAGAGGTTGGGGGGTATTATATAAGATGAGGTTTTCAGTGATTAGGTGGTTGTCCCTGAGTTATATCTAGATTAGTAGGAGTAGAAGTTTTTGGGGAAGTGCTATAGGGAGACTTAGTGATAAGAGGAGACTGATTGGCAGTGGATGCAGTAGTTAGAAAGAGGGTTTTGAAGGGATTGGATAATCTTGCGTATGTGGAAGCTAGGTCGCTTTGCAAAGGCACTCTCGCCTTTTATTGGCTCAGTGGTGCAGCGTCAATGGGGAGGGGTGGAGTTCGCTCCCACGCCCTGGGCGTCCTTTGCGCTGCTCCCACGCTGCTCCCAGTCCGGGGAGAGGAGGTAAAGAGGAGAAATTCAATTAAAGAAGTGTTGCCACTGAGCCTTTCAACTGATGGGACATTTGGCCTTTATCTGCCATCATGTTTCTATGTTTCTCTCTCTCTCTCTCTCTCTCTCTTTCCCCATTCCCTTTGCAGCAAGGAAGGGAATGAGAGAAAGACAAATGGACAGTGAGAGAGAGAGGGAGACATGTTGCCAGTAGAGGTGGAGAAGAGATGAAGAAAAGTTGGACTCGAGGAGAGGAAGCATGCAGGAGGCAGAAAGAAATATTGGATGCACAGTCTGAAGGAAGTGCAACCAGAGACTCATGAAATCACCAAACAGCAAAGGTAGGAAAAATTATTTTATTTTCAATTTAGTGATCGAAATGAATCAGTGGTTGAGAATTAATATCTGCTGTCTATATTTTTCATTAAGAACAAAAGAATAATGATCCATCAAGCCCAGTAGCCTGTTCTCACGGTGGCCAATCCAGGTCCCTAGTACCTGGCCAAAACCCAAGGAGTAGCAATTCCATGCTACCGATTTAGGGCAAGCAGTGGCTTGGGCGGGGGTACTCAATTGATATTTTTTAGACTTAGGGGGTACTTGGCTTAAAGTTGAAAAACACTGATGTAGACTAATGAAACAAACTCCTACTTGAAAGCATTTTGAATTATATTTTTTAGACAGCATACTATGAAAAATGTACAAGGATATGAAGACTTTTACAAGACATTGTACATGTACAGTTGAAATGCCATTGTGAAACTAAATTACACATGCCTCTTTATTGTTTAGATGGAAACACTAGAAGATAAATTATCTACTGAATTGCCTTATGATGCTAGAGTGATTGTCTGTCGCTTCCCCTTTCCTCATTGGTTACCAACATGTTCTGAAGGGTGTGGCATGGACCAAGTTTGGGCTTATGATATGCAGTCCTTGAGGAAGCAGATACTTTCGAAGAACCACCACATATGGCTTTTAAGTTTGTGTAAGAAATAAAATTGATGAGCATTCAAAGTGATGATGTATTAGAAACATTTTCTTCATGAAGTTAAAGGCTCTGCTATAACATATAAATAAAAAGGTTTATGCTTGACGTTGAATGTCTCCTGAACTATGCTGTAGGCAGAAGAAAAGAATGGTAAATGGTGCACATTTCTGTGAGTTTGCACATGCTTACTGTCCATAAAGGCATATTTATAATCGCATGAAAACTTAAATCGGAGATGCATTTAAATTGACAGTTTGATGCAGGTCTCAAAACCTATTCCTGGTGACCAAGTTTATCAAGTTTTATTAAAATTTGTTATCCCACTTATCAAATTTCTAAGCAGCTTACAGTAATAAAATCACGAAGAGATCACGTGATGTGAGCAGGTAAGCAGCTTGTCTTGCTGGCTCCGGAGCTTCGTTCCCCCACTAATATAACAGCGAGAGAATTAGTGCTTCTACATTTGATTTTTGTGTTCAACCCTGTTGGCCCCTGTATGGACAGATATTTGGCTAAAAATACTCCAGCAATGTCCACAAAAATTATGAAAAAAGATCGGGACAAGGGGAAACTCGGCAAAGAGAAAATGGCGGCGACGCCTCGTGGCGAGCCTACACAGTTTACGGCCGAGACTTTGGTGGAATTAAAACAGCTGATATCGCAAGCTCTGAATCCCAGTATGGAACAGCTTTCGACCCAATTGGCCAAATTAGAGTCCCTATTGGAAGATAACTCCACAAGGGTCACAGATCTTGAGAGCAGAGTATCCACAGTGGAGGATGGCGCGCATGCAATGAAAACTGAGGTAGAGCTAGTTAACACCTCAGTTGCACCTACGGCAAGACAAACTAGAGGATCTAGAGCAGTGGTTCCCAACCCTGTCCTGGAGGAACACCAGGCCAATCGGGTTTTCAGGCTAGCCCTAATGAATATGCATGAAGCAAATTTGCATGCCTATCACTTCCATCATATGCAAATCTCTCTCATGCATATTCATTAGGGCTAGCCTGAAAACCCGATTGGCCTGGTGTTCCTCCAGGACAAGGTTGGGAATCACTGATCTAGAGAACAGGTCCTGTTGGGGAAACTTATGATTTATGGGCTTCCCTGAAACTATCGCAGACTCGGTCCTCCTTTCGGTGGTGGAGTCTTGGCTTGCTAGTGAACTGCCCCTGCCTTCCTGTCTTGGCCCGGCTTGATTTGAATGCGTGCAGGGAAAGATCAGGGCCCATGAGTGGTCAACGGCAAGCTCCATAATTATCGCCATAAAGTTGAGTTTCTCCGGGCCTATCGTTTAAATAAGAAGTCCCTACTCTACGATTCTGTTCCCATTAGGATAAGCCAGGATTATTCTGCAGCCTTGACCGACAAGAGAAAGGTATTTTATCCTTTGTGCTCCAAGTTGGAGGAACAGAAGTGACATTTTATGTTTTTATACCCGGCAATTTTGAAGATCCAACATGATGGAAAATGGCATGTTTTTGACTCGGTAACCCTTACAGGGGACTTTATTAACAGGTTGGAAGCATCACCCCAATCATCTACTTGAGGACTGCGTGGAAAATTCCTGTTCTGTACCTGCTGGCTACGCTTGTTTGTTTGACATTTTAAGCGCAGCTCCTTCGGAAAGTGTGATTTGTATTGCTCATTTGGGGAGATGGGCACCAATGGCACCAGTGACGTGATCTGTTTTCCAGATTCCCTTGGCCGCTGGATGGCCTTCGGCACCTTGGGGATATGGAAAGGCAATGGAGAAGGGTGGGAAAGGGGAATGGGGGGGGGGGCGCGGGGGACTGTGGGGATAGGGGTTTGGGGATTGCTGCTTTTGTTTTCCAGAGTACATTCGGAGTGTCTTCTATGTTGTGGTTTTGGGCTCTATGGGCGCATTTCTTGTGGAGTTCTTTCCCTTGGACAGGGACTGGGCACCTGGGGGATTCTTTGGTCTTGTAGTTGTGATGTATTGTATATTCTGGGGCTGTGAGTGGTAAGACATTCAGGATCCTATCCTGTGTGGCATCACCTCCCCAATTAAAAGAACTAAGATATTTAACCGGTTAAAACATCATGGGGCAGACTTGGCCTGTTTACAAGAGACCTGACTTACCAGAGAGGAGCATACCAAATTGCAGAAGGAGTAGGTGGGTCAAGTTTTGTTTGCCTTCTCTACCCACAAAAGGGCGGGGGTTGCCTTGGTGAGGAAGGGGTTTCTAGGGAAAGTAGAACAAGTAGCTGCTGATACCTCTGGTAGGTATCTTTATTGTTGGGTTACTTTGTCTGGACAGGTGTTTAATATTTTGCTCATCTATGCACCTAATCAGTATGACCACAAATTTTTTTCTTCCTTGGCACAGCTATGTCTCCGAGATCCATCTCATCCCTTGATAGTTCTTGGCAATTTTAATCAGGTGATGGACTTAGATGCAGATAGAACAGAGCCGGGATCTTCGAAGCTGGTTAGTCAAACTAGGGGCCTTCCTTATTTGTGTGACACCCTGGACTTGATTGACCCCTGGCGCCTTTTGCACCCTACCGAGCAGGACTTTACGCATCAATCTCGCGCAAACCAAACTTTTTCTAGAATTGATTATATCTTGACTTCCTCTACCTATTTTTTTTCTATTCATGCTTCCGAGATTGGCCCTCTCTCGGTATCAGATTATTGTTCTATATGGGTAGTGAAGTAGGCCGCTGTCCAGGCCTACCTCGAAATGGAGACCTCACACGCTATATACTGTTTTCAATAAGTAGATATTTATTAGCAAATCAATAACAGCTTACAGAAATAAATGATTCAGCATATAGAGTAACAGAATGTGATCTTCAGGCCTGAGGATCCTCTGATGTCTGTTCTGCTTACTTCCTCTTAAAAGACCTATTTTTATACATTTCTTGGTGGCCAGCACCACGTTGGTCTAAATCACATGATAAATCTTTATTGGTTATTTCTTACACATCATTACAGGACTCTCATGGAGAAGAGAGGCTGAGAAAGATAGATTTGAGGACATATATTTCATGGGCGTTCAGTAGAGATTACTGGCATAAAGATCGCCCTCAAAAATATGCCTGAACACCAAGTATGCACCAGCCGGTACCAAGTGGAAAATTTAGGAAGAACGAGATAAAAGAAGCCAGGCATCAGTTCCCCATCACTTATGATAATGAAGGTTCACCAAGATGCATGCTGACAGAAAATGGATATATATAGATAACAGTGATAGAGTGATAGAGCATACATCAGGCTGGCCAGACTGATGGAGAACTTCCGAAGAGTTCTGAAGCTCTGGTCCCGGGAGCCCTCTTTTATAGGACTCTGCCAGCTCTGGCCCACCTTGATGCATGTTACATTTCACATTTTCATTGGTTAATCATATTTATTATCTCATTTATTAATCTAATGATTGGTTAACGAGTGATACTGTGTTACCACACCCCTTATGATTTCTTAATTCTACCCTGATTTCCCCGAAATGTCCTGTTAATATACCAAGCCCCGCCTCCGAGCACCTGGCCTAATGTTTTTTAGCTCTGTGGTTAGTTTTTACTTCCTTACATCCCTTGTTCTTACGCTGCACAGCCCAGTTTCTTGATGAATTTCTTACATCAATTTCTGTGTCTTCCTTTCCAGCTGTTTTGTGGTTGACCTTTCCTTCAAGAAAGCAGAAGTGTCTTTCAGAGCTGACAGTTTGTTAGAGTTTGTTAGTCAGAGTCCATTTTTACTTTTTCAGCATTCATTTTAGGCTCCATCCGTATTGGCCTGTTTCTGCTTAAATGGGGGAAATTTCAGGGGTCTTCACCTGGTCTCTTCTACACAGGCCTTCTATACCCTTCCTCAGTAGATGTGCTCAAGGGGGGCTCCTCGTATTCTCAGGGTGGGTGGCTTTTTCCCTCCTATCTGGTTGATAATCCTGACTTCGTTAAGTACATAACGAGAAAATGGGAGGACTATCTTAAATGCACAACACCACTACTGTTTTGGGATGCAGCAAAATCTGTCCTTATTTCTTATGTTGTGGCGCATAGAAAGCACATAGCTCAGGGAATCATATGGCTAGAAAAGGAATGTATTGTCCTCAAGAAATGACATATTGCCAAGCCCACAGACTCCTTCTGGGAGTCCTTTAAGTCGGCTCAGGTGGCCCTTAATGCTTTAATCCACAAAAGGACGAAAAAATCATTGTATTATACCCGGTTTCATTACTATAAATATGGGAATAAACCTGACAGGTTGTTGGCTGCTTTAACTAAACCTAGATGGTCAACCAAATACATTCCTTGCCTGAAACTTAAAGATGGCACGTTTGTGAACACCACTGTTGAGATAGCGGATCACTTTTTTCAATGCTATAAGTCCTTTTATTCTTCCGTAGAAGGCAATGGGGGGCCGGATGTGGATGACTACTTGGAGGATGGTGGGGTTCCTCGACTGTCCTCTCCGATGTGCTACCAGTTAAATAGGCCCATTCAGGGGAAGGAGCTTCAGTTTGGAGTAAAACAACTAAAGAATCGATCTGCTCCGGGCCCAGATGGATTTTCATCTGAATTTTATAAATTCTTTTCCCCCATCTTTGTGGTCCATTGGAGGCTTATTATACTGCAGCCTTGTCCGGGAGGGAGAGGGGGGAAGGGAGGAATTCTCGGAGGGTGCGAACTTGGCTTATATCACCTTAATCGCAAAGCCTGATAACGAGATTGAGTCCTATCATCCAATTTCACTTATTAATGTAGATATCAGAATTTTAGATAAAGTATTGGCCAACCGCTTAGCATCACTATTACCTCAGCTTATTGTGTCAGAACAGGTGGGCTTTGTACAACAGAGGCAGTCTGTGTTGAATGCACAGTACTCCCCTGAAATTCGCGGGGGTTCCTTTCCAGGAACCCCCACAAATTTCCAAAAACCGCAAATACGGTTTTTATGCAGGGGAGACAGGAAAGGGCAGCCGGAGTGCCGGCGAGTGAAGGAAATCGCTCACTGTATGTTAGGACTGCCTCTTCCTCTACTAAAGTTGGACCTCACCAATTTGGAGCGCTGCTTTGACACGCTTCCCTTCCTGCCTCCCCTGCCCGGTCATTTGTGGTCGGAAAATACCACGAATGACCGGAACTGCCAACCGTGAATTCGCGGGGGAGCGCTGTATGTAGATTGCTAACAGCTATGCATAAAGCTCATCTAACTCGCACACCGGGGATTCTTGTAAGCCTAGATGCTGCCAAAGCCTTTGACTAGGTCAATTGGGGGTACTTGTTCCGCGTCCTTTCCTATATGGGCATTATCCCAGGACAAGCAGGCAGCATATTCTTGACTGATGGGTGACGGCACCGACGGAGCCCCGGTACGGACAATTTTAGAGTGATTGCACTCTAAGAACTTGGAAAGTTCTAGTAGGCTGCACCGCGCATGTGCGAGTGCCTTCCCGCCCGATGGAGGCGCGCGGTCTCCAGTTTCTTAGTTTCCGCGGAGCTAAGAAGACGCACTTTTCAACGGCTGTTGAAAAGATTTTTCCTGATCGCCTTCCCGCTCGAGAAATCTTCTTAGGAAATTGTATTTCCTTTTTTCTTTTATTATTTTTCTTATTTAAAAAAAAAAAAAGAAGTTTCTTTTTTCTTTTCTTTCGTCGGTTTTGCTCTGGCGGGGCCTGCTGCCACCATCGAGGCCTCGGCCTTCGATTTGGCAGAAGCCGTTTTTACTTTCATGCCCCCCCAGCCAGGGTTTAAGAAGTGCCAGCGGTGTGCACGGCCTGTTTCTCTCATGGACCCGCACAACTGGTGCTTACAGTGCCTGGGTCCCGAGCATCAGGCTTCCACCTGCACCCGCTGTGCCACATTGAAAAAACGAACATTGAAAAACCGTCAAATTCAGCAACGGTTGCTTTTCGGTGCCGATATGTCTGACCCTGCGGCATCGATACCGGCATCGGCCCCATCTCAGTCGGCACCCACTTCGTCGACACCGCACCGGCGTCTCAACACCCAGGTAAGCCGGCTAAGAAGCCTTCCCCGCTGGAGTGTCCGGTCTCGATAGCAGCGAGCCCAGTCCTGCCGACCACGAGGCGCCCACGGAAGCGCTCCGCCCCTATTGAGGTGAGTCCCTCGACCTCGGGCTCCTCATCCTCGGGGCGTCGAGTGGCACCGCAGGTACCGCAAAAGAAAAAGGCGGTACCGGTGCCTTCTGTGGACGAGCGCATTGCAGCCGTCCTACAGGTGCAGCTCAAAGAGCAGTTACAACAGCTCCTTCCTGCTCTATTGGCACCGAGCCTTCCAGTCCCGGTCCAGTCTGAGCCACCGGTACCGACAGTGGAGCAGCCTCTTTTGTCCGCGTCCACTTTGTCGGTACCGGTCCACTCTGCTTCATCGGTTTCCATGCCAGTCCTCGCACCGGAACCGAGAGCTCAACACCAGGCTGTTCAGACTTCGGCACCGATGCAGCCTGTAACATCTTCCGGTACCGTGTCTATGAGGTCAGGTAAGTCGGCACGCAAATCCCGACACCTGGAACCCTCCACACCAGAGTCTCGAGACCGTAGCTCCCACATTAGGGATCCTGATCTGTGGGGTGACTCCGAAGAGCCTTTTCTTTCTGAGGGTGAGTGTTCATCGGATGAGGATGATCCTGCTGTTCCTGATCCATCCTCCAGACCAGATTCTACATCTTTCACTTCCTTTCTGAAAGACATGTGTGAATCTCTTTCTATTCCTTTGGAGGCTGAGTCTAAAAAATCCAAAGCCTTCCTTGATGCACTGGATTTTGACCAGCCTCCAAAGGAATTTCTCAAATTACCCCTCCATGATATCTTGAGGGAAACCTTTTATAAGAATCTGGAGACTCCTTTAACCATTCCAGGAGCCCCTCGTAAATTAGATTCTTTGTATAAAGTGATACCTATCCCTGGATTTGATAAGCCGCAGCTTCCACATGAATCTCTTCTAGTGGAATCTATGCTTAAATAGTCTGCCGGAGCTAGTGTATACGCTTCTGTCCCTCCTGGCAGAGAAGGTAAAGCCATGGATAAGTTTGGTAAAAGATTATACCAGAATGCTATGCTTGCTAACAGATCTGGTAATTATGCTTTCCATTTCTCTTTCTATCTCAAGCATCTTCTCACCACCATGGCTTCCTTTGAAAAGTACCTTCCTGATCGGAAACGGCAGGCTTTTCACCAGTGCTCGTCCTCTCTCTTCCAGCTACGCAAGTTTATGGTTCGATCAATTTATGACACGTTCGAACTTACCACCAGAGCAACGGCCATGTCTGTGGCCATGCGCCGCCTTGCTTGGCTCAGAGTGTCTGAGCTTGATGTCAACCATCAAGATCGACTGGCTAATGCTCCATGCCTAGGGGATGAACTCTTTGGTGAATCCATGGACTCTACCACCCAAAAGCTCTCCGCCCATGAGATTCGCTGAGATACTCTTCTAAAAACAAAGAAGAAGACTCCACCTGCCCTGCCTTTTAGACAACAATCAGCCTATCAACGCCATTATGTGGCTCGCCCTTTGCCATCAGCTCCCCAACAACCTAGGCGTCAACGTCAACAACAATGACAAACCCCTAGGCCATCACAGCAGCAACCTGTGAAGCCACCTCCACAGCAAAAATCTACTCAGCCCTTTTGATTTAGTTCTCCAGGGCATAGCCAGTTTTCTGCCATCTGCCCACCTGCCTCAACCTATAGGTGGCCGTCTTACTTTTTTCCTCAGCCGTTGGGAGATCATCACCTCGGATCAATGGGTCCTCAACATCATCCGCCACGGCTACTCTCTCAACTTTCACACACTTCCTGCCCAAAGTCTGCCAAGAGAGTCTGCTTTGAACACTCCTCAATCTTCCCTCCTCCTTCAGGAGGTTCAATCCCTCCTCCTTCTGAACGCCATAGAGGAAGTTCCTCTAGATCAAAAGGGGCAGGGATTCTACTCCCGTTATTTTCTAGTCCCCAAAAAAACAGGAGATCTCAGACCCATTCTAGATCTTCGCGATCTCAACAAATGCTTGGACAAAGAGAAATTCAGAATGCTTTCTCTGGCCACTCTTTACCCTCTTCTCACTCATGGCGACTGGCTATGCTCCCTCGATCTCAAAGAGGCATACACTCACATACCGGTCAATCTGGCCTCCAGACAGTACCTCCGCTTCATGATCAATCACTGTCATTACCAATACAAGGTGCTCCCCTTCGGTCTTGCCTCCTCTCCAAGAGTGTTCACCAAATGTCTGATTGTGGTGGCTGCTTTTCTACGCTCTCACCACCTTCAGGTATTTCCTTACCTGGACGACTGGTTAATCAAGGCCATTTCATCTCAGACAGTACTCCTGGCCACCAACCAGACCATTCTGTTTCTGCAGCTTCTGGGGTTCGAGATCAATCTACCCAAATCTCATCTCATCCCCACTCAGAGACTTCAATTCATTGGAGCAGTGCTGGACACAGTCCTCATGAGAGCGTTCCTGCCGTCCAACCGTCTTCAAACTCTTCAATCTCTATGTCAGCAGGTGCTTCCGCAACGCTCCATCTCTGCCAAGCAACTGATGATACTCTTGGGTCACATGGCCTCGACAGTTCATGTCACCCCCTTCGTACGTCTTCACCTGCGCACTCCTCAATGGACCCTGGCTACCCAGTGGTCCCAAGTGACGGATCCTTGCTCACGACACGTATTTGTGACATCATCTCTTCGTCAGTCTCTTCAATGGTGGTTGATATCCTCCAATCTCTCCAGAGGTCTTCTGTTCCATCTACCTCCTCATCAGCTGGTCATCACCACCGACGCCTCCCCTTATGCCTGGGGAGCTCATTGGAACAAGTTCCAAACTCAAGGCCTTTGGACAGCCCAGGAAAAGAAGCATCATATCAATTTCCTGGAACTCAGAGCGATGTTTTACGCCCTCAAGGCTTTCCAACATCTTCTCTTTCCTCAAGTTTTCTTACTTTGCACAGACAATCAAGTTGCGATGTACTACATCAACAAACAGGGTGGGACAGGCTCTCGCCTCTTGTGCCAGGAAGCCCAGAAGATTTGGGCTTGGGCCACAGATCACCATTTGTTCCTAAAGGATGTCTACATTCAGGGAGAGCAGAATTCCTTGGCGGACAACCTCAGCAAAATTCTCCAACCCCACGAATGGACTCTCGATCCTTTGACTCTCCAGTCCATTTTCGCTCAATGGGGCACTCCTCAGATAGACCTCTTTGCAGCTCCTCACAATCATCAGCTGCCCCACTTCTGTTCCAGACTCTACTCTCCTCACCGTCTGGCAGCGGATGCGTTTCTTCTGGATTGGTCCACTCTGTTCCTGTATGCTTTCCCTCCTCTGCCTCTCATGTTACGAACCTTGTTCAAGCTCAAGAGGGAACAAGCCACCATGATTCTCATTGCTCCACGGTGGCCCAGGCAACATTGGTTCTCCCTTCTACTTCAACTCAGCTCCAGGGAACCTATTCTACTTCCTCTGTTTCCTTCTCTGCTTACACAGCATCAGGAGACCCTTCTACATCCCAACCTCCAGTCTCTGCAGCTGACAGCTTGGTATCTCTCGGGCTGAATTCAACTGATCATCTTCTGTCTCAGCCCGTTCGTTCTATTCTGGATGCTTCCAGGAAACCGGCCACTCTGCAATGTTACCATCAGAAGTGGACACGGTTTTCTTCTTGGTGTCTTCGTCATCATCTTGATCCCACTTCCCTTGCAGTGGAGACCTTGTTAGACTATCTTCTTTCTTTGTCTGACTCTGGTCTCAAGTCTACTTCCGTCAGAGTCCATCTCAGTGCTATTGCTGCTTTTCATGAGCCAGTTCATGGGAAACTTCTCTCAGCTCATCCTTTGGTTTCCAGATTCATGCGGGGTCTTTTCAATGTCAAACCACCTCTTAAGGCTCCTCCTGTAGTCTGGGATCTCAATGTGGTTTTCTCTGCCTTGATGAAGCCTCCGTTTGAACCTTTGGCTACAGTTACTTTCAAGTTCCTCACTTGGAAGGTGCGTTTCCTTATTGCTCTTACCTCTGCCAGGAGGGTCAGTGAACTATATGCACTAGTTGCGGATCCACCTTTTACTGTCTTTCATCATGACAAGGTGGTTCTGCGTACACATCCAAAGTTTCTCCCTAAGGTTGTCTCTGACTTCCATCTCAACCAATCCATTGTTTTGCCTGTCTTCTTTACGAAACCTCACTCTCATTCTAGAGAACAGGCTCTCCATACTTTGGACTGTAAGCGGGCTTTAGCTTACTATTTAGACCGTACTAAGCCCCACAGATCATCTCCTCAACTATTTTTGTCCTTTGATCCAAATAAATTGGGACGTCCTATTTCTAAACGTACGCTGTCTATTTGGCTTGCAGCGTGCATCTCATTCTGTTATGCTCAGTCCGGACTGCCACTGGAAGGTTCTGTCACGGCCCATAGAGTTCGAGCTATGGCAGCATCTGTAGCTTTCCTCCGTTCCACTCCTATTGAGGAAATCTGCAAGGCTGCTACTTGGTCCTCAGTTCATACTTTTACATCTCATTATTGTCTGGATGCTTTCTCCAGACGGGATGGACACTTCGGCCAATCTGTTTTGCAGAATTTGTTTTCCTAATGGCCAACCTTCCCTCCATATCCTCTTTTTGTTAGCTTGGAGATCACCCATCAGTCAAGAATATGCTGCCTGCTTGTCCTGGGATAAAGCACAGTTGCTTACCGTAACAGGTGTTATCCAGGGACAGCAGGCAGATATTCAGGTGTTATCCAGGGACAGCAGGCAGATATTCTTGCGTCCCACCCACCTCCCCGGGTTGGCTTCTTAGCTGGCTTATCTTAACTGGGGACCGTGCACCTCCATCGGGCGGGAAGGCACTTGCGCGTGCGCGGTGCAGCCTACTAGAACTTTCCAAGTTCTTAGAGTGCAATCACTCTAAAATTGTCCGTACCGGGGCTCCGTCGGTGCCGTCACCCATCAGTCAAGAATATCTGCCTGCTGCCCTGGATAACACCTGTTACGGTAAGTAACTGTGCTTTACTGGTTGGTTTCAGGAGGTAGTGCGTTTATTATACACTGACCCCACAGCTTATGTTTTGGTGAATGATAAGAAGACCTCGTCTTTCCATATAGCCAGAAGGATGAGACAAGGTGGCCCCCTATCACCCCTATTGTTTCTGTTATATTTAGACCCCTTTTTGCGAACTCTTAAGAGGGATGACTACTTGTGGGGTCTCCCAGAGGGTAATACTCAACTGCGTGTTCTGGCATTTGCAGACGATATGTTGACACTTGCAGACCCCCAGGAATCATTGCTTAGGGCTCCGGAACTCTTAGATGAATATAGTATGTATTAGGTATGGCTCTCAACTCACAAAAATCACTGGTATTGCCCTTGTCCCCAGACATACCCCGTAAATGGAGGGGTGACTTTCCATTGCGGTTGGAGTCTGATTCTTTGACCTATTTGGGTATAAAGATTTCAGCAGATCTTAAACAATTATACCATCTGAATGTCGAGCCACTCATGGTATCTACCAAGCAGAAACTGCACCTTTGGAGGGCTTTCCCTCGTTCCTTGATGGGTAAGATTGCATTGTATAATATGGTGTTGGTGCCTCAGTGGCTATATGTATTTCAGATGATTCCAGTATTGCTTTCTGTTAAACATGACAAAGAATTGGGGAGAAGTTTGGGTTCCTATTTATGGAACGGGAAGAGAACCAGATTACTCTTATCTGCACTGATGTGGCCTACGGAACGGGATGGCTTGGGGTTGCAGAAGTTGAGATTATTTTCTCAGGCTTGTCAAATGAGACACTTAAATGACTGGTTCAGGGGTACGCATCATTTTTCAGCGACTTTATCTGAACTTACTCTTTGTGATCCTTACCACTTTAGCTACCTTCTCCATACCAGGCGTCTCCCAGTGCAGCTGCCTCTTCAGGGAGACATTCTGTTCTAAGCCCCCACACACGGTATGGCAGAGCCTTTGTAAGGCTCTACGGATTCCACGCACTACCAAACCATGTTTGCTACTTCTGGATAATAGTGACTTTCTATCTGGCGCTTCTCAGTACCCTAACTCGGTGTGGCGGAACTGACTGCAGCCATTCGGAGATCAGCGCAGGCCCAGGTGGGAGTTCGGAGGGCTTGCTTCTGATCTCTGCGCTTCTGGCCTATGTGCCAGTGGCTGGAAAAGATTAGAGCCGTCTAAGGAGGGAGGAATTTAAAAAGGTACTGAGGCAGTATGTTTAAAGGTATGGGGGGGATGATTAAAAAAAGTACTGGGGGGCATGTGGTTGTATGGGGATGTTTTAAGGTACTGGGGGAATGTGGTATGGGGGGATGATTTAAGGTACATGGGGGTATGGGGGATGATATAAGGTATTGGGGGGCATGTGGGGTGATGAAGGATGATTTAAGGTACTAGGGGGAGGGTATGGGGCCTGCCAGCCAGCCACTAGGCCTGCCTGCTCTGTGCCTTGTCCCAGCCTACCACTAGACCACCAGAAGGGGGGGAGACAGGGTACAGAGATTTGGCAGGGAGGGGGATAGGGTGCAGAGCCTGGCAGGGAGAATTTGGTTCAGAATGTTTTGTTTTTTTTTTTTTTTCTTGTTTTCCTCCTCTAAATCTAGGGTGCGTTTTATAGTCAGGTGCGTCTTATGGAGCGAAAAATATGGTTGTTGATCATATGTTTCTTAATTTGAAGCCAATGATTGCAGTCTCATAGATTCTGTAAGAGAATACTGTTCCATGCATCTCTTAGTATCAATAGCAGGGCTGCTATTCCAGACATAGGATTTAAATGCAAGTGCAGTTCTTTTTCCTCATAATTACAGTGGTACTTCGGTTTATGAGTGTTTTGCAAGACGAGCAAAACATTCGCAAAATCAGCGCCTTGTAAACCGAGCTTGCCTTGATGTACGAGCGATCCGGCACCCCCCCTGCTCACGTCACACACACAAACCCCCCCCCCCCCCGCCACGATCCGACATCCCCACGCACCCATCCACCCACCCGAACACATCGCTTACCCCCCATCTGGCACCCGGCACTAACGCACAGGACATGCCGGTGCCCGAAGATCTGTCGTCGTTTTTGCTGGGCCTTGAGCATCTGCGCATGCTCTAGGCCTTCTTCAAGTTCCCGCTCTCTCCGAGATTCTCGGAGATCTCGAGAATCTCGGAGAGAGCGGGAACTCGAAGGCCTTGATCATGCGCAGATGCTCAAGGCCCAGCAAAAAGCACGACAGATCTTCGGGCACCAGCATGTCCTGTGCGTTGGTGCCGGGTGCCAGATGGAGGGTAAGCGATGTGTTCGAGTGGGTGGATGGATGCGGGGGAAATGTCAGATCGCGGCGTGGGGGGGTGATGGCAGATCATGCGGGGGGGCCTTCATGAGCGGGGGGAGCAATGCCGGTTCTCAGGGGGGGTAGAGCAGTGACACTGGCCTCAGGGGGGGAATGAATCAAGCGAGTTTCCCTTACTTTCTATGGGGGAACTCGCTTTGATATACGAGTAATTTGGTTTACGAGCATGCTTCTGGAACGAATTATGCTCGTAAACCAAGGTTCCACTGTATTTTGATTGCTTTGCACACAGAGTAGAGCTGACTGTACATCTTTGTATTCACCACCACAGTCCCAAATCATAAAGCAGTATGAGACGTACAGTTACCAGACATCTGGGAAACACAAACATTTTCTCTTTTTAGAGGACTGTCTTGGTGCCCAGACAATGGTTTTTAAAAGAGGGGAGTCCGGGTTTTGCCAGCTCTCCTGACCCCCCCCCCCCCTCCTACCTCCTCTCTAGCTGCTGCACTAAATCTTTGGGCCAGCCAGCAGTGGCAATGAGAGAAGCCTGCTGCTGCCAGCCTGCCCCAGAAGTCACCTCTCAACTTCCAGGGCAGGCCAATGGCAGCAGGCTTCCCCATTGTTGCCACTGCCAGCCTGCCCAAAGATTCAATGCAGCAGCTGGTGAAGGAGGTAGATGAGGGAGTCAGGAGCTGCAGAGAGAGGTCTGCAAATTCTACTGGGGGGCTAGGGTTTGAATTGGCGCAGGCTCTGACACTGGGGTGCGGTTGGGTGAAGAGGGAGAGAGTGGCAGGTGCTGGAATTGGGAGGGGGAGAGTTGCAGTACCATGGGGAGGGGCAGGGTAGAGAAGAGAGAGATATTGGTTTTGGCGTGGGGTACAGAAGAAAGAGTAAAGAAAGAAGAGAAGAAGTGTGGGGTGGAATATGGGGACAGGAATAGAAGAATGGCCTTGGAGGAAAGAGAAAGAATGAAAGATAGGGATGGAGCTGGGACTGAAAGGGTGATGAGATGCACTGGAGCAGGGATAGGCAATTCCAATCACTGAGAGCCACAGGCAGGTCCTGTTTTCAGGATATCCACAATGAATATGTATGAGATGGATTTGGATGCACTGCCTCCTTGAGATGCAAATCTATCTCATGCATACTTATTGTGGATATCCTGAAAACCTGACCTGCCTGTGGCTCTTGGGGACTGGAATTGCTTACCCCTACACTGGAGGATAGATGAGGGCTAAAAGAGTACCAACTTACCACCTCTACCTCAAAGAATAAAACAGCCCAGGAATAAATGGGTCACAGTAGGCTCAGGAAGACTGCGACATGTAACACAGAAACATCCGCCTTCACTAATATTACCTCTACAGAATTCCTTCGCTCCACTAGTGCACTGCGATACTCAAGAAAACAGAAGGGAAGTGGGACTGGAACCAATGAAGGTAACTCAAGACAACAAGCGCACCCTAAGCACAAATAAAAAAGCCAAAAACAGAAAACTATTACTGTTGGGGGATTCCATCATCAGAGGCATTAACCTTGGAACACAGGTCGAGGAGACCAAAATAGTGAAATGTCTTCCAGGATCCTCAGATACCAGGAGTTCCTTGCAAATACTGACTATAATTAAGGAAGAAACTAAGGATTTTAACACTGATGTTATCCATCTGGGAACAAATGACCTGGCCAACAACTCCACACTTGCAGCACAGAAAGCTTTTCGGGAGCTTGGTGAGGGCGTGAAACCTTTTGTAAAGACTTTAGCTTTTTCTGAAATATTGCCTGCATATGGAAAGGGAGAGCAAAGAGTGAAAAACACAGAGGACTTTAATAGATGGCTCAAAGCCTGGTGTCATCAAGAAGGCTTCAGGTACATAGGAGGGTGGGGAAATACATGGAAGGACAAGAAGCTATATTGCACTGATGGGCTACATATTACTACAGCAGGAAAAATAAACCTTGCAGAGAAATTTAGACAATATTTTTCTAGGCATTTAAACTAGAAGGTGGGGGTGGTGTATGTACGAAGGACAATTATAGAGACCACCCCCAGCAAAAGAAAAGATGTGATAGTAGTAAAGACTGCAACATAAGCAATATCAGCAACTCATTTCTTAGTATTATCAGCAACTCATTTCTTAGTATTGCAACGGAAAGTGAAACAACACAAAAATCCATATGAAAAAGAAGATTATCGCTGAAAAATAGCTGGAAAGCGATGACCACAAATGCTCACAGTCTAAGCAACAAAGTTCATGATCTGCAAGCCCTGATGTTAGAAGCAGATCTAGATATTGTCGCTATCACAGAGACGTGGTTCAGTGAATCACATGGATGGGATGCAAACATACCAGGATATAATCTTTTTAGGAAGGACAGAGATGGTCATAAAGGTGGAGGAGTAGCTCTCTATGTAAAGATCAATATCCAAGCGACCGAAATGCAAGGGACCTGGGGAGAGGAAGAAGCGATATGGATTGCTCTGAAAAGAGAAGATGGAACTTCTATCTACGTGGGTGTAGTCTACAGACCTCTGACTCAATTGCAGCAAATTGATAAAGATCTGATTGTGGATATCCAAAAGTTTGGAAGGAAAGAAGTAGGGAGATAGTGGATGCCTTTCAAGAGGCTCTGCTCAGACAAATGGTGACGGAACCCACAAGGGAAAAAGCGATATTGGATCTGGTCCTCACAAATGGAGAGAGTATCTCTAATGTTCGAGTGGGTGCTCACCTGGGAAGTAGCGATCATCAAACGGTTTGGTTTGATATAACGGCTAAAGTGGAGAGCAGCCGCACGATACTTAAAGTCCTAGATTTCAAACGTACGGACTTTAATGCAATGGGAAAGTACCTGAAGAAAGAGCTGTTAGGATGGGAGGACATAAGAGAAGTGGAAAGACAGTGGTCTAAGCTGAAAGGAGCGATAAAAATGGCTACGGACCTTTATGTGAAGAAAATCAATAAAAACAAGAGAAAAAGGAAGCCGATATGGTTCTCCAACCTAGTGGCTGAGAAAATAAAGGCAAAAGAGTTGGCGTTCATGAAGTATAAAAAAACCCAAGAAGAGGAGAGCAGAAAGGACTACAGGGTGAAACTGAAAGAAGCCAAGAGAGAGATACGTCTGGCGAAAGCACAGGTGGAAGAACAAATGGCTAAAAATGTAAAAAAGGGAGACAAAAATTTTTTCAGATATATTAGTGAAAGAAGGAAGATGAAAAATGGAATTGCTAGGTTAAAAGATGCTGGGAACCAATATGTGGAAAGTGATGAGGAGAAAGCAAATGTGCTAAACAAATACTTTGAGATTGTCTAGCAAAGTTACACGAGAAAATGGAGTAGATTCTGCGCCGTTCACGGAGGAGTGTGTTTATGAGCAACTTGAAAAACTGAAGGTGGACAAAGCGATGGGACCAGACGGGATCAATCCCAGGATACTAAGGGAACTCAGAGAGGTTCTGGCGAGTCCTATTAAAGACTTGTTCAACAAATCTCTGGAGACGGGAGTGATTCCTGGGGATTGGAGGAGAGCGGATGTGGTCCCTATTCATAAAAGTGGTCACAGGGATGAAGCAGGAAACTACAGGTCATGGAGCCTCACTTCAGTTGTTGGTAAAATAATGGAAGTTTTGTTGAAAGAAAGGATAGTGTACTTCCTTGAATCTAATGGGTTACAGGTCCGAGGCAACATGGCTTTACAAAAGGTAAATCGTGCCAAACGAACCTGATTGAATTTTTTGATTGGGTGACCAGAGAGCTGGATCGAGGACATATGCTAGATGTAATTTACTTGGATTTCAGCAAAGCCTTTGATACAGTTCCTCATAGGAGGCTGTTGAACAAACTTGAAGGGCTGAAGTTAAGACCCAAAGTGGTGAACTGGGTCAGAAACTGGCTGTCGGACAGACGCCAGAGGGTGGTGGTTAATGGAAGTCGCTCGAAGGAAGGAAAGGTGAGTAGTGGAGTCCCTCAGGGATCGGTGCTGGGGCCAATCCTGTTCAATATGTTTGTGAATGACATTGCTGAAGGGTTAGAAGGAAAAGTGTGCCTTTTTGCAGATGATACCAAGATTTGTAACAGAGTAGACACCGAAGAGGAAGTGGAAAATATGAAAAAGGATCTGCAAAAGTTAGAAGAATGGTCTAATGCCTGGCAACTAAAATTCAATGCAAAGAAATGCAGAGTAATGCATTTGAGGATTAATAATAGGAAGGAACCGTATATGCTGGGAGGAGAGAAACTGATATGCACGGACGGGGAGAGGGACCTTGGGGTGATAGTGTCCGAAGATCTAAAGGCGTAAAAACAGTGTGACAAGGCAGTGGCTGCTGCCAGAAGGATGCTGGGCTGTATAAAGAGAGGCGTAGTCAGTAGAAGGTGTTGATGCCCCTATACAGGTCATTGGTAAGGCCCCACTTGGAGTATTGTGTTCAGTTTTGGAGACCGTATCTGGCGAAGGACGTAAGAAGACTTGAGGCGGTCCAGAGGAGGGCGACAAAAATGATAGGAGGCTTGCGCCAGAAGACGTATGAGGAGAGACTGGAAGCCCTGAATATGTATACCCTAGAGGAAAGGAGAGACAGGGGAGACATGATTCAGACGTTCAAATACTTGAAGGGTATTAATGTAGAACAAAATCTTTTCCAGAGAAAGGAAAATGGTAAAACCAGAGGACATAATGTGAGGTTGAGGGGTGGTAGATTCAGGGGTAATGTTAGGAAATTCTACTTTATGGAGAGGGTAGTGGATGCCTGGAATGCGCTCCCGAGAGAGGTGGTGGAGAGTAAAACTGTGAGTGAGTTCAAAGAAGCGTGGGATGAACACAGAGGATTTAGAATCAGAAAATAATATTAAATATTGAACCAAGGCCAGTACTGGGCAGACTTGCACGGTCTGTGTCTGTATATGGCCGTTTGGTGGAGGATGGGCTGGGGAGGGCTTCAATGGCTGGGAGGGTGTAGATGGGCTGGAGTAAGTCTTAACAGAGATTTTGGCAGTTGGAACCCAAGCACAATACAGGGTAAAGCTTTGGATTCTTGCCCAGAAATAGCTAAGAAGAAAAAAATTTTAAAATTTAAATTGAATCAGGTTGGGCAGACTGGATGGACCATTCAGGTCTTTATCTGCCATCATCTACTATGTAGAATACATCAAGACCAATATTTATTTTAGCTTGTTTGAGAGATAGATAGGGAACACACATATAAAAAGCCTTATAAACCAGTCAGCAATTTAAAAAGAAGTGCTATCATTGGAAGCCACTGCAACTCAGTAAGAATGGGTGTAACATACTTCTTTCTCTTGTGATTACTATTGCAAAGTGCTTGGGTGAGAAAGTAGCCCCAGAGACTGAAAGGATGCAGGCTGTTCTGAAAATTACCCCCATATGATGGGAAATACCTATAATGAAACACCAGCTAGAGGCTGGTCCGAAATGCCCAGATGATTGAGACTATTTTCCATGGGGAAATAAAGGGACTGATATTCACAGTGGGAGTCAGCTGGGCTGACTCCCGTAGTTGGTGCTGAGCCAAGATATTCAAAGCCAGTAACCAGCGTGGAAAATCTGGTTTATTTATGGCCGCTATAAAACTTAATTGCACCCAAACATGGAATTCAGAGCCTAATTATTGTTCAAGTAATTCTTATAGAAAAAATATGTTTCTTCTTAATCTGTTCTCAGACAATTCACACTGTTATATCAAGATCAATCATATTAAAGGAGGAAGGACCTCAGACTGGTTTGTCTAGTGCATACAGGTCAGCTGAAACAGCTGTTCAGCCAGATAAAACCATAATGTAATTACTGGTCCTCCTCCTCCTCCTACCAATTTCTAATGTGCAAAATTTTTAGTATGCAAATTCAGCAGTCTTAAATTTTTTAAAAAAATAAATAATTATATATCAAAAATTAATTTGTAGGCCACTTATCTGAATATTTCATTGATTCTTGATTCTGACGGGCCTGTTTTGCCCTCTTGCTTCTTCAGAGAATCAATTCAAAAATCGGAACTGAACGTCATAGTCCACTTGTTGTAATACAGCCAGCCTTAAGTGCTATTCTAAATGACGTTCATATTAAAGTCTCAAAAAGCACTTGTTCATTTAACCACAACTGCTGTATCACGGATAATGGCCCATCAGAATCACGAATCAATGAAATATTCAGATAAGTGGCCTACAAATTAATTTTTGATATATAATTATTTATTTTAAAAAAAATTTAAGACTGCTGATTTGCACAATGAAAATTTTGCACATTAGAAATTGGGAGGAGGAGGACCAGTGATTGCATTACAGTTTTATCCGGCTGAACAGCTGTTTCAGCTGACCTGTATGCACTAGACCAGGGGTCTTAAAGTCCCTCCTCGAGGGCCGCAATCCAGTCGGGTTTTCAGGATTTCCCCAATGAATATGCATGAGATCTATGTGCATGCACTGCTTTCAATGCATATTCATTGGGGAAATCCTGAAAACCCGACTGGATTGCGGCCCTCGAGGAGGGACTTTGAGATCCCTGCACTAGACAAACCAGTCTGAGGTCCTTCCTCCTTTAATATGATTGATGTTTGATATAACAGCGTGAATTGTCTGACAGATTATGAAGAAACATATTTTTTCTATAGAAATTACTTGAACAATAATTAAGCTCTGAATTTCATGTTTGGATGCAACTGAGATTGTGAAGTGTGGAATCCATACAAATATTTTTTGTTTGTTTGTTATGCTATAAAACTTAGCCAGGTAAGCCAATATTCAGCACTGGCCAGCTAAGTTTATTGCGGCCAAAGATAGACCTGCTATTTATGCAGCCCGCTTTGGCTGCTAAACTTAGCTGCCTAATGCTTTAAATTTCATGGCTAGTGGGCTAGTCACTAAGGCCCAGATTGGTGTCATTGTTGACGGCCACCGATCGTATGTCAATCACATGACAGCACTGTTTAGAGAATAGCGCTTCTGGCAAAGGAAGGCACCAGAAATGTAGGACAGGGTTTTCAAGACCTAAATTTTCCGCTGCATTAGTCATGGCTACAGTGGTGTTAGGTGTTGTAAAGCACCTATGTAGGCATGATTCTGGTGCTGTTTTTAGGCACTGGTAGGTGCCCAGAAAATATCTTTTAAAAGCCACTTTTAAATGGTGTTTTCCTCTTAACTTGGGCACCAGTAGAGTGCCTATCGGCACCTAAGTTAAAGCGCTGAATATTAGCACTTAGCCAGCTAAGTTCTATTTAACCAGCCAGGAGCTGCTCCTGGTCAGTTAAATAGTGCTGAATATTGGCCGGAAAGGCTTTGAGTAGTAGGCTGTGAATGCTAGTCCCTTTACAAATATTCAGCTTGTTTTGGTGTACACGTTATTAGGATGAATAAAGGAAAAAGTAAGTGAGGACAGATCCATCTACATAAAATAAAGTACTTGTTCAGCAAAGCTTTGTTATTTTAAAAAATTGACCACAGGGTGGCGATCATGTACCTGTAAAAGCAATTGCAAAACAAAATCACCAGGATGCCGCTGCTAGGCTATGGGGCTCTCAGGCTAGAACATACACAGCAGATTCCTGGGTTTGACTTTTGTTGTTCATTCCACCAGATGTCGCTCAGAATCAGTTGGCAAATCACTAGGATCAGTGAAAAAACAGTAGGCTCACAGTTGCTTGATGTTTACTTAAACAGGCTTTGTACAATTCAGACAGTATTCTTGGTTCCTACTTCAGTCTACAAATAACAATAATAATAATAATAATAATAACTTTATTCTTATATACCGCCAGCAATCTTGCGACTTCTAGGCGGTTTACATTAAATAGAAACTGTAAATACAATAAATAATAGCTGTAGATACAATGAATAGAGCTGTACATACAACGAATTGAAGAGAATAACAGTGTGCATCTGATAATGTCATCATTAATAATAGTACCAACAGTTTGTGTGTAGGGTTAGGGTTAACATTTTACAAGTTCTGGTATATGATGATGTTACAAGGGGGGTTGATGGCCTGGTTCGTTGTCTAGGTATTTCAGGAACAGGTAAGTTTTTAGGTGTTTCCTAAATTCTCCATAATTGTTCGTGTGTGCAATTCATGTTTCAGGAAGAGGGAAGAGACTGGGAAAAAAACCACCAAAACAATCTAACAAACAGAACATATGAATGAATGTAACACATTTGTTCATTGTGACTTTTGTGCATGCCTTTTCCCATTTCGTATCCATCTATAAATATTCAGCAGTAACCTTGAGGTTCCAAAAAATCTCCAGATTGAGAAGTCCAGGGCAGGTATGGAAAAATGAGATTCTGTGGAAGCTGTTTTCACCTTTCAAAACAAACAAATCTACTGAGGTTATTTCTGAAAACCTCCTATTATGACATGATAGCAAAAGGGCCTAGCAAATGAATAAGTGCTGGTGTGCCATCCTGATAGGAAATTGGCACTAGAGCATTAAAAAGATCAAAGGGGGGGAAGGGGAATTCATAAACATGGCTGCCACAATGGGTGGCAGTAGGGCTCATGTACTAATGGCAAAATTAGTGTGTAGCCATTAATTAAAAATACATGTATATAAAGAGAGAAAATTTGATCATTTTAACTCCAGCAGCAACACTGGGAAAGACTTGTGTAAGAGCATGCTAAGGCCACTTTTTACCAGTTTGGTAAAAGGGCCTCAACATCTCATGTTCTGCCACCCGGATATCAACTTGGGATTTGTGCAATCTCCAGAAACAAAAATTAATCTAGATTAATCTGTCTGGTAATGTTACTTGCTCAGGACAGTGGTTGATGTGTGATATCAACAAATCAATATTGGTCCCATTCCAACCCCTCCTGATTTTAAAGAAGGAGGCATTTTTATTAGGAGGGCCAAACAAACCAAATCACTGATCCTTCCCCCCTGCAGCTCTAGGTGCTGATGCTTTCTTTGATAGGTGAAATACTAGGTCTGTAGCCCCATCATAAGAGCCAACTTTTTCAAAATTAGTGAGGGTGCTATACTAAATGGAAATTACCTCTCCCTGAACACAGTCAATGAATAGGTTCAATATTGTGGGGGGTGGGGTGCTCAATAATCTGCAGTGTTGGCTCCTATGTTCCCCATTCTGCTGATTATGGTCTTAAACAAATATGGCTGGTAGTGATTTCAAATAAATTAATGTTGGATGTTTGTCAAGTTGTAGGCCAAAATATGCCCACTGGCCAGTAGAAATTAAAAAAAGGCATTTATGCAGTTAGCACCCACTGTAGATTGATCTGTAGCTGGGGGGGGGGGGGTTGTAATCCAAACATCTTTGTAAAGGAACAGATTTTGAAGCATGGAAAGAGGTCTGATCTCTGTATGAGTTCACCATTCTACATACTTTCTTCCATTGTCTGTATTACACTGCTGCAATGGCAAGGCATGACCAGATTTGCCTACAGCCTTTCTTCAGGAAAAAGGAAAAAAAAAAAACCCCAGCATGACCAGAGTGTAATTAGAGGTTTCTACATAAAAAGGGCCGCAGACAGCAAAAATACATCTCTTCTTTTAAAGCAAGACTGCTAGAAATTGTATTGCTTAGTTTTCTTATTATTATTCAAAGGAAAGCGTGTAACTAGTGGAAGGATTCATAAGTATTCTCTGTCTGGTCATTCTTCCAACAGAACCGAACTGACGGGAGGCAAAAAAAAAAAAAGGCAGCAGGATCCGTGCCTTAAATGGGAACAAGCAGGCAATCTGCCCGGGCTTGTTCTAGGGCTGGAAACACACATATGCTATTAAAGGTCACCGCGTTTCTCCTCCCGCCGGCCGCGGCAATAGGTAACGCCGCGCCCCCTTCCCTTCCCCCTCCCCTTTCCAGAAATCGGTGGACAGCGACCCTGGCTTTCTCCTGAACAGAACACCGAAGAAAGCAGTCGCAGAGGGCAAACGCGGCCATTGGAACCGCCAGCCCGAGGGGCGGGCCTTGTGACGTCACAAAGGTTGAGGGCGTTGCGTTTCCCTGCGCTAGCCCCGCTCTTATATAGGGAAGTGCCCGCAGCCATTCAGCTTACTAGCGAGCCGAGAGGCGTCAGGTCGTTCGTGGGGAAGCTGGAGCGACCTCGGGGAGAATTTGCGCGATGGAGTTGTTGCGGACTATAGCGCATCAGCCAGCCGGCTGCCCGGGCAAAGTGTGCGAGCAGGCGCTCGGGAAAGTCTGTGACTCCAAGCGGAGAAAGCCGCCGGCGGGGGTGGCCGAGGAGCACGTGCACCCGGTGGCGAGCGAAGTGTCGCGGATTATCACCGATCCCAGCACTGGAAAGCGTTACTGCCGTGGGAGGGTGCTTGGAAAGGTAAATGCAGTCGATTCGACCTGGATGCGCACCCAGTGCCGGCTCACCGCGTCTTACAACCACAACGATGCGCTCTTAGGGGGATAATTCAATCCAGCCAACCTTTATGCTTCTCTTACGGTTGGGGTTTTTTTTCCCCCCCCTGGACCGATGGTGCCCCTAGTTTTTCGTAGCTCCCTCCGGTTTACTCGCTCCTGCCAGGAGGAGCTTAAGATAGTGACCTGGAGGCGTTGCTATGCCGATCCTCATCTGACCTGGCTAGCATAATTAATATCAATAATTAAAGTGACTGCTTAAAAAAAATTGATACGAGGCATGTGCAAAATGCAAGGAGCACACTTTCTAATCTAGCATAAATTATGCTATTACGAATATGAGGGCGAAAGCTTTTTTTGTGTGGAAATCTTCGGTTTGCGTTATTCTACAGTATTATGCTTTTTAATTGTAGCGTTGTTAAAAGCTTGTAGCGTTTATTGCACGATCTGTAGTGCTGAAAGCTCTTCTTCCCTTGTGTAACTTGGCATCTATTGTTCTGCAGGGTGGCTTTGCAAAATGCTATGAAATGACAGATCTGACAAACAACAAAGTGTATGCCGTGAAAATTATTCCTCACAGTAGGGTCGCTAAGCCTCATCAAAGAGAGAAGGTGTGTTAACTGTTTCCTTTTCCGATTTAGCTGTTTGGAATAAATGGCTCTCCTTTCTCTGAGGCTAAATGCAATATATTCCTCTTTTCTTCTTAGATTGACAAAGAAATTGAGCTGCATAGAATCTTAAATCACAAACACATCGTACAGTTTTATAACTACTTTGAAGACAAAGAGAACATCTATATTCTTCTGGAGTACTGCAGTAGAAGGGTAAGCACTAGCTTTTAGATATTCAGGCTTTGTTTTTATTCCCTTTGTATATATTTTTTTTTTTTTTGTCCTGGTGATTTGAGTTTTATGGGTAGTATACCGCAAGATTATCTATCATTGGGTTGATATGTGCGTTTTTTTCTGTCCTGTTTTTTTAGTCTATGGCTCACATACTGAAAGCAAGGAAGGTCTTGACAGAACCAGAAGTACGATACTACCTCAGACAGATTGTTTCAGGGCTGAAATACCTTCATGAGCAAGAAATTCTGCATAGAGACCTTAAGCTGGGTAAGTGCTCTTTGTGATTATAAAGCGTTGGCTTCCGCTTCTGCGGTTTCTCTCTGGCACTTTGATATCCAGCCCTTGACAGCTTAATTGATGGGAGTAGTTCTGACTTCCCTTGAAAAGCTTTGACTTTTTTTTTTTTTTTCTTTCATTTTCTTGTGACCTTTTCAATTAGTATTGTTGTGTATTTAAAAGCTGTTCTATGCACTTACACAATTTCTACACATTTCTTAGGGATTAATGTTTCTACGGTGGGCTTTTGTCTTCTAGGAAACTTTTTTATTAATGAGAGTATGGAGCTAAAAGTCGGTGACTTTGGTTTGGCTGCAAGGTTGGAACCATTGGAACAAAGAAGGAGGTAAGCCTTTTTTTTCAAACCCTCATTAAGCATTGAAGTGTGGTGCGTGACGCTAAGGGCACTAGCGTAATCCCGATATCTAGCTATAAACATGGTATCTGCTCTAAAATATAATCAAGAATTTATATTGTGCTCTATCAGTGTGGCTCACTTTTAGAGTGGCTGTCTCTGCACCCGGAGGTTGTGAGGTCAAATCCCAGTGCTGCTCCTTTTGACCCTGGGCAAGTCACTTAATCCTCCAGTGCCCACCGCTTTGAATGCCAAAGCCACAAAAAGGCAGAATACGAGTCCCCTTTCCCTGCTCTTAATTCTAGGCTACTAATGACTAAGGCTGGTCAGATTAATGTCTGTGCAGCTTCATACACTAGGTTGTGCTGTGCTGATTACAGGAAGCTGTCAACTGGTATGTGGAGACTGACTTAATAATGCTGCTATTTCTAGAACCATTTTTCTAGGAGGAAGGGGTTTGTGTGTAATGGTTGTAGCAGAACAAACTGCAGGTCTGAAACCATACAGAACTTAAATTTGCATCCGAAGCTGTCCTCTGTTGCTGAAAGTGAAGTGGCTGCTAGCTTCCTGGCCCAGCACTGAACACCTCCATTTTTGCTCAGATTCATTATCCATCTTAATGATAAATTCAAGGGATAAATGTGTCTGCAGATGCAGAGAAACTGATTTTATGCCCGTTTTATGGAGAAGTGGGGAAGATTGTTCAACGGCAGTACTGTACCCCCAGAAAATAGTATATTACACAGCTGATGATGCTATAGTGCATTGAAATCCCACATGACTCAAGCATAACATGTTGCTGACATGACTTGTTTTGCAGAACAATTTGTGGCACACCAAATTACCTCTCCCCTGAGGTCCTGAACAAACAAGGACATGGCTGTGAATCTGATATTTGGGCCTTAGGCTGTGTAATGTAAGTGCCTCAACTTTATAGTTTTAATACTGCACAAAAGTTGTATTCAGTGTAACTCATCTAGTTGGTTGATGTAAACTTGTATGTGAATTTAAGTAACTGCTACCTGAATCTGCATGTCTAGCTCTAAACATACTTTGGGAGCTGACTTTTTTTTTTTTTTTTTAACTAAATCTTTTATTAATATGATCACAAAGAAAACCAAACACATAACCCAGGTGTTTGTGGATCCTTCAATGTACCTGTCATCAATATACTCAATTTCCCTGTCCCGTCCCCATTTCTGTAAGCTCTGCCTTAAACGCACAAGCCTTGAACACTTATGATTTTAAAGTGTTTGAGGCTTGTTCAGATGAGGATGGAGTTTGCAGGAACGGGGCAGGAACAGGAAAAGAACTCGTCGGGATGGGAAAATGAGTTCCCACGGGAACGGGGAAAATTTCTCCCCATGTCATTCTCCCTTTTTTTTTTTTTTTTTAGTATCTTTATTGGATGTGCACTTGTAAATCACTTGTCATTCTCTAATTCCAGTCCCTTCCCCCCCTCCCCCACCCTCAACTTCAACTCCCAAATGTTCAACCTACAAGCAAAGTCAAACCAAAATTGAAATACTTTTGGTAGCTTTGGGGATTATAGATTGTCCTCGGAAGGGACCCCTGCAAGCTTAATGCATTATATATTTGTACATAAACAACCTAACCTGCAAAATGTGATGCACCTTTCCAGAAATATATTCTCAATTTGCCTATCTGAGATTAAAGAGCAAATATCCTGGGCTACTTGCCTGGAAGTGTTGCTCTGAAACGTGCCTTGACTACTAAGAAGTTGTAAACTAATCTTTTTAACTTTATTAGCTCATAGGTGTGCCCTTATATCCAATTAATCTATGCTTTTCTTCTCATTTAAAAGGTATACCATGCTATTAGGAAGGCCACCATTTGAAACAACAAACCTTAAAGAAACCTACAAGTGCATAAGGGAAGCAAGATATTCCATGCCTTCATCATTAATAACACCTGCAAAACATTTAATAGCAAGTATGCTGGCAAAAAATCCAGATGAAAGGCCTAGCTTAGATGAACTAAGTCAACATGAGTTTTTCACACAGGTCAGTACTAGTCACTCTTTTTTTTTTTTTTTTTTGGTTAAAATGACTATATAAATAATGTGTAGATGTAGGACAGTGATGATGCAGCAGTGTGGTAAAGTGACCTTTTTTTAAAAAAAAAATTGTACTTTTAGGGCTTTACACCAGAACGTTTAACCACTACCTGCTGTCACACTGCACCGGACTTTCATTTATCTAGCCCAGCAAAAAGTTTCTTCAAGAAGGCAGCTGCTGCTCTGTTTGGTGGCAAAAAAGAAAAAACAAGATACTGTGATTACCATCAGAGTAAGTATTTAACATCTGGTAAATGCACTATCAAAGATACAAGTTCATGAAATACTAACTTATTTTTGGTGACTGTTCAAAAACCAATAATACTCTCAAAATCACTGTCTCTCTTTAATAGATAAACTGAAAGAAGAACAAGAAATCTACAAGCTTATGCAGGACTTGAAAAAGGCGTCCATAACTCAGCAGCCCCACAAACACAGAACCGATGAGGTTGGTTGAAAAGAATGAATCTGATCTGCACTTCTCTCCCTCCCCAGTTGGCACCTTGCAACACAAGATTGCTTATCCTATCTGGCATAAGCATAGCTTATGAGTGCAATAGGGTAAGGTAACTTAAAGGATTCCCATGTTCTTTTCACAGGGTAAAGTAGGGTGCAAGTTACCGAACGTTGCAGTTGAAAAACCTGGCCAGCTAACAGAAAAACAGCAGGTTGGAGATGTGATCCGAATGATAGTCAGAGGAACTCTAGGAAGCTGTAGCAGTAGCAGCGAATGTAAGTATCAAGATGGCCTCTGTCAAAACGCAGCAGTAGCAAAATAGTTCTAAAATGCTAGTGTCCTTGTCATTCTTAAGCTCCTCCTACTTAACTACAGCCTTTATGAGTCTAATCAGAATGCCAAGTAGGCATTAGTCATACATTTGTAGGGATGACAAGCACAGGATGGGGCTAAGTCATGATGGAAGCTTTTTAAAAATTTTTCCAAAGAGCATGTGTTTAGAACAGTTCAGTTTGGAGGAGCTGCACATCTTAAGTAGCTTTGTACAGTGGCATACTAAGGGGAGGGGGGGAGGTCCGTCCCGAGAGTTGTCTTGATAGCGGCATGGCACCCATCCTCCTTTCTGCCCCCTCTCGCTCCTTACCTGCCCCCCTCCCCACTGCCATGCGCATGGCTTCCCTTTCCTGTATCTGTTAACATTTCTAATGGCGATCAACCACCCCTAACCTGCTGTCGCGCCTGCATCTTCTCTTCTGACATCACTTACTGCTACCCACGCCTAGGAAGTGATGTTGGCGGACGAGCCCACGCAGACGCAACAGCAGGCTGGGGGTTGCTGCTCGTGCCAGGAACATTGGCGGTACGGAGTAAGGGAAGCAGCGTGCACGCACGACTGGGAGGGAGGCAGGGGAGGAGCGCTTCTCACCCGCACTGCACCACTGGCTTTGCATTTGATCTAAATTACATATTTCATAGGATCCTCTTGAGAGCACCAGCTGATAGTGAAGCGATAGCAGTTATCTGTTCAACCAATGGACGTAGCACTTTTAATTTTTGCATTTGCTTTGACCATTGATTTTCATTAATGGTTATTTAAAAGTTACATAACTTATTAAATGCATGCTACATCTATATGTAGTAAAGTCCTTAAGAACCCATTTTACTAAACTGCACTAGTGATTCCCATGCAGCAAATGTGGTCACTGGCAAAGTAATGGGGCGGGAGCCAGACCGCCCCAGGCGCCGGCACCTCTCCATCCCCCTCAATCTATGCTTCCTCCCCCCCCCCACTAGTGCCAGCCCAGCTTCCTCTAAAATCACTTCTGGGTCTAAGGGCCAGGAAGTGACCCGTTGGAGAGAAAGCCAGTGCGAGCAACAGGCCAGAGTAGCTGCTTGCACTGGCAAAGATTAAAAAAAGGTATAGGGGTGAGGAGGGCGTGAGTGTGGCATGGGAGGCAGATGGAGAGGTGGGCACAGGGGGGCACCATTGGCACAGGCACCTCCTACCCTCACTACACCACTGAATGTGGTGCAGTTCATTCAGTTCCTATGGGCTGCATTGCATTTGCCACGCCAGGACTTGCTACTGTGGGTATGTAAAAGGGGCCCCTAGGTCTAACTAGGAACTTTCTTAAATTCTTGTGAGGACATAATTTGATCTTTAAATCAAATAACACAGCTCAAGCAGAGTGCTTCCTTTTCATTGTATTGGAATTAATTGACTGAAATTCACGAATGAAATGGTTTGTGTTTCAGGTCTAGAGGACAGCACCATGGGAAGTGTTGCAGATACTGTTGCAAGAGTGCTGCGAGGATGTTTAGAAAACATGCCCGAAGCAGACACCGTTCCCAAAGAACAGCTGAGTGTTACCTTCCATTGGGTTACAAAGTGGGTCGACTACTCTAACAAGTACGGCTTTGGATACCAGCTTTCTGATCACACTGTGGGGGTCTTGTTCAACAATGGATCTCACATGAGCCTGCTACCTGATAAAAAGTAAGCAGTACTAAAACTAGCAGTGTGTATTTAGTATATCTTATATTTTAAATTATATTTTAATATTCTGACCAACTCCTTTTTTTTTTCCTTCTATAGAACAGTTCATTACTATGCTGAGCTTGGGCAGTGTTCAGTTTTTCCAGCTACAGATGCCCCTGAACAATTTATCAATCAAGTAACTGTTCTGAAGTACTTCTCTCACTACATGGAAGAAAATCTCATGGATGTAAGTATTCAAGTGGAATTATACATGAAATTGCATTTGCATTTGGATAGACTTGATGATGGCAGCCATCTTGAATGACAGCAGCAAATGATATTCTATAGAAAATATGCCACATTTTAGAAATGATGGCTGCTTGTACTTCTCACAATGGGTTGAATTCAGGGGGGACCCATGGATTCAAGGCACTACTTTTTCCAAGCTTATATTTAGATATTTATGACAAATGCTTTATAAAATGCAGGCTAATTTTAGTACAAATCAGCCTTTCATAGATCTGTTAATGCTATTGTAGTTACAGCAGTACAGATTAAACAGCTCTATTGAATAGCTTAGATTAATGCGAAGACAAATGGCTCCATTTTGTGAATGGCCACCTGTTTTTATATGTATCTGTTTTGGCCTGTCTTCAGCTAGGTGAAGTGAGAATTTTAAATTAACCTTGTCGGGCCTGCCATTCTTTCTCTGGCTGCCTGTGACAGGGTCAGTTGGGATTTCTTGGGTTGTGCCGGCAATATCAGAAGCACTAGATATCTTCCATTAGACATGAGCTTCAGGCTCAGTTCAGCACTATAGTGGCTGACTTTACTCTCTTCCCTTCCTCCTGTGGTCCCATTTTAGTGGTATGATTCAGATGACCAAGATCCTGGGGAAAGCCATTTCTTACCTTGCAGGCATACTTTTGGGATCCTGCCAGGTATTTGTTTACAAGATTGCCTGTCCTGGTCACAAGATTCTAGTGTGACAGACTTTTTTGGGTCTGTTTTCAGTATAGTTACTATAAAAACCCCAGCATAAATATTTTGGGCTGTGCATTAGAAATAAGGAGTTGCCTCTGAATTTAATGTGCTGCATTCTTTTTCTTTTTTTCTTTTTAGGGAGGAGACCTGCCCAGTGTGGTGGATGTCCGTAGACCCAGGCTCTATCTCCTTCAATGGTTAAAATCTGATAAAGCATTAATGATGCTGTTTAATGATGGCACATTTCAGGTAACAATACATCTTAACACTTAAATTCTGCATTAATTTCTAAGAGCATGTGGGAGAGAAATACATCACTTAAATTTTGTGGTAAACTGCTTTCAGCTACTCTGATAAGACAAGGTTTAAGTGCAATGGTTCATTTGTAAAAGGGTGTTAAAATGTCTTATATTGCTACCAGAAGTGCATCTCAATCTGTTGCATGATTTAGTAACAAATGTAGATGTTTGAGTTTTCATGTTAAAATATGTAACAAATTTACTTTTTTCTGCAGGTGAACTTTTATCATGACCACACCAAAATCATCATTTGCAACCAAAGTGAGGAGTACCTGTTGACTTACATCAATGAGGAGAGGATATCGACAACCTTCCGCCTGACAACACTTCTCATTTCAGGGTGTTCAGTGGAATTGAAAACTAGAATGGAATATGCCTTGAACATGCTACTGCAAAGATGTAACTAAATTTGATTTGAGATTTTCATAAACCAAATGGGACTTGTTACTGAACTACTACAAATGCTGTGGAAGTCTCTTGAATGTTGAAGACAGATGGGTGGTAGTACAAACACAATTCCCTTTGTGGTTTTACTGGGCTGGGACCAGACCTGAGAGATTCTGTGAATCCTGCGTTTTTTGTGGACCAAACACAATGGAATGGTGTGGAATTACTTGGAAAGGGGAAATGGGTTCTCATTTCAAATCTAAGATGGCTATAATGGTAGGGTTGACTTCATTGATGCTCATAGTATACCTACTGATGGAAAACTTTAACTGTGAATACATTCCTGGAAGAAAGAATGTTGCTTATGGGGGAAGAGAAAGTTTAAGCTTTTGGAAAGCTGACTGCTGCAGCCTTTGGCTGCTTGACTTTGTGAATTATGGCCATAATTTTGTTCTTCATGGACCATATACTGTAAACTAGCAAATAGCCACATTTTGGGGCTGGACAAGTACTTTTTAATGAACTTATTTATTGCAGCCCAAAGTGAAGTGTGTTATTTATTGCCTATTTTTTTGATTAAATATTTTAAATATACACTTGACAATAAAGAAAATAAGTCACATTGGGCAATGGTCTCTTTAAGCTTTCAGATTTCATCACCTGGCACTAGTCCTACTGATCTTAAATTGTTCTGTGCATTTTTCAAGCTGATGCTAGCCAATATAAAGATGGCAAACCTGATGGGAAAAGTACATTTATAGAACTAGAGGAGCTGTTGACTACTGTTTAAAATTGGTTCCAAAGTTGGTGGCATGGGGAGCTTCTCAATAATTGCACATAGGCTTTGGCAAACTTCTCCAAGCAATTTGTTGAACCCTCCAAACTAAACAAGGGCACCTACTAAAGATATTAAGTTATTTTAGAAGGATTTTTTTAAACACAGCCATATATTTAAAATTTCCATGTTTTTCCATGGAATTTCCTGCTATATGAACATGTTGGGCCCTTGATATTTATATAGGAACAAATACCAACTACAAACTTAAAGCAAATGTGTCATAATCCAAGGAAAGGGACCAAGTCTTTAAAATTGAGTCATTCAGCTGCTAAGCAATCAAGAAGATGCTGATTCAAAGGCAGCAAACCACATCTTTCTAGCATTTTATTTGCCAGATACACTGTGCCTTTTCTTAGATTGTGACACAAATAAAACTTTAGAGCAGGGGTGTCCAATCTGCGGCCCCAGTGAAGTATTTTCTGTGGCCCCGGTCGAGGACGATGCAGTGTTTTCCTCTGCCTCTGGGTGTTTACTGTCTTGCCAGCTCCCTCTGTCTTGCTGCAGTGTTTGCATGACCCCAGAAATATTTTTTTCGGCCAATGCGGCTCAGGGAAGCCAAAAGGTTGGACACCACTGCTTTAGAGGCTAGCACCTAAATTGGCTCCCTTTTGAAAATGACTAGTTATGAGTTGCAATTCCACTCAAGATGGCTTTCTGTTTTCCACAATTAGATAAACCTATCTTATCAATATGCCTGAGTATCTACTATGGTCCAGACTAATGCCAACTTTACGTTTTTCTTCAAGGCAATTAATATTTCACTTATAGAGCCAAGGCCTCGGGTACACCTCGGCTACCTTCGATAGCTTATATCCGGCAGGAATATTGGTGTATAGTTCTCCTCATTGGCCTCAATTCATTTAACATATTTTTTAATTTTTCAAATTCATTTGTGAAAATTTAATCTTTTTTTTAGAAGTTTTATAAATAGTTATAAATTAATCTTCTGATGAATTTCATACTTAATATATTTCAACACAGCTGGGAGTTTGCTTTATCAAGGATACCCCAGAGCCGCTAGCATCATCCACCTCACTCAAATCTTACTGAAAAAAGGGGATCACAAACAACATGCCGTTGTACTGGGCTATGGTGCGTCATCGCCTGGAGTACTGCGTCCAGCACTGTTCACTGTACATGAAAGACACGGTACTACTTGAAAGGGTCCAGCGAATAGCGACTAAGATGGTTAAGGGACTGGAGGAGTTGCTGTATGGCGAAAGATTAGAGAAACTGAGCCTCTTTTCCCTTGAACAGAGGAGATTGAGTGGGGACATGATTGAAACATTCAAGGTATTGAAGGGAATAGACTTGGTAGATAAGGACAGGTTCTTCACCCTCTCCAAGGTAAGGAAAACGAGAAGGCATTCTCTTAAATTGAAAGGGGATAGATTCTGTACGAACATGAGGAAGTTCTTTCTTTTTCACCCAGAGAATGGTAGAAAACTGGAACACTCTTCCGGAGTCTGTCATAGGGGAGAACATCCTCCAGGGATTCAAGACAAAGTTAGACAAGTTCCTGCTGAAACAGAACGTATGCAGGTAGGGCTAGTCTCAGTTAGGGTGCTGGTCTTTGACTAGAGGGCCGCCATGTGAGTGGACTGCTGGCACGATGGACCACCGGTCTGACCCAGCAGCGGCAATTCTTATGACAACCTAATGCAGTGATCCGATACACTTTTTCCACAACTCACTTGCATAACATCCAGTGAGCTTTCATGCTACTCTGTTCTCCTTCAGGATCTTGATAGATCAAAGCTGGATGAGTTGGAAGCCTTGAACCTTCTTGGTTAAATGACAGGCATGAAAAGGAACATCTTTAGAAACATAGAACTTGATGGCAGATAAGGGCCCAGCTGCAGTATCCACTATTAAAGAATGACATGGGAACAAATTTTTCACTATCCCGTCAAGTTCTTTTCCTGCCCCATTCCTGCAAGTTTTGTTCTCATCTGCACAAGCCTCAAACACTTTAAGTGTTTGAGATTTGTGCAATTAAAGCAGAGCTTACAGGACTGGGACAGGGGTAGTGCCAAAATTTACAGGGAAAAATTTGTTCCTGTGTCAGGGAGAGGAGGAGATAGTGGATAGAGCATGACATGGGGACAAATTTTTCCCCATTCCTGTAAGCTCTGCCTTAACTACACAAGTCTCATAAGTACACACTATACAGGCGTGTCACATTTCAGCTCTCTGATGCTGACTGTTCTGTAGTACAGTACTTTGAACTTGGCATTATGGAAATTAATGAAAAGAGGTAGAATTATTTTTTTCTTAAAAATGTGTGTAAAAAAGGGTGTGTGTCTTATATGCCACTGCATCCTACATGCTGGCAAATACTGTATGTATGGTAAAAAAAATGAAATCAGCCCCTAAGTCAATAAACCTCTACACTAAAGTGTCTGGGGAAACAAATGAGACTCAAAACATTTTTCCAAATAACACAAAAATAAATGTGCTAATAAAATTTACAGTTAAGGGTTCAACTGCACAATGCTCCTTGTTTTTGAAGTAACATATGTACATCGTAACAGAGTAATGATGGCAGACCTGTGTGATCCATCTACATGTAGTCTGCCCAACAAACCCGTAGCATAAGGTATGAACTGACCATTGATCTATGATAGCAAAATGGCACTGAGTGAAGAAGCTAAGTTTATAATTAAATTTTTGTGACAAAATAAGACACATAGTGCAAAGCATTTGCTAAGGGAGTTGCCTAGTAAATGTTGGACTAATTTATTTTCCAAGGTCATATTAAATGTTTTAATAATTGCAAAGTATTTAAATTACCTAAAGGGTCCTCTTTTTCTAGGCACTGTGTAGTATAAGCCCAGAAGCTTTATGTACCCCCTTCCCCCCAAATTCTCTGAACTTTGCCTGTAAGACCAACCTATCTACGGTCCTCTTTTTCTAAGCTGCGGTAGAGATTTCTACTGTGGCCTGGAGTGCTCAATGCTCTGATGAACATAAGAATTGCCACTGCTGTGTCAGACCAATGGTCCATCGTGCTCAGCAGTCCGCTCCCGCAGCGGCCTAACTGAATCTAGCCTTACCTGCTTATGTTCTGGTTCAGCAGGAACTTGTCTAACTTTGTTTTGAATCCCTGGAGGGTGTTTTCCCCTATAACAGCCTCAGGAAGAGTGTTCCAGTTTTCACCACTCTCTATGTAAAGAAACATCCTTATGTTTGTACGGAATCTATCCCCTTTTAACTTCAGAGACAGTGCCCTTGTTCGCCCTACCTTGGAGAGGGTGAACAACTTGTCCTTATCCACGTTTCGATCATGTCCCCTTCTCAGTCTCCTCTTTTCAAGGGAGAAGAGGCCCAGTTTCTTTAATCTCTCACTGTACGACAACTCCTCCAGCCCCTTAACCATTTTAGTCGCTCTTATCTGGACCCTTTCGAGTAGTACCGTGTCTTTCTTCAGGTATGGTGACCAGTGCTGGATGCAGTATTCCAGGTGGGGGCATACCATGGCTTGGTAGAGCGGCATGATAACATTCTCCGATCTGTTCATGATCCCCTTCTTAATCATTCTTAGCATTCTGTTTGCCCTTTTCACTGCCGCCACACATTGTGTGGATGGTTTCATCGACTTGTCGACCAGTACTCCCAAGTCTCTTTCCTGGGGGGTCTCTCTAAGTGTCATAGCATTGAGTGACCCGTGCCACGGTAGAAACCTCTACCTGTGCTTGGTAAAAGAGGACCTAAGTTTTCAAAATCCAGCCCTTGTAGAATAAAAGCCACCAGAATGGTAGCTCTCCTTGCGTTGAGATTTAAATGTTTTTGATTATGTGACACAGGAAATCTTATTCTTGACACTTGGGGAGGGGGGGGGGTGTAACTGAAACAGGGAATGCACACTTTCAAAACCTACCTTTGGGGTAGAAGAGCAGCCTAATAGTTAGTGCAATGGCCTGAGAACCTAGGTTCAATTCCCACTCCAGCTTCCTGCGACTGGGCATAAACAAATACAAAAGCAGCAGGGCAAGAATGTTCTCAGTAATGGCACCAACGTGGTGGAATGCCCAACCAAAGGAATTGAAGTTAGAAAAGACTATCCTTTCTCAAACTACTTTAACTGAAACTAAGAAGTTGACAGAGAGAAGAAACCAGATCTTTCAGGGATGCAAGTAAATATATTATATTTAGTTGAAATGGCCAACCTCCTTAAGAGGTATGTAAAAGTGTATAGTGTTTTTTGCAGCAATAGTAAACCTAGTTTTACATGTGTACTTACATAGGACAACTGATTTGGTATAAACATGTATATATAAGTAGGATGATGAATTATTGGCATAACCATGCCAGTATTAATAACTGTCACACCACCACAGAGCTCTGTGTATTTCAGTATAGAGCCCATGCATTGTAACACCTCACAACTCCTTATGGCAGGGGTGTCAAATGTTGGTCCTCGAGGGCCGCAATCCAGTCGGGTTTTCAGGATTTCCCCAATGAATATGCATGAGGTCTATTAGCACACATTGAAAGCAGTTCATATTCATTGGGGAAATCCTGAAAACCGGACTGGATTGTGGCCCGCGAAGACCAACATTTGACACCCCTGCCTTATGCTAACATCTCTACAGAAACTAATGTATCATATCGCCTTTACAGAAGCTCATGTAGTGTAATGCCTTTGCAGAGGCTCATATAGACCGCTCTGAATTGACTCCCCAGTCATCAGTAGCAGTATAGAAGCTCTCAATAATCATAATCATAATATGTATGCTTTGGACTAGAGAATGACACGGTGACAAAATTAATCACCGTTCCCGCGAATAACCGCGGTAAACCATCTTCATGTCATTCTTTAAGGAGAGAGGGAAGAATCAAGAGTATGAATGGCCACAACCACTGACCCACAAGCTTTGCTTTGAAGAATGCTGGTGTAGAAGGACCAAGGTTGAAATAGACACTAGAAAATGACATGGGATTATTTCCCGCGGGGACGGGAACGGTGATGAATTCTGTCACCGTGTCATTCTTTACTTTGGACGAAAGGCAGGAGAGGGGAGATATGATAGATGTTTACATACCTCTGTGGCATAAATATGTATGAGGCAAATCTCTTTCAATTGAAAGGAAACGCCAGAGTGAGCGGGCTCAGGAGTAATCTAAGGAAATACTTTTTCACAGAGAAGATTGTTGATAACGTAGAATAGTCTCTTTGTAGAGGTGGTAGAGACAAAGACTGAATTCAAGAAAGCATGGGACAGGCACGTGGGATCTCTCAGGGAGAGAAGGAGATAGTGGATGCTGCAGACTGGACGAGCTATTTAGCCTTTATCTGCTGTCATGATTCTATGTTTCACTTAACCCTCCATTGCCCCAGGCATAAAATAAGTACCTTTATAATATGTAAACTGCTTTATATCAAATCTTAGCCCCATCCTTTGTGAAAAAGCAGATTTTTATGTAATTTTATATTGTTAACCGCTTTGTAACCAGAATAAGCGGTCTAGAAAATATTTTAATAAACTTGAAACTTGATTTAGGGCGATTGAACACTGACCACCCACAAAGGAGCAAGTTCATTTGTTTGATCTTACCTCAGTTACAACATACCGGTACTGCTTTTTTCCCTTTCTATGTTAGCCACAATCTGTCTAGGAAAGTTGTCATGTTGCTTAATACAAACAGCTAAGTGTGTTTGTTTTCATCTCCCTCTGGATGTGTGCAGGAGTGCAACTGGTTTTGTGGCTTCAAATTTCACCAGCACCAAAATGACCCTGCTTCCTGTGGAGACCAAGACTTAGGGACCCCATTTAGATTCAAAACAGTCCTTGCTTTCCATAGGATATTTCACTTCGAGGCATGGGTTTGCAATGATTCTGGGTCCTTGCCAACTGATGGCCCCAATCGGTACTGCTGCTGAGGTTTTCCCTAGTAGCTGCATATGCAGTCATCCTATGTTTCAGGTTTATTTAAAATTTGATAGTGTCGCCTATAAAACTTCTAGGCGACATACATAATAAAAACATAACCATTATGTTACAGCTTAAAATTTAAACCAACTTAGACAAGGACTAACTTGATACAGAAGGAAAAGAGGGGGAAGAACTACATAAGTTATAGGAAAGTAACATGTAAGGGGAAGTACAAATTGGGATCATGGGAAAAATAAACATGGCCTCTTTACTTCAGAGTTTAGGCACTTATCATTTAAGATAAAAAAAAGATAAAGGAAAATAATCGAACAGAGTTTTACACTTCAAATGCATCTTTGTATAGGAAAATTTTTAAGGAACTCTTGAATTTGTCCAAAGATGGCACGCTTCTAAAAAAAGAGGGCAAAGAGTTCCATAATTGAGGAGCTTACACTGTGAATATTTTGTTACGTCTTGTATTAATTATTTTTAGACAAGGCACTGTGAGTAAATTTTGATCCACGGATCTCAGAGTTCTAAGAGGAATATATATGAAGTTAGTAGCTTGTCAAGAAAGGCTGGAAGGTTGACCTAGTGAATTTTGAAAGAGAAGTAGAATTTTATAGGTTATACAATGTTGAATAGGGAGCCAAAGAGCATTTCATAGAAGAGGCGTTATATGATCAAATTTTTTTGAATTTGTGATCGTTTTTATGGAAGTATTCTGGATTAACTATAATCTTATTTGTTTCAGCATGATGTTTTATATAGAGAGTTACAGTAATCTAACTTTGATAGAGAGAATGAAAAAGGGTATTGAGCGCTGACGGTTCTAGGACCTTTGAAATAGACCTGATCACCCAAAGCTTGTAAAAACAGTTTTTAACTACTGAGCTGATTTGTTTGCTATACGATAATTTTTGATCTAAGATCATACCAAGAATTTTTATGTTTGTGACCATTTGGAGCGGAGTATCATAAATTTGAACCAATGATTTTAAGGATAAACCTTCTTTGAACTGGCCAATGTATTGCTCTCCATCTGCTTTGCACTCCTACAATTTTGGAGGCTTCTGTCTACAGAACCTCCTGCTGGCTTCCTCAGGATGTTCTCAATGTCCCCTTTCTCCTTAGGGGATCTGCCAAGCTGAGGAACAATGGTAAAACAAGATCATGGAAATTCAGTGGAGCTGTTGCTATCTGGAAGCAAAGTTTTTTTTTTAATATAACAAATATCTGTCTTTCCACTATCAAGTTCACTGGTAATAAAATTTGTGCGTATCATGTTTTCCTGGGTTTAAAAGATGAAACATATTGATTTTCAAGTCAAGAACAACCTCATCTGAAGAGTCGTAGCCGGGTCTTGAATAGACTCCACCTCTGAAACTGTGCTTCTAGGTGTATCTGCTGTTCCCTGCTTACGAGTTTTTCTGTATCTGTGGGGGGATGGGGAGGGGTGGGTGGGGGGGAGGGGCTTCTCTGTCGGGGGGTGGGGGTATGGTGGGTCCGGGGAGGACATAAGAGTCCAGTCCTCCGCGGATGTTTGTTGAAATTGCATACCATGGTTGTTCTGGCTGTTGTATTTACTGTTGCTTAATAAAATAGATTTGAACATAAAAAAAAAAAAAAAAAAGTGGCATTGAATTTAACTATAATTTTTATTTGATTGGGTCTATATCACTGTTGAGTAAGCTGGGGCAAAGTAGATCCCTGTGAACGACTGCCTTTGCAAACCAACGGGCTGAAAAAGGTGTTGCCCCTTGCTGTTTTTGGAGTGCAGCCTTGTGTAGATGAATTGAACCAGAATACGGCTCTTAGGATGCTGCAAAAGCCAGTGATAGATAAGATAATTTACTTCTTGTTTACTTAAAGCAGGAATTCTCAAACCATTATTTGGAATACACCTAGCCAGTCAGATTTTCAAGATACCCACAGCGAGTATGTTTGAGAGAGATTTATATGCACTCTCTCAATCTCAATCATATTCACTGTGGGTACCCTGAAAACTTGATGGGCTAGGTATGTCTTGAAGACTGGGTCAAGAATCCCTGTAGTGTACGATACGGAGTATTTAAAAAAAAAAAAAAAGACATACACAATTCAGAATAAAACAAATTACAGGTATATAGCAGTGTCAGAGAGGACTATTTGACATACCTGCTATTGTTTATCTAAGCAAAATTACAACAGAAGTCCTGGACAGTTTGAGCTCCATATATGAAGGTGCGCTAGCGTTTTTAGCTAGCTGAAAAACTACCGCCTGCTTAAAAGGAGGCAGTAGCAGCTAGTGCGCGCTAAAACCGCTAGCGTACCTTTGTAAAAGGAGCCCTTAGATACCTGCTGATTTTGGAGCTGTAAGACTGAAAGGAACAAACAGTACTGTAACAGGAAAGCAGTGGCGTACCTAGGGGGGGGGCGGGCTGCCCCGGGTGCCAGCCCTAAGGGGGTGTTCCCGGCCTTGCCGTTCAGTCCCCCGCCACCCCCAAAGGACCGCTCGCCCCACTGACCTTCCTGCACCACCTGTGAAGCAGCCCGCAGCAGGATCGCGAAGTCAGCGTCAGCATCCCTGCGCTGCTTCCTGCGCCGCGATCCCGCCCCTCCTCTGACGTCAGAGGAGGGGCGGGACCGTGGCGCAGGAAGCAGCGCAGGGATCGCTGACGCTGACTTCGCGATCTTGCTGCGGCTGCTTCATAGGTGGTGCGGGGAGGCCAGGGGGGCGAGCGGTCCTTCGGGGTGGGTCGGGGCATCAGGCCTTCAGGGTGGGGCGGGCGGGCAGGCAAGCAGGCTTTCAAGGGGGAGGGGGTGACAGGCAGGCAGGCAGGCCTTCAAGGGGGGACAGGCCTTCGGGGGGGGAAAGGCAGGCAGGCAGGCCTTCAAGGGGTGGACAGGCCTACAAGGGGGGGAGAAGCTACAAGGGGGTGGTACAAGCCTTCAAGTGGGGGACAGGCCTTCGGGGGGGGGGTGCAGACCTTCAAGGGAGTGCAGGCCTTCAAGGGGGGACAGGCCTTCAAGGGGGGAAAGGCAGGCAGGCAGGCCTTCAAGGGGGGACAGGCCTACAAGGGGGGGGGGAGAAGCTACAAGGGGGTGGGACAGGCCTTCAAGTGGGGGACAGGCCTTCGGGGGGGGTGCAGGCCTTCGGGGGGTGCAGACCTTCAAGGGGGGGACAGGCAGGCAGGCCTTCAAGGGGGGGACAGGCCTACAAGGGGAAGGGACAGGCCTTCAAGGGGGGTGCAGGCCTTCAAGGTGGGACAGGCAGACCTTTAAGGGGGGACAGGCCTTTGGGGGGGGACCATGATTTAGAAGTACACGGAGGGAAGGGGGTGTTCAAAGAGACATGCATATGCCAAACTTTGGGGGGGGGAAGAAATAATGGGTCTGAAAATAGAGGAGAGGGAGAGAGATGATGGACCATGGGATTTAGGGAGGGAAGGAACAGAAAGGGAGAGAAATTGGACACAAGGGATGGTGTGGAGGAGGGATAGAGATACTAGATAGGAGGGTAATTAGGAAAAGAAAGGGAGAGATGGTGGACTCTGGGATGGTGGGGAAGGAGGGAGAGATGCCGGATGAAAGGGTAGTTAAGAAAAGGTGGATCTGTGGAGGGAGATTAAAAAAAGGAAAGACTTCCTGGGAAGGGAAGGGAAATGGAAAGGGAGGACAGAGTTGGCAGATGGATGGTTAGCATGCAGAAAGAAGGAGACCCTGGCAAGCAAGTTATCAGAAGAAAACCAGAGCCTTGGACCAACAAGATTTGAAATATAACCAGACAACAAAAGGTAGAAAAATTAATTTTATTTTCTGTTTTGTGATTATAACATGTCAGATTTGAAATGTGTATCCTGCCAGAGCTGGTGTTGGACTGCAAACGTGAGCTAGGATTTAACAGAAAGAGGAAAAGTCCTTTTTGTTTCTTTATTTTATTTACACCACAGCGCCAGTGTGGTTAGGAGAAGCCAAAGGGGGTGAAAAAGCTATAAAACCCACCAGGAGTTTTGAAAAAAATCACCCAACTGGGCAGGAAAATCGAATTGAAAAACCAATTCAATAGGGCTGAATCGAATCAAAATTTTTTTTTCCTGTATCTGGCAGCATTAGTTTGCGCTACTGTCTTAGACTTTAGGACCTGGGATTGGGGAGAGATGGCATCCTCAGTACTTTATAATGCAAGTGAAACGAGGATTTGGTCAGACTTTTGAAGGGTCTGCAGAAAAAAAATATTGTATAGGCCGGGGACATGAGACAGCAGGAAATGGGAACTTTTCTTCCTTCTATTTTTGTGAATGGAAAGGCTGAGGATGTCAGAGAGGTCAGTTAAAATATGTGCTTTATAAGAAAATATAATAATGTTTTTTATAAAGTTTATAGCATAGCTGGCCTACCCAGTGAGGTGTTCCTAGTGGTGATGGTGGCAGCGTGTCAATGTGTTGAGAGGAAGAGGTGGTCTGGGAAATTCTGCTGAGCAAACTCCGGGCCCATTTCCACCCCCCAGTTAGTCCACTCCACTCAACTGATTCACACACTGAGTGGGTCTTTGGGTGTTGTTTTGGGATCTCTTCCAGTGGTTTATCTCCTTCTGGTCCAAGGAAGGAAACTTTGTTATCCTTAGCATTGACCTACAGAATATGTTTGTAACAGCGCTGCTTATGTGGCATTAGGCTATGTAGTGATCGAAAGAAAAAAACAGACCTTTGCACATTTTTGCACTATATGGTGGGTGTATGAGGAGATTCACATTTCCTGCACAGCTAAGTCCATGTGAAGTTACCTTGTGCTGTATTTGACATCTAGCAAGGTCTCTGTTTGAAAGGAAAGATCTAAACTTAAAAATGAAGTGGCCAGAAGTTATGGTAAAAGCAGATAGTGTAGCTGGTTTTAAGAAAGATTTGGACAAATTCCTGGAGGAAAAGTCCATAATCTGTTATTAAGACATGGGGGAAGTGTCTGCTTGCCCTGGATCGGTAGCATGGAATGTTGCTACTCTTTGGGTTTTGACCAGGTATTAGTGTCCTGGATTGGCTACCATGAGAATGGGCTACTGGGCATGATGGACCATTGGTCTGACCCAGTTAGGCTATTCTTATGTTATGTTCTCATCTGTAGGGGCCTTTGTTTTCACTTCTTATTTTAATGTATTTTTTTTCTGGGAACTTATCAGTGTTTTTTATAATGGGAACAAAAATGGAAGAGAATTAATGTGTGTGGAATGGGGGGGTAACTAATTTCTTCAGCTAAATAATTCAATCCACTTCAAACAGACATAGGAGAACTTGTGCACCATTCACACACCCTCCAACCAAAAACGTCAAAAGAAAAAAACTGTTCGACAACCTCCTAGCCATTCGAGCTGCAACACTCGACCCCCAACTCTACAACCAATTGATATCAACCACAGACTGCAAAACCTTCAAAAAGAAATAAAAACCCTTCTATTCAAAAAACACATAAAACCGAACTAACACAATCAGAACTGTCCCAAGCATCACCTGCAACTACTCCATATGTACTTCTAATGTCATGACAATTTAGACATAATTTATGTTATGTTATGTTTGGAATAATGGTTACATATATGAGGTTCAATAAAAGAAAATTTTCACTGCCTGTTTCTATTCTGACCATTTATTCCATTTCATGTTTATTGCAAAAAAAAAAAAAAAAAAAAATTTTACATGGGGGGGGGGGGGGGGGGTCAAAAAATGATGGGCCCCGGGTGCCACATACCCTAGGTACGCCACTGCAGGAAAGGTCTGTGACATACAACTGGTGTGCCTTTAAATGGAACCTGAATTTCATAGACTTCTTTCTTTGTTCTTTTAATAATTTATATTCCGCATATCCTACAATTCTATGCGGATTTCAAATTATTAAGGTACTCAAGCATTTTTTTCCCTATGTCCCGGTGGGCTCCCACTCTTTCTAATGTACCTGGGGCAATGGGGATTAAGTGACTTGCCCGGGGTCACAAGGAGCAGTGCAGGATTTGAACCCACAACTGAAGTAGACCTTTCCGTGGAGGGGCATAATCAAAAGGGACATCTAAGTCCGTTTACATCCATCTCGCATGTCATCCAAAGTTAAAAAGAGCCTGACACATTTTCGATAGATATGTCCAACATTTTTTTACTTTCAAAAATCGTCTAATTATACGTCTGTGTTATGTGTTTGCAGTGCTTATCTGGTGAGTTTAGGTGGGTTTTTGTGACTTAGACCAGTGTTTTTCAACCTTTTTTGGGCAAAGGCACACTTGTTTCATGAAAAAAATCACGAGGCACACCACCATTAGAAAATGTTAAAAAATTTAACTCTGTGCCTATATTGACTATATATAAAGTAATTCACTTGAGTGCCACCGCCGCCATCGGGAACAGGCTGGCGCCAAGTTCTCCCTGCTTCTCTTCCCCGCGGGGCCGACCAACTCTCGCCACCCGTCGTCAATTCTAACGTCGGATAGGACGTTCTAGGCCAGCCAGCCAGCGATTGGCTGGCCCAGAACGTCCTCTCCGACGTCAGAATTGACGCGAATGGCGAGAGTTGGCCGGCCCCACAGGGAAAAGCAGGGAGAACTTGGCGCCGGCCTGTTCCCGATGGCGGCGGTGGCACTCAAGTGGCTAAAGAGCCGCAGTTTGCCGGCCTAGGGACAACACTGGAGGGTGGCCAGCTGTGCACCCCGTTGGGACGTAAACCCGGGGTGGGGAAGACCGCCCCCCCCACCCTGGTATGCCACTATCTGTACCTCACTCCCTCCCTATGACCAAAAATTCTCCTTTCTTCTATTCCCCGTGTACACAACCATCTCTTTCCCTCCCTTCCTCTCTCCAAAGTCCATTTCTTCTGTGTCCAAACACTCATTCCCTCCCCCACCTCAGCATCTCTTTCCCTCCCTTCCTCTCTCCCAAGTCCATTTCTTCTGTGTCCAAAAACGCATTCCCTCCCCCACCTCAGCATCTCTTTCCCTCCCTTCCTCTCTCCCAAGTCCATGCCTTCTGTGTCCAAAAACCCATTCCCTCCCCCACCTCAGCATCTCTTTCCCTCCCTTCCTCTCTCCCAAGTTCATGCCTTGTGTCCAAAACGCACTCCCTCCTCCCTTTTATATTCTGTGTTTGCCTCCCAGCCCATCTTTGCAACTTTCTCAGCAAAACGAAGCTCAAGCCGCGAGGCTTGTCTTCTGCTTCCTGCCTGCCCTGCCGCGCACAAATAGCCGAACGGAAGTATTCTCCGACGTCAGCGCTGACGTCGGAGGTCAGGCTTTGCTTAAGCCCTCCCTCCGACGTCAGCGCTGACATCGGGGAACGCTTGCGATCGGCTATATGTTAGCTGCAGGGCAGGCAGGAACAGAAGACGAGCCTCGCGGCTCGAGATGTATTGAACTCCGCGGGTCCCCCGTCCAGCTCTCTCCTGTCCACGTGGGGCGGACCGCCCCTCTCCCTAGACTGTGGCCTAGGACTCCGGGCCCCTGAATGCAGGACTGGTGGTATTGCCCTGATGGCGGCCCTGACCGTACGGCACACCAGGCAACATCTCGCGGCACACTAGTGTGCCGCGGAACAGCGGTTGAAAAACACTGACTTAGACCATGTTTTACATGGTCTAAGTCACAACGTCTAAGTTCCGTTGATCCTGGGCTGTATAACTTTCGGTTATACATGCTGTACGACTAAGTCTAAGCCAGACCACGTCCCGCCCAACTCCTGCCCTCGACACGCCTCCCGAAATGCCCTGTTTAGCTTTGGACATTGAGTGGCACTATGAAGGCCTTGGTCGTTTAGAAATACGTCCAAAACCCGTTTTTATTTTCAGCGCTTGGACGTTTTTGAGAAATGTTCGTCCAAGTGCCGACTTAGGCCGGTTTTTGGACGTTTTTCTCTTTCGATTATGAGCCCCATAGTGTTTATTTTCTAGAAAAAAAAAGTGCCAGTACTCATATGTAGGGCAGTTCTTAGAGGCTGGGGTTACCACCCAGTGTCCTGCTTTCTACTGGTCTAGAACATTAATGAGAGAACAAGCCAGACAGCTACAATAAGCCAGACAGCTACATAAGCTACTGTATTTGCTCTCAAAATATATCACCTTGGTTACATATCTATAATATGGATGAGCCTCACCCTAGAGAAAATAAATGCTCGTAACCACAAATAGGAATGTGCAGCCAAAAACGGAACCAGGAACCTGAAGAAACCAGAATCTGCATGTCTGTTAACACTATAAAAAGAAACAAGTGCATTTCATCCTGTTGTGTGAATAATAGGTATCAGAGATGCTCTACATTTTAAATCCATAAAGGTGACATGTTGAAATCAAGAAACTAAAGCATTAATGTCAGGACATTTTGGGGTATCCACACCCTCCTCTCAGAAAAAGAAGGGCTTGGCAACCTCAGCCTTGAGACAAGAGCTTGGTAGCTTTAAGAAAACAGCTCCCAGCCTCTCTTCCCCACCAGATTGCCTTCTCTCATCTCCTTCCAGCATGCAAGCTAAATTCCTCAGAGTGCCAGCATCAATCTAGTTTCTCCTTTGGACAGAAGTCTCTTCTAATTCATCCATTTCTACCTTTCTACAGAGCAAAAGGAATAAAAGAGGAATCATGCAGTGCCAAAATCTCCATTTCCTTCCTGCATGCCTGTCTACATTTTGCTGACGCTGTTTAGGTTTTCAGGTTGGCACTACTGCTCAAAAGTTTCAAAGTCATGCACGCTCACCCCCTAGTTTGCCTGTGTTTCCATATGACCTACATTTGTGGTAAATAGTAGCACTGAGTACATACGAGACGTAGGAGTGTACTTTCAGTGGTTATCTTTTTATAATTCTTTAAGCAGGGCCTCGCTGATTTACAAAGTTCCCCGTGGACAGACAGGGTAGGAGGATAGTCACAAATTGCTTCACACAAGGAATGTGGTATAACCGACACTGCAGTGACATGACTAAAGAAATCTAGGTTAAAAGAGTGATTATCAAGTGTGGCGCATACATTCTGTCCCACATATAGACTTTCAGCTATCACCAGCCAAAAGAAACATAGGAAAGCACAGACAGCAGGGCTGGATTAACTTTAATAGAAGTCTGGGGCTTTTACACTTTATTGTCCCACTGCTGATCCCCGGTCCACTGCTGCCCTCCTTCCCCTTCCCTCCTCTTCTTCCTTAATTTCTCACTCTGACTGGCAATCTTTCACTTCATTAATGCTTCTAAGGGTTTTTTTTCAATAAAGTGTAGTTGCTGGCAAAAAACTAATGAACAAAGTGGAACACTATGAAGTCCAAACCACCTGCAATAATGCACAAAACAGTCCAAATAATAAATTGTTCTCTGGGAGAGCAGACACGTTTCAAAGCAGTCACTTTCTCTCAACTTCAAGCAGGCTCTTTCTCTCGACACAGCCTTCATCTGGAGAAGTAAAACATGCCTTACAAACTAAAAACATTAAGCATAGCAAAAATCAAAGCATAGAAAAATAAACATGGCATCTATAAAATGCAAACTAAGTCACCTAAATGAATAGCCAAGGAACTACCACTTCTGTGGCAATAGAGAACCAAAAGAATGATACATAAATATTGGAAAAATGGTCTCTGTTCAAAATTTATCCATTGCTCACGTAAACATAGCTTATACAGTAAAGGCCATTATGCTTACAACAAGTGCTCAGAGATGCGTAGCCCATCCAAGAGCAAAAACTTCTCTTCACTTGGTAGGGTTTTCTTCACTTGAAGAAAAGACGCTTCATTGAAAAATACACTGACAGATTTTTTTTAATTGCACCCACCATCCCATTGCCTCAAACGAGTGGGAAAAGCTCTCTGGGTTCCTTGAAAAAGACGCCAAAACGTGGTCTGCATTGGTTCTCTTACAGCTAAGTGGTGATATTTCAAATTCAACGACTTTGTTTTTGACATTAAGAATGCACACAAGTTGAAAATAATATCTTGTTTTGACTTACCGTACTACATTTACAATGATTAGGTAGTGGGTCCCACTATAGGGGCTTTTGCTCTTGGCTGGGCTACACATCTCTGAGCACTTGTAAGCACAGTGGTCTTTACTGTATAAGTTTATCATGTGAGCAATAGATAAATCAATAAAATGCATACATAAAAACTTCCATAATATACATGATATACAAAACAAATTAATAAAAACATAATAGGTCAAAGCCTATGTTGTTAATGCAAGAGGTGTGTCAAGTATCTGCCTTGCAGTTACTGTGCTGCACTGTGTTACCTACATGCCAGATAATGCAGGTGCCCATGCCATCGACCTCAACAGTAATGCATTACAGCCCAATAAGAAAGAAAGAAATAAGTTCAGATCTGCCAAGGAAGCACTCCCCCCACACATCTGATCCTTCCTCTGAATCCACCCCAATCCAATCCCCACCTCCTTCACATCTGATCCTTTCTCTGAATCCATTCCAATCCCCTTTCCATGCATTTCCACCTTTCCTGACGCCTCTGATCTGAGATAAAGTTGAATCATTATATGAAGGAGGTGTGTTTATGGATGACGACCCATGAGTTAAAACTGAATTTAAATAAGACAGAGGTGATGTTTGTGGATTTGGAAAACAATGGAAAGTCTGGTAATTTTCTGAATGTGTTGGGTACTCAGTTAGAAGTGAAGAAACAAATGACAATCCTGGGAATAAGAACATAAGCAGTGCCTCTGCTGGGTCAGACCAGAGGTCCATAATGCCCAGCAGTCCACTCAAGCGGCGGCCCATCAGGACCTGTATGGTAATCCTCTATCTATACCCTTTTATCCCCTTTTCCTTCAGGAAATCATCCAATCCCTTCTTGAACCCCAATACCGTACTCTGTCCTATCACACCCTCTGGAAGCGCATTCCAGATGTCCACCATCCTTTGGGTGTAGACTTTGTATTAACAATGGAAAAAAAAGATGTGAAAGTTATTCAGAGAAGATACACCCAATTGTGTAACACTGTATGATTTTAGGCTAGTCGTAAAAGGATTGATTATAGCCAGATTGGACTATTGCAATTCTCTCTATTTGGGTTTACCAAAAACAAACTGTAAGGCCTTGCAGACCTTAATGAACTCGACTACCAGACTGATCACTGGGATTTCAATAAGGACTTATATTACGTCTGTTTTGAAGCAACTCCATTGGTTGCCATTGAAGCAAAGGGTGTATTATAAAGTAATATCTATAATGCACCAAGCTTTGTATAGCTTGTCCCCTTTATGTTTAAAATCCATGTTGGAAGTCTATCAGCCGAACAGACCCTTGAGGTCAGAGATAGAAATGAGGTTACCGGTAATAGCACCTAGGGAACAAGGAGTACATTATGTGTCAAGAAAAACAAAAATGCTCTCAATTGCCGGGGTGAAGTTGTAGAATACCCTGTCAAGGCACCTAAGACTATGCCAGGATCATGGAATTTTAAAGAAATTACTAAAAACTCATTTATTTGTTGAAGTCTTTCTGTAACTAACGCCAGGCAAATAATTGGCGGTTTTATGAACTGCTATCTAGGCAAATCATGCGGAGTGTACTGTATAGCATGCTGAGAAGGCCTAGCAGAACATGTCTATGTGTTTTATGTTGGTTTGTTTTACATTATGTATGTTGCCCTGTGAACTGCTTAAATTTAGGCGGTATATAAATTTTTAAATGAATAAAAATTATCTGAAACTCTCCATCCCCCAATTGCATGGCCCAACTCCTTTAGCAGATCCTCCTCCTCCGATCTCACCGACCCCCTAAAATGATCTGATAAGCTCCTCTCTCAAACCAAGACCACCAAGCATCCCTTGGGACTTACTCGGAAGTGATCCCTGGTAATTTAGTGAGTGAAGATGGGAGCTAGCTCCTTCCGCTCCTGCCCTGTCTAGCTCTAGAAAACAAAGAAGGGAAGAGATCTTGTCTCAAAATGTAGCAAACAAAAGAAAAGGCAAGTGAGATGTCTATATCACACCAATAGTATCTTTATTAACATAAAAAGTCTCGATTCTTCCAGTGAGGGGCAAGGGCAGAGCCAGAGAGGATCGAATACAGAGGGCGAACGACTGGCTGCGAGGATGGTGCAAGGAGATGAACTTCAGGTTCCTGCACCATGGAGAAGCTTTGCAAGGGCTACAGAGACACGACGGGCTACACCTGACCAGAAGAGAGAAGAATGTCTTTGGACACCGTCTAGCCTGCCTACTTCACAGGGCTTTAAACTAGGTAAGTCGGGGGAGGGTACAGGCACAAACAACATACCTGGCGAACTAAACTGCCAATACTTTTTTGAGGATGAGGTAAGTAGTCACCGAAATTCTGGGTTTGGGTCAGGGGCGAGTACACACACTTTCGAGTCGGGGGTAGGTTCATATCATAAGTATGGGCCACATTGTAATTCTGGGTCTAAGTGGAGTACACATTGTAATTCTGGGTCTATGGGGAGTACACATTGTAGTTCTGGGTCTAGGGGGAGCACAAATAACGCAAATAATGCTAAAGGTGTTCAAGCAGCTCAAGCAGAAATATACCCACTGAGACGTAACAAAAATACAGCATGGAGGGCTATGTACGTCAACGCACACAGTTTGGGAAACAAGATCCTGGAATTGTAAACAGAAATAAGGAATGCCGACCTGGATGTGGTGGCGATATCTGAGACCTGGCTCACAGACTCCCACGGGTGGGACATGGTCATACCGGGTTACAACTTGCTTCGTCGGGACAGGGAGGGCAGAATGGGAGGAGGTGTAGCATTATATACTAAAAATGACATTAAGGTCACAAGAATCTCAGATGTCCAGTACACTGGGGAATCCCTTTGGGTTAATTTGGCCAGAGGGAAGGACAAATGCTTGTATCTTGGCGTAATTTACAGACCCCCAAGACAACATGATGACCTGGATATGGAAATGATCGGAGATATAGAAAATATCACCTTGCGTGGGGACACAGTATTGTTAGGCGACTTCAACATGCCTGATGTGGATTGGGATACACTTACTTCTACTTCCGGCAGCAGCAGGAGGCTATTAAACTCTATGAAGGGAGTTGGTCTCAGGCAACTGGTGTTGGACCCAACAAGGGATCAGGCAATACTTGACCTATTACTTACCAATGGAGAAAGTGTCACAGAGGTCTTGGTGGGCGACACATTGACCTCCAGTGACCACAACATGGTATGGTTTAATCTTAGGAAAGGTTTCACTAAATCTACCATGCTGACCAAGGTCCTCAAATTCAGGGACACAAACTTCCAAGACATGGGTTCCTTTGTTCACCAGGCGCTACAAAGCCAAACAGAAACCGATAGCGTGGAAGAAATGTGGTCGACTTTGAAAGCCACCATACAGGAAGCGACAAACCGCTATGTTAAATTAGTAAGTAAACGGCGAAGGAACAATAAGCCGCAGTGGTTCACTGCGGAGATCTCAGACCTCATCAAGGAGAAGAAAAAAACATTCATCTCTTACAAACAATCGGGGAAACAGGACTCTAGAGCAGACTACCTGACCAAGTCAAAAGCCGTCAAAACAGCAGTCAGGGAGGCTAAATTCCACATAGAGGAGTCTCTGGCAAAGAACATCCAGAAGAGAGATAAATCCTTCTTCAGGTATATCAGTGACAGAAGTAAAAACTCAGGCGGGATTGTACGTCTTAGGAAACCAGACAGAGACTATGTGGAAAAGGATTCCGAAAAAGCCCAACTATTAAATGAATACTTCTGCTCAGTCTTCACCCGAGAAGCACCGGGGCTTGGCCCTCAGCTACAGACAAGGGCTGACTCAGTTGACCCGTTTAGTAACTTCGAGTTTACGCCCAGCAGTGTCTACGGTGAGCTGTCAAAGCTCAAGGTTAACAAGGCAATGGGGCCTGACAACCTACACCCCAGGGTGCCTAGGGAGTTGAGTGATGTCTTGGCAGAGCCACTGTCAGCGCTCTTCAACCTCTCCCTTAGTACAGGCAGCGTCCTGTTGGACTGGAGGACGGCTAACGTCATTCCACTCCACAAGAAAGGCTCAAAGATGGAGACAGCAAACTACAGACCAGTGAGTCTAACATCAATAGTGAGCAAACTAATGGAAACTCTAATCAAACACCAACTGGATAAGATCCTGGATGAGGAGAATCTATGGGATCCCTGTCAACATGGATTTACTAAGGGGAGATCATGCCAATCCAACCTGATCAGCTTCTTTGACTGGGTAATGGGGAAGCTGGATGTTGGGGAGTCCCTGGACATCGTGTACCTGGACTTTAGCAAAACATTCGATAGCGTACCACACCGCAGGTTGCTGAGCAAGATGAGTTCTATAGGATTAGGTGACACATTGACGAAATGGGTTGGGAACTGGCTTGGAGATAGGCTTCAAAGGGTAGTGGTGAACGGCACCCCCTCCGAAATGACAGAAGTGATCAGTGGAGTGCCACAGGGCTCGGTCTTGGGCCCGATCCTATTCATCATCTTTATAAGAGATTTGGCAGAAGGGCTTCATGGTAAAAGGTGTTTGATCGCTGGAATGGTCTTCCACTGCAGGTGATTGAGGCCAGCAGCGTGCCTGACTTTAAAGCCAAATGGGATCGACACATGGGATCTATTCACAAGGCAAAGGTAGGGGAGGGTCATTAGGGTGGGCAGACTAGATGGGCTGTGGTCCTTATCTGCCGTCTATTTCTATGTTTCTATGTTTATGTAATTGCTTGTCTCAGTGACAGAGTATAAAAGCTGTAGTCCCAACTAGGATCCCAGTTTCAGCAATCTGGAATGTCTTCTTCAGGGGACAAATGCAATGCTAAAATACAAATATAAATAACTAAAATAAAAATACAAGTAAAATCTCTATTAAACAAAATATAGGTGCAAAATATCAAAAGCCTCTTAAAAATAAACCGTTAACAAAACAAGTAAAAATGTTAGAACAGACACAAACTACCTGTATGACTAAATAAACAATAAAATAAATAGCTTGTGAATGCATACAAATTGTGTGGCATGTTTAAACCCATTCCATTTATGCGTGAAGAACTTAGGACAAAGCTCCAGAAAACAGCATGTCAACCATGACCCATAGTGGACTACCGCTAGGGGCATCTTTCATCCTTTCAAAAAACCTACTAGACTACCAGGGATCACCTCCAGGTAAGTCCTGAGGGTGGTTGGAAGACTGGGGAGGGGGACCTTCCTGACATCCTGTGAGCAAGGATTTGGTTTGAGAGAGGTTTCAAACCACTGGCCCTGAATTTTCTGAGCTTCAGAGACGCCAGGCATGGCTCACTCCAAAGCTGGAGATTGAAGGCCAATGAGTGAAGCTTTTCTTGTGGGCCCCAGCTCTATCTAAAACTAGTTCTAGTAGATGCTCAATCCAAAAACTAAACATAATGAGAGGCCACCAAGGGCCATTAAGCGTGGGATAATCAGAAGAAGTTTATTGATGGGCCCGATACAGGTCATATTTCTGTGTCACACACCTGCGTCAGGGGTTAACCAATGTATTCTGTATCATAGCAATCCAAAATGTTAACATACTACTATAAAAAACTAAAGTCTTTTAATCACATTCCTGTAAAAGGTTCAATGCATAACTCTGAACATTGTCATCTCCAATATTGTGCCAAAGGAAGAGGGGCCGGGAAGAGCAGAGGCAGCCCTCTAGTAAGAAACCCTGGAACTGGTGGTTACAGAGCCCTGCTAAGGCTGATAATCCTGAACCTCAGCAAGGAAGCCCCATGAGGCCCCTCTTGAAGATGCAGCATTGGATAAGGCCTTTGGAGTATGATCGCATCAGAAGCTAGCAAGGGACAAGGCCTCCAGGATGTGGATTGGCATCAGGGGACCAGCTGGGGAGAAGGCTCCCTAGTTGTGTCCAGTGGAGAAGGACATTGGTCTTCAGAGTCAAGGAGAAAGCTTTTTGGAGACCGCAGCAAGGCTAGTTGGGCTGGAAATCCAGCAGACACCTGCCCAAAAGGATTCCAGAGGAGGGGTGAGATCTAGGGACTGGGTGAGGTGGACTGGCAAGGAGAGGAGGGACTTAGGCATACAGTCACCCCTATTTACTGACTTAGACAAGAAGCTGGAAGGAGCTTACAACTACCACTTTGGCAAACAAGATAGAAAAGTTTAAAAGATGCAAAAGAATATAGCATACTAAATGACGGTAGATAAAGACCTGAATGGTCCATCCAGTTTGCCCAACAGTCACATGCATTATTAATTCATGATTAAATTATCTTTCTTTGACATTTTTGGGACTATAGAAGTCCACCCAGTACTGTCCTTAGGTTCCAATTACTAGAGTTGCTGTCAAAGATTATTCTAGCCTATTCAAACCATCTTGCCATTTGCATGATTCAGACTGTAATAGTCTGCCCAGCATTGTCCTCAAGTTCCAAAACCAAATTGCCATATAAGAGGCACAGACCATGCAAGTCTGCTCAGTACCAGCCTTAGTTCTTCACAGCTATAGTCACCATCTAAGCTCTATTCGACACATCAAACACACACACACACAACCATTTCAGTTTTGTTTTATTATACCATTCATTTTCTAATTAGAGAGCCTCTATGTTTATCCCACACGTTTTTGAATTCCATCACCTTTTTCATCTCCAGGCATCAACCACCCTCTCAGTGAAAAAGAAATTCCTGATATTAGAAACATAGGAAACATGATAGCAGATAAATGTCAAATGGCCCATCCAGTCTGCCAATCCACAGTAACCTTTATCTCTTCTCTCTAAGAGATCCCACTTGCCTAACCCAAGCTTTCTTGAATTCAAACACAGTCTCTGCCTCCACCACCTCTTCCGGGAGAATGTTCCACACATCTACCATCCTTTCTGTAAAAAAAAGTATTTCCTTAAATTACTCCTAAGTTTATTACCTCTTAACGTCATCCTATGTGTAGGAATTTCACACAGGAAACACACACACACAGTCTTAGAGTCGGGAGGAGGGGCTGCTAGGGATCCGAGTCCCTTTTTATTATGCTTCTAAGCTAATGACATCATAGTAACTCCCTCGTTTACACATCTCATGATTGGTGGGTACAAAGGTACATGCTTTTACATTGGTGGATACAAAGAAAGATACATGCTTATACATCGTGATCACCCTCCATTTACCTCGTGCTTTTACCTCGTGATCATCCTCCAACTCAGCACTTAGACAAGGGCCTGATTAACACATGGACAGCACCTGAGTCTTTGCACGTCCTCAATGCCTGTCAGCTGATGTCCTTTCCAAATAAGGACTGCTTGATTAAGATAAGGGTTAATATGACAGGGGTCTTGTGACAAGAATGGAGGGGGGAATGTCTCAGCATTCTGTCACAAAGTGCTAACACTTTCCTTCCTTAATGAGGGGAGAGGGAATGGGAATAATTCATAATTCTTTCACAGGGGCTCATAATTCTTTCACAGGGGCGGTGAAATCAGTGTGCTGATCTCACCGTTTCAGAATGGTAGAATGGCATCCCTACACTGCCCCTCTCCTCTCATTCCAGAACTTTCTTTCATTAAAATCTACTGCCTTGCAACCTCAATTTATGTCCTCTAATTTTACCATCTTCCCTTCTCTGGAAAAGATTTGTTTCTATATTAATATCTTTCAAGTATTTAAACATCTGTATCATTTCTCCCTTATCCCTCTTGTCCTCTAGGGCAGTGGTTCCCAACCCTGTCCTTGAGGACCACCAGCCAGTCAGGTTTTCAGGATAGCCCTAATGAATATGCATGGGGCAGATATGCATGCCTTTCGTCTTCATTATATGCAAATCTCTCTCTCATATATATTCATTAGGGTTATCCCAAAAATCCAACTGGCTGGTGGTCCTCCAAGACAGGGTAGGAACCACTGCTCTAGAGTATACATATTCAGATCTTCCAGTCTCGTTTCATACATTTATTGGCATAAGCCCCATACCATTTTCATCACCTTCTTCTGGACCAGTTCATGTCTTTTTACATTCTTAGCCACATATAACCTCCAAAACTGAACACAATAGTCCAAGTGGGGCCTCACCAATGATTTATACAGGGGTATCAACACCTCTTTTCTTCTACTGATTACACCTCTCTATACAGCCAAGTATCCTTCTGGCTACAGCCACCGCCTTGTCACACTGTTTCACCACCTTTATATCCTCAGATACTATCACCCCATGGGCCCTCTCCTCATATGTGCATATCAGCCTTTCGCCTCCTAGCATATATAGCTCCCTTGGATTTCAATAAGTTAATGGTTCTAATGATCAGCGATACAGACTAAAGCCATTGGTTTAAGTGCTTAAGCATTGGTTAAATCAGTGTTTCTCAACGCAGTCCTGGAGTACCCCCTTGACAGTCAGGTTTTCAAGCTATCCACAATGAACATACATAAACTTGATTTGCATACACTGCCTCCATTATATGCAAATTTCATTCATGCATATTCATTGTGGAAATCCTGAAAACCTGACTGGCAAGGGGGTACTCCAGGACCGAGTTGAGAAACACTGGGTTAAATTACAAAGACTGTTTGACATTTGTTTAGGGTAGCTGAGCTAATATGTCCATTCAAGGGTTCATTTCTTATGTATATGAATAAGTTTATATAACTAGTTCAGTAAAACCTGTTTCATTTATTAGCTTGCCTTGTTCACAGCTGTTTTAAAATTTTTCCAGGGAGGGGGGGTTTCTCCCACCCGGTAGCACTTCTTTGCCCAAGGTGGAGGCACTGAGCGCCAAATGAGTAAGGAACCAATGGAGGCTACCTTTGGGACACTCCAACCAGGTAAGGCCCCAGACTCAGAGATGCCACAAGGGGGTGTTACAAAAGGAAGGCGACCATCTTCATCTGCTTGTTGTTCAGTTTCATGTCCTTGTACATTTTCATCTTGTGGCTTAATTTCATCCCATGATTGAGCAATCCAGTAAACAACATCTTTAATGTTCACTTTCTTTAGCACTTCTATCATTCCTTTTCCTTCATCCAATGCGCAAACAAGCATTGTTAGAAGCTTATGGTAATACGTTTTCTTGAATGTTTTCAGTTTGCCCTGGCCCATTGGCTGACACAATGATGTGACATTGGGAGGAAGAAAAATTACTCCACTGTCAGCATTTCTCAGTTCAGCTTTGTCAGAATGAGATGGTACATTATCCAAGAGAAAGATTGCTTTCCTAGGCAGGTTTTGCAATTTCAAACACTTTTCTACTGGTGGAACAAATTCCTTGAAAAACCAGTTACGGAAAATGTCTGTGCCCATCCAGGCATTCCTCTGGTTGCTAAAGGAGACTGGAAGTGCAGCAAGAGCCAGGTTTTTAAAAGCCCTTGGATTTTTGGACTTTCTAATGAAAGTTATTATGATTTATTTCTACTGGTTCCATTGCTATAGGCTAAAATAGTCATTCTTTCTTTACTCTGTTTAAAACCACGAACCGAAGCTTTGAGCCGGGATTCAAGAGTTCTTGCTGGCAACATTTTAAAACTTATCCCAGTTTCATCACAGAAAGTGTATATCTGGTCTTTGGTAGTGTGTGGTGCAGTGGTTAGAACTACAGCCTCAGTACCTTCAGGTTGTGGGTTCAAATCCCATGCTGCTCCTAGTAACCCTGGGCAAGTCACTTAATCCACAAAAATACCTCCCTTTTATTCAATTTTCAAATTCTTAATTAGAAACAGTGATGAAGTTTTCTCATATCAGACTTATCTCCACTGATCACACATTTAAAGTTCTTTATAGAGGAGAGGCCCCAGATCCCCGTGCGTTGCCAGTGATTAACTATACAACAGCACTAGATAGGGAACTAACCTCATCGGCACTCTCCCCCCTCCTGCCTAATTTTAAGATGATGTATATCAAAAAAACTCTCAAAAAAACAGATAATAAACTTAGCTTCAATTAGGCAGGGAGTTCTTATATCTCTCAGCTTTTGTTTTCTTTGCTGCGATCCGTTCCTGCCAACGTAAAGCTAGTTGCGTTTCGCTGTATAGCTGCGTCAGGGCAGTGGACTCCTGTGAAAATAATGCAAAAAACAGTGCTATTAGAGTAAGACCAATGCCAGATTACTCCTCTCCATACTTCTACTTACTCGGTGAATGTATGAACGCTCAAAATGGCAAAGATGGCCGCCACTTTGGACTGCCCAGTTTTATACTACTGACATATGACATCACATGGGAGGAGCCTGATTGCAACATCCAATGGTCTGAAAGGGCTTGCACCTCCTATTCTTTGAATGGGAAACTGATGATCACTGTGTTAAAATGTCATTAGCCATAAAGTTGTTCATTTCAAAGTCAAAAAAATTGTTAAAAAAAAAGTCTTCTACTTGAGGAACCTTTGGTCCAACATTATTTGTCAGCGAATCATGTCTGCACAGAATTTCAGTGTATGGTCCTGGATCATGTGCCACTTACATCCAGAGGAGGAGATAAGCAACGGATCTTCATGCAGAAAGAACAGGAATGGATTTTCCGTTTGGACGCTGAAGAGCCCAAAGGATTAAATGCTAAAGTAGAGTGGCACATATTTTTTTGCACAATATTCTAAATGAGGTTTCGCCAGAGTCTTATACAGAGGCATCAATACCTCCTTTTTCCTACTGGCCATACCTCTCCCTATGCAACCTAGCATCCTTCTAGCTTTCGCCATCACCTTTTCAACCTGTTTGGCCATCTTAAGATCATCACATACAATCAAACCCAAGTGTATGTTGGAGGCATGTTTTGAGCAGGACATTGTAAAAATATCCAGGGCATAAAATTTGATATTTTTGACTAGACTTGTTTCAATAACGACTAAGACCCAGATTCTATAAATGATGCCTGGGTCCACCTTGGGGGTTAGCACCCATGAAAAGGATCTGGGGTGTCATCATTGACAATACGATGAAACCTTCCACCCAAGTGTGGTGGAGGCCAAGAAAGCAAACAGGATGCTAAGAATTATTTTAAAAGGGATGGTTAACAAGACTTGGGGGGCCTTTTATCAAACCGTGCTAGCGGGGTTAACGCGTTGGACATTTCATCACGTGCTAACCCCTGCGGCCGGCTAAAAAACTAACGCCTGCTCAATGCAGGCATTAGCGGCTAGCGCGGCAGGCAGTTTAACGCGTGGTATTGCGCGCGTTAAATCCCTACCACAGCTTGATAAAAGGACCCCTATCTTATAATGCCCTTGTATCACTCCATGGTGCGACCTCATCTGGAGTATTGCGTTCAATTCTTGTCTCCTTATCTCAAGAAAGATATAGTGGGATGGAACTTGGAAAGGGCAGGCTAGGGACCCTTACCACAAAATGACAGATTTATGGCTAAAGTGTGAGATTTTTCAGATGGCACATCCAGCATATAAATCTAGAATGATTTAAGTGCAGGATTGCTTTGCAAATGAATCAAGGCAGCATTATATAATGGCTTTTCTATTGGAACCTCTGAAATAATTCAAAGTGGGGAGCAATTTGGGTACATTTTTTCAGCTGAAAATTGCCTTCCACCCAGTAGTTAAAAGTATGCACATCTTTCAGAGCACATGCATTTGCAGTAAAGAGAAAAGGAATAGGACAAGGAAAAGCAGTAGGCTGGAAGGCATGCTCAGATTTTTTTTTCCTTACTGTTTGGACCACTTGGCTTGCTTCTCTAAGGCTTGCCTCTTATGAAAGCAGTGATCAAGATCAGTGCACTGGGACTGAAAGTGAGAAATAGGGCTTGATGTCAGTGGAAAAATAAATTCCTAATATGCAGCATTTTACAACATCTACACTTAAAGATTTCCATACTGTTCATTTGAGATTAGAGATGCTGGAAAATGTTGCAAAAAGTCAACATTTGTGATTGGTGAATTTTGCTAAGACACATTTGATTTCTTCTGAAATTCTTCTTTGGAAGTATTTTAGAGAAATATTAGGAATGCAAAATCCTGAATCTTTATTGATTTCCACTCTATATTACATTCCTCAAAAAACAAAAATTGATGGTTGAACAGGTAGTAGACCAGTTCATGACATTTCAGTTTAACCTTACAGAATTCCTTGAAGACACACATGATGTTATACAGGATAGGGCTACTCGCTTAGGGCCAGGACAGGATTAATTCGTTGAGGGCCCCTAGGCACACAAGTACACTGGGCCCCCTGCTCCGCCCCACCCCACCATGCGCCAAGGTGGAAACAGGAAGCTGCGTCAAAGGGAAGCTTTGGGCAAGCAGCACCGCGTGCATAATTACAGTTCCTGTTGCCGATCGGGGTGGGGCCCACGTTGCCGATCGGTGGGGGGGGGGGCTGCGTTGTCAATCGAAGCTGGAGGGGCCCATCGCCGTTTGGAAAAATCAATGTTGATGCCCTCCTTCATCGGGCCCCCTGATCATTTCGGGCCCTAGGCATGTGCCTACTTGGCCTATTGATTAATCCTGCCCTGCTTAGGGCTCCTTTTACTAAGGTGCACTATGGCTTTAACGCGTGGAATAGCGTGCACTACATTGCCGTGCGCACTAGACCGTAACACCAGCATTGAGCTGGCATTAGTTCTAGAAGCGTAGCGCGTAATAATTTCCTGCGTGTGCTAAAAACGCTGGCGCACCTTACTAAAAGGAGCCCTTAATTACTTGTGTGAATGAATTTGTCAGAGCTTTAACCGTGAAGTTGTATTTTAAAAATGAACAGGCCAAATTTTGCAGTGATAAAGTTCTGTTATTTCCTGATGTTGCCTGATCCACATAGCTCAGGAGAAAAGCTTTTCTGGCTTTAAAACTTCTAGTTGGAATTTGAGCTTCCTTTTTCTTGAAATTTCCATGTAAGTATTTGACAAGTTATCAGAGTAAAGAATATATTTTTTGGGATCTCATTCAGTTGGAACAATTTCTTAAAGTTCATGAGAACTTTTATAACTCTTTTGTAATCCGCCTTGAACTGCAAGGTAATGGCGGAATAGAAATCTCTAATGTAATGTAAATAACATTTGAGTTATACTTCTAATTTAGGTAATAGGAGATTTATTTTTCTGTACCCAGATAGTTAGGATTTATCCTATGGGGCTCATAATAATAAGAAAGTCTAAAATGTGGCCTAAATCGATACTTGGACTATCAAAAAGCCAGATAGTCCAAATACCAATAATCAAAGCTGGTTTTAGTTGTATCTAAAACCAGATTAGGCCTTTCCCCTGCCTCTAAATGCATAGAGTGAAAAGAGGCGTTTTTAGAGGAGGGGAGAGGGCGGGAGGTGGGTGGTAGGTGGGCTGACCTAGACATAGTCGTACAACAGGTTTAATCAAAAGTGTTAACAGGTTTGCCTAGGCGGCACTTATAAGTTTTGACTTAGACCAAGTCAAAATAATAATAATAATAATCAGTGGCGTACCTAGCATATGTGACACCCGGGGCCCATCATTTTTTGCCACCCCCCCATCTGTACGAAAAACATGATTTTTAGTAACAAGCCACACGTCACACGAGTACCTAGGAAAAGGCAGCATCTTACATACTGCAGTGAGCAGTACAACATCAATACACCCATTGTAAAACTAAACAAGCCAGACCAGTACAGATCAATCCTACACCATCAATTCTAACAGAAAACCATGTCTTTTGAACACACAGAACACAGAAAACACCTTCGCCTAGTATGGAATATGTCATCACAAACTAACCCCTCCCCCTTTTACAAAACTGTAGTGTGGATTTTAGCCACGGTGGTAACAGCTCTGACGCTCATTGAATTCTGAGCATCAGAGCTGCTACCACCACGGCTGGCGCTAAAAAACGCTCCACAGTTTTGTAAAAGGGGGGATAAAATAGAAATACATAGACAAAGGTTAAATTGAACCAGCAAAAAGCTGGACTCTGCATACAATGCAACACCACAGAAACAGTGACACATGTCTCCTAAAGCAATAAATAAATAGAAAATTTTTGTTCTACCTTTGTCTTCTCTGGTTTCTGCTTTCCTCATCTTCTTGTTACTCTTTTCCTTCCATCCACTGTATGCCGTCTCTCTGCCCCTATATGGCATCTTCTCTCCTTCTATGCCCCTTCCAGAAACTGTATGCCCCCCTTCCATCTCTCCTTTAATCCCCATTGGTCTGGCATCTCTCTCCTCTTCTTTCCTCTCCCACATCTCTCCTCTGCAATCCCTTTCCCTTTTTTCCCTCATTTTCCTTTTCAGTTTATTTTCTGCATCTGTCTAGATTACGTTCTTACTACCCTCTCATCAATATCCTTTTTTACTATCTACCTACAGCTCGTCACCTCTTTCCCTCACCCCCTCCAGTATTTCCCTAACTCAATCCTTTTCCCCCATCATGTGCCCTCCTTTTATTTATCCCCTCCTTCCATCATGTGCCCTCTTTCTCTACCCCTTCCATCTAGTACCTTCTCCTCTCTCTGTCCACTTCCATCCAGCATGTGCTCCCCTCTTTTTCTCCTCCCATTTCCTTCCTGCATTTGCTCCCTTATCTCTCCCATCTGCACTTCCAACCAGCATAGGCTCCCCCTCTACCCTCCCCACTACCATCCAATGTCTGCCCTTTCTCTCTCCATCCACCCCTCTTCAATCAGCATCTGCCCCCTTTCTTTCCCTCCACCACTCTTCCATTCCAGCAGTCCTGCTCCTTTCCCGTGATGACTATAGCTGTCGGTCTACCCCATTCTGACATACTTGCTCTGGAACAGAGTCAGCAGCCGCGTGCTGGAAGGTCCGCAATGACTCATTGCCAGCTCTGCTCCGGAAGAAGTAAGTTACATCAGAGGGGGTGGATCTGGAAGATGCAGGGAGTTGCGGCAAAGTCCCGCGATGACTGCGTCTGCCGGGACCACCCCCTCCGATGTAACTTACTTCTTCTGGAGCAGAGCCAGCAGACGAGTCATCGCGGGACCTTCCTGCACCTCCGCATGGTGCTGACTCTGCTTCAGAGCAAGTAAGTCAGAGGGGATCCACCGGCAGCCGCATGGAGGTGAAGGTACTGTTGCACAGTAGGATGACCCAGACCTGGCCAGCTGTACACCCCCTATAAGGCGTGCACCCGGGGCGGACCGTTCCCCCCCCCCCTTGGTGCGCCACTGCATATGAGGAATAACATAGAAACATAGAAGATGACGGCAGAAAAGGGCCACAGCCCATCAAGTCTGCCCACTCCAACAACCCTACCCCCTTGAATTTACCCCCCTAGAGATCCCACATGTGTATCCCATTTCCTTTTAAAATACGGCACGCTGCTGGCCTGAATCACCTGAAGTGGAAGTTCATTCCAATGATCGACCACCCTTTTGGTGAAAAAGAACTTCCTGGTGTCGCCATGAAATTTCCCACCCCTGATTTTCAGCGGATGTCCTCTTGTGGCCGAGGGACCTTTAAAAAAGAAGATATCATCCTCCACCTCAATACGGCCGGTGATATATTTAAATGTCTCTATCATGTCTCCTCCCTCTCTACGTTCTTCGAGTGAATATAGCTGCAATTTATTCAGCCTTTCTTCATACGGGAGTCCCGAGACCATCCTGGTTGAGTCTTTGAACCGACTCAACTCTCAGCACATCTTTTTGGTAATGTGGCCTCCAGAATTGTACACAATATTCCAGATGAGGCCTCACCATGGATCTGTACAACGACATTATAACTTCGGGCTTCCGGCTGATAAAGCTTCTTCGGATACAACCCATCATTTGTCTTGCCTTTGATGAAGCCTTCTTCACTTGATTGGCAGTCTTCATGTCTTCGCTAATGATCACCCCCAAATCACGTTCCGCCTTGGTCCTAACTAAGGTTTCACCATTTAGTGTGTAAGTTTTGCATGGATTCCTGCTGCCGAGGTGCATGACCTTACATTTTCTACCATTGAAGTTTAGCTGCCAAGTTGAGGACCAGTGTTCCAATAGAAGTAGGTCCTGCGTCATACTGTCTGGTAAAGTGTTCTTACTTACTATGTTGCATAGTTTGGCGTCATCGGCGAATAATGTGATTTTACCCTGAAGCCCCTGAGTCAGATCTCCCACAAATATGTTGAAGAGGATCGGGCCCAAGACCGAGCCCTGAGGCACTCCACTGATCACCTCTGACGTTTTTGAAGGGGCACCATTCACCACCACTCTCTGAAGTCTACCGTTTAGCCAATCACCGACCCATGTAGTTAATGTCTCTCCCATTCCCATTGATTTCATCTTGTTCAATAGTCTGCGGTGCGGAACGCTATCAAAAGCTTTACTAAAGTCCAAGTAAACGACGTCTAGAGACTCACCCACATCCAGTTTCCTTGTTATCCAGTTAAAGAAACTAATTAGATTGGATTGGCAGGACCTGCCCTTGGTAAATCCATGTTGGCGGGGATCCCGTAGATTCTTCTCGTCCAGGATCGTATCTAATTTATGCTTAATTAGTGTTTCCATGAGTTTACTCACTATGGATGTGAGACTCACCGGTCTGTAATTCTCAGCCTCTGTCCTGCAGCCCTTTTTGTGGAGTGGGATTACATTGGCTGTTTTCCAGTCCAAGGGGACTCTTCCCACCTTCAAGGAAAGATTGAAGAGCACAGACAATGGCTCCGCCAGGACATCACACAGCTCTCTAAGCACCCTGGGGTGTAGATTGTCCGGTCCCATGGCTTTGTTCACTTTGAGTCTTGATAGTTCGCAGTAGACGCTGCTGGGTGTAAACTCGAAATTCCAGAACGGGTCATCTGAGCTATGCCTTGCTTGCAACTGTGGACCGGACCCTGGCGCCTTGCAGGTAAAGACTGAGCAGAAGTATTCGTTTAGTACTTTAACAAAAGTACTAGTTCTGTTCCAATCTAGCTTTCTGTCTTCCCCGCTATTACTTTCTCTTTTCTCTTCCACTCACTTTTTTCTTCCTCATTTCAGACAATCTGGTATAGTCAAGGTAATTTATTTTCCCCTTAAGGAGGTTGCACTTTCTCCTCCTGGACCTGTGAAATGTATTCAGATTCAGTTTGTAGGACCAATTAAACATCAAGGCAAACTCCTTGCTAACTTTGAATAAGGGATTTGTACCTTAGCAGAAAACTGGGGAAATAAGGTTTATAATCTTAACCAGTGGTACCTTCCACTCCAGCTGAAGTGAGGAAAGGGAAGAAAGCTCAGGAAATCATGGACTCCAGCTAAATATAACAAGAGGCCAGAACACCACAGCTGATATCTCTACCGTCTGATCTGAATCCATTTACAACTGCCATAGAGAGTTGTGTGTGCCAGAACTAGTGTAAAAAGAAACCATTGCCCTGCTGACTCTGATCCTATCTAGTTAATAAATCTGCCAGCACACGATCCTCCAAGATAGGGACATTTGTGATTTCCAGCAAATGTTTGCCCAGAGTGGCTCAATCACTCAAGACTGTCCTGACATTCCAGATTGCAAAAGGTGCAAGAGGACGTGCAAAGTACAGAACTGGAGGTCGGGGGGAGAGGGAGAGGAATCGGTGTGATCTAGGAATACAAGGGAATTGTACCAGCATTTCTGTCCGGCTCCCCTGCTCAAAGCCGCGGGCGTCTACATCTCATGCAACCCGCGACTGCGTCGGAAGCCTTTTCTCTGACGTTATGACGTCAGAGGGAACGCTTCTGACGTAGCCGCGGGAAGAGCTGACGCCCGCGGCTTTGAGCAGGGGAGCCGGACAGAAGCTGTAGAACCGACGGAGTGAGCACCCGCCGACACTTTTGTTTTCTGCCGCTGCTGCTGCTTAAGGAAAGCAGCAGCGGCAGAATAGGGAGGGTGGCCGGCTGTGCACCCCCTTGGGGCATGCACCCGGGGCGGAGCGCTCCTCCCCCGCCCCCCTTGGTACGCCACTGATAATAATAACTTTATTTTGTATACCGCAATACCACAGCAGTTCAGAGCGGTTTACAGAGGAAGAGACTGTACACAGACAGCGATGTGACAGAAAAAGATTTTCAAATTACATTATCAAGTCAAGAGTAGTCAGGTATATCCGGAGGCATTTTAGAGATACAACAGGCAGGAAAGTATAAGGTATAAAAGGGTCCTCTGAGCTGATCGCGGCTGCTGCGGTCAGCTCAGCGGCCCAGGCAACCTGCCCACCCCCACCGCAATGATCGCTGCAGGAGAGATGGCTCATTTCCCATGCCGCAATGGCAATTGCCCGAACTGCCACCAACCACGGCACTTAGTGGGTGAGGATCATGACAGGAGAAATGAGGCATCTCCCCTGCTGCGATCCCCCCTGAAGTGCCGCGGTTGGCAGCAGTTCAGGGGATTGCTATCACGGCAGGAGAGATGGCCAATCTCTCCTGCCAAGACACGAGCCCCCCACCCCCACAAAAATACGGGCAGGAGGAAGCTCAACCCCTCCTGCCCCTGTGACCCCCCCCAACCCCCCCAAACTGATCTGGGCAGGAGGGAGCCCAACTCCTCCTGCCCCGTTGACCCCCACCCCCCGAACTGATCTGAGCAGGAGGGAGCCCAACCCCTCCTGCCCATGACAACTCCCCCACGATTGAACCTCCGATTGCCCCCCGAACCCCGCAACACCCCCCCACCAGGCGACCCGGCGACACCCCACCCTACCCTCTTTCAGCCCTATTTCTCCCTATGTACCTAAGGCTCCGCCCACAGGAGAGGCCTAAGGTAACTGGGCTAATTCCGGTTGGCCCAGGCACCTAAGGCACCTCCTGTGGGTGTGGCCCTAAGGCCCACCATTCGGCAGATGGCGGGCTTGCCAGGCAGACGGACTTGGGACCTGTCCGTTTGGCTAATGGATTTTAGGTAAGGGGTGTGTGTTGGGGTGGGGTGTCGCTGGGTCGCTGAGTGGGGGTGTGTCACGGGGTTCGGGGGGCAATTGAGGGTTCGGGGGTGGTGGTCGTAGGGGTATTCATCATGGCCAGGAGGGGTTGGGCTCCCTCCTGCCTGGATCGGTTTGGGGGAGTGGGGGTCACCGAGGCAGGAGGGGTTGGGCTCCTTCCTGCCCGGATCAGCTCGGGGGGGCTGCATCAGGGCAGGAGGGGTTGGGCTCTCTCCTGCCCATCTTTTAGTGGGGGCGATAGCAATCCCCTGAACTGCTGCCAACCGCAGCACTTCAGGGGGAGGATCGCGGCAGGGGAGATGAGCCATCACTCCTGCCGCGATCGTTGCTGGGGGGGAGGGTAGATTCTGTAACCAGTGTTCTTTTTGACAGACACCGGTTACAGAATCCAGCTTTTAGGCGAAGGACTGGCCCCTCCTTCGCTTAAAAGGTCTTGTTTTGGACGTTTGGGACTTAGGCTGTTTTTTGGTTGGTAATATGTTGTAAGTGTAGACGTAGTGATGGTCTGGGCGTTTAAACAGCTGAACGTAGAGGTAGGCCATTCTCAAAAAAAACCTCATTTTGGACTTTTTTTTTTTTTGAGAATGGCCATTTTCCCTGCTTCTTCTTTCAGCATTTAGGGCCTAGGCCATAAAGGAACTTAGACATTTTTTTTTATTATGCCCCTCCACATATTTTCCTTGTTGGTGATTTCCTCTAACAAAGATCCACCTTCCTCTCATAAATGTGGGCTTGTTGGAACTTAAGGGAAAATAAGGAGAAATTTTTTTTTCTTTTTCTTTGGCTTGTAAATGGTGATGTTCCATTTTCTTTACTTGTGTTAATGCATATGTTAAAAAAAGTATCCTTAATTTAAAAAAAGGTGAGAAATAGGGCTGAAAGAGTGTGAGCATGCGAAAGCTTTAAAGTGATCATGACACACTTCTAATGAGTGAGAGCTAACAATTTCAGATATGCCTCATTAGGAATGTGTCACACTCACTTGAAAGCTTTCCACACCTATTGCACACTGCCAGGGATGCTCATGTTTTCATGTACAAAGGTGCTTGGAAGCATGTGCTTAAAAATTCACTAGTTATGCCTTCAGTTAATCAGTCATTGCTCTGAAACCTTCACTGGAAGAATATTTTAACATGTCTCTCAGGTTTTCATATACAAAGCACCAAAAGGTTATCATCTCTAGCACAGTGCTAAACAAATAGCACTTCCCAGCAAAATGGAAAGGGACAGACATAACATCATGCAAATGATAATCACCAAGCTCACAAAGCAAATCTTTTATTTCTCATGTGCTTAAAAATCTTTAGAAAAGTTTTGCTATATAACAGGTATCAACCAGTTCTTAGCATTTCCCTAGTACTTGGATATATAAATACCATTTTGATAGCCTTTCAGCTTGCTGGCTGTATATAAGAAATGATAAATAAATCCATTTTCAAGCCAAGGAATGTTTTTCTTGGGTCTTTTTTTCTCAGTTGCCAGGAAACAGTCCAAGAGCCTGTGCTGTACCTATATCCCTCTTTGCTCATACTAAAGTGCCCTGAGCAAGATGGTTCTCGCCTTCAAAAGCTAGTCAAAAAACTATTACATAGTAACTTGAATAAGGGTGATGAGCCCTGAGCCTAGATAAAGTGGAGCCACACAGTGGAGTAAGGTAGGGTGACCAGGTTACCCATTCCAGAAGGGATACTTTTTGGCCAGTCCTGATTTTAAAGTTACATCCCAAAACAGTGTAGTATTTATAGTCCATGATTCTATCCATTGAAATTAGTACTGCAGATCCCATAATGCACCAGGATGAGGCTGGCAGAAATCAAGGACTGGCTAAAAGGTCTCCCTTATGGAATGATCAGCATAGAGTAAGGTAAAAAAAATAATATTCTAGTACAATAGGTGTGCTTTTCTGGACATACGAGTAATCTCCCCATACTCACAAGCTATGCAGAAGGACTCCATTCCAGCTTTTGAATCCCTCCTCCTTCATCAGAGGGCTCTGCTGCCCCCCTTTAGATTTTCCTTCTACACTGATCTGCTCTGTATATTTCTTTTTTTTTTTTTCAGTCTTTTTTCGTGGTTTTTGGCAGCTTTCAGTGCTCAGAGCTCACTGCTGAGGGTCAAGCTCTGCCAGCATGGAGGAGAAACAGACTGAGGTCTGCAGCTAACAGGCCAATTCCTCTGTGGTACCTGTTAGCTAGCCTGCAGAAACTTTTGTGGAGCTCGGGATCCAGTCCGCTAGTAGCTTTTCTCGCCTACTGGATCACAGGGGCTTGAGCGCAGGCTGGCAGGCATCCATAAGGGGCTCATCAGGGCTCTACTGGGTGCCAACTGCATTTTGCCTCCCCCCCACTTTTGCAGTAGCAGGTCCATTGCATGTGTTTCTATATAAGGTTATTGCCTGCTTTGGTACAAACTGAAGGGGGCAGCAGAGCCCTCTGGTGAAGAAGGAGGGATTCAAAAACTGGAATGAATTCCTTCTGCATAACTTGCAAGCATGGCAAGATTATCTGTCCATCCAGAATAACAAACCTATCTGCAAGAAAAGATATTAGCATGGTAAGAACCTACTCTCTTTTTAAAGATATTAATGTTTGTATATTTCATGGCACTTTGTATTAGTTTTGAAAATTAATAAAGATTATATATATATATATATATATATATAAGATATTAGGTAGGGGGGTCTTGTCAGGTTCATAGGTACACAACACTAATCCTTAGGTGCCCCTATTACAAAGTTTGGTATCAGCCGTGAACAGGCAAACCTTACCTGACAGCCCTTCCACAAAATGTTAAAAAGAGCCAATCTCTGTGGCACACTATTGGCAGCATCCAAATATTTACCTACACCCTCTGTTTCCTTGCATGTAATCTGTTTCTAGCCCAATCAGTCACTTTAGAACCCACACCAAGGGCACTTAGTTTATTTATCAATTGCCTGTGTGAAACCATGTCAAAGGGTTTGCTGAAAATCTAAGTACACCATATATAGCACTTCCCCTAAATTCAACTGTTTGGTCACCCAGTCAAAGAAATGAATCAGATTTGTCTGACAAGACCTACCGCTAATAAAAACATGCTGTCTTGGTTCCTGCAATCCATTTGCCATCTGTGTCTCCTAAAGCCCATCCACTCACTGACTCAGCTGCTACTCACCCTTCATAACTCATTCACTCAGCCCTCCATTGTAAGTAGATGACATCTAATTACTGCTAACTCCGATTATTTTAGATATTGTAAACCACTATGCTGCTCCTTAACCCAACAGTGGTATATCAAATGTTGGAGTAAATTGTAAACAGTAAAATAGCATTTCTTAACGGTAGCCCCACATTGATAACTTCCTCCCTAGGTCTCATTGCATGAAATGGGACCTGTGCTAAAATGGCACAAGTTAGTGATAAAGTAATGTGTATTAACAGTAGCCCAAGTTGAGAGCTATGCCTCTTAGTTGCTGATTATGATGGAGGTCTATAAAATACTGAGTGGAGTGGAAAGAGTAGATGTGGATCACTTGTTTACTCTTTCCAAAAATACTAGGACTAGAGGGCATGCGATGAAGCTACTAAGTAGTAGATTTAAAACAAACTGAAGAAAATATTTCTTCATACAATGTGTAATTAAACTCTGGAGTTTGTTGACGGAGAATGTGATAAAATCATTTAGCCTAGCAGGGTTTAAAAAAGACTTGGCTAAATTCTTAAAAAGGAAGTCCATAGGCCACTATTGAGGAGCTTGTGGAAATCTATTGCTTATTCTTAGGATAAGCTGCATAAAATCTGTTTTATTACTTGGGATTGAGCTAGGTACTTGGGAACTGTGTTGACCACTGTTGGAAACAGAATACTGGGCTTGATTAACCTTTGGACTGTCCTAGTTTGACAATTCTTATGTTATTTTTTTTTTTCTAGAGGAGCTGGGTTTTTGAAAAATCTCCAGCAAGATATTTCAGAAAGAACTTGACAATCTGTAAATATTTCTCCCCTGCCTAAAAAATACATGAGTTGAAAAGACTTCTTGAAAGTCAGCAGGAAGATAAATGATTTCTGAATGTGCAGGAGATCAGCAGAACATGAGTTTAGGTTTATGTACTAAATAAAGCACATATGGAAAATCAACTTGCTTTTTTCCCTCTCCCAGTCAGGTTCCTTTACATGGGTAGTTGATCCACTTGAGAAGGAAATAATTATTGCCTCATAAAACCTTAGTGCACGGTTTCCATTGCTAAACTAAATTCAGCAAAGACATTTACACTGTCATCCCCTCCCATACCTCCTGTTATTTTCAGATCTATTTAAAAGAGGATTGCTTTTCTCTAATTTTTGTAAATCTATCATTTGTTGCTACAGGCTGTGTGCTATGAGATACAAAATGGGGGAAACTCCTTTATTGGCCTGACCCATATTAAAAGTGCGAATACAAGTACAGGAGTGGTAATTTGGAAAATATGTTAAGCCTAGAAAATTAAATAATTGTAGAATCCACAAAGCTTCTGTGTGTCACTACAACAAATTTCTACAGCCTGTATTTTCATAAGCTCTGTTGCAGAATCAAGCATTTGCTCATCCTCAACCATGTTTATCCTAGGGATCTGTAATCAGCACACTATGGTCACAAACATATGACTTCTATTAAAACAGTCCTGACTTGGTTTAATTATTAATGCAGCAGAGTTACAGTATGTATTTTCTTGACATTTGCTGTCTGCAGGCTAGTGCAATTTAAAAGAGTGAATGAGTTATTCGGGAATGGTGTTTATGAAAGCACATAGGAAATAAATATTATTAACATGGATTCTACAGTGATTTATTCTTCAAGGGTAGATGATAAAATAGAACTGTGTGTGATGGGAAGCATTATAGAGACAGATATAAAATGAACCATTATGTTACTACATACTTCAAAAACAGTAATTCTCAATAAAATGACTGGAAGAGTAGCCTAGCCCTAGTGGTTAGCAGGGCTGGCCCTGCCAATCAGTAGACTATGCTTCTGCCTAAGGTTTGTGTGGGTGGGGTGGGAGGGGGGGGGGGGAGGTGGAAGCATAGCACGTTCAGACGTTCAAATACTTGAAGGGTATTAATGTAGAACAAAATCTTTTCCAGAGAAAGGACAATGGTAAAACCAGAGGACATAATTTGAGGTTGAGGGGTGGTAGATTCAAGAGCAATGTTAGGAAATTCTACTTTACGGAGAGGGTGTTGGATGCCTGGAATGCGCTACCGAGAGAGGTGGTGGAGAGGAAAATGGTGACGTAGTTCAAAGAAGCATGGGATAAACGCAGAAGATCTAGAATCAGAAAATAATAATAAATATTGAACTAAGGCCAGTACTGGGCAGACTTGCATGGTATGTGTCTGTATATGGCCTTTTGGTTGAGGATGGGCTGGGGAGGGCTTCAGTGGCTGGAAGGGTGTAGATGGGCTGGAGTCAGATTTGATGGAGACTTTGACAGTTTGAACCCAAGCACAGTACCGGGAAGAGCTTTGGATTCTTGGCCAGAAATAGCTAAGAAGAAAAAAATTTAATTTAAAAAATTTAAATTGAATCAGGTTGGGCAGACTGGATGGACCATTCAAGTCTTTATCTGCCGTCATCTACTATGTTACTATGTTATCTTCTCTTGTTTACCTTCCCCTGGTCCTATGGCCAGCAGCTCCCCCCCCTTCCTTTCCCCGTGCTGTTGCTCTCACCCTATATTTGGGGCCAGTCAAAAAGTACTCTGTGCAAGTATAGTACCGAAAGCTTGAGTAAGTGGATGGATATGGGGGAGTAAGTATAGAGGCTCTTACTTAAGCTCTAACAAGTCCCTCATTCCCCCTGATAGGAAACATATTGGGGAGGGGAGAATGTTGTAGGTCTTGAGTGTGGGCTCCCAACAATTACGACCTAGTCTTTGCACTTACCATGTGTTAATTTCTGCTGCTAACACATGGCAAGTGCAAAAGGTTACCTCACTTTATTAAAAGGGCTCCTTAGGTCTTGGGTGCTTGATTCTCTAATTTTCATGGTGATACAAAGTGTTAGTTGCAATGCGAGGCATAGAACAATAGCTTACCGGTAGTAGTTAGAGAAGCAGGTTGTGAAACCAGAAAGGCACGGTTCAGATCCTGCTTTTTCCAATGACACTCTGATATCTTCACTCTCTATTGCCTCAGGTACACCCAGATCATAAGCCAGTTTGGGTAGGGAGATAACTCGTTTACCTGAATTTGTAACTCATCTTAATCCAAAATGGAAGAAATTGGCTCTCTTTGTGGCAAGAGATTATTATTCTTCCTTGTTGGTCATTTATAAGCAATCAGTAGATGGGGCCAAGAAAGCCTATTTTGGCGACAGGTTGTTTCTGAGTCAGCCTAAAGAGTTATTTATATTTATTTAAAAAATTTACATACCGCCTACAAACCTAAGCAGTTTACAGGTGACACTGAATATTTAAAAACAATACATCTTATATCTAACAAAAACTGCTGCTAACCACATTGCTGACTGTATTCGTGCTTATTCATATAATCCCATCAATAAAGCACTACAGTGGTACCTCGGTTTACGAGTGCACTGGTTTGCGAGTGTTTTGCAAGACGAGCAAAACATTTGCAAAATCGGTGCCTCGGAAACCGAGCGTGCCTCGATTTACGAGCACCCCCCCCCTCCGTGATCCAGCACCCTCCCCCCCGTGATCTGGCACCACCCCGCCGCTGCGATATGAAGTCCCCCAGACCCACCTGAACTTGCTTCTTACTTTCATCTCGGCACCGGCATGTCCTGTGCGTTGGTGCTGGTGCCCGAAAATCGGCCTCCTCTTCTTTGCTGGGCTTTGAGCATTTGCGCATGCTCAAGGCCTGCGAGTTCATGCTCTCTCCGAGATTCTCGGAGATCTCGGAGAGAGCATGAACTCGCAGGCCTTGAGCATGCGCAGCTCAAGGCCCAGCAAAGAAGAGGAGGCCGATCTTTGGGCACCGGCACCAATGCACAGGATATGCCGGTGCCGAGGCCGAGATGAAAGTAAGAAGCGGGTTCGGGTGGGTCTGGGGGACTTCAGATAATGGCGGGGGTGTGTGCTGGATCGCGGCGGGGGGGGGGTGCTGGATCGTGGGGGGGAGGGTGCCGAATCGCGGGGGGGGGGGGCCTTCGAGGGAAGCAATGCCAGTTCTCGGGGGGGGGGGGATAGAGCAGCGCCGCTGGCCTCGGGGGGTGGGAACTTATCAAAGCGAGTTTCCATTATTTCCTATGGGGAAATTCGCTTTGATATATGAGTATTTTGGTTTACGAGCATGCTTCTGGAACGAATTATGCTCATAAACCAAGGTACCACTGTATATCCTCTAATTTCTAAAGACATCATAGATCTAATATAGCTATTAATCATACATTATTCTTTCACATAAATGCACCAACAAATAATTGTGTCTTCAAAAGCTTTTTAAAGATATCTCTAGACTTACATAGACGCAACTGACCTGGCAATAAATTCCAAAATTTCACACCTGCAGCTGAAAACATTGAATTTCTAACTCTTGCATGCATTATGTTCCTCTCCTTCTCTGTAGATAATCTCATAACATTTTCGGATCTTAATACTTTTCTTGGATGATACAAGTTCAACATATCATATAAAACTTGCTGAATTATCGATAGTACCTCCTGAGTCCGCAAGCAAAAGATCGGCTGAAAACACATTGAATCTGTGCGGTCTCAAGAAGAATTAATATGTTCTTGAAATTCAGCTTGAATCAAGTGTTGTAGATTTGACATGTCGATGAATTAGCACAGCCCCTGAGGAAACCAAGGTATGAAACGGTTGAGTAACTGTCAGACTAAAGTTAAGTGCCTCTTCTATTTTTTCACGTTATATTAATAATTAATTCATCCATAAAAATAAACGATAACTATGAATAGGACTGATGATGAATACACCACCCCAGGAAGAACAGGAAAGAAATTTGAGTAGTGTCCCGGGTGTATGAGGTCCTTCACCAGGTTAATTTTGGACTGCTTCAAAACTGGCATAATATGGATCATCTGAAAAACACAAAAATATCAAAAAGATTTACTGTATAGTATTATCACACATATGACAAAATTTGAAAACACTGTGTTAAGTGCTAATGGCCAATCCAAATATTTATCAAAACGAGCCTCAGAACAACAGGCAGGATAACTTAATCCATGCCAGAAAATCAAGCCAGCCAGCTAGAGTCCAATAATCACAGGCTCCTCTTGTGTCTGGGTACAATTACAGCAAAAAAACTCAGAAATCTGAGAAAAAAACTGCCATTCATCCGGTCAAAGAGATATACACTTTATAGCACAGTGCTACAGAACAAAGCAGTGTTTAGTATTTAATGTGGTGAAAAAACAATATCAAAAACCCACAAAATTACCCCCAAAAGACCATGCAAAAATGCAAAACAAGCCAGGTACTTAGCTGCTGGCAGGAGGAATTTGAAAAGCTGGAAATAGGAGAAGCTTCTCTTAAAACACCAATATTTTTATATTTTATATTTTAAAAACTTTTTTACTTTTCACTTTCTACTTTATATATTAAATATAATTTTTATTTGTTACCCCTCCTATTGTTTTTTCCTTAAATGTAATTAAATTAATATTGATTGTAATCCTTTAATAATCTCTCCTTTGCCTGGAAATTATATGTAGAAATTATGTATAGTAATATCTGTAATTATTACTTTTAACTCATTTTGAATATTGTTTGTCAGATTTGTCACCCCAAATGATTTCTTATGAAATTGTACATCGCCTAGAAAAAGTGATAGGCGATTAATCAAATTTCTAATAAACTTGGAAACTTGGCAATCTTCTAGCAGTTCACATAGTCCACTGCTGTCCATTGTTGTTCTCGTCAAGTCTTATCAACGTTGCTGAAACAGTCTTCAAATCTGCAATATCCACAGCAAGCCAGGAACCGGGAACCAGGAACCATATCCACTTCGGCCCCACCCCAAACTCTCATAACGTTCCTCCACTCATGCAGGAAGTTCTCCAAGCCGGTGGTAGAAATTGCAAACCCTAAAACCATAATCATTCTATCAGTAGAGTTCATCAATACTTCTAATGCCTTGCTCTTTACTTTTTACAACCCTCTTAATACAGCGTCTCTTAAAGAAGCCTGAAATGAAAATTAAAATGTGTTAATATTACCCACAGTTTGTTTTATGTTGTACTGATGAAGTGAAAGCCATTTGTTCTGCATTAGGCAGTGTTTCTGTTGTATCTACCTCTACTGCACCTCTTAATAATGCCTAATGATTTCTTGTCTTAGGCTGCGTTATCTCCTCCATTTCTGATCATAAGAACAATAGAATTGCTGCTGCTGGTTCCGACTAGTGGTCCATCGTGCCCAGTAGTCCGCTCACGCGGCAGAGTAGTGCCCTATTTGAGTCTAGCCTTACTGTGTATGTTCTGTTTCAGTAGGAACTTATCCAACCTTGTCTTGAAACCCTAAAGTGTGCTTTCCCCTATAACAGCCTCCAGAAGAGCGTTCCAGATTTCTACCACTCTCTTCCTTACATTTGTACGTAATCTTTTCCTTCTAACTTCAGTGAGTGCCCTCTTGTTCTCTTCACCTTGGAGATGGTAAACAATCTCTTTTTCTCTACTAAGTCAAATCCCTTCAATATCTTGAATGTTTCAACCATGTCCCCTCTCAGTCTTCTCTTTTCAAGGTAAAAGAAGCCTCTTGTTGTACGTCAACTCCTCCAGTCCCTTAACCATTTTTATTGCTCTTCTCTGGACCCTTTCGAGTAGTACTATGTCCTTTTTCATGTACGGCGACCAGTGTTGGATGCAGTATTCCAGGTGGGGGGTGTATCATGGCCCGGTATAACGGCATGATAACCTTTACAGATCTGTTTGTGATCCTCTTCTTAATCATTCCTAGCATTCTGTTTGTCCTTTTTATCGCCCGTGCATTGTGCGGAAGGTTTCACTGACATGTCTACAAGTACTCCCAAGTCTCTTTCTTGAAGGCTCTCTCCGAGTATAGCTTTAGACATCCTCCGGACACTTGAACAATGCAATATATAAGATTGAAGCTATTGGGGGGGGGGAGGGTAATGACCCTAATTATGACTACATCTTTTTCTCAGTGTTCATTACTCTCTAGTCTAAAACATATGTGCATTTATCTGGTGATGAAAAATTCCTCTATGGCGAAAAATAGAGCAGTATCCCTTAAATTGGTGGATATAGAGAAACATCCAACCCGCACTATAAAACTATGGGCTCCTTTTACTAAGGTGCGCTAGCGTTTTTAGCGTGCTGCATTGTCGCGCGTGCTAACCCCACGCTATGTGCCAAGAACTAACGCCAGCTCAATGCTGGTGTTAGCGTCTAGCGTGTGTGGCAATGCAGCACGCACTAGGCACGCGCTAAAACCACTAGCACAGCTTAGTAAAAGGAGCCCTATGTGTACTGTGCAAGTATATGCTTTTATTAAGGCTGAAAGACCTCAAGTGTTCACAGCTGACTGGGCTGTAGAATGATCTTACCCAGGCAGCCCAATGTGAGCTATCACTGGTCTTTAATTGCCTATTTATTTATTATCTTTTAAAAAAAATTTGTATTTTTCTCTAGATAAATATTCTTTTTGTATTTAATAATTTATTTTTTACTAAGATTTATAGTGACAAAAATTGTCCGTTCTTTTTCAGACTGAAATCCTCAGAAAATAGGCTATAGCATGAGTCCAAACACAAGCTATATATCAACCAAACAGTTGAATTAAGAGCTTGTTAGGATCTCAAGTGCTCACAGTTATATGCCGGCTGAACAAGTCTTAGCATACAGAGCTATCATCGACCCTTTAAACTCTTATTATATTGTTTACTTTCATTTATTTCAATCTTATTATGTGATTTATAATTCTACTTTGTTATGCTACTGCATTTCAAATTATTCAGATACTTAGCTCGGGTGTAGATTCTTAACCCGGCGTATTGAAAACTGGACAAACGACGGAAGATCTCGGTTTCACTCTCACTGAAAATGATAGAGCTTCTTCAGGAGCAGTGCAGTTTATGGACACTATCAATAAAACACAACAAACAATTATATAATCATCTATTATTTTTAATAAATATCTTATATTTCCTTATGTTACCTAACTCTCACCATTAAAAAAAGGCTCCATGTGACCGCCTAAGGCTATAAAACCTTATTATATTTTACACATATTTCATATTTTACATTACATTACATTACATTAGGGATTTCTATTCCGCCTGTGCCTTGCGGTTCTAGGCGGATTACAATATAGAAAATATCTGGGCAGTTCCAGTAGAATTACATTTCAGGATAAGGGTAAGTTACAGGAACAGTAAAGGATTATGATACTTCAATTTCACAGAAGATAATACATATCACAGAAGATAAAACATATAATTTGTCATTTTAAATATTACATTTACTTAATATAAATATACCATTTTATCCTTTTATTCCATTTATGCAACTTTTTTTATATAAATTTTTAATGTAGCTTGTAAAAGTAATTCATGTACAACTAAACAAACTCAATTCTACCTATACCAACTACTATCTGCGTATACCGGCTGTTGGAATAAAAACCGGCATTGTTAACCGTTATCTTCAGTATATAATTATATCAAAACTGCAATAGGCAGTAGCATAACAAAGTAGAATTATAAATAATAAGATTGAAATAAATGAAAGTAAACAACATAATAAGAGTTTAAAGGACCGATGATAGTTCACATGATAGCTATATGCTAAGACTTGTTCAGCCGGCATATAAACGTGAGCACTTGAGATCCTAACAATCTCTTAATTCAACTGTTTGGTTGATATGTAGCTTGTCTTTGGACTCGTGCTATAGCCTATTTTTTGAGGATTTCAGTGTGTTCCACAAGTTTTTGAAGTGAGTTCTTTTTCAAAGCCATCATCAAACTCTTGTTGCCTTACTCACAATTCCAATCACTTAGGGCTCCTTTTATCAAGCCGCGCTAGCGGTTTAACGCGCATAATACCGCACGCTAAACCACCGGCCGCGCTAGCCGCTACCGCCTCCCTTGAGCAGGTGGTAGTTTTTAGGCCAGCGTGGGGGTTAACGTGTGAAGAAACATCACACGCGTTAACCCCACTAGCGCAGCTTGATAAAAGGAGTCCTTAAAAATAGTTGATTAAACAAAATTTTGCGTAGATCTAAATATTTTCTGTTTTCACATTTTTATGACATTTATCACCTTTTTCACCAACTCATTTTTATTAGTGCCATTTACATCACTGTGTCCTTTATCACATATCTTTCATACTCTTTGCATGTCAGATATCATTCACAGTTTCACATTTTATCACCACTACTATTCATAACTTACATGCATTCTTAATGTACCCCTCATTATTTATAGGACCCCTGAAGAAGACTTTTTGTCGAAACGCGGACCATGTTGGGTCCTGTATCCCTAGCGGACTAGGTCCTTTAAGGCTCTTATGTGGATGATTTACTTTTATGTGGATGGAATTATTTTATGTGGATGATTTTAGTGTACCTTTGGAACTTTGGTACTTTCAAATAAAGTCCATTTGGGAGCCCCCCAAACCACCTCCAGAATTCCTTAGACCCACTTATCTACCACCCTAATAGCCCTTATGGCTGCAGGAGCCACTTATATGTCAGTACAAAAGGATTTGGGGGGTATATAGGGGAGTGCACATGTTTAAGTATCAATGCAGTGATTACAGGGGTCTCCTCTCCATGGGTCCCTAACCCACCCCCAAGACAGCTTAAGCCGCCTCTCTGCAGGTCGACTAGGCTTTCCCTAGCCGGGCTGACAGGTGATGATGGTCTGGAGGCTGAATTTTAAAGGTGTGATTACGATCTTTATGGGGTTGGGGGGTCAGTGATCACTGGGGTAGTGTGTGGGGGTCTGTATGTGTTTGCAGTGCTTATCTGGTGACTTTAGGTGGGTTTTTGTGACTTAGACCATGTTTAAATGGTCTAAGTCACAACGTCCAAGTTCCGTCGATCCTGTGCTGTATAACTTTCGGTTATACATGCAGTATGACTAAGTCAAAACCGGCCCACATCCCGCCCAACTCCCACCATCGACACTCCTCCTGAAACGCCCCTTTTAGCTATGGTCGTTCAGCGGCACTATGAAGGTCTAGGTCGTTTAGAAATACATCCAAAACCCATTTTTATTATCAGCACTTGGATGTATTTTGACAATGTTCGTCCAAGTGCCGACTTAGGTCAGTTTTTGGACATTTTTCTCTTTCGATTATGAGCCCCATAATACTTAGCTTATGCTGTGTGCTTATATCTTTGATACTGACAATTGCTGCAATAGGAAGCCACAGATGTCAGCTTCACCAGTAATAGCTGGTCATGGCTGATTCTTAAGCTTTTAAAATTCACTCTTAATGTGCTTATGCTCAGGAGCTTCATCAGGAGATTAGAAGAAGAATATATCCTATTACTCTTCATTAAGCATTATCACTTATTTACCGCTGAGAATTCTTTAAATGGAGCACGTCTTCCTAGCGCTTCCGGAGGCTGTGATAGGCCGGAGCACATTACAAGGCTTCAAAGAAGGTTTGGATAGGTTCCTAGAGGATAAAGGAATTGAGGGGTACAGATAGGAGTAGAGGTAGTTTTAGGGATAGTCTGGGACCACTGCTCAGGCAATGGGCCTGATGGGCCGCCGCAGGAGCGGACCGCTAGGCGAGATGGACCTCTGGTCTGCCTCAGCGGAGGCAACGTCTTATGTTCTTATGTTCATGAACATCAAAACTTTTCTGTAAATAGGCAATTAAAGACCAGTGATAGTTCACATTGGGCTGCCTGGGCAAGATGCTACTAAATCTACCTTCCACTAAAGAGCTTCACTATAAACGAGTTTTTCACTCCATGCTTACCTTCCTAGGAGTCAAAACTTTGAATGGCCTTACAGAAAAGACAGAACTGAACCTTGCCACATCATCTTCCGAAGAAAACTGAAAACCCATTTGTTTGATACTTAATCTCCTTTCCCCTCTCTTCTCTCCCTTTCCCTTCCTCTTCTCTCCCCTTCCTCTCCCTCCTACCTATCCACCTCCTCTCTCTCCCTCCTCTTTCTCTCCCCTCTTACCTCTCTTTACAGTCGCCTTGAGCCTGTATAGGTATGAGCGATGCACAAATAGATTAGATTAGATTAGATAATTCTACAGCCCAGTCAGCTGTGAACACTTGAGGTTTTTCAGCCTTAATAAAAGCATATACTTGCACAGTACACATAGTTTTATACTGCGGGTTGGATGTTTCTCTATATCCATCAATTTAAGGGATATTGGTCTTAGACTTTATACTAAGAGGAGTAGTGGAAAAACAGAGCAGACCAGTATAATGAGACTGTGTAACATATATTCAATGTAAACAAGTATCGACATAAAATACTAGCAGCTCACAATGTTTACATTGAATAAATGTTATACAGTCTCATTATACTGGTCTGCTCTGTTTTTCATAGAACTGGATCTTATGGATTGCTTGCTTATTTGTTTTGTGGGAAATTCCTTTTTGGATCAGGATGGTCCAGTTAATTATTATCCAGTTCTAAGCCTTCTGTTTTGAAGTTTAGATGTTAGAATCACTGGTTTTGAGATAATTAGAGATGGTTGTTAGATAACCATCAGTATGGCTTTGACTGAGCTATAGTAAGGAGACATTGCTGATGAGCTCCTTTGAAGCTCTCCTAACCAAATTATGGCCTCCTTTTATCAAACCACGGTAGAGCTTTTTACCATGGGCCGGCAAGGTAAATGCTCCAACGCTCATGGAAAACGTTTACTTCACCAGCCCATGTTAAAAATCTCTACCATGGATTGATAAAAAGGGAAAGCAAAACCAATAAGAACAAAAATCTCTGCGGAAAAACACATAAGCAAACAGCAGAGACGACTGTCCACTAATGGCAGAAAAGATATTTGAGGAAACCAAATGTCCAGTGTAAAAGGGGCACATATGCTGTTGCTAGCTCTGCCTTGTTAACTTTTTTTGATGCAATTTGGTACTGGAGCTGTAGTTTTGGAATTGTTTAGTTCTTGAGGGGTTCTTGAGCCAACAGGTCTGAACAGGCGACTAGTCCTGTACATGAATGCTGATGGTTTCAGGGATTCTTCAATTCTCTGCCCTGTAGGATAAACGGTCGCAACAGTCCCGACAAGGGATCCTTGTTTCGTGGCTTCTCGCTGCTTCAGGAGAACTAAAGTCAAGGTAAAGGTAAATTTATTTATCCTGAAGCATCTTCTGAAGTAGCGAGAAGCCATAAAACAAGGGACCCTTGGCTGGATTGGGATATACAAGACTTTTTGAAAGTTATCTAGATCCGATGTGACATATTTTGAACTCCATAGACATTCAGGATGTTAAGATAAGTGCATTGAACTGCTGGTGTTTTGCATAAGGGGGGTTCTGATTTGGAATTAGGAAGTTGGGTTTTTGTAGAACAGTCTTTTTTTTTTCTCTCACAATACTGTAGAGTTTTTTCACTGTTCTATTTTTCCCGACTATTAAAAGTAATTAGAATATAATATGTGGTGGAATATGTGTATGTCTATATAGTAAGTATGAGAAATTATATGCAATTACCGTATTTTCGCTCCATAAAACGTACTTTTTCCACCCCCCAAAAAGGGGGTGGAAATAAGGGTGCGTCTTAAGGGGCAAATGTAAAAAAAAAAACCCCAAAACACCAGTACTTTTTTTTTCCCATCCCAGCGGTCCAGTGCACTTTCAGCACTCCTGCCTCGGATCCCCTGCTCTCTTGCAGCAGCGGCACAGCAGTGCACTTTTTGCTTGCCTGCTTGGTCCCTCACTTCACTCCGAATGGCTGCCTGTGCGAGAACTGACAGAAGAGAGCAGGGGAACCGAGGCAGGAGTGCTGAAGCACGCTGGTCCGCCGGGATGGTGAAAAAAAGGTATCGGGGGGGGGGGGAGAGGGGGATGTTGCCTGCTTTTGCCTTTGGGCTGGCTGGCTAGCTTGGGGTTGGCTGTATGTCTTGGAGCTATCTGGCTGGCTGGATTGGGACTGGCTGGATGGCTTGGGGTGGGTTGGCTGGTTGGCTGGCTAGCTTGGGGCAGGCAGGCTTGGTACTGGATGGATGGCTGGCTTGGGGTTGATTGGGGGCTGGCTGGCTGGCTTGGGGTGGTTTAGTTGGTTGCCTGGCTGCCTTGGGGCTGGCTGGCTGACTTAAAACTGGCTGGCTGGCATAGGGATGGCTGGGGGCTGGCTGGCTTGGGATTGGTTGGCTAGCTGGCTGCCACTACATGTGCCTACCATTAGACATGCCCTATACCCTGTCCCAGCCTACCACTAGACCACCCGAGGGGGGACAGGGTACAGGGCACACCATTTGGTTCAGAATTATTTTTTGGGGGGTTTTCCTCCTCTACAGGTGGGTGCGTCTTATGGTCAGATGCATCTTATGGAGTGAAAAATATAGTAAATGTGAAAACTTATAGAAATTTAGGATTACTGTATATGGGAACATTTATTGAAAATTAATGATTAATGTTTTATGCTTAGTTTAGATTTATATGTTATGACACTCTATGACTTTTTTTCTGTTTTATACTTTTCTATTTGTATCCTTTTAAATTTTAAAATTTCAATAAATTAATGAAAAAAAAGTAAGCCAGTGATATAAGTGGGGCTTCTGAGTCTAATAATGCTTCATTTTAAAGCCTTTTGTTTGATTTTGAGACTTGCTATTTGTTAAAGGTTTTCTCCTTTAATTATACCATGTATCAAAATGATTGCTTATTGGTTTACCAGTAATCAACTTAAAGTGAATTTATCTAAAACCAAGGGTTTAATAGCCAAATTGGCTGCAGAGAAGAATGCTTCAGCCTCTTTGAATATGGATATGGCCAGCATCCCTATTCATAATGAGATGTGACCCTGTCTTTGATATGGCGTTACTCGAGAGAGTTCAGAGGAGAGCGACACTCTGATTAAAGGGATGGAAAACCTTTCATATGCTGAGAGATTGGAGAAACTGGGTCGCTTTTCCCTGGAGAAGAGGAGACTTAGAGGGGATATGATAGAGCCTTACAAGATCATCAAGGGCATAGAGAGAGTAGAGAGGGACAGATTCTTTAAACTTTCAAATAATAAAAGAACAAGAGGGCATTCAGAAAAATTGAAAGGGGACAGATTCAAAACGAATGCTAGGAAGTTCTTCTTTACCCAACGTGTGGTGGACACCTGGAATACGCTTCCAGAGGGTGTAATAGGGCAGAGCATGGTACTGGGGTTTAAGAAAGGATTGGACAATTTCCTGCTGAAAAAGGGGATAGAAGGGTATAGATAGAGGATTACTACACAGGTCCTGGACCTGTTGGGCCGCCGTGTGAGCGGACTGCTGGGCACGATGGACCTCGGGTCTGACCCAGCGGAGGCATTGCTTATGTTCTTAGATGTTGATAAGTCTGCATTTTATGAGCTGTACTTACTTCTTCAGTGATGCAAATCTTAATTGGTTTTATCTGATTTTTGTTCTGTATTCCAGGCTTTAATTTTTCCAGTCATTAATTACTGTAATGGGATTCATCTTGGATTGCCTTAGTGAACAATAAAGGCACTGTAAATGGTCCAAGTGCACTAATGCAGCTGGTTACCTGGGCTGCAAGGTTTGCTCACATTACTGGGTCTGCATTACACTGTTCTCCCAGGGGAGCTCAGAATAGTTTTATATGAATTTATTCAGATAAGCATTTTTCCCTGTCTATCCAGGCAGGCTCACAATCTGTCTAATGTATCTGGGGCAATTGGGGAGGGGGGAGATTAAGTTACGTGCCCAGAGTCACAAGGAACAGGGTGCCGAGGCTGTAGCTTTAAGCACTGCACCACATTCTCCCCCTATGGCCTTGAACAGTGTAGGCATGTACCATGATTTTATTTGTGTTCCACTTCAGATGTTTACTCGATGTGCCTGCTTTTAAACAGATTCACAAGGTGACATTTGCAGCATAATATATTTGCTGCTGATGCTCCTGAGCTATGGAACTTCTTGCCAATACATTTAAGATTTGAATCTGATTATTTGAAAGTCTGTAGGCATCTAAAAGCATTTTTATTTTCCCAGTATTTTCCTGATGTCTGATCTTAAACTGATTAGATTTTATGCTAAGACATAATGACATATTATTATTTTATTCTATTATGTGTTATATTGTTAGCCTGCAGTTGTCTGATAGTAAAATGAAGGCAGATAAAGACCACATGGCTTATCTAGTCTGCCTAACTATGCCATCTGCTACCCCCTCCTCTCCTTTAAAGATCCAATGTACTTGTCCCAAGCTTTCTTGAATTCAGATACACTTTTTTTCTCTACCACCTCCACCAAGAGGCCATGAAAAGCATTTTCTGAGGTTACTTCTGAGGTTATACCTTCATCCCATGCCCCTCATTCCAGAGTTTCCTTTCAAATGAAAGACACTTGCCTCATGGGTAAGGTGACCATATGTCCCATTTTTTGAACGGGACCATCCCATTTTTAGATCCCCTGTCCCGTTGTCCCCACACACAGCTTCGGGACGCCAAAATGTCCCGTTTTCAGGGACAGCATCCCAAAGCTGTGCGCAAGGACAATGGGACAGGCGATCGCTTCCTGTCCCTCCCTGCCGTGCAAAAAAAAAAACAAAAACAAACCTTCTTCGGAAATGGTCAGGGGGGGGCCCGCAGGTGTGGTGCTTTAGGGCCATTTGGGTCCTCGCATTTCTCCCCCACATTCGCTGGATTTGCCGGCAGCAGCGTCATGTTCATCGCCCCCCCCCCCCCCCCGGTGCAGCCGAACCCCCGTTGACCCTCCCATCTCTCCATCCCATCCGACTCTCCCACCGCGAGATGACCACAAACCTCCCGGCTCCAGCAGCATCGGTAGCTGCAGCATTCTAAATACGCTGCTTTGCAGCCTTCTACCGCCCTGATTTCCTCTGCTGCATCACTAATGACATTGGGGCGGGTCTAGGGCGGGATTGGGGGCAGGACTGACAATTAATAGATGTCCCTTTTGATGAAAAAAATAAATGGTCACGTTACTCATGTGCATTTATCCACATAAGTATTAAATATCTCTATCATATCTCCCCTCTCCCTCCTTTCTTCCAAACATAGGCATCAGTTTTGTGGGTGCTGTGGGTATGTGGGCACCCCCAATATTTTTTGGACCTCATGTGACTGCAGATGCACTACTACTACTACTACTACTACTACTACTACTACTACTACTACTACTACTACTACTATAGTGGTGTACCAAGTGGAAGGAGGGAGGTCCACCCTGGGTGCAGCTCATCAGAGGTACTCCAGCCCAGAGTTCAGTCTCTCCATGCTGCAGCCTGCAAACCTCTGGCTACCAGCAGCGTGAATAGAAACATAGAAACATGACGGCAGATAAAGGCCAAATGGCCCATCTAGTCTGCCATTATAGTAACCATTATCTCTTTCTCTTTCTGAGAGATTCCACGTGCCTATCCCAAGCCCTCTTGAATTCAGACACAGTCTCTGCTTCCACCACCTCTTCCAGGAGACTGTTCCACACATCTACCACCCTCTCTGTAAAAAAGTATTTTCTTAGATTACTCTGGAGCCTATCACCTCTTAACTTCATCTTATGCCCTCTCATTGCAGAGTTTCCTTTCAAATGAAAGGCTGCTTCTCCTGTCACTGCTGTCAGGGCTCTGCCCCAACTCAAACGCTCACTGTGCAAATCATTTGCATGCAATAAAGATAGTGAATCAATCACTGCTTTAAAATCGGCCAGGAATCGCTATCTGTGGTGAATCTGGGCCTTAGTGCTTACAAACAAGGAAAGTGTTTCTGATGTTATAGAGGGTGATTATCTGGCATCCAGTGATCACTGCATGATATAGTTTAATTTTAAGTTGGGTATAAAAAGGGATCATTGAAAAGCAAAGGTTCTAGACTTTTAAAAAATTAACTTTGTAAGTGGTTATTCTTTACTTCATGTTATTAAAGAAATTTGTTCATAAACTAAAAAAACAAACAACCAAATGACTTGACTCATGCACATTTATATTACATAGGTATTTAAACGTCTCTATCATATCTCCCCTCTTCTGCCTTTCCCCCAAAGTATACAGATTGAGATCTCTAAGTCCCCATAAGAGCTGAACACACTACTTTTGGTGGCCCCAGAAGCTTTTGCTCTGCTGCAATGTCCTGCCTTTGCAGGGACAGGAAGTTGAAAGAGAGGGAAAGCTTCTGGGTCTGCCAGAGGTAGCATGTTCAGCTCATTAATGCTGATGACGGCCAGAGGCTTACAAGTGGCAGAGAGAGGTATGAGAAATGTTTCAACTGGTTGGAGGGAAGGATTAAAGGAAAAAGCCACCAAATTGGAAAGAAAAAAAGAGAGAGAGAAAACTGGGAAAGTAGGGAAGGGAAGCAGGGAAAAGGAGAGAGATGAAAGGGAAGGAGAGACATGCCAGAGTATGGGAGGAGGGGAAGACAGAAAAGAGAAAGAAAAAATGGGCAAAGAGGTGAAGCTGGCCTGGGATAAATCAAGTAAAAAGGAGAGAGGGGGCACAGGCTGGATGAAGGGAGATAGGGTACACAGTTTATGGAAGGGACAAAGAAAGAAGGCAGATGTCATATGGAAGGGGGAGAGGGCAGACAGTAGATGGAAGGAATGGGGTATATTATGTATATTGGAATTAGATCCCTAGATGGCAAATCGTAACCTGTTAACTATAACTGTACATTATGAGGGGCATAATCAAACAAATATCTAAGTCCATTTTAGGCCTAGGACGTTAATAGACCAAAGTTCGCAGTGTCCAAAGTCTATTCTCAAAAAGAACATCCAAATTATTTTTTTTGGAAAATCATCTACTTCTACGTTCAGCCATTTGATCATCTAGACTGCTTGTACATCTATCTTTATACTACATTCTCATCCCCAAAATCATCCAAGTCCCAAACGCCTAGAACAAGACCTTTTGAACATGGGAGGGGCCAGCAAAGTGAAAGACTGGATGCCCAGACATGGTAACAAAGTAGTGGGGCACCTTACATAGCACTGCTATGAACTTAACAAAAAGGGTGCCACATAAACATCTCACCACAACTCCTTTTCAGGTCATGGTGAGCCCCCCAAAACTCGGGAGCCAGTCAAGAAGCCACTCAGCACTGAGCAGGAGCACCAAAGTGCGTTCCTACATGATGCCATTCAGCGGCTGAAGAAACCCGATCTCGCAGCAGCCACCACTGACTGGGTTAGCAGCGGGGCAGGAGCGCGGAAAGCTCACTTCTGCCCACTGCACCTCTGGACCACCAGGGATCGGCAGAGGAGGTACGAGGACAGGACAGGGCATGGAGGGAGGACAGGGTGCAGAGTATGGCAGCGGCCTACAATAATTCTGGAAGGGGGGCTCTGGCCCGAATATAAACCGGGACCCCCATTTTTGGGCCAATTTTTTTGGTCCAAAAAAAAATACCAATTTATATTCAAGTATATATGGTAATACTATAAATTACATCCTATTTTGGATTATTACAAGTTTATAATCCAGTGGTCTTTGCTAATTTTTAAGCAAGGGCAGTTTTGGGTCCAAAAGGGGTGAAGAAAAGTCTACAAATATGTTTTTTGGGGGGGTCATGGCTCCAATAATGCTTCTCAACATTCATTTCTACTAGAACACCTGGCCTTGATCATACATGCAGAACACAGATAACCCCTATGCAAATACAGGACCACAAACTAAGGGCTCTTTTTACAAAGGTGTGCTAGTGGTTTTAGTGTGCGCATAGCCGATACCGCCTCCTCTTGAGCAGGTGGTAGTTTTTCAGCTAGTGTGCGCTATAGCGCATGCTAATCCGGTGCATGCGCTAAAAATGCTAGCACACCTTTGTAAAAGGAGCCCTAAAAGTTCTAATATACACAAACGAACCCTAAGATGTCAGACTCTGCATACATTACAACATCAGAGAAATAGAAAGAAATGAATTTCTTCTTGAACAGTGCAAAATATAAACAGTCTTTAAAGACTATAAGTGATACCATTGAAAATAAATGACAAAGAGGTAAGGAGCCAAGGACAAAATTGTTTGGTTCCATTGCGCATAAGGGGCCTGATTCTACGGTATAAATAGCACGCAATGGCACCCAACTCCTAAGCGCTGCTTGGTGCAGTTGTCAATCAGCTGCTAGGAGCCATTTCAGAATCATGCCTAGCGGTGTTTAAGTGAGCTTAGGCATCGCTAGGCATCCTAGTGGTAGGTGCCATTACATTAGGTCAGGGTTTTCCTGGCCTAATGTACTGGCGCCTGCTACAGCCTCCTAATTACACCTAAATCATACTACTCCCATTCTCCTCCCTTAACCATATTAGGCGCTGGTATGTGTCTTGACTTAGGCGTTGCTAGGTGTCACATGGCATTCTGTACACAACTTTACTCATTTTTTAAAATTAATTTTTAAAGGCACGGTCAATTACCACACCAGTTAAACTAAGAAAATTAAAGTTGCACGTGGATGTGAGCTAGACATTGCTAGGTACATAGGAACATAAGAATTGCCATACTAGGATAGATTGAAGGTACTTCAAGCCCAACATCCTGTTTCTAACAGTGGCCAGCCCAGGTCCTAAGTACCCAGCTAGATCCCAAGTAGTAAAACAGAGTTTATGCTGCTTATTCTAGGAATAAGCAGTGGACTTTTTAGGAAATTATCCAAATCTTTTTTTAAACCCTGCTAAGCTAACTCTGTGGTGCCTAACCTAGGCGCCATTTATAAAATTCCCCCAAAATGCCTTTAGACCTCTTGTCTTCAACACATAAGCCATCATGTCTTGATAAAAGGAGAGAATAACATTATCTCATGCATATTCATTGTGGATATCTTAAAAACCTCTTCAGTGAGTCTGAAAACCACTATTATAGAAAGAGAGTTCCAAAGGTTAAGTGCAGTGTTGGAAAATACATACTCAAGAGTACCAGATAGTCAAAATCTCATTACTGATAGAAATCTAAAAATGCTTCATAAGAGGATCATAAATCTCGATGATAAAAATAGAAAGCCAAATGGCCAGTTAAATAAGATGCACCATGACCTCTTAGAGCTATATAAGCCAGAATTAAAACTCTGAATTGTGCCCTAAAGCAAAGAGAAAGCCAGTGTAATCTTATTAAGAGTCCTAATATGATATTAAAATTTGTTTTTCCTAAATAGATTGAGTAGAGTCTTTTAATGCTTTTCTGAAACAGACCACAACACATGGAGTTGTAATAACAGAGCCTTGATATAAAGAGAGCATATACTGCCGATAAAATTCTTATCTATAAAAAGTCACTGTCTCTGCAAGTAATGGAAGTGATAAAATATAGATATAGCCGTAGAAGAAATGTAAACATCAAAATGTACTTTTTAGGGAGAACAACAATACATAGAAGAGGTTCTCCTGGGGAGAAGTCACGTGTTTGAAAACCCTGGATCTTTAATCTGGGTAGCATATCTGAAGCGTGACTAAGATGTTATGTACCTGTGATCTGTTATTTGTTTGAGATCTGTGATCCCAAAATTCAAATTTTCAACCACATTAGAAGAAAAGATAGTCAGGAAGATGGATGTATAAACTCTGTGAACTGTGAAATGGAATGCTGAGCCGGCAGGGCTATACTTAGGTACTACATGCGGCCAGTGCAGCTGCAGAAGGCACAAGGAAGGAAGGTGTTTGCTGCCCCAAAACCCTGCATTGCTGTGACATAGTGGATAGGGCGGAAGCACAAAGAGGCATGTTGGCACAAGGTGCGTTTCTGGCTCAGGATGCTCCTGTGACTGTTTTCTACAGTTTCTTGAAAGCTGTGTATACTCTTCAGTGTCCTTGTGAAGCCAGTAAATATTTTGTTTGGAAATAACCATCAGACCAGTTGGAACCACAGCTATTGGAGCAGTGTGCAGTCAATTCAGGTCTTGATTAACACAAGTCAGAGCACAGAAAGGATCTGTTTACCCTTGCTTATGAATACTGTTACCCACCCACAGTCCGCTCTACTATCAGCTCGAGTCCGGAACAAACGGATAAATGTAACTCAAGCTCTCCCTGCTCTGTAAAAGCATTTGTAATCTTTTATGTTCACCATCATTAAAGACCTTTTTCTGCTTTATATTTGTCACCTTCCTCTTCTTCTGTAAATTTGAGCAAAATAATACATTTAAGATTTCTGTCTTCTATTGGTCCTCCTCTTCACAAGTGCATCATAATGCCTAATTTCTCTTGTGCTTTAATCTCTGCTATGTATCAAAAAGGGGTACATTCTTTCTTGTTCTTCTCCATTTAAGCTTCATCCAAGGCCAGACAAATCATGGGTTGTATCCGTAGAAGCTTCGTCAGCCGTAAGCCCAAGGTCATAATGCCGTTGTACAGGTCCATGGTGAGACCCCATCTGGAATATTGTGTACAATTCTGGAGGCACATTATCAAAAAGACATGCTGAGAGTTGAGTCGGTTCAGCGAATGGCAATCAGGATGGTCTCAGGACTCAAGGATCTCCCGTATGAGGAACGGCTGGGTAAGTTGCAGCTATACTCATTCGAGGAACGCAGAGAGAGGGGAGACATGATCGAGACATTCAAATATGTCACGGGCCTGTATCGAGGTGGAAGAAGATCTCTTTTTTCTTAAAGGACCCACGGCAACAAGAGGGCATCCGTTGAAAATCAGGGGAGAGAAATTTCATGGCGACACCAGAAAATATTTCTTCACCGAAAGGGTGGTTGATCGCTGGAATAATCTTCCACTACAGATAATTGAGGCCAGCAGCGTGCCAGATTTTAAGAAAAAATGGGATTGGCATGTGGGATCTCTTCATGGAGGAAGTTAGGGGTGGGTCATTAGTGTGGGCAGACTAGATGGGCCGTGGCCCTTTTCTGCCGTCATTTTCTATGTTTCTATGGACTGTTGATTTATCTTCTTGTTGCCTTTACTTTTTCCTGATAATTTTGCCTTTCCTTCTTGATCTGGTTTTTGTAGAATTTGAATATTAATCTATTGGTTGTTACTATTTCTGATAACTCTTTAGAGAAGAGAGTCTCTGCACCCTTTTTCCATTGTTAACCAGTCGTACACTGAGATTTGTTCCATTTTATTGCTGACTGGCCAGCCTCTCTCCCGTTTCCTCATCTCAAACACCTCCCCCCAGTTGACCTAACTCTACATTGGCTGGGTAACATTATCACACATTCCTCATCCTACTTCAATTTTAGAAAATCTGTAAAAACAAATTTGTTTAATATATTTGTATCCTAAGAATTTTATAGCTTTCCACTTCTTCCATACTGTAAGCTTGTATTCGATGACTTTGTATGTGACCACTTCGCTGCTTGTCCAGCACCTTTCGTTGTAAACTGTCTCGAACTATCATGGCTTTGGTGGTATATAAGAATAAAATTATTATTATTGTTATTATTATTATCTCATTGCTGTTGTTATTGGCCAGTGCGGAGACTTGAGCACATGTCCACATTCTAGGCTTGCCACATCCTGCTTCCTCTGAAATCACTTTGCGGATTCTTGTTTTGCTGCCTTCGACTGCTGAACTCTGTTGTGGCACTGACCCCCCTCCCTCCCCCACACACACACAATTTTGCTGCCCTGAGCAGATGCCTAGTGGTAGGACTAGCCCTATTCTGGCTTCAGTGACTCTCTACATAATTTAGAGAGAAACACTCCTATAAAGTCAAAGAATGACCATTTTTTTGATTTGGAGGTTGCTTGAATTTTCAAGCTGAATATTTGAGAAATGTATTAGATTGAGCAACATCTAGCATAAAGAGGGGGGTAGCAGGGGGTGTCACTAAATTGTCTGAAGCCTAAGTGTGAGGAAAATGGTTCCTCTTTTAAAACAAGATATTCTGTTTGCTTATGTTTATGAACACTTGAAGTTGTATTTTATGTATACTGTATGCTGTAATCCTTTCAGACTGTCAGGAGGTGAAACTGAAAAGATGGAAATAATAAAATAATGCAACCTCCTCCACTGGATACTTGGGAAAATGATTCTTGGTACCCTTGTTTTATCATACTTTTAGACCATAGTAGATAATTCTTTGTATTTGGTATTTTAGGAAAGACAAAGGTTCCCTTTTTTTCATATTTACTCGAGGCAGAACGTTGGACCAATGAGCTTGTTGCTATGACAACAGTGACAGCATGAGGCTGTCTGTGGCTTAGTCAGACAGTGGTAGGAAATGATTTTTAGTTCAAAGACCTCATTCAAACCAAGTGATACAGCAGCCTTCCAGGGATCAATAAATATGTAAATGATAAACATACAGTATACTTCAGGCAGTTAAAATTCAGGCATTAAAGCATTACTACTTTCTCTACATGACCAAAGTTAGAAAACAATAAACATAAAGACCACTGGTGTGTGGTGACATTTATTAACAGGGGATTCAGTAGATGAGCTAAACCAGGGGTGACCAACCTCAGCCCTGGCCAAGTCGGGTTTTCAGTATTTCCACAATGAATATGCATAAGCTCTATCTGTATACAATGGAGGCATTGCATGCAAATAATCTAATACATATTTATTGGAGAAATCCTGAAAACCCTTACTAGACTGAGGTTCTTGAGGACCGAGGTTAGACACTCCTGTGCTAAATATTAGTGCAATATATATACCCAAGGATAATGTGCTTACTGTTTGTGTTCAATGATGTCATGTCTTGGTCTCTTTCTGAGAGTCAACTGGCTACTTCTCTTTTTGACTTCCGTATTGATGTGAAGAAACTTCTCTGTACTAGTGGTGTATGCTAATTTTTAAGTGAGGGCCATTTTGGGTCCAAAAGGGCTGAATGAGAGCTAGCCAATATCTTCCTACTTGGGACCATGACACCAGTACAGATGCTCTTCACTTAATGACTGAATTTTCTTCATACGACTAGGTTTGGGGGGTGGTTTTGTTTGGGGTCTTGAACTCTGGTTGTAGGGAGCCTCTGGGACTGAGAGGGTGGGTAGTGGATGGATGGGGGCCTGTTCTTGCATTGTGCCTTATTCTCTATTTCATCTTGGGATCTGGACTGTTTGGTACGGGGGGCTGGAGACTTTTGTGGGAGTGGGGGACTATGGGGGGTTGCTGTTAGATATAGTGTGCTCTTATTGGGGATATATTTTGTTGTTTGTCTTGGGATGTGTAGAGGGCGTTGGGGACTGTATGCTTCCTTGTTTTTTTGGTGGGAGGTTTGGATGCTCCTACTGAGGGGGAGAGGAGGTGGAGGGGTGTGGTGGGCTGGGATTGCAGGAGGTGGGGTGGGGGTGGGGTTGGGGTGATGACAGATTCTGGGCAGGGGGCTCCATCTTGTGGCTGTTGTAGTACATCTTGTTTCTCTTTTTCGCTCTTATGGCTAGTATCAAGTTAATTTCCTATAATGTCCGGGGGCTTATCTCTCCCCATAAGCAGAGGGATCTCTTTTGAGAGTTGGCTCACTTACAGGCTTCGATATGCTTTATCCAGGAAACACATTTGTTGAGGTCCCACGAATCGCTGGTTCATGACCCTAGATTTCCTGTTGCACTCTGGGCCTCTCGGGTGAGTCACTCTAAGATGGGAGGGGTACGAATTTTGATCAGCAAGCAATTGCGCTGTGCGGTTCAGAGGGTGGTACGGGATCCCCAAGGCCGCTATATCATGGTGTAAGCCCTGGTGGAGGGTTGTTTGTACTCCCTGGTAAATGTTTATGCTCCCAATGAGGGTCAGGAACTTTTTGTGAAAGATCTAGTGGCCCGCATCTTGCAGTTTAAGGGGGGCGCTTTAATCTTGGGTGGGGATTTCAATCTCTCTGTCACGTCGCACCTGGACAACTCGGGCTCTGCTGGGAGCTATGGCCGGCGGGATCGGAAACTGTTGCGGGCTGCACTCACTGACCTTAATGTTGAGAATGGGTGGCGCTGGCTGTTTCCTCAGAACGGGACTATACCTATTTTTCGTCAGTCCATGCTTCTTACTCTAGTATTGACTATATCTTTGTGGAGCGCGGTCTACTTCAGCGGGTGGACGGGGCAGGGATTGAACGGACCACTTGATCGGATCATGCTTCCATTTGGTTGCAGCTTGCCAGTACTGAGGGAGGAGTAGGGGCGAAGTATTGGCGTTTTAATGATAGCTTGTTGGACGATCCCAAGGTGGCGGACCAAATTGCAGGGTGGATTCAGGATTATCTAGCTGATAACTTGGGGTGTGGGGCTTCCCCGGAATCTATCTGGGAGGGCTTAAAGGCTACCCTTCGGGGTCGGTTGATTTCTTTGGCTTCCTTCCGGAAAAAACGTCACGGGAGGCAGTGGGTGCCCTGTTGGCTACGATTGGGAGACTTGAGAGGATGCATAAACACCAACCTTGGAATGTGGCGGTGAGGGACCAGTTGCGGAGGGCATGTAGTGACTTGCATGCTTTTGAGTTGGACCGTCTGCGTTTTAATCTTCAGTTACTTCAACAGAAGTACTTTGAGTTTTCTAACAAGTCTAGTCGCTTAGTTGCCCACCGGCTGAAAGTGTGCTCTGCCCGGAATCATATTTTGAATATCCAGGCAGCTTCGGGGGAGCTTCTGCATCGGGAGGATGATATTAGGGCGTGTTTTGTGGAATATTATGGCCAGCTGTATGCACCTGAGGTGGAGGGTATGCCCCTTGCCCGAGAGCAATATTTGGCGGCCGCCTTCATGCCCCGAATAGTGGAGACTGATGTAGAGCGCCTGGATAGGCCACTCTCGAGGCGGCTGGGGCTTTGCGTACCATGCACATGGGTAAATCTCCTGGGTTAGATGGTTTTACTGTGCGCTATTATAAACATTTTCAAAACTTGTTGTTGCCCCCGTTGGTGGGTTTTCTCAATTCCCTGCAGGGGGGCGGTCAGCTGCCCTTCTTCATGCGCTTAGTGGGGATCATGGTGTTGGCTAAGGAGGGGAAAGATCCGGTACACTGTGCGTCCTATCGCCCGATCTCCCTGCTGGGAGTGGACATAAAAGATTTTTACGTGGGTTTTAGTGGATTGGCTGATGAGTTGGATCCCGCGCCTGATTCATTCTGATCAGACTGAATTTGTAGTGGGCCGGCAGGTAGGGGATAGTGTTCGACGAGTTTATAATCTGCTGGAATATGCCCATGCAGGGGGTGGGGAAATTTTGTTTCTCTCTATCGATGCTGAGAAGGCTTTTGATAGGGTCTCCTGGCCCTTCCTCTTTTAGGTTTTGGAGGCCGTTGGACTTGAGGGAATGGATTCGTATTTTGTATACTAACCCGATGGCCTGTGTTAAGGTGAATGGGGGTACTCTGCTATCTTTCCCTTGTATCGGGGTACACGGCAGGGGTGCCCGCTCTCTCCCATCTTGTTTGCGTTGGTGGTAGAACCTTTTGCACAGCGGGTTCGTAGTTACCCACATATTAGGGGAATCCCTACACCCTCTGGGGAATATAAGGTGAACTTGTTTGCGGATGATATGCTTTTTACAGTGGAGGCTCCGGAGAGTTCCCTACCTGCAGTGTTGGCGGAGTTGGAAGAGTTTGGGTCAATTCGGGTTTTCGTGTTAATGTTGGGAAATCGGAAGTGTTGAATGTGAATTTACCGGAGGCCCGGGTGGGGGTGCTTCGATCACAGTTTCCCTTTCGGTGGGTTAAGCATTCTCTGAGGTACTTAGGGGTGTATTTTGGGCCTCCCGGTTCCAATTTGTTGGATCTCAATTATCTTCCTTTGTTTTGCCGCATTCGCTTGGATCTGGCAAGCTGGGGTAGTCAATATTTTTCCTGGCTAGGGAGAATGGAGGTAGTTAAAATGATGATTCTGCCGCGCCTCCTCTTTTTCTTTCAGGCTCTCCCGCTGTGGGTCCCTCAATGGCTGTTGGAGGGGGTGCAGCGGTATATCCTTCATTTCATTTGGGCTGATCAGAGGCCGCGGGTGGGCCGGTGGGTCCTTTATTTGAGTAAGGGGGACGGGGATGGCGGTCCCTAATGTGCTGAAATATTATCAAGCTGCACAGTTGCGTGCGCTCTTGGAGTGGCAGACCCAGGACCCGAAGCTCTGGGTGGACCTTGAGCAGGGTCTGGAGGAGGGAGTGCTGTTGATGCACTTGCCATGGGTGCCCGGGAAGGTGGGGGGGGAGGTTATCCTCGGTCCGGATTGCTATAAAGGTGTGGGGAGCAGTGCAGTGAGTGTTCTTACAGGGGCGACGTTACTCATGGTTTACTCCTTTGCGATATAACTCTGAATTTGTTCCGGGCCGGGGAGCTGGGGTGTTTGTACGCTGGGAGGCTCAGGGCTTGGTTTGTTTGGGACAGTTTTGTAACTTGGTTACACAGGGGGTGCAACCTTTTGGGATACTTCAGCTTCGTTACCATTTGTCACCCCGGGATCTTTTCCCCTATCTGCAGGTGATTCACTATGTCCAATCCTCCGGCTTCTTGTCTGAGATATTGGGGGGTAAAACGGCTTTTGAGCTCTTACTAGGTCCGGTGGTTAGGAAGGGGGCTTTATCAGCAATTTATAAGGGTTTGAATGCTGGAGGTGGGGTTGTATTACCCTATATGAAAGCCTGGGAGGGTGATTGGGGGTTTCCTATCCCTAGCGAGGTGTGGGTGATTTGGCGGGTGGTGTCGTCTTCTGGCATCGCAGGTTTGATAGTAGAAAATGGGTTTAAGGTTATGCTTCGGTGGAACTATACCCCTCTGTGCTTGGCTAAGATGCTGAGGGGAGGTGTGGGTTTATGCTGGAGGGGCTGTGGGGAGGTAGGTACCTACCTTCATATGTGGTGGTCGTGTGGGATCTTGCGAGGTTTTTGGACCGAGGTCTTTGTTTGCCTCTCTCGCATACTGGGACGGAGGATACCGGCTGACTGGCATCATGCCTTGCTGTTTTGTCATGAGCTGGACTTGGAATGGGGAGAATCCTCTTTTTGTATCTTGGCGCTCACTGCTGCTTGTTTGCTTTTGGCCTCCAGTTGAATTCAGCCGGTGCCTCCGTCTTGGCAGGGAATGGAACAGAGGTTACATCAGTGGCAACTCCTTTATCGCCTTACGGTGGCACAACATGGTTACCGCCATAGCTTTGATCACATTTGGCGGGCCTTTCGCTCGTTTCCTTGACTTTTGTGAGGGGTTTATTGTGGGGATTTGGGCTTTCTGGATTGAGCTTCCATTTTGGGGGTGTTTTTCGCAGGGTACTTTTTTTGTTTGCTGATTGCTCTTTGGACTTTTCCTGCCTTCCTTAGGAGTGGGGTTTGGGATCTGTCACCTGAGGGAGGGAGGGGTTTGGATGGTTGTTGCCATGTATCCATTTGTCTCTACCATTGCATTGTTCGTTTTTGGATTGCTTCTCTCGACCTGTTATGGTGAGACTGCTTTCTTGTTAGACTATTGTTTTCTTGGTTGCATTTTGTATTTGTCTTGCTCTATTGTGCATTTTCTTAATAAAAATTTTAATTATATATAAAAAAAAAAAAAAAAGAGTAGCTGTAATGCTTTTCGGCATTCATTCTTTTCAGAATACCTGGCCTTAGTCACACAAGCAGAACACAAACTAACCCTATGCAGATACAGGACCACAAACTAACCCCCTCCTTTAACACACAGCTCTTGTAAGTCAGTAAAAGGAAACACAGAAAGGATGGCCTTTATCTGCCATCATGTTTCTATGTTTCCTCTTACTGACTTACAAGTGCATTCACTCTGTAGCCCGTGAATATCTCTCCTCACTCATCTCCCCCTATGCTCCCCCCCCCCTCGTGAACTCCGTTAATTAGTTAAGTCCCTCTTATCTGTTTCCTTTACCTCCACCACCAACTCTAGACTCCATCCGTTTTTTCCCATTGCACCGTATGCCTGGAACAGGCTGCCAGAGTCAATACGTCATGCTCCGTCTCTGGCAGTAACACAAAAAAACAAAAAGGGAGACCCAACAGACTGTGGATGTGGATGTCCTGAAAGATGATTTTTATTCACTCTTCACAATAAAAATACAAATAAAAGTGTGAATTAGTAATACATATATGATTGTCCTAACGGACCCTACATGGTCCGCGTTTCGTCGAGACCACTTTCCTCAGGGGTCCGGATAATGTAAGGTATAAAGATAGAAATATGAGCAAAACAATATACGTGTCTTTGAGCATAAAACCTGAAAATGGCTTGAAACAAGCAGAGTGGCGCGTACAATCACAGTATTCATATCCAAACTAAAAGCCTTCTTCTTTGAAGCTCCTTTCAACTCTTAACACCATCTCACTGTCAAATACCTATGCCCATTGTATCATTCCTCCTACCAGAAACTCCCTAACCTTGAGATGCCTTGGCTGTCCAAATTAGATTGTAAGCTCTTTTGAGCAGGGACCATCTATTAAATATTAAATGTACAGTGCTGTGTACACCTTTCAGTGCTATAGAAATGACAAATAGTAGTAGTAGTAGTGGTATAAATTGCTGAGCAGCATTTCCATGTGCCAGGTGTGTCATATGGTCTTCTGCATGTAGCAAAAGGACAGGAAGAAGTTGAGGTCTTTATTCTTGTCCTCATAACTTCCCCTGCTGGCTCTAGGCATGTGTGAAATTCGCTTTTCCATCGACTGGTGGGGTGGGATTATGGCCAACCTCCGCAAAACTAATTTACATGCAAAGTCGGTTGAGCATCGATTGCCATTTTAAAATCGGACAAGGGATCGGCCCACAACACCCCACTCTGTTATAGCAACCATTTTTAGTGCATCCAGTCTAGAACAGCCATGCAGTGTAGAGAAGAAACTTAGAGCAGTGAGCTGAGAGTCAGAGGACCCAGGTTTAACCAACTTCAGCTGTTTGTGATTTTTTTTTTTTAAATTGTGAGCTCTTCAGGAACAGAAAAGCACCTACTGTACCTGAATGTACACCATTTCAGGCTTGCAGGTGTCTTATATATTCAGGTACAGGAAGTATTTTTCTGTCCTTTGAGAGCTCACAATTAAAAAACAAACAAACAAAAAATCTGAAGTGGGATTTGAACCTGGGTCCTTTGGATCTCAGTCGACTGCATTATCTATCCATAATACCTAAAGCTGTCATAGAGTCTAGTACCCCTTGCTGGTTTCACATTCAGGGCAGAAATAGGGGGACAGCAACCACTGAAGGATTAAGGAAGTGTCATGCCTTAGTCCAGGGGTATCAAAGTCCCTCTTCGAGGGCCGCAATCCAGTCAGGTTTTCAGGATTTTCACAATGAATATACATGAGATCTATTTGCACGCATTGCTTTCATTGTATGCTAATAGATCTCATGCATATTCATTGGGGAAATCCTGAAAACCCGACTGGATTGCAACCCTCGAGGAGGGACTTTGACATCCCTGCCTTAGTTCCTCCAGTAGAGAACTGCTCAGTCAGAACACTTTTCTTTAACCTGGACATGACAAGTACCTAGTCTAAATAACAATGTCCATCTTTTTAGACTTGGATGTCCTTTTTCTTTCTGTGATCGGAGTTGGACATCCATATTTTGGCCCCTTCCTAGTCCTGCCAAAAGCATGCCCTATGCCCAGCCATATGGACGTACTGCAGTATTAGACATTCATATTCTGCCTTTGTGAAATTGGGATTTGGGCATACAATATATACACGTAAATGCCATTTTTGAGACACTCGGAACAAGAATAAAGTTTCTAAAAACCCACCACAGTAACATAGTAGATGATGGCAGATAAAGGCCTAAACATTCCATCTAGTCTGCACAAGAAGATAAACTCATAGCATATGATATGATATAAAATATGCATACTTAATCTTGATCTATCCTTGCCATTTTTAGGGCACAAACCATAGAGGTTTGCTTGCCACAGGTCTTACTCCCCAACTATTGAAGTTGCTTTTTTTTTTTAATTCTTTATTTCTAATTTTAACTATTGACTATCTATAAAAGTAAAAAAAAAAAAAAACAACCAAAAACAGCCTGTATATCTAAAGAATATCAATATAAAATATTTCGTGTTACAGGAAATAATGAAAAATACTACAGGTTGTAATTAGTCCACCATATATATGGAGAAGGAGCTGAGATTGAGCTGAAATTAACATAAACGAATATATTTTAAAGGAAAAATAAAGATGAGGCTATACAGGTCCTAAACATTCCTTTCTTTTCGAGCTAACATACTGGAATAACTCAGGAAACTTCTATAGGTTGTACTTTAGCAGAAATAAATTTAGATAATTGCTGCGGCTCATAAAATACATATCTGTTTCCATTAAAGACCATTACACACTTGCAGGGATATCTCAAAACAAAGGTTGCTCCCAACTGAATGACCTTCGGCCTCAAAATCAAAAATTGTTTCCTTCACTTTTGGGTAGGGCGAGACACATCTGGATACATTCTTATAACATTAGACAAAAAGGGAACATCCTTATATTTGAAACACAGCTTAAGCATCCATTCCCTATCTGAATCTATAGCAAATTGTACCAATAATGTAGCTGAAGTCTGGACCTCCATATCCAACTTCTCCAGGAAATTAGATAAGTCCAAACTATCAGCAGATAGATTCTTCTGGTTTGGGCTTTGAGCTTTAATTCATCTAGGTAAATAGTATATTTTGGAGATAGGTGGGTATGAGGTCTCCGGTACCTTAAGAACTTCATTCAAATATCTTTTAAGAACATAAGAACTGCCAACTCTGGATCAGACCCTGGGTCCATCAAGTCCGGTGATCCGCTCCCGCGGAGGCCCAGCCAGGTGTAACCTGGCGAAAACTTAGACACCCGTATCCCTCTATGTGCCTTTCGAGGAGATGTGCATCTAACTTGTCCTTAAATCCTAGAACTGTGGGTTCCGCAGCAATCTCCACCGGGAGAGCGTTCCAGGTATCCACCACTCGCTGTGTGAAGCAGAACTTCCTGGCATTTGTCCTGGGCTTGTCCCCCCCTCAGCTTCAGTCCATGACCTCTTGTCCTAGTCACATTTGACATCATAAATAACTTTTTGTCCTGCTCTATCTTGTTGATTACTTTTATTATTTTAAAAGTCTCAATCAGATCCCCTCACAGTCTCCTCTTCTCAAGGGAGAACAGTCCCAGTTTTCTAAGTCGTTCTTTGTAGTTCAAGTTCTCCATACCTTTTACCAGCTTTGTTGCTCGCCTCTGCACCCTCTCGAGCAGTTTTATATCCTTCTTTAGGTAGGGAGACCAGTGTTGGATACAGTATTCCAAGTGTGGTCTGACCATTGTTCTATAAAGCTGCATTATGACCTTCTCCGATCTACTCGTGATTCCCTTCTTTATCATGCCCAACATTCTATTTGCTTTCTTTGCCGCTGCCGCGCATTGTGCTGACGGTTAAACATAACTAAAGCAGTTGATGGAAATATTTTTGGGAAATTGATAATCCGAAGATTATATCTCCTAATGGAATTTTCCACCATTTCTTGTTTAAAGTGCAAACTTGCACTATCTTTAACCCAAGTCAATGCCTGGGCCTCCAAAGTCTTTATCCTGGTATCCGCATCATCCACTTTATTTTCCAAACTTAGTACTTTAGTCTTAAGTTCTGAATTTTCAGAAAACACCTTAGTACACCTTGAGGAAAGTTGCTCAATTTGATTTCTCAATGAAGTTTGTAAATTGGATATCACCTCCTATAAAGATTTCATATTAAAGACCTTGGGACTAATCAAAGGGGCAATCTCAGTTCTGGGCCCTGCATTGGAAAGCAAAGTACCTTTTGCCGTTATAGAAATTACTGAAGTTTCCTGGGCTTGTTCCAGTCTCCCCGCCGGCTGCAATGCTGTTAAGGAAAACTCCTCCTGCTTCCATTCATGGACAGAGATTCTGTCCTGTTGGGCCAGCAGAGGGATGTCCCGGGTTGGTCTAGCCGACAACAGCTCCTCCGATGCCACAGGATGAGTTGGCGGGCTCCGCTCGTCTGGGGATGGAGTAGCTCCCTCAAAAGAGAACTCACACACCTGAGCTTGCGCGCCCTCTCCAGCTGAGGTTTGATCCTCCGGGTGTGTTGTTTGGGCACTTCGCTCAACAAAGAGATCCATCGGCCCGATCCGAGAAACAGCTGACTCGTCTGGGAACCCCAGACCTTTGATTTCCTCTTCACCATCAGGCAGAAGAGAAGAAATTTTCAAAAGAACCGCAATTGCGTCTCCCTGCTGAGCTCACACCGCCATCTTAGGTAAGCTCCTCCCCTGAAGTTGTTTTGAAGCCCACTCCAGCCCATTCTGATCACTCTAGCCATAACTGAGGCACACAATGTAGAAGTCTGCCCAGCTCTGGTCTTATTTCCCAATTTCTGGAATTGATAGGGTTACCAGAAGTCCAGGGAAAACTGGGACATGTCCTCTTTATAGAGGACTGTCTGGGCTCCCTGATGGACTTTCCAAAACCTGGCATTTGTCCAGGTTTTGGAAAGCCCCGACAAGCTCCGGCTGCATCTGGAGGGCCTCTGAGCTTGCACAGATGATGTCACACACATCTATGCATGCTACAGGCCCTCCAGATGCAGCTGGAGCTCATTCATAAGAAAAGAGGTGTCGTCGGAGAGATGGCTTCCTGGTCAGCCACATGCAGTGTGCAAGAGCCTGCAGCGCGACCCTGCAAATAAGTACGGCTGAAGGCAGGAAGGAGCAGCCCAGCTGGAAGGAAGACTGTTGAGTGAGGTAACTGGGATCCTCAGCTGACCCAGAAGGCTTTCCTCCGACTTCAGCTCTGACATTGGAGGGAAGTCTTCTGGATCGGCTTCAGTGTGGGGGGGGGAGGGAGGGGGATATGTCCAGCTGGATGGCCCTGAAGGGAGCGAGTGCAGACCTGAAGGGAACAAGAAAGGGAGAGAGGGGATATCAATGTGGGACAAAGGGAGAAAGGTGGGGGGGAAGGAGCGCATTGGTAAATAGGAGGGGCATGAATTTAAGATAGTGAAAGGGATATTTGTGAAGGGGAGGGGAGACAGGATTCTGCTGATCCTTGCTTTATATTATTTGTGTTTACAAAATGACAATTGTACAGAACATTGTTTCTTTTATACTTTAATAAAATAAGTTCAATATAAAATCATAACTATTTGAGGCTTGTGCAGATGGGATCAGACAATTTGTAGGGATGGGGTGGGGACAGGGATCAAGCTCATGGGGACGGGACAGGGACCGAGCTCGTGAGGATGGGTGTCATTCTTAACTCCACATCATTCTCTTCTTAGTTAGGCTGAGAACTTTTCAGCGGCTTCTCATAATGAAATACATAGATAGTTTGAGGGCAATACCTATGAAAAAATATTTTCAAGATGACTCTTCTAGCTAAATCCTAAGCAAAGAAGAAACTGGTAAAACCCAGGAGACCTTTGGATACATTCCCTAAGGACTCTGATTACACATGCATAATTTGGAGATTAATTAATTCACTTTCCTGTGCATGTAATTATACAATATGTTACAGGGCTTGATGGAATGTAGTGCTTAGGGAGTGTTCTGAAGTAAAAGGAAGTGAAGGAAATATCCGACTTCTGCGATTTTACCAAAAATCCCTCCAGGCAATGATGCAACAAGGATTAACTTCTAATTGTTTTCACCTTCACTATATGCTGGAACAGTAAATTCTATGGATTGTGCACAGGATATGTTTCTTTTGGGAAAATCTGTTTTTTTCTTTTCTTATTATACATTTTTAACCTACAGTACATTAACCTCCCCCCCTCCCCTTTTACAAAACTGTAGCACGGTTTTTCCTGCCGGCCACGACAGAAACAGCTCCGACGTTTATAGGAATTCAATGAGTATTGGAGCTGTTACCGCTGCAGCTGACACTAAAAACCACACTATGGTTTTGTAAAAGGAAGGGTAAAACATCTTAACATGGGTAAATCATTTGTGTGTGTATTAATTGATACCTTAGGGGCCTTTTTAATGAGCCATGTTAGGTGCTAATGTGTGCTAAACACAGCTAAAAATGACATACCACAGGATGAGCTCACATGTCCTGCAGTAGCTACCATATTAGTGCATGCTAATCTTGGCACTAATAGATTTTTGGCTTTTTTTTTTTTTTGGAGAGAAACATATCAGGGGACAGAGAATGCGCATTCCCGTGCTAACCAGATCACGCAGCTACATGACCGGTTGCTAACTGGTTAAGGCAAAATTCCTGTGTGAGCCCTTACTGCCTACAAAATGGGTGGTGGTAAGTGCTCACAAGATAATTTTTTTTTAATGGCCATGATCTAATGGCAAAATTAGTGTATGGCCATTATTACAAAAATGTTCTTACCTTAAATTAGTACAGCCACAGTAAGTAGTTATCTTACCGTTTTGCCAAACTTCATTCTATCTGGCTTAAACAATGCATTTAGGTCCTCAGCGGGCCACCACACACTCAAGTTATTTCATTGTGTCTGGCTTTATGCTCCCATTCCTCATTGGACCAATAGATATTTTTATAAATATTTTTAAGACTTATTATTTTAAATATATGCTAAGAATACTTAGCTTTGTATGTTCGACGCTAGTCGGGAGGGAACAGCAATCGCCAACATGTTTCGCCCGTAAAATTCCAAGGGCTTTATCAAGGCTCCCTCTCCCATTCACACAGCTCTCTCCACCATTGCGTCAGGTGGAGAGAGCTGTGTGAATGGGAGAGGGAGCCTTGATAAAGCCCTTGGAATTTTACGGGCGAAACATGTTGGCGATTGCTGTTCCCTCCCGACTAGCGTCGAACATACAAAGCTAAGTATTCTTAGCATATATTTAAAATTATATTTAAAATAATAAGTCTTAAAAATATTTATAAAAATATCTATTGGTCCGATGAGGAATGGGAGCATAAAGCCAGACACAATGAAATAACTTGCGTGTGTGGTGGCCCGCTGAGGACCTAAATGCATTGTTTAAGCCAGATAGAATGAAGTTTGGCAAAACGGTAAGATAACTACTTACTGTGGCTGTACTGATATATGGTTATATTCTTCATTCAAACCTACGTTAATACTGCCAAGGGGTTTCTTACCTTAAATTAGGCACCTAGGTGCGGACTTAAGCTAGTATTCTATAATAGCAATTTCATATAGAACTGCCTTTATAGAATTCAAGCTCTGCACGTATCATCCTGGTGCCTAAATGTTGGCTCCATTTCTTGAAATTTAATTCCTATATGTGTAAGTGGTGCCCCTTATATGTATAAGAGATTATTTGAAAGGCATTTTCATATGGAAAGCCTCCTATACTTGTGGGAAAGGGCTTTTAAAGGGGCTGTATGGGCTCCTATAAATACCCTAATGCTAATAGTTATAGGAATGCTGTGGATGGTTTTCCTGGGGCAGAGCTGTAATGTACCATGTACTTTATTAAACACACATATACAGTACATGCATAGAATAATGTACCATGCACATTGATTAAATTCACATGTACATGCCTATGTATTTGCTGCCTCAGAGCAAGTGTAAATTGGTACATTTGAATTTGTATGCACCTTGCACTGTCTCTGAATGTGGACCCCAGCATTCTTAGATCGCCCAGAACTCCGCTCTAGTCAACAGAATCTTTTGGTCATACCATCTTTGTGCCATATCATCTATGACAAAACTCACCACACCATCTTTTCCATGACTGCACCCATGCTATGGAATGCTGTTCCATCCTCTCTACACTTAGAACCATCCCTAGTCAGTTTTAAGGCAGACTTCAAAAATGCCTTTAACCTTACTGTCCTCTAATCTAGAAGATAAGCACTGTCTCTTAACTAGAGCCATTGCCCTTCCAGCCCTTGCCATGAAGGTAGCCATGAGGGTAGCTTCCCTCCCCTTTTTTCTTCTCATTCTTTCCTATCAAACACTATACATCCTCCTTTTCTTTCCTCTCTCTTCTATCCCGTCTGTGTGTGCTACCCATGTTGTCTTCCCCATCTACTTTATTTCTTCCCTCCCCTTTTTAGGAATTATTTTTATTATACACCACTCAGATGCCTTGATGGGAGATATATCAAAGCTAATAAACTTGAAACTTTTATGAAGGCACATAGATGCCTATGCTAGCTTTTGAAAATACAGATGCGAAGGAGTGGAAAAGTCCAAAGACTGGTGAACTCAAAGTATTTCACAAACACCCTTTATTTCTTCAATGAAACATTCAATGACTCGACATGTACATGTTTCGGCCTAAAGGGCCTGTCTCAGGAGTCTCACAAGTCTGTATTAGAGTCAAAGAATTCACATCCGATGACCCTTTCAATCTTGCATGGATTACGCTGTGAAAAATGCCACCATTCACAACTTTGCGTCTGCATTTTGCGATTGTGGATTTGACTCTCCTGTGTGACATTAGCTTTTGAAAATAACCATAAAATAGGTACACAATTCAATTTTCTTAGGTGCCCTGCTATAAACTCCCTCCCCCCCCCCTTTTTTAGATATCCTAATAATCACTTATCCACTTAGAAAAGCAGAAAATAGATTTTTATAAACTTATGCCTGTATATACATAGAAACATAGAAATAGACGGCAGATAAGGGCCACGGCCCATCCAGCCTGCCCACCCTAATGACCCTTCCCTACTTTTCCCTGTGAAGAGATCCCACGTAACGATCCCATTTTATCTTAAAATCAGGCACGCTGCTTGCCTCGATCACCTGAAGGGGAAGACTATTCCAGCGATCAACAACTTCCTGGTGTCACTGTGCAGTTTCCCACCCCTGATTTTCCACGGATGCCCTCTTGTTGCCGTTGGACCTTTGAGAAAGAAGATATCTTCTTCTACCTCGATACGGCCCGTGAGATATTTGAATGTCTCGATCATGTCTCCCCTCTCTCTGCGTTCTTTGAGTGAGTATAGCCGCAATTTATCCAGCCATTCCTCGTACGGGAGATCCTTGAGTCCCGAGACCATCCGGGTGGCGCTTTTAACATGTGCAAAACCTCTAGTGATGCCTCCTCCATTTTTTTGAGAATATTCTTTTCTAAAATAACTGCTCTGTGGTGTGTAGCACCAGATTTATGTGCTTCTTTAGTGGAGCTATACGTATTTTCAAAGGCTCTTCTAAATTGCTAGGGTTTGTGATAATCTTATATGTTATAAGAACAGCCATGCTGAGCAATGATGTACCAAGGGTGGTGCAGGGACCTGGTGGGTGCTGGAGTGGTCACAGGTCTATAGTCTGCTTGTGCAGGGGCTCTTTTGGCCCCTGTTCCCTTTGACATCAACTTCCTGTTCTGGGGTGGAGAACCAGCAGAGCCAATGGCCACATGCAGGCAGCTTGCAATGCTGCGACTGATCTACACACCTTCCCACTGCCTGAAGGAAGGGAGTGCTCCAGCCAGAGGAGGAGGTATTCTGCCCCAGGTTCCCGTCCTGCTGGGTACTTCACTGATGCTTGGTCAGGCCAATGGTCCATCTAGGCCAGGGGTGGGCAACTCCAGTCCTAGAGGGCCAGATCCAGTCAGGTTTTCAGGATTTCCCCAATGAAAATGCATGAGATCTATTTGCATGCACTGCTTTCAATGCATATTCATTGAGGAAATCCTGAAAACTCGACTGGATTCCGGCCCTTGAAGACCGGAGTTGCCCACCCCTGATCTAGCCCAGTACCTGACAGAAACCCAGAGTCACCAGAGGCTGCAGTGGGAAATTGAGCTCCATTCCCCTGGTTCTACAGTCCACTGCACTAACCACCAGCTACCCTTAGGGTAATTTTCTGACTTAGATGACTTACAGAAAGCTATCCTCTACATGTCGAAAATTATTATAACTTTATGCTCTAAAAATAAAACAGCAATTTCTTATTCTTCTTGTAGTGTGCTTTTCTTTTAATATTATCTTTTGTTGTACTAGTGTTCTCGTTATAGTTTTGAAAAATTCAATAAATATGAAATTTAAAAAACATTACAATAAAATGTAAATTTATTCATTATATATTGATTTGTGTTGATATCAGCCAACTTTATCTTAAAAGTCATCACATTCTTGTCATACAGTTCATTTTAGGAAGTACTAATTATCAACATTTAGCCTGCTGAAGTATCCAGGTACTGGTCGATATTCAGCCCAGAATTCATGTAAGTTAGGACAGAATTTTTGCTTGCCTAATTTTTAGAAGAAAATTAGCGTTCCTATATGAGGACAGACCAAAGGTCATCAAGTCCACCCTGTTTCCAGCAAGTTTCCAGCAAGTGGCAAGCATTTCGCGCTCTGGGCTGTGGCAGAAAGAAACCTCTACCACAGCTTAATAAAAGAGGACCTAAAAGTCCATAAGCTATTATTAAGATGGGCTTTTTTGGAAAATCCACTGCTTATTTCTGGGAAAAGCAGCATAAGTTTTATTCTTTTGGGTCCTCTTTTATTAAGCTGTGGTAGAGGTTTCTTTCTGCCACAGCCCAGAGCGCGAAATGCTCTGATGCTCATAGGCTTTTTAAAAGGGGGGGATTAAGAAATTAGTCAAACCTTTTTTAAACCCTGCTAAGCTAACTGCCTTCACCGCATTCTCTGACAACAAAGTCCAGAGTTTAACTACATGTCTCAGCATTGCCCCAACTTTGCTTCTGCATCACCCTGGCACTAACTGTTTAGTATCATCACAGTCACAACTGTTATTCAAAGGCATTTTTCACTTAAGTGTTGTTGAATATTAACCTGGAAAGGTTTGGGGCATGCCTCCGATTGCAATAATTTGCATGAGGACGCTTCATGAATCAGCCCCCCAGCCACGGATCGGATTGCTCACTGATCGGATCAGCTACGTGGGCTTAGTGACTCTAGCCCTTTATTTTTTCTATGTGTGTGATTCAGGAGAAGAGAGGATCACCCCAGGAGGGGAAGGGGTGTGGTTAAAAGATGCTACAACCGAGTGAGCATAGAAACTCCAATCTTGTTTCTTTTGTTTGAACTAGTGCAGGGGTGTCCAACCTGTGGCCCAAGGACCGCATGCGGCACTGTGAAGTATTTTGTGTGGCCCGTCAAGGGCAATGCAGTGTTTTCCTCTGCTGCCCTCGGGTGTTTACTGTCTTGCCGGCTCCCTCCTCTGTCTTGCTGCAGCGTTTGTGCGGCCCCCCCCCCCCAATTTTTTTTTTGGCCAATGTGGCCCAGGGAAGCCAAAAGGTTGGACACCCTGGACTAGTGGATGAATTGTGCTATTTTTGTAGTTATTGTGTTTTCCTTGAATGATGTACTCACAAGGACTGTGTCTTAGAGTTTATGCTAAGAACACTAAGTGGACTCTCCTAGAGAGAAGGGGGGAGAATTAGAATCCTGAGTGAGCCTCAGATAGGTAAAAGTATTTTTGTTTTGAAACTAGGAAAGGATTGCTCATGCAGAAAGATAGTGAACATCCTGACAACTGAATCCTGAAAACCAGGGGTGCCCAAATGGTCGATCATGATTGACCAGTAGATCGCAAAGGCAACGTGAGTTGATTGCGTTGCCTTTGCGATCTTTTTCTTCCTGCCTCCCTGAGCCAGGCCAGGCGTGTAGAGGTGCCGGACCCACAAGACTTCACCTCCGCCATCAATTCTGACATCGTAGAGGAAGTTCTGGGTCACCCAGTCGCTGCCTGGCTGGCCTGGAACTTCCTCTCTGATGTTAGAATTGATGTCAGATGTGAAGGCTTGTGGGCTCGGCGCTTGTACGTGCCCAGGCCTGGCTTAGGGAAGCAGGGAAAAATCAGCGTGGTGGAGGGGGAGGGGAGGGGGTTTAGGGAAAGAATCAGGGAAGTGGAGAAATCAGCGTGATGGCTTGGGGGGGCAGGAAGAGAGAGAAAGAAATACAAGCAGGCAGGGGGAGAGAGAAAGAAAGGCAGAAATAAAGAGGGGGCAGGAGGAGAGAAAGAAAGATAGGCAGGCAGGGGGAGAGAGAAAGAAAAAGAGACAGAAAGAAAAGGGGAGGAGGCAGAAAAAAAGAAATATTGGATTTAAAGAAGAAGGAGCTGCAACCAGAGACTCATGAAATCACCATATGAAAAAGTAGGAAAAATGATTTTATTTTTAATTTAGTGATCAAAATGTGTCCGTTTTGAGAACTGATATCTGCTGTCTATATTTTGCATTATGGCCCCCTTTTACTAAACCGCGATAGTGGTTTTTAGTGCAGGGAGCCTATGAGCTTCGGGAGCTGTGAGGGGCATTCAGTGTAGCTCCCTGTGCTAAAAAACGCTATCACGGTTTAGTAAAAGGGGAGGGGGTATATTTGTCTATTTTTGTATAGTTGTTACTGAGGTGACATTGCATATTTTAAAGTCATCTGCCTTGACTTCTGGAACCCCCCCCCCCCCCCAAATACAAATGATAATTAACATTTTCTCTGCATACAGAGTGCTTTGTGTTTTTTAAATTTTATTGTTGGTAGATCATTTTGTCTTGGTCATTTTAAAAGTAGCTCACAAGCCAAAAAAGTGTGGGCACCCCTGCTGAAAACCAAAGGGAATTCTTGGTTTTTCCTATATTTGTCACCAATAATTACTGGCTTTTTGAAAGTGAACTGGCTCAGTGTGCATGGAAGACACTGGAAAAAGCTAGCTATTATGAACGAGTGATCATTTCTAACAGATTATCCCCCAGGTGGATTAGGCAATCCTTTAACTGAAGATGAGACGCCCTAAACATTATAGGTAAAGGATTCTATTTTCTATGCATTAATGAAATTTTCAAAGATATTCTTTGTGGGTAAATGAATGTTTAGTCACAGAGGAGGACCCTTATAAAACTTCTCTCCCTCCTCTGTGGGTAAAAATATGAGTGCTGTCTACAAAGCAGTGCACATACTATATATTTCCCTGTAAGAAAAACAGGAGCAACCAGGGATAAGACTAGAGTAGATCAGTGGAAGACTGTACCCGCAAAGTAAGTAGGACTCAGACTCCCCAGGGTATTAGGCCGATGTCAATTTTTTAAGGGAACTTGGGCAAGGAATTTTTCATTAAAAATTGACTTGCATACCTATAGGTACGAGATGTCTCTGGGACCACAAGAATTCCAGGAAGCCTAAATGTTGTTTTCTTGATGTTTAGGAATCCCTCCCACCTCCTCTCTTTCATATTAAAATCTACTTTAGGGTTTTAGTCATCTTTGTAAAAGTGAAATTGACTTTTCATCCAAATATAGCTACTGTATAGGGAATGTAGCATGATACAATATATATTTATTCACATCGCAAGAAAGTATGAATGGAATGCTATTTACATATAACTATTATATATAGTTTTGTTAGGCTATTTACATATAACTATTGCATATAGCTGTTAGGCTTTTTTATTCCCGGCTGTGGCAGTATTTATTTATTTTAAATCAAGGTACAATACGATCCTGGGGTAACGTTAAGTATTCTTCCAAGGACACTGTTTTTAAAGAAATTCTTATCTGGTCCAGAGAGGATTCTGCTAGAAAATGCATTGTATTGTAATTTGTATGAGTGAAGAGAGGAGATCTTTTTAGGTACCAGTGCATGATCTGTGAATGAATAACCAGTGTCAAGAATTGGAGCAATTGCAGCTGGGTTGATGATTAATAATTCTAGCTGCAGGAGAAAGGAGTCAATTTTCCTCCTGCTGGGTCTACAAAGGATAAGGGCTTTCTGGAAATGAGAGTTGCTTTAGATGACGCGCTGAATGTCAATGTTGTCCTAGGGAAATTATACCTGAGGCTTTGAGAGGATGTTGCATCTAACTGTAGAACAATTAGAAAACATGCACAAACATTATTGTATAAGTGAATGTTAAGTCACCTCCTTCGCATTAGTCCAGATTCAATGTCATCTATCTAGCAGACCAATGTAACCTAATTTATCCAATCAAACATTTCTTTAGGGCTTCAGACATGCCAATAGTTGTTCGCTGATATTCTAGCGATACAAACAAATTTTTTTGTGTGTATTTGGCTATGGCTGTGGCTTCTTCATTTGCCCATTTAATCTCATGTTTTTTATATATCTGAAATGTTATTTTCTTTTTTTATATATAATGTGCTTCACATAAATACTTATAAAAAAGTTAACTTATCTTTATAAATTCTCATCTCCTTAATAGGATCGGGTCGGGGCTTGTCACATCGACATGTTTCGCCTTAACGGCTTTTTCAAGATATATACCCCCTTTTTTTATATTTCAACAGACCATCCCGATATCCGCTTTTTGTTGATCTATCCAAGATCTATCCCGATCCTATTAAGGAGATGAGAATTTATAAAGATAAGTTAACTTTTTTATAAGTATTTATGTGAAGCACATTATATATAAAAAAAGAAAATAACATTTCAGATATATAAAAAACATGAGATTAAATGGGCAAATGAAGAAGCCACAGCCATAGCCAAATACACACAAAAAAATTTGTTTGTATCGCTAGAATATCAGCGAACAACTATTGGCATGTCTGAAGCCCTAAAGAAATGTTTGATTGGATAAATTAGGTTACATTGGTCTGCTAGATAGATGACAAACATTATTGTAGGCACAGTTCTAACAGAATTCAAAATGCGAGAAGAGTTAAAATATTAATGTTCAAAGAGACAGACCAACAAGCTTTCTAGCTGGAAGAGAAAATAAATTTTTTTAAAAAGATAATCTGATATAATTTATGTATTTTAAATTTATATTTTCACCCCTCAGCCCTACAATTATGATTAAATGAAATGTGATATACAATATGAACATCCTGACTTCTAATCATAATGGTGATATATTCTATTAGGTTCATAGTCAAATGCGCATAAGACAAATGCGCGCGGACAATTGTGCGAAGACAAGTGAGCGCGAAGACATCTAAGCGTGAAGACAACTGAGCGCAAGACAACTGAGCGCAAGACCGCTCAATTGTCGTTGCGCTGAATTGTCTTTGCACTGAATTGTCTTGCGCTCAATTGTCTTAGTGCTCAATTGTCATTGCACTCAATTGTCTTGCGCTCACTTGTCTGCGCGCAATTGCCTGCACGCTTTTGCCTTGCGCGCATTTGACTTGCCACCATTCTATTAGGATGTTGCTGTGAAGGACATTTGACTGGGCTTTTTCTTTTCTTCATTACTATGTTCAAAATAAAAGGCATCAGAGCATCACACATTTAATATTAAATAATGTTTTCATTTTGCCTCATAGTAGATGACGGCAGATAAAGACTCGAATGGTCCATCCAGTCTGCCCAACCTGATTCAATTTAAATTTTTTTTTTTTTTCTTCTTAGCTATTTCTGGGCGAGAATCCAAAGCTTTACCCGGTACTGTGCTTGGGTTCCAACTGCCGAAATCTCTGTTAAGACTTACTCCAGCCCATCTACACCCTCCCAGCCATTGAAGCCCTCCCCTGCCCATCCTCCTCCAAACGGCCATACACAGATGCAGACCGTACAAGTCTGCCCAGTAACTGGCCTAGTTCAATCTTTAATGTTATTTTCTGATTCTAAATCTTCTGTGTTCATCCCACGCTTCTTTGAACTCACTCACAGTTTTACTCTCCACCACCTCTCTCGGGAGCGCATTCCAGGCATCCACCACCCTCTCCGTAAAGTAGAATTTCCTAACATTGCCCCTGAATCTACCACCCCTCAACCTCAAATTATGTCCTCTGGTTTTACCATTTTCCTTTCTCTGGAAAATATTTTGTTCTACGTTAATACCCTTTAAGTATTTGAACGTCTGAATCATATCTCCCCTGTCTCTCCTTTCCTCTAGGGTATACATATTCAGGGCTTCCAGTCTCTCCTCATACGTCTTCTGGCGCAAGCCTCCTATCATTTTCGTCGCCCTCCTCTGGATCGCCTCATTAACCCCTCTTATACAAAGCGGTGTTAGGCTTTTTTGTTGCCGGCCATGGCAGTATTAGCTCTGACGCTCACAGAATTCCTATGAGCATGGGAGCTAATATCACCTCGGCTGGCGATAAAAAAGCCTAACTCAGTTTCATAAAAGAGGCTGTAAAAAAACAAATAACAAAAACAAAAAGCAAACTGAAAGGATTTTTAGCTGAAATGAAACCTATGGGGCAAATAATCAAAACTTAAACACGTCTAAAAACCTGCCCAAGTTGGCACTTGGACGACTTAAAAGACAGGCCATCCAAGTGCTGCTAATCAAACCAAATTTTGGGACGTGCCGTAGGTCTTTTTATGCCTCTGAATGCCGCTGAGCACCCAGAACTGAAAGGGGCGTATCTGGAGGAGTGGTTAGGGCAGTATGTGGGACGGTTGGGGGCTGACCTAGACTTAGTCATCCTGCAAGGATAATCAAAAGTTTTACTTGACATCCTGGACAAAACTTAAACGTGAGTTAGAGCAGTGTTTTTCAACCTTTTTTGGGCAAAGGCACACTTGTTTCATGAAAAAAATCACGAGGCACACCACCATTAGAAAATGTTAAAAAATTTAACTCTCTGCCTATATTGACTATATATAAAGTAATTCTCTTGAATAGGAATCAAATAAACACAAAGAAAGTATTTTATAATTACTTTATTATGAAATATTAAGTAAACAGAATAGTGAAAAATTATAAAATACTTTATTCAGTGCGAAACCTGGGCCTGTTTGGCTGAACACAAAGCTGATATTCTGGCTGGAATCGAAGAAAGACACACACGTAGCTCTTCGTCAACAGCCGTTCCCTTCACCGCCCCATCACCGTCACCGCCATCCCTTTCACCGCCCCATCACCGCCACTGCCATCCCATTCACCGCCCCGTCACCGTCCCCGCTGCATCCATATAAGCCTTAGTACTGTAATATTTAGCTTATTCCTTTCTTATAAATCAAAGTTCCTGCTGCTGAACTAGAGAAAGAGATGTTCAGCTGGCAGGGCTTTGTTTATAAATTTTTATCAACACAACTAATATACTATTTTATCCTAAAGCAAAAAATAAATAAATAAATATAATTTTTTTTTCTACCTTTGTTGTCTGGTTTCTGCTTTCCACATCTTCTCATTTAATTCATGCACGTGGGGAAAAAGAACCCGATGTTCACATACAGAATGGGGGGAACACCGCTAGGGGTCAGTAACCTGGAGAGAGACCTGGGAGTGATGGTAGACGCAACACTGAAGGCATCGGCGCAGTGCGCTACAGCCTCAAAGAAAGCTAACAGAATGTTGGGTATCATTAAGAAGGGTATTACGACCAGGACGAAGGAAGTCATCATGCCGCTGTATCGTGCAATGGTGCGGCCGCATCTGGAGTACTGTGTCCAGTACTGGTCGCCGTACCTCAAGAAGGACATGGCAGTACTTGAGGGAGTACAGAGAAGAGCAACTAAACTGATAAAGGGAATGGAAAATCTCCCATATACTGACAGGTTGAAGCAGTTGGGACTTTTCTCACTGGAAAAGCGGAGACTTAGAGGAGACATGATAGAAACCTTCAAGATCCTGAAGGGCATAGAAAAAGTAGACAGGGACAGATTTTTCAAATTAAGGACCACCACAAGTACAAGGGGGCACTCGGAGAAATTGAAAGGGGACAGGTTTAGAACAAACGCTAGGAAGTTCTTTTTCACTCAGAGGGTGGTAGATACATGGAACGTGCTTCCAGAGGCTGTTGTAGACAAGAAAACATTAAATGGTTTCAAAGAAAGTTTGGATAGATTCCTAGAAGAAAAAGGGATTGAAGGGTATAGATAGATATAGACCACTACTCAGGCGATGGGCCTGATGGGCCGCCGCGGGAGCGGACCGCTGGGCAGGATGGACCTATGGTCTGCCTCAGCGGAGGCAACTTCTTATGTTCTTATGTTCTTAATTCCTTCCATCCACTGTGTGTCTTCTCTCTACGTCTTCCATTTGCTGTTACTGTGCCTCTCCCTTCACCCCCCCCCAATTGGTCTAGCACCCATCTTCTTCCCTCCGCTCCCCCATAGTCTGGCATCTGTCTTCTTCCCACTCTGTCTTCCACATTTCCCTTGGGGGTCTGTTCCTCTCCACCCTCCTTCAATGTCTGTCCTATTCCTTTCCACCACCACCCTTCCCTCCCTCCTTTACCATCTGTTCCTTTCTACTACCCTTCAGCTCCTCTCACGTGGCTTATATATCTACCTTCCTCCCTCTTATTTTCATGGCACGTTACAATGTAATTTGTGCAAGCCACTGGAGCCTGCGAGCTCGGTTCCTGTCCCATCCCCACAAACCATTTCGCTTCTGTGCTCCTATTTTCTCCATTTCTAATATCTCCCCTATGTATCTGTCATTGCCTCCCCCTGTGTCCATATACCATCCCCATGGCATGTCCCCTTTATGTCTCTGTCCCTATGCCCCATGCACATAATTTCCCCTCTTTCTGTTACCTTCCTGTGTCCAGATTTCCCCTATCTTCCTCTTCCATACCAGTGTGTCTCTTCTTTTCAACCCCATCTAGCTTTTTTCCCTCTTTCTTCCCCCCCCCCCTGCTTCTAGCATCTGGCTCACCTGCCTGTCCTTCCCTTTCTTTCCTGCTGTGGGTTTTTCTTTCCGTCTTCATCCCCTTGGTCCAGAATCCTTTTCCCTTTCACTCCCTCCTTCCAATTTGAGCCGGGAACACGAGCAATCGCACGGTCCCCGCAGCCACCACTCGCCTGCCCAATCGATCCTACTGTTTAGCCAGCTCTCTCCCTTCGCCTCACCTTAGTTTGTAGGTTTTGTTTTTTGGCGACATGCACGCTTTCCCAAAGAGCCGCGCACGCGCGGCTGCTCAGTGTTCAATCTTCTGCTCTGCTGCAACTTCCTGTTTCCGGTTGCGTCAGAGCAGAAGATCGAAACTGAACAGCAGCGGGGACCGGGGGAGTCTCATGGGAGCGCGTGCGGGACCCGGCCTGAGGCCTAATCAGTGTCTGCACCGTACGGCATACCAGGCAACATCTCGCGGCACACTAGTGTGCCGCGGAACAGCGGTTGAAAAACACTGAGTTAGACAATGTAAAAACAGGTATAAGTGTAAAAAAGGTATCCAAAGTGACCAGATAACCACTACAGAGACAAAGTAAAGACCCCCCCCACTCCCTAAAGTTTAACATGTGTTAAGAGGCAAATAACATGCATTATTGCCGTAATACACCCTGATAACCCCCCCCCCAAGCATCAAATCACTGAAGATAAGGCACAGAAAATAAGTAAATTATTACATGTAGTGGAGTCTTTCAGTACAGCATTACTTTCCTTTTCTTTGTTTAAGCATATTGAAACCTCTGCATTAAAAACTCACTCTTACAAGTGTTTACAGCAGATAAAAATAGCTGTTTAAACACTTGAAGGCAGAACAAAGAGAGTATTAACATATTATTGGTATACTTTTAAATAAGACTACATACTCACTGTCAGTAAATGAAGCAGAAGCCTTCTCAATGATTTGTTTGAAGTGTAAAAAAAAGAAACCCAATGCTTCAAATACATAAAGATCATATGAGTTGCCACACCGGGACAAACAAAGTTCAATCAAACCCAGTATCCTGTTTCCAGCAGTAGCCAATCCAAGTCACAAGTACCTGGCAAGATCCCAAAGAGTAAAACAGAATAAGCAGTGGATTTCCCCCAAGTCCATCTTAATAATGGCTTAAGGACTTTTGTTCTAGGAAATTATCCAAACCTTTTTTAAACCATGCTAAGCTAACTCTGGAATTTGTTGCTGGAGAATGTGGCGAAGCTGCTTTCACCACATTCTCCAGCAACAAATTCCAGAGTTTAATTACACATTGAATAAAGAAATATTTTTTTTCCAGTTTGTTTTAAATCTACTACTTAGTAGCTTCATCACATGCCCCGTAGTCCTAGTATTTTTGGAAAGAATAAACAAGAGATTCATATCTACTCATTCCACTTCACTTAGTATTTTACAGACCTCTATCATATCTCCCCTGAGCCGTCTCTTCTCTAAGCTGAAGAGCCCTAGCCACTTTAGCCTTTTCTCATGGGGAAGTCATCCCATATCTTTTATCATTTCTGTCACCCTTTTCTGTACCTTTTCTAATTTGCTATCGGGTCCATTTTCAAATGACAAAACACATGCAACCACATTGAAGAAGGGAAAAAGTGTCTTCAGCAGAAGACTGGCTAACCTACTGGAAGGCTTTAAACTTGAATCGTTGGGGTAGGGTGATCAAAGCCCCCCATGAGAGTAGAAGCCCTCAGGTAAGAAAATCACTAAATACCTCTACACAAATGGGAAAAGAGGGCAATGTCTGGAAAACCACTGGGTTGACCACTGTTGAAAACAGGATACTGAGCTTGATGGATACTTTGGTCTGTCCCAGTATGGCAATTCTTATGTTCTTATGCTCAAAGTATGGGAAACAAGGTTTTGGATCTGCTGCCATGGTAACAGCTCCGACATCTATGAGCTATGAGCGTCTGAGCTGTTACCACCGCAGCAGGCACTAAAAATGCTAGGATGGGGAAAATGAGGCTTTATAATCTGAAGAATTTATGGGCCTATATTTAAAATAAAATATGTTGGTGCTTTAAACAGATTGTTGGTACTATTTCATGCATAACAACATGTTGGACAATGTTGCTGATAATTAAAAAAAAAAATCAAAGGCATCATTTTTACTTCACCATCTTTCTGGTATACATACAAATTTTCCATTATGCTCATTAATATCCTTAGCAGAAAGTATGGAACTGTTAATTTTAATTGCCAATAAAACACTGTCAGTAAGTATCTTTTTTCTTTTGAGTTTGAACACTTGCATTCAAGATTGATTTGCGGTCATTCAAGTGGATTTTCAAGCATCATGTTAAGCAATCCTCCATGTAAGGAAGGCTGTTTGCTTCACCATCTGCATAAGACTTACTTCAAGATGATACTTTACGAATCTAGCTTCCACATCTAATCTGTAATAAATTCTTCTGGAACCAGGCTATAACAACAACATAGGCCAGTGGTTCCCAACCCTGTCCTGGAGGAACACCAGGCCAATTGGGTTTTCAGGCTAGCCCTAATGAATATGCATGAAGCAAATCTGCATGCCTATCACTTCCATCATATGCAAATCTCTCTCATGCATATTCATTAGGGCTAGCCTGAAAACCCGATTGGCCTGGTGTTCCTCCAGGACAGGGTTGGGAATCACTGACATAGGCAAACAACTCTATTGTTCTAATCAGGGGTGAAAATTTCACAAAGTTCAACATGCATTACACTTTGAGATTTTGGATAGATTCAGAAGTAATCTAAGGAAATACTTCTTTATTGAAAGGGTGGTGGATGCATGAAGCAACCTCCCGATGAAGGTAGTGGAGACGAGGACTGCACCTGAATTCAAGAAAGCATGGGACAGGCATATGGGATGTCTTAGGGGAAGGAATACAGTGCTCCCTCAGTCATTCGCGGTCCGCGATTCGTGGACCCGGTCATTTGCGGTTTTTTCCGACCCTGAATGACTGGGCAGGAGATGGCAGCCGGAGCGCCGGTGAGTGAAGGAAATCACTCGCGGGGTGCTCCGACCGCCTCTTCCTGTACTTTGATACGCAACTCCTGATTGGTGAGGCCCGACTTTAGTACAGGAAGAGGCGGTCGGAGCATACCATGAGTGATTTCCTTCACTCGCCGGCGTTCCAGCTGCCCTCTCCTGTCTCCCCTGCTAAAAACCATATTTGCGGTTTTTCAACATTCGCGGGGGAATATCAGGGGAGTACTGTAGATCTCTATGATGTGGATGGGCAAACTAGATAGGCTATATGGCTTTTATCTGCTGCCATTTTCTCTGTTTCTCTGACAGGTTCAAGTGGCCTCGTAAATTATAGGCCTGTAGGAGGAGTGGTGCTGTTCAGCAGATTTTGGACAGCTCTGGAGTTTAGAGCTTTCCCATTTTCAGTTCTATGCAATGATAAGCATAACCTTTGGCTAAAAGATTTTTATTCCATTTTAAAGCAAACTGTATTTTTAAAATATTCTTTTTTGCCTAAAAGATAGTTCTGTAAGTCGCTATTCTTATTCCCTTTGCTCAGTTTTGAATCTCAATGAAATTGTTGAGCAGAAATAAGTGTGAAATTTGGAACTGCTAAAAATGATTATTCTCTTGTTAATGATTTGTGGATGATAGGATGTAGAACTCTTCACTACTCGTATTAACTGACTTTTAAAAGGGCTAGAAACACCTTGGTTGAAAGTAGTTCATCTGTGGGCATGCTGAAAAGTTCTCAGCCCAACCAAGAAGAGAATGATGTGGATATGGTTCAGTCAATGATTTGAAAAAATGTCAAAAACATAGAATTTTGTTTCTGCACATTTGCACTTAATGAAATAAGATAACACTCTTTTCTGTTACAGTAGCAAAATAACGCTCAGAGTTTAGAAAGTTGGTTGATTGGGCTGAGAACTTTTCAGCATCCTCTCGAATGTTACAGGTTAATAATCATTACTCACAATAAAACCAATAAAACGATTTATGCAGAGCTTTTCATCCAAACAAGATTGCAGCTCCTCACAATTTCTAGGTAAGTTTGGGGGAAATGGTCTTATCATTTGTCTGTCTTGACCTCACATACAATTTCACTGGAGAAGGAGCACACAGTGTCAGGTCAAAAGCGCGCCGGGACAAAGGCGCACGCAGACAATTGAACGCAGCAGTTTTTACGGCTCCGACGGGGGAGGGGGCGTGGGGGGAGAACTCCCCCACTTTACTTAATAGAGATCGCGCCGCGTTGTGGGGGCGTTGTGGGGGGTTGTAACCCCCCACATTTTACTGAAAACTTCACTTTTTTAGGGAAAAAGTTAAGTTTATAGTAAAATGTGGAGGGTTACAACACCCCAAACCCCCCACAATGCCGGCGCGATCTCTATTAAGTAAACTGGGGGGGCTCCCCAACAAAACCCCCCATCGGAGCCCCTAAAAACTGTAATTTTCTTTGGCACGCGCCTCCGTCTTGCGCTCAGTTGTCGGCGCGCGTCTTTGTCTTTCGCCGAGTTGTCTATGAACCGGAGCACACAGCTCAACAGCAAAAGAGAACCTTGAACTCGCAACTCATAACTTCTTTTAATTTACAGTTCAATGTGCTGTCAAGTAAACATTGGTTCCCCTTTCAACATTTTCTTAAATGCGTATATTTTGCTCAAGGTTATATTCATTCTAGAGGTGTCTCCTATCAGCACAGGAATCTTTTCTTTCAAACCCCTTTTCATTGTTTCAATAAAGGAAACTGACAAAACAGCATAATGAGAAATACTGCAGTATGATACACTGGCAGAAGCCATGTTTGTAAATCTGACACATGTCACTGGTTGTCATAGAATTCTGGTCCCAGTGGCAAGTGTTCAACAGCAGATTGTAACAGAATGAACATGAAACTCCCAGATAAAACTATTTTGAGTTTTTAAAAATATATTGTGCTCTGATAATAGAGTAGTAACAGTTTTGTAAGGACTGCAATATCAAAATCATAGACTATGAAAATAACACACTGGAGACTAACCTACAAAAGCTAAGTACCTGAAGTCTTCTTCTGGTTAAAAATGGAAATTACTGTAACACCCGGAGATCTACATTTGTTGCTTAAATGCTATAACAGTGCACTATCTTTGAAGCAACACAAGCCAACCCATGTCGGCAGGTGAGTGCTTTATCAGTTTAAAGCACAGGGAGGTATGGCTGTCCCACATTTAAAATATAATAATAATAATTTATTTCTTGTATACTGCCAAACCAGTAAAAGGTTCTAGGCGGTTCACAGCAAGATAAGGCTGAACAACCAGCCGATTTACAATACAAGAAAAGCTATTTCTAGAAGATACATAATGCCTATAGATTAAACGCATTAACATTAGAACACGTTAAGTTACAAATTTATCAAATAGTTGTGTTTTTAGTAATTTTCTAAAATTATTGTAAGATGGAACTTCTAGCATAATTTTGCCAAACCAGATATTCAATTTAGCTGCCTGAAAAGCGAGAGTTCTCTCTAAAAATACCCTAAAACGACATAATTTGACAAACTATGCAGCTGCCCAGCTCAAAGCTTTTCTGGCATGGTGCAAAGATCCACATAAGAGCCGGGACAAGATAGAGCAGCTAGGTGTTTCTGAGTGCCCTTGTAGGACCTTGCCATGGTGTTGCTTTGTATACTTTTGAAGGGGACTAATCCTTTTTTGAGGGATACCATAGCAATTTAGACCTGAGTCTGGATCTGTCTTAAGGATAGGCATTATTTTCAGGGAACATCAATATGGGTAGGTTGGACCCTAGATACAGTGACTGGGTGGCCAGGTTTTAGTGGAATTAGGAGACCTTTTGGAAGAGGGTAAGGGTTAGGACCTCAGATTTCTTTTGATACCTCCAAGTTTTGGATTTTATTAAGAAACGAGCTCTGGTGGAATTACAGCGGGAAGAGACACTTTTGGAATGGGCTTTGAATGCTAGCAGTGGGCGAGGCTGTATTTCTCGCTTCAATCAAGCCGTTATATAACAGGCTCACTTCATTAAGTTTATCTTGCTTTGCTAAAGCTTGTTGGGTACAGCTCTTCCTAACCGTACATGGGATCAGATTTTTAAAAATCTCTTTGCATTTCTATAGTGATCCAATTGGTGGAAAATGGCTATAAAATGTTATATCAATGGTATTTTACATCTGCAACTGTCCAACTGCATAGCATGTTCGCTAATGCTACCAATAAATGCTGCGGGCCTGTGTTGGGCAGAGAACTTTTATTCATATCTAGAATGACTGCCCAAAACTTTAACTGTATCGGGATATGGTTTTTGATCTGATTTCTAAGGGTGTCCACAAGGCTATACTAAAATCTATGGGGTGTGCTTGTGCTTCATATTAGTCTGAACAAAAACACAGCAGATCACAGTGATGAAAATATAAACCTTTATTAAAACACTCCTATTAGCACAACATGGCCCCTCTAGGGACTGCATCAGGGGTTAAATCACACTGTAAAATAATTAAATCCATAAATTACTATATGGATACCAAAACTACAACGCTCTAAAGTACCAATTATGATATAAAATATTACATCGTTATACACATAATCCATTGCTGCTCGGTATAAACATTTTTACATACCCAGAAAATGTTAATCTAAAATCTCATTAATCTGGTACTAACTGGCTGTTCTCATATAACAAATGCATAGCATGATAAACAATGCCAATTTTACAACATTGTTATAAAACAGTTCAAAGAGCTTTATAAACACATCAAATAGTTTTTTTTCTATAAGATTTGGGAACCTTAGGTACAGCAGAAAGGACAGTAAGGCCTACCAGTTTAACGGATCCGTTTGGAAATCTCACATGTGTCTATTTTTTCCTGTATACAAGGGATGGGGGATGGGAAAGGGAGGGAGAGGGAGAAGGAGGGGTGTGTCTTACTTAGTAAGTTTTAATTTATCTTATTGTAATCACTGCCCACTTTTTAATTTGAATTGTACATCGCTTAGGAAATTAAATAAGCGATTTATTAAGCATTAATAAAAACTTGAAAAACTTGAAACTTGGGCTATGGAGGGGAACAGTTATCTATGTTTTGTATTGTTGGACATTATGGGGCTCATAATCAAAACTTAAACACATTTAAAAACCCGCCCAAGTCAGCACTTGGACAACCTAAAAGACAGGTCATTCAAGTGCCGATAATCAAACCAACTTTCTGGATGTGCCGCGGGACTTTTTATGCCTTTGAATGCCACTGTGTGCCCAGAGCTAGAAGGGTCATATTTGGAGGAGTGGTTAGGGCAGTATGTGGGCGGGATGGGGGCTGACCTGGACTTATCCTGCAGGGATAATCAAATGTTTTACTAGACATCCTGGACGAAACTTAAACATTGTGATTAGACAAATGTAAAAACAGGTATAAGTGCCAAAAAAGTATCCAAAGTGACTAGATAACCACTGCAAAGACAAATTAAAGACTCACACACACTCCCCAGTGTTCACTGAACCCCTCACACCCCCACAAAGGTCAGAATAAAAATGTATATACCTGACTCCAGAACATCAGTACCTGGTACAGGAAAGTCTAGTAGAGCTGCACACAGGTGTCTTAAATTGCCGGGGGGGGGGGGGGGGGGGGCGGTAAGTGAAGGAAGGCCCATGCTCCATAAGCCACTCTAATCACTACATTTATGGTGGAATGTACACCCTCCAAAATCCCCCAAACCCTACTTTGTAGCCATAAGGGCTATTGGGATTATAGACAGGTAGATATAGTGTTTTTTGGGGGGGTGTTTTGGGGGCTCACCATAACCTATATGGGAGTTCTGGTGAGATGTTTATCTCCTTTTTTGTGAAGTTCACAGCAGTACCCTTTAAGGTGTCCCACTGCTCTGTTGCCATGTCTGGGTAACCAGTCCATTTCAAGATTGGCCCTTCCCATGTCCAAGTAGTCTTGTTCTGGGTGTTTGAGACTTGGATGAAATTTTGGTCGAAAATGTGGTCTGGACAAACAATAGCTTGGATGTTCAGATAGATGATTTTCAAACAAAAGATATTCTAGATGCATTTTTCAAAAATGGGCATTTTCCCACTGCCGACTTTGGGTGTCTAACGCCTTTCGCCCAAATCAGATTTAGACGTATGTTTTGATTCCATGTATACTTGGTTTCAAAAATGGTATTGTTTTGCTGGCATCAATAAAGAATATTTGGGGATAAGACCTGATACTGGAAGGCATATTGAGAAAGTCAATGGCCCCAATTTTCAACATATGTATATATTCAGATGACGTCCTTTAACATTTTATTTGCTAGATTTGGCTGCTTCTTTAAAGCCTGGGTGTGCACACATTATTAATTGACATGCCCTGTAGATCTGTCTATTGCATGCAAGCTCTTTGTCTTTTGCAAGTCTAGAAGACAAATTAGAATTAAAATCAAAGACAGAGTTCTGCTTAATAAGGTCATATGCAGATACGTGTATCAGACAGTAAGGAATTCTTTTCATTTCACTTCCTGTTACTTCAATTAGGAAATTATATTTTTGGGAAGGTACCAACATAGCATGACTAGACTTATTTAAATTGTTCAATTACGTAAATTGAGCATAAGATCTTGCCATACAAACCAATACAACTGAGCCAACTATAACCATACTGTGATTTCTTTAGGGATTTTTTTTATATTTGCTGAAATTCTTTATCCTACAGTATAGTCAGTGCAATTTATGCAATGTTAAAGAAATGGGTTAAGTTTTATCTAAACTGGAATTATTTGTTTTGCATGAAAAGTAGCATGAAATATTAGATTCTTTAGTTCATATGCATACCCATGATGTATTTAACATATACTCATTAATCCCCAACACAAAAATAAGAAAGAACTTCTGATATGTAGAAATGTTGGATAAATTAATTGAGACTACCGACCCTGTCTTTATTATTTTAAAATTTTGAGGATATTCTTGCAATAGAAAATGTGAACTATGGTAAGAGATGAAAGATTCACAAATATACACAGTCTGTCCAATAGTCAAAGTGATTTAAGTGGGCAGGAGAGGAGAGTCTACTGGCCACTTAAATTATTTGGAGCTGGATAACCATTTAACTGGGCAGTGCTGCGGAATACCAGAACACAATGGCTACTTTTGAGCCAGACTGCAGTGCACAGGGACCCTCCTAATTGTGCAGCGCTGTCCTGATGTCGGCCCTGGCATCTTCCGTTCACTGCGGCCCACCCTCTCTGACAACTTCCTGTTTCCGCTAGGGCGGACTGCAGAGAGGGAAGACGCCAAGACTGATGTCAGGATGGCGCTGCACATTTAGGAGAAATTAAAGGTATATGTGTGCACGGTGGGAAGGGGTAGAAGTCGGCGAGGAGACGCGGCTGAGAGAGTCGACCAGCAGGCATTCTGGCTGGTAGACAGGTGACATTTCAGATTTGGGGGAGAGAGGGAGCATATAGGACTTGGGAGAGGGATTGAGGGGAGAGATGTTGGGATGGGGCTTGGGCAGGTCTGGGGTTGAGCTTTTGGGCCCTCCCAAACAAAAAAGCGTTCTGCTGACTATGGTCCCCCCAATCAATAAAGCCCCTTACGTTCCTGCTTCTGATCAACTGTCAAGTCACTTTTGATCCCTCTCTATCCGTCTCACAGCCTCCACTGAACAGCTGTCAAGTCCCTTCTTATTTTCCTCCCGCCTCTCCTAAACAATCACAAACCTCCTCCCTGATCCCTGGTAGTCTGGCAGGGAAACAGGCAAGAGCCATGCTCATTCACTCCTGCGCTGTATGGCTGCATCTGCAAAATGGCTGTCATGACCTCTAGCAGCAGCCTCACAGTATTTCAGCAGTCTCCAGTTGTTCCTGCCCATGCTGGTTCCAATCTCAAAACGGCTGCCACCACTTCCCAAGGGAAGTCTAGCAGCCGTTTTGACTGCACAGCCAGTGGGAGCAGGAGCAACTCAGAATCACTCCTACCCAAAGAGGCCACAAGAGCATCAGGGTTTCAAAAGTAGGCCTGGAGGACTTTGATGGGGGCTCTGATGTACTTTGTCGAGCACACTAAGAAAGATAAAAGGAGTCAAGGGGTCAATATCTGGACCAGAAACTACCTTCCAATTCATGTGGTATTGGAGGAAAATGCTGGTAAGGCTACCTACAATCTTTGCATGTGGATATGTACTCTCCCAAACTCTACCCATGTGAATGTGTACCCACAAAGTACATGCTATCATTCTCTGCCCTGATCTCTAACATAGTCCTATGTTTTGCATATTGTGTCTTCAGGGGATCAGACTGTAAAATTTTAAAAATATTTTAATTATTCTTCTACAGTTAAACACCAAGTGCTAATTGTCTTAAAAATCTACCAAATATCTTCAAAATAGCTATTAAATGGCTAAGATGGCATTTACCACCATCAGACAGCACTGATGTTAAAGAACGCTGACACATGCATTCTCAAAAAAAAAAAAAAAAAAAAAAATAGGATGGTGGATGATGGACATACGGTAGTAGTATTTCGTAGTACTTGATGTTTCATAGTAATATTTCAATAACACTTTTTGAAATGCCTTTTTTCACTTTTGGAGTTTTATTCTAATTCTACATGAGAGGGTTGTTTGAAGAAGACTGGAGACATCAAGGTCAAGCACTAAGAGCCAAGGCCCGGATTCTCTATGCAGTGCTGATATCAGTGGCTGCCTAAAAAGTGGCCTCTGATCGCGTGTCAATCATGAGATGGCGCCGTATAGAGAATCGCACCTATCTTTGTTGTGCATCACGCTACTTAGGCGCTTTATGGTGCCTAACACCACTTCCAGCGTTAGGCGCTGGTAGGCATCTCCAGAGGTGCAATTTCAGCGCCTTTTCTTTAGGTAATGGTAGGCACTTTAAATTTAGATATTTGCCTTTTCAAACGGCATTTCCCTATTAACTTAGGCATGTGGATAGTACAGAATTTTCCCCTAAATGAATTATTTTGTTCATCATGATTTATATTGGACCGGTGCAACAACTGATATCTTTGATTACACACCATGGTAGAATCAGTCTTAGGATTTGGAGCACCTTTATGCACTTATTAGTAACACTGTAATATATATTGGTAGACTGACAGAATATTTATTACCGTAGAGTTTCTTATACCCTGCAAGTGTCAGCAAGGACTCATTGCGGCTTACAATAACATTAGTGGATTTTCAAGAATTGTAGGTTCACAAAGGCCACAGATTGGATCCGATCTGTGAGCACTCCGATCCGTGGCCTGGGGGGGGGGGCTGATTCACGAATCGCCCTCATGCAAATGAGGGTGAGCGGAATCACGCCCCCAACCGACTGCACGGATTGCTCTCCAGCGATCCCGACGCATGCGCAGACCATCTACAGTACTGTGCATGTGCTGGCCCTCCATGCCCAGCAGAGCTAAAGAAAACTTTTTTTTGCTACTTTTGTTTTTTTACTTTTTCGCAAGCCCGTGGTTTTAACCTGCTTTAAACCTGTGGGTTGAAACCACGGCCTCACACTGCGGGGGGAAGGCAAGGAGAATTGGGGAAGAAGCAGGGCGGCAATCGGGGCAGAAGCAGGGAGGCGATCGGGGCAGAGAGCAGGAAAGTAGGGGCAGAGAGCAGGAGAGTTGGGGAAGAAGCAGGGCGGCGATCGGGGCAGAAGAACACTTCAGAAAATGATATTTTAAGCATCCGACAAGGGAGACAGGCTCTGGGGAGAGGCAGAGAGGCAGGAATGGACAGTCGGGGCAGAGAGCAGGGTGGCAGAGAGCAGGGCAGTAGGAAAGGGCCTGAGTGACTGGTCTTCAGTAGTCACTTATTTTTTGATCGGCCAGCCCAGTTGGTATACCTTATTTTTTTAGTGAATCGCTGCCTACCTATATTTGCATGCCATTCTCCCTCATTTGCATGTGCAGATCATATCGGGTGTGGATCGGATATGGAGTAAGGTTAGTAAATCGGGTCGGGGTCGCAAAGGGGTCGCTAAGTTGTCAGGACTTGATTGGTGGGCTTAGTGAATCTAGCCCTAAGTTCTGGGGTTACAGAGAGAATTATTTTGGGATTCTTGGTGCAATGTCAGATCCAAATTAAACTTTGTCTTTCTTCTTCTTCACATACAAGAATCTTTGGGGCGGTTTTATCTTGAATTTATTTTTCTCAGTAAAATTTTAATGAAAAGTATTTTGCTATTCCAATGCGGTTCACTGCTGTGGAAGCTTGGTTTTATTTCCTATTTTGGGCTTTTTAGTGTTTTGTATATGTGCGGTATGTTTTCCTCCTGTATTGTTTTAAACTGTGCTACTATGTAAAGAGTTTTATAGTCCTTTGGAACATTGCCTCATGAGGAATATTTCCTGCCTGAAAAGGAAATAGCAAGAAAAGCTATTGGAGCAATAGCTGATGCAATGGGACCAGGAGATTACTCAGGAAAAAGCAGCAAAACTAAGAACAATAATCTTACCAGTTAAAACTTAATGCAAAAGCCATTTTGTTCATTTTTGCTGAAATGGAAAGGATGAAGTCCCGCTAAGATCATCATTTTTATATCACACCATACCCAGCTGTGCTCATAATGCCTTTGGCTAATATTATTTTCTGTATTACTTAAAGAGGTGAATGCAGAGCTGCCGTGAAATTGATCTTGAATGAAAAGTGGTCAGGAGAGGGGCGAACTAAAATGTACTAAGGTCACCTTGAAAAAGCTATTTAGCTAAATATGTCTGTGAGACATCTTAGTGATAAGATAAGTAACAGTTTTGACTTAGAAGATAAGTAACAGTTTTGACTTCACTTTATAAACGCTATAAGCACTATTTAAATATTAATGCAAGTATATTAAAGATTATGGATCCGGTGACGAGATAACACATAAAGCCCAAGACAATGAAGTGTGAGCCTGTGGTGTGTTTTCTGAGGATCTGGATTTGAGTGTGTAAGATCTACGGGGAGTGTTGGACAGTTGGTTGAGATAACTGGAGGCACGGAGATACATGAAATTGAACCCAGGCATTTTTACTTTTCATTATGATTCTATTATATACATCCATGTAAAAAAAAGTTAACAAACTGGAGAACATACCAGACAAACTCTCAATAAATGCCTCCTCAGATAACACCTGTTACGGTACGTAACTGTGCTTATTGGTATTAGATCCCAAGTATCAGTCGAGTTAGGATAAAAACTTGTATCAAAAAACTTGTACAGTAACTATGGCAAATTGTAATCTGTTAACTATATATTGTATATTTAACCTGTAATCCATTCTGAGCTCTATGGGGAGAACGGGCTGGAAAACAAAATAACTAAATAGATTTGATCTTGCCATATCGCTTGTGTTGCTGTGGTTTCGCAGAAGAAAATTTGTCTAGGATTTTTTTTTTTCTCTCTGTTGTTGACAGGATTTTGGATAGTAAGAGCAGTATGCAAAATCTATGGAAGAACACACAGTTGTACAGAACAAAATCCCTTGGAAAAATGATCCAAGCAAGAGATTGTTATGCTAAGTAGAACAGCTTGTTATAAGCACTGATGGCACAGAAATATAAGGGTGCCAATCTGACTTCAGACATTGGTCTACCCATCTTAAGTGTCAACCTTATACTACTTACATAGAGTCTGTTTATACCATCTATTACAACACTGGTTCCCAACCCTGTCCTGGGGGACCAGCAGCCAGTCGAGTTTTCAAGATATCCCTAATCAATACTGCTAAAGGACGTGTTCAAATACAAATGTTCCCCTATTTTTTATTTAACCACATGAAATACATTTAGAAGAAGAGAAAAACTAATATGCACACAACATTAATAATTTATTAATCAACCTTATTTTTTCATAAATATTATAAATATATTAAATATTCCACCCTCTGACTTATAACAAACACCTATTTCAATAGACAACCCAGGCAAATGCCCTTTTTGCCCCGAAAACCTGGATAATCAGTTCCACATTGTCCAGTGTTTTATTTAAAATGTCCTTGCCAAACTGGTGCTTCTTGAATTAAACTCCTGCTTTCATGATAAGATCTTGTTCTCTCTTGAATAACAACTGACAAAATGTTCAAACCAGCCCAACGCAATCTTGCGTTTCGCCACACAGGCGTCCTCGGGAGCTGAAGCCACTTCAGGTTTTCACTGTATTTTTCTCTCTACATACAAGATAAATATAATTCTACTATCATGCTGACCTTAACTTGTATATCAAATACCACTCTTTCTTTTCAAAATTATATCATTATAACATACCTATAATCACATTTGTTAATCATACAGCAAGTGCAGCTTAGGCTCAAAAACCACATCTCCCCTCTGGAAGGAATAAACCGAACTACAAGACCTGACAACCTATAACTTGCTCTTATGCTGCTTAATCCCTCCTCCCAGTTCCTAGTTAATCCAATCAGTGAACTCACAAGGAGTGCCATTCTACCTCTTTATTCAAGGTTGATTAATAAATTATTAATGTTGTGTGCATATTTGTATTCGTTTTTCTTTTCTTCTAAATGTATGTTAAGTGGTTATGCATATTCATTAGGGATATCTTGAAAACCCGAATGGCTGGTGGTCCCCCAGGACAGGGTTGGGAACCACTGTATTATAAGGTAAGCACATGTATGGTTACAAATAAGCAGGCTGGTACTCAAAGCAAGTTAACTGGCCAGAAACAGCCACTAATTCGCTTGGTCATAGCTATCCAGGTATTTTCAGTGACACATAACTGGTCATCCTAGCTGAAAATGACTGATTAGCACCAAACTTGAAGCCAGCTATGTTGGGGGCATAATGGGGCGGAGTCTGGTTAGGCCCCGTTATTCAGAGCTAACTGCCTTGGTTTAGCTTATCAATACAACCACATAAATAGCTATCTTATCTTTATGTGCTAACCAGTAGTGTGCAGTGAAGGCTTTCAGGGGATATAGTGAATCCCCAGCTCTACAGCCCTGCTTTTTAATTGTTTATTTTTTTGTTTACCCTTTGCTTGATGCAGTTTGATTTGTTGAGTGGGCAGCCTGCTCAACCAGTTAAACTGCATCAAACAAACAAAAAAAAAAAACCAAACCAAAAAAGCAGGGCTTTTGGGCTGGGGATTCTCTGACCCCCCCCCCCCCCAGTGGCGTACCTAGGGTATGTGGCACCCGGGGCCCATCATTTTTTGACACCCCCCCATGTAAAAAAATATTTTTTGTAATGACCATGAAACGGAATAAATGGTCAGAATAGAAACAGGCAGTGAAAATTTTCTTATATTCCAAACATAACATAACAACATAAATTTTGTCTGAATTGTCATGACATCAGAAGTACATATGGAGTAGTTGCAGGTGATGCTTGGGACAGTTCTGATTGTGTTAGTTCGGTTTTATGTGTTTTTTGAATAGAAGGGTTTTTATTTCTTTTTGAAGGTTTTGCAGTATGTGGTCGATGTCAATTGGTTGTAGGGTTGGGGGTCGAGTGTTGCAGCTCGAATGGCTAGGAGGTTGTCGAACAGTTTTTTTTTCCTTTTGACGTTTTTGGTTGGAGGGTGTGTGAATGGTGCATGAGTTCTCCTATGTCTGTTTGAAGTGGATTTAATTATTTAGCTGAAGAAATTAGTTACCCCCTCATCCCACACACATTAATTCTCTTCCATTTTTGTTCCCGTTATAAAAAACACTGATAAGTTCCCAGAAAAAAAATACATTAAAATAAGAAGTGAAAACAAAGGCCCCTACAGATGAGAACATAACATAAGAATAGCCTAACTGGGTCAGACCAATGGTCCATCATGCCCAGTAGCCCATTCTCATGGTAGCCAATCCAGGATACTAATACCTGGTCAAAACCCAAAGAGTAGCAACATTCCATGCTACCGATCCAGGGCAAGCAGACACTTCCCCCATGTCTTAATAACAGATTATGGACTTTTCCTCCAGGAATTTGTCCAAATCTTTCTTAAAACCAGCTACACTATCTGCTTTTACCATAACTTCTGGCCACTTCATTTTTAAGTTTAGATCTTTCCTTTCAAACAGAGACCTTGCTAGATGTCAAATACAGCACAAGGTAACTTCACATGGACTTAGCTGTGCAGGAAATGTGAATCTCCTCATATACCCACCATATAGTGCAAAAATGTGCAAAGGTCTGTTTTTTTCTTTCGATCACTACATAGCCTAATGCCACACAAGCAGCGCTGTTACAAACATATTCTGTAGGTCAATGCTAAGGATAACAAAGTTTCCTTCCTTGGACCAGAAGGAGATACTGATAAACCACTGGAAGAGATCCCAACACAACACCCAAAGACCCACTCAGTGTGTGAACCAGTTGAGTGGAGTGGACTAACTGGGGGGTGGAAATGGGCCCGGAGTTTGCTCAGCAGAATTTCCCAGACCACCTCTTCCTCTCAACACATTGACACGCTGCCACCACCACCACTAGAAACACCTCACTGGGTAGGCCAGCTATGCTATAAACTTTATAAAACACATTATTATATTTTCTTATAAAGCACATATTTTAACTGAACTCTCTGACATCCTCAGCCTTTCCATTCACAAAAATAGAAGGAAGAAAAGTTCCCATTTCCTGCTGTTTCATGTCCCCGGCCTATACAATATTTTTTTTCTGCAGACCCTTCAAAAGTCTGACCAAATCCTCGTTTCACTTGCATTATAAAGTACTGAGGATGCCATCTCTCCCCAATCCCAGGTCCTAAAGTCTAAGACAGTAGCGCAAACTAATGCTGCCAGATTCAGGAAAAAAAATTTCGATTCGATTCAGCCTATTGAATTGGTTTTTCAATTCGATTTTCCTGCCCAGTTGGGTGATTTTTTTCAAAACTCCTGGTGGGTTTTATAGCTTTTTCACCCCCTTTGGCTTCTCCTAACCACACTGGCGCTGTGGTGTAAATAAAATAAAGAAACAAAAAGGACTTTTCCTCTCTCTGTTAAATCCTAGCTCACGTTTGCAGTCCAACACCAGCTCTGTCAGGATACACATTTCAAATCTGACATATTATAATCACAAAACAGAAAATAAAATTAATTTTTCTACCTTTTGTTGTCTGGTTATATTTCAAATCTTGTTGGTCCAAGGCTCTGGTTTTCTTCTGATAACTTGCTTGCCAGGGTCTCCTTCTTTCTTCTTTCTGCGTGCTAACCATCCATCTGCCAACTCTGTCCTCCCTTTCCATTTCCCTTCCCTCCCCAGGAAGTCTGGTATCTTTCCTTTTTTCATCTCCCTCCACAGATCCACCTTTTCTTAACTACCCTTTCATCCGGCATCTCTCCCTCCTTCCCCACCACCCCAGAGTCCACCATCTCTCCCTTTCTTTTCCCAATTACCCTCCTATCCAGTATCTCTATCCCTCCTCCACACTATCCTTTGTGTCCAATTTCTCTCCCTTTCAGTTCCTTCCCTCCCTAAATCCCATGGTCCATCATTTCTCTCCCTCTCCTCTATTTTCAGACCCATTATTTCTTCATCCCCCCCCCAAAGTTTGGCATATGCACGTCTCTTTGAACACCCCTTCCCTCCGTGTACTTCTAAACCAGGGTCCCCCCCAAAGGCCTGTCCCCCCTTAAAGGTCTGCCTGTCCCCCCTTGAAGGCCTGCATCCCCCTTGAAGGCCCTGACAGTTCTGATCTGAATTTGATTGGCTGAGCAACATTTGCCTGTTGCCTGCTCAACCAATAAAATTCAGAGCAGTTTACTCAGGGCCTTTAGGGGGTGGCGTGAATCCCTTGAAGGCCCTGACTGAACGCCACTGGTGCTAACCCAGGGCCAGTTGAGTCTGAATATTAACTTAACCGGTCATGTGCTAGCTGGATTTAAAGAAAAAAATAGAAATTCAGTGCCAAAGCTTACACATGGCCCAGCATTGAATTTCTGGTTTTAGTGCTGATAGACAAAAAAATGCTGTGCATCGCTAGCTGAATATCGGTCCAAAGATACTTTTCTTCAGGTTTAAATATGAATAGGTAGCCAGTGATAACAAGATGGAAAGAAAGTCGAGATATCTTTGCAGACAGAAGAGTAATTCCATTTGAAGCGAGAAGTTTATCAATGTGGGCTGCTGTTAACACAAGCTACTTCACCACAATGCAGGTCATTTTAGCACAGGGTCCCAATTTTTGTAATGGCTTGTGGTAAGTAATCAGATTTGTAGTAAAATAAGTCGACATAAATGTAGCCAACATTGATACACCCCCACCCCTAAATTTTCTTTTGATGAAAGAGTTAAGTACATAAAGGGGCATTTTAACACCCCCCCAACCCTCCTCCCCCCAAAAAAAACACAAACAAACATCTAAGTCTAACTTGGATGTTTCCAGCTGGATGTCCAAAGTTGGAGGAACAGAAACGGCCATTTTCGAATGGCAAACTTCTGAACAGCCAAATATATATATACACACATTTTTTTTTTGGGGGGGGGAAATTGTCTACTTAGACATCTTGGCTACCGGAAACACCTTAGAGGGCACTGATGTGAACATAAAGGGTGCCAGATCATGTCACTCCTTTTCTGATTAAATCCCACTGGCTCCCAATTAACCATCGTATTACTTTTAAAATTTTACTCTTAGTATTTAAAACCCTTTCCACTAATGAACCTCAATTCATTAATAAATTACTTATCCCTTATAGCATGTCGCGCTCTCTCTGGTCCACTAATCAAAAGCTCATAGTAGTTCCCTCATTGAAAGTTATTGGAACTAGGTGACATGATATGTTTTCAGTGATGGCTCCGCAACTTTGGTACACTTTGCCTCAGCATGTAAGAGAGGAAAATGATTTGAGTCGTTTTAAAAGTAACTTAAAGAGTTTCCTTTTTAAAGATTCTTTTAATCTTTAAATTATGTTCAAATTTTATACTAGTTTTTCGTCCAGGTGTCCTCTTTTCCCTCCCTAATGTTCTTTCCATTTATGGTTCTCCTCTGTATTTTAAAGCATTGAATTGTAATTCTGTCCCTTTTTACCTTGTGTATTGTTTGGTCTGTAAATCTATTTGTCTAACCCATTATTTTAAATTTTAAATGGTATGTCTAAATAGATGCTTATATTTTTTATTAATGTTGTATCTCGCTTAGTAAAACTAAATAAGCGATTCATCAAACTAAAACAAAATAAACTTGAAACTTGATGTATATCTACTATACCCACCTGTGTACCACCCTAATAGCACTTATGGCTGGAGGATGCACCTATATGGCAGTATAGTAGGGTTTGGAAGGCCTCGCACTTTCTGCCATAAATGACCACTAATGACCTTCCACAGAGCAGTAAAGACCTTCCTCTTCCGCCAATCGGGCCATTAAAAACTGCCTCCTCAATATACTTCTCCTAGTACTCTTCACTATGACCAGTCTGGTCCCTAGAATAAGCTCTGTTATTGTCTATTGTAACCTATTTGTTGTCATGACTAGTCTGCTTTCAAACGTTTGTGAATGTCTACCTGTAACCCATTCTGAGCTTCTGGGAGAACGAGATAGAAATCGAAATAAATAAATGTAGTGGATGGAATGGCTTATGGTCCTGGGTCCTCTTCTCTATGTTTCACTAGCTCACCTACCAGGTTACTTAAGCCACTAGGCTCCCCCGTACTAGTTACTGCTGTTTTTGAAACAGGTATACCTTTTTGCTCTCATTTTTGTGTAGTGGAAAAGGGTCATAAAAACATAGAACATGACGGCAGAAAAGGACCACGGCCCATCTAGTCTGCCCACACTAATGGCCCACCCCTTAACTACCTCCATTAAGAGATCCCACATGCCAATCCCATCTTTTCTTAAAATCTGGCACGCTGCTGGCCTCAATTACCTGTTGTGGAAGATTATTCCAACGATCAACCACCCTTTCGGTGAAGAAATATTTTCTGGTGTCGCCATGAAATTTCCCACTCCTGATTTTCAACGGATGCCCTTTTGTTGCCGTGGGTCCTTTAAGGAAAAAGAGATCCTCTTCCACCTCGATACGGCCTGTGACATATTTGAACATCTTGATCATGTCTCCCTTCTCTCTGCGTTCCTCGAGTGAGTACAGCTGCAACTTACCCAATCGTTCCTCATACGGCAGATCCTTGAGACCTGAGACCATCCTAGTGGCCATTCGCTGAACCCACTCAACTCTCTGCACATCTTTTTGATAATGCAGCCTCCAGAATTGTATACAGTATTCCAGATGGGGTCTCACCATGGATCTGTACAACGGCATTATGACCTCGGGCTTACAGCTGACGAAACTTCTACGGATACAGCCCATGATTTGTCTGGCCCTGGATGAAGCTTTCTCCACTTAATTGGCAGTCTTCATGTGTTCGCTAATGATCACCCCCAGTCACATTCTGCTACAGTCCTTGCTAGGATCTCACCATTTAGGGTGTAAGTCCTGCATGGATTTTTGCCGCCAAGGTGCATGACCTTGCATTTTTTGGCATTGAAACTTAGTTGCCAAGTCTTTGACCAATGCTCTAGCAGGAGTAGGTCCTGCGTCATACTGTCAGGCATTGAGCTTTTGTCGGGCACTGTGCTTTCATCTGTTGTGCGGTTGCCTACTATGTTGCATAGTTTGGCGTCATCGGCGAATAATGTAATTTTACCTCGAAGCCCCTCAGCCAAGTCTCTTATGAAGATGTTAAATAGGATCGGGCCCAAGACCGAGCCTTGCGGCACTCCATTGATCACCTCCGTCGTATCGGAAAGGGTACCGTGAGCACTGGAGGAGTGTGGGGGGTGTCTTACCTTGATACATGCAGTGGTCATCTAGTCAGTTTAAATACCTTTGTGGCTCTTAGACGGTTATAAACAGATCTGGTTCCAAATGTCTAAGTTCCGAACAGGACGTCTTGCAAAACGTTAAATTATCGCTTGCAAGATATCCCAACCTAATCTGCCCTTAGGCATGCCCAAAGCCTGCCTATAACATGCCTCCACCATGCCTATCTCAAGCTCTGGATGGACAGAGGCTGGGACACCTCAATAGACATCCAGAAAGATGGTTTCGATTAACAACACTTGAACATCCTAGCGATTAAGACATCCAAGTGCTAATTTAGGACGCTTTTTGGACATTTGTATTTTTTTTCATTATGAGCCCCATAGACTCCATTCTCCAAAATATGCATGTAATTTTGAGGGAAAATATACAGGTTTCATGGTTCTGTAGGTGAAGACTGATTGGGCCAAATAGGCCTGGGCAAGAGATCTCACCATCAAGCAAACTTTAGGGGGCTGTCTGAAGCATTGTATAAAAGAAATACATGGTCCTAGCACCTAGTATGCAGCTAAGTGCTCTACTGACACATTATTTGCAGTGTGGATCATTAAGGAAGAATAAGCACACCAATAGGGCAGGGATGATTTTCCTCCTCAGTCCAGAAGAGGTGCTGTGAGAGGACTTCCAGAGACTGAGAGACCTTCACTGGTAATACTTTGCAGGGAAATTGCTTAGAAACTTGGGGGAAAGGGGGACAAAGTTAAATAGATAAGCTCAATGACCTTAGTTTATTTAAGTACTCCGCTCACTTACCAATGGAATTTAAGGGCTAGTTTTCTTTCTTTTTTGCATAGAAAGTCCCTATTACAGTTCATAGGCTAACATTTAAAGGGGCTATTTTAAAATTGTCGGAGAATGTTGTGAAAGCAGTTAGCTTAGCATGGTTTAAAAAAGGTTTGGAGCATTTCCTAAATGTCATATGTCATTATTAAGATGGACTTGGGGAAATGCTAGGGTAAGTAGCATAAAATGCTAGGATAAGTAGCATAAAATCTGTTTTACTCCTTGGGATCTTGTCAGGTACTTATGATCTGTGTTGGCCACTGATGAAAACAGCATATTGGGCTTGATGGACCCTCGCTCAGTCCAAGTTTTGCAACTCTTATGTAAGTGGCATAGGATGATTAAACATGGCAGTGTTGACCTGTTGTGTCTTGTGCTGACACTGTGCTCAGTGTATTGTACTATTGCCTTTTCTTGTTTGTTTTCTCTCTTACTCAGGAGAGGACAAACTGTACCAGTGATCATCGGAGGACAGGTTTTAACACACTATAGTCTTGTGCCTTCTGGGGGCTGGAGGGGGCTTCTGAGGCTCTTGGATACAAACTTGGCAGAGCACCATGATAAGAAATTGGCAGCACATTTCTGCTTCAGTTACAGAAGGTTGAGTCTGCTAAGAGAGAAGGCACTTATGACAGAGCAGAGGAGCAGTCTAATAGTTCGAACAGGGGACTGAAAACTAGGGTGTTCAGATCCTACTGCTCCTTCTTGTGACCTTGGGCAAGTTCACTTAACTCTCCAATGACCCAGATACTACGTCAGGGGCCAATATTTAAATTCTACAGTCTAATTATTGTTTTATTTATTTGAAATAAAATCAGGAAAGTGAGCAGAGCTCAATGTCTAGATACAGTGGGCACTGCTATCAGATAATGACTAATGGCTAGATTCACTAAGTCCATGGATCGGATCCGATCCATGAGTGATCCTATCCGATCCATGGCCGAGGGGGCTGATTCAAAAAGCGCTCTCATGCAAATGAGGGCGTTTGGAATCACATCCCCAACTGACTGATCGGGTCGCTCTCCAGTGATCCCACCACATGCGCAGACCATCTGTAGATGGTCTACGCAAGCGCTGGCCCTCCATACCCGGCAGAACTTTTTTTAAAATTTTTTCGCAAGCCCTAAAAGACATGAGTGACTGGTCCCAAGCAGTCGTTTGTTTTGGGATCGGCCAGCCCAGTTAGTGTGCCTAATTTTTTTTAGTGAATCACTGCCTGCCTATATTTGCATGCCGTTCCCCCTCATTTGCGCGGATCGGAGGTTAGTGAATCAAGTCAGAGGAAAATCGTGTCACAAAGGGGTTGCTAAGTGGTCGGGACTTGATCAGTGGGCTTAGGGCTAGATTCACGAACCTGCCCGATTGGGACGGATCCGTGCCCGATCCAGACAGGTCCGTTGGATTATTCAAAGTCCAATATGCAGATGGAGGCAATCAGAGGAACACCCCCATCTGCCGGCACGGATCACAGGTGTGCGATCCTGACACATGCGCAGACCATCTGTAGATGGTCTGTGCATGCGTCTAGACCCGTCTGAGCCGTGATTTAAAAAAAAAATTTTAACTACTTTTTTTTACTTTTTAGCCCAGCCCGTGGGTTCAAACCATGGGTTCGCAGTGCGGGGAAGGGCAGGAGAGATTCAGGGCAGCAGAGAGCAGGGTGTGCAGAAAGCAGGGCTTCTATGGAGCTGGAGAGTTGGAAAGATGTTTTCAACTGGTCCCCAGCAGTCGCTTCTTGGGTTGATCGGCCAGCCCAGTCGGTTTCCACAATTTTGTTGGTGAATCGCGTCCCTGTCTACTTTGCATGCGTTTCTCCTCATTTGAATGCACGGATTCGAAGCGGATTGCAGTGAATGGGGCCCGAGGGAAATCTGGTCACAAAGGGGTCACAAACTGATCGGTACATGATCAGTTTGCTTTGTGAATCTAGCTCTTAGTGAATCTAGCCCCATATTTAGTTTGCTATCTGGATAGCTTGGGAGAACTTTTTTTTTCTATTCTGCCTTCTCTGGCTTTGAAGATTATTACTATGTCTCATTCAGACTTGGACAGATTGGGATAAATTTGAGACATCGCTATTTTTTTCGCAAAAATGTGGACAAGGAAAATACAGATTTGAAGGGGTGTGGGGTTATCAATGCTTAGGACCGCAAAGTGAAAAGAGCAGGGATTTACACAATATGAAAGCTTGCACACACATTCTCAAATTCAAACTAGTCCCATCAAGTTTTGTGTGCCTAGCAAGGTTAAAACAAAAGAGAGACCGGCTTGAGTGCTTTCCTCTGTTTCTTTATCAGGAGTTCAAACTTCCTTCCACATTCCACAGATTAAAGAAACATGATACACAGATTAGAACCGCCACATCACTGACAACCAGCCTGCAACCACAGTGCAAAAGAATAACATATAGTTTAAGAACATAAGGACAGCCTTACTGGATCAGATCAATGGTCCATTTAGCCCAGTAGCTTGTCTTCATGGTGACCAATCCAGGTCACTAGCATCTGGCAATAATCCAAATAGTAGCAACGTTCCATGCTGTTGTTATGTTTCTGTTCACATCAAGAGATTGGCACTTTAAAAATGTTAGTAGTTTATTTACATACTATATAAACACCATCACATACCTTCTGCTATTCTGCAACCCAGTGTGCCCTGGTCATATGTACTCTTCTAGGAAGGTTGGCTGCAGCATGGACACTGGGAGTAATTCTATAATGACACAAGAAATTACAAGAAAAGTAGGTACCTACTTCCCCTCTCATCCCTATTCCATTCAGTAGCTCCCCAATCCATGCCCAGTATCCTCAACACATCCCCCCATGTCTACCTCACCTCAAGCCCCCATAACCTGTTCTTCACTCTCTCATCCTCATTCCTCATCCCCACCCCTACCCAACCTGCTGCCACCCAGAAGAAACAACAGCAAACAAAAGCCAAAATCTCACAAGAGGTGTGGAGCTGTTTCCACAATACCACTGCTGGCTCTACCAGTCCCACCCCCTTCAAAACAGGACTAGGGTTACCATATTTGTGAAGACAAAAAAGAGGCCACATGACCCTGCCCACACTCCACCCACAGCTCCGGCCACAGACCCACCCACACTCCACTCATTTCCTTGGTCCTCCTTCTCATCCTCTGTACCCTTTTAGTGCTTCTCTCTCTCCTTTCATCCAACTCCTCTTCTGTGGGTGCTTCTTTCTTTCTTTCTCTCTCCTTTCAAAGCCCTCCCCCCCCCCACTCCATGGGTGCCCCTCTCTTTCCTTCCAACCTCTTCTCCTGCTGTTTCTGTCTCTCCCCTTCCATCTAGCACTACTCTACTCCATGCTCTTTTCTCCAGCACTCTCTCCTCTCTCCTTTCCATAATGTTTCTCCAGCCCACCCTCCCTCCATGCTGTTTCTCCAGCCCCCTCCTTCTCTCCATTCTGTTTCTCCCTCCCCCTCTCTCTCTCTCTCTCTCTTCATGCTGTTTCTCCAGCCATCCCGCCCTCCCTTCCTTCTTGTTGTTTTTCTAGCCACCTCCTTCCCTTCCTTCATGCTGTTTCTCCCGCCCTCCCTCCATGCCATTTCTCCAACCCTTCTCCATTCTGTATCTCCAGCCCCCTCCCTCCCTCAGACACTGCTTTCTAGCTCCTGACTCCCCCACCTACCTCCTCCCTGTGCCTGGCTGCTGTAATTAATCTTTGGGCAGCTGGCAGCAATAGCAATGAGGTAAGCCTGCTGCCGCTGGCCTGCCCCAGAAGCCGTCTCTTTGCAAGTCTCACCTGCATGGGAACAGGAAGTTGCTGCAGATAGGCAATTTTCAGAGCAGGCCAGCGGCAGTAGGCTTACCTCATTGCTACTGCTGCCGGCTGCTCGAAGATTAATTACAATGGCTGGGCCCGGGATGGAGGTAGGTGGGAGAGTCAGGAGAGCCGACTAAACCCGAACAAACTCCCTCATTGTTGAAAAAATGTCCGGACACCTGAACAGTCCCCGAAAAAGAGAACATGTCCAGGTTTTCCTGGATGTCCTAGGCAGGACTGATAGATAGAGCAATGGCATATATAAAGGAAGAGACTTCACACCTCTTTTCTTTTTGGTTTATATTCAATGTTTGGACTAGGGATGCACAGAACTTTGGTAACCCGGTGGAAAATACCATGTTGGGAGCAATGGGCTAGATTCACTAAGCAAACCGATCGTGTACTGCTCGGTTTGCGCTCACTTTCCGACTCCAGCTTGATTCACTAACCTTTCTCCAGACTCCATTCGTACCTGATATGATCTGCGCATGCAAATGAGTAAAAAGGCATGTAAATTTCTTATCGCATCGATTCATGAAAACATTTTGTCCAAACCAACTGGCCTTTTCTGTCCAAAAAGTTACGACTGCTGAGAACCAGTCATTTACATCCTCGCCGACTATTTCTGCCTAGCAATTGACGCTTGCATGTTAAGAACCCCATTAAAAATATATATCTACCCCTCCAAAAATCCAAAATATATCAAAACTTTTAAATATATAAAAACGTTCATGTAAATAAGCGTTAGAAATATATATTTTTTTCTTTTTTGGAATGCTCATAGCGAGCGCGGGAGTGAATCTCGGATTTCTAATGCACACGGCGAGAAAATCATGGATTAACCCCGTGCTCTCCTTGCGCATTGTACATTTCAAATATCAATGCCAAATAACAAAAAAAATCCAAAATCAAATAAAACTTTTATGGGCCAGCTATCCTTCCCCCTTCCTTCCAGCTGGATTGTTGCATGCATGTGACGTCAGGGTGTTGCTAGTGATTGCTTCTTGCTAATGACGTCCGCGATTAAACCACGCCCCATTTCTATGCAAAGTCCTAAAGAGCTTATGAGCTTCAAAACCAACAAGGATACAGTGCGCATGCTCGTCGATCGATGTTTCAGCACTAATAGCGGCGTATTTACAATTGGATCATTTGCATGGACAAGCTTTACTGAATTGATCGCCTACAATGACTCAGAAACGGATAGGACACGAAACGGATAGATTTCGGGACTTTAGTGAATCCTGCCCAATGTCTCTCTTCTGGGTGATGCTTAACACAAACAACAAGCAAAATTATATGCACACTGTTTATGCTGAGTACTGTGGTGAAAGGGAGATGAACTATGCCTGGTACCTGCACACAAGAGCTGAGCAGTAGGCACAGGGCTATGATCACCGGAGCTCATAGTTTCAAGTAAGCAGCAGCTAAGGGGGAAAACGTCACAAATTTGCAGTTACAGCTGAAGCTCTTTGCTACAGCAGAAGTTCAGAAGTCTTTAAAAAAATGTTTTTTTAAAATTTCACAGTGCAATTTGGACTCAGCTGTTGTGTGTGTCCCATGCATATGGTCAGGACACAGCTGTGGAACATACATGCACATAAAACATGCACAAACAGCTCCTATTCAAGCAAAATTCAAGCTGCCCACAGCTCCAGACCTGCTGGAAAAATTTGACCACCGAAAGGTGGGCAATCCCTGCTGCGCATTACATGGAGTACTCATTTTAATACTAATGAGCTCCTTGTAATGCATTTGCATAGGATTCTTGGTGGCTGCTACAGCAATTGGTAAGAGCCCCTGAAAACCCTTGGTGAATTGGAAGTTGAGCTAACTTGCAAATAAGACTGGCTACAACCAGTGGCATAGCGAGGTATGGTGGTGGAGGTGCCCGGGGTAGTGGTTCTCCCCACCCTCTTTTCTGCCCTCCTCCCCTTCATTTTCTCCGTACAGTGATACAAGTAAGGGTAAATTAGATGCACATCTCCCTTGAGAAGCATATGGTGATATGGGGACTAAAACTAGGCCAGGGTTCACCTGGTGGGGCCTCCGCATGTGCAGATCACCAGACTTGATGGACCCAGGGTCTGATCCGGAGATGGCAATTCTTATGTTCTTCCCTGGCACAAGCAGCATCTCCAACTTGCTGCCCCGGCCTCGGCTCTCCCTCTGATGTCACTTCCTGGTCCCATGACTCAGAAGTGATGTCAGAGGGAGAGCTGAGACTAGTTTAAGTAGTGGGTTATAGCTGCTGCTTGTGCTGGTAAAAAGCTAGAGGTACTGGGGGGGAAGGGAAGATATGTGTGCTTGGTGGAGGAGGGGTGGGAACGAGCAGGGGTGGAGAGGAAAGGTGCCATGCCCCCATCAAGATGGTGCCCAGGGCGGTCCCCCCTTACTACGCCACTGGTTACAACCAGTCTTACTTCTATGGTAAGTTTTTGAGCATCGAGCCCTTAGCTTCTCCGGGCCTCTTATTCTCAGTGCCTGTGACCACAGAACACCACTGGTAATGCCCTTTTCCTCAGTGAGAATCCTGTTTACCCATTATCCTTTCTTACCTCCAATGTAGGGTTACCAGATTTTCCGTTGAGAATATCCGGACCCCTTAGACTCGTCCCCAGACCCGCCCCGTTCCATCCATCCCTGCCCCATCATGCCTCAGTCCTGCCCTAGCCCGCCCCCCCCCTGCTGCCTGTTCTGGTCAGGCAGGGGAGCATGTGCGCATGTGACGCGATGACATCACACGCACGCGCATGATGTCATCGCATTGCCTTCCGACGGTGATTATGAGGGAGGCTTTTCAAAACCTGGACAAAGTGCTGGGTTTTGAAAAGCCGTCCGGACTCCCGGACATGTCCTCAAAAGGAGGATAAGTCCGGGGAAATCCGAATTTCTGGTAACCCTACTCCAAGTTAACAAGGTTCTGTAACTAGTCAGTCATTTTAAGGCTATGATGACGGAATGCAGAATAAGATTAATGTGGATGTGAGGAAGCATGTTTGTTTTTTACTGCTAACAATCCCTAGTACTCTGCCATTTCCTATATTAGCAGCTCTGCTAAAGTAGATTTTTTTAAAACAAACAAATGTTTCAGTGCTGATCTTTTTCTCATTTTCAATCTTATGGGGTCAGGATGAATAACTCTCCTGCCCCTCTTTTACAAAGGTGCGCTAAGCTTTTTAGCGTGCGTTAAACACGCGCCAAATGCTAACGCGTTCATGTTATCCTATGGAAGTGTTAGCGGTTATCGCACGCTAAATCCACGCTAAAATGCGTAGCGCATCTTTGTAAAAGAGGACCACTTGCTGAATACACTAATGACCTCATGTAGGGAACAGAGTGGAGATAGGTTCTGTTTCCTGCCCTGAAACTGCATCGCTGTCACTGTCTATTCATTCCCAGCGCTTTGTCCTTACATCTTTTTTATTAGGGGCATATGTTAAGTGGGCGATTTCCATCTGAAAAAAATGCTTAATGAGTTTCATGCATAGGGAAATGAGGCAGCTAATGTACTCTGTGGCTCAGTATGAGTGGGTAAAGTTTCCTCATTGTACTACGTTTACTTGCCGACATTTCTCTGCTGTTCAGGTGAAAGGTTTCAGGTTTATTAAAAAATTTGATATACCGCCTTATTAAAAATTCAAAGCGGTTTTACATAATATAAAACCAAAGTATAATAAGAACGTACATTAAAAACAAATTACAAACAATGCTACAAACAATCAAACGCACTGACAAACATTAACTTACCGATGGAGAAGGGCAGAAATACAATATGTATAAAGAGAAAGAGAGGGGAAGAGGGATCAAGACAAAAGGAAGGGGAACAAAGTATAAAAAGTCTAGAATAATGTAAAATAAGCTAAAATGATTAAAAGATGGCAAGGAACAGATTTCCATTACCGTCCTTAAAAGGACTATTATACACCATATGCGTCTTTAAAAAGAAAAGTCTTCAAGTTACTTTTAAATTTATCCAGGGATATAATTTCTCTTATATAATTTGGTGCTGAATTCCAGATGGTAGGGGCCGTAACAGAAAAGATGCTAGTACGCATATAGTGTTAATGTATCTTAAAGAAGGGATGGATAACAAGTTTTGATTAGATGAACGTAATGTGCGATGGGGGGATTTGGGGGATAAGTAGCCTGTTCATAAAATCAGGTTGGCCGGAAGTTTTGGGGCTCCTTTGATCAAGGCACGCTACGGGGGGGTTAGCGCGTCGGACATTTCATCACGCGCTAACCCCCGCGGCAAGCCTAAAAACTAACGCCTCATCAATAGAGGCGTTAGTGACTAGCGCGGCAGGCGCTTGAACGCGCGGTATTTCGCGCGTTAACCGCCTACCTCACCTTGATAAAAGGAGCCCTTGGTCTTGTAAGTCAGCAACATTATTTTATAGGAAATTCGATGATTTATAGGAAGCCTGTGAGCATTGATCAAAAGAGGTGTGACATGATCGTATTTATGTGCTTTTGAAATAATTGTAATGGCAGTATTTTGAATAATTTGAAGACGTTGAGTTGCCTTTGTTGTTACAGCCTATGTTGTCCTTTGAAATGGCTTAAGGTTGCTTCTCTTGATTGTACTGATAGATTTATAGTACTCAACTGTCACCCCCTCTTTTATCAAGGCGCCCTAGCTGTTTTAGCACGCACCAAATATTAGCATGCGATAAACGCTAATGCACTCATAGAATATCATGGACGTGTTAGCATTTAGCGCATGCTAATATTTAGTGCGCGCTAAAATGGCTAGCACGCCTTAGTAAAAGGACCCCTAAGTGCCGAGTGAATCATAAGTGCCCGAAGTCTTATTTTTTCACTTTTTACGAGCAGGATACAGTTGTTAGGTAAGAGGGGCTTTTCTTTTGTTAAGGAAGGGGAATTCACGCAGACCAGACATAAAGCATAAAAAATGCCACAATGTTTTCTGTTTATTCCTGTTCCTGTGTTACTTAAAAACAAATATTCCTTAATTTAAGCAAACACAGGCTAAAATTTAAAAAAAAAACCCAAAACAAACAGGTTCTTCAAGTTTTGTAAACAAGTTAATCATAAGACTATGGAAACGTAAATAGCTTTTATTTATTTATTTATTTTTTAGTTTTCTTTCTAATACACTAAAAAGCAAACTTACCATTTTGCTATACAAGAAATGGAATTTTATGATATTGTAATTGAAAAAGCAAACATAAAGATCCAGAATGGCAAGTAAAATACAGGGCAAGGCTAAAAACTAGGTAGGATCTAGAATCCAAGGAAATAGTTTTAGAGGCATTTTCAAAACACTAAAACATCCCAAAAATGACATAAATCGGCACTTAGACATCCTAATCGACAGGATGTCTAAGTGCCAGTTTTCGAAACTGTCTTTTTAGGCGTCTCGTGAGGCATCCTTGCTGCAGTGTGTCCATAACTAAATGGGGTGTGCTGGAGGCATGTTATGGGCGGGGCTTTGGGTGTGCTTAGACTTGAACATCTTGCAGTGATAATTGAACATTTCCCAAGATGTCCTGGATGGAACTTAGACATTCTGAGCTAGACCTGTTTTTAAAACGTCCAAGTGCCAAAAAGGTACCCAAACTCTCAAGATGACCACAGGAAGGATTAAGTTATGACCCCTGCATACTCCCCCCAGTCTTCACTAACCCCCTTCCATCCCACAAAGATCAGAATGAAACAGTACATACCTGTCTCTCGAACAGCAGCACCTAGTATGAGAAAAGTAGAGCTGCACACAGGTGTCTTAAGTTGCCTGGTGAGTGAGCTAGTGAACAATGGAGAGGAGAACCCAGGTCCACTCTAACCACTACATTTCTGGTAGAAAGTGTAAGGCCACCAAAATCCACCAAACCCCTACTATACTGCTATATAGGTGCCACCTGTAGCTTTAAGGACTATTGAGATGGTAGACAGGTTGGTATAGTAGGTTTTGGGGCAGTTTTGGAGAGCTCAGCATAAATTATAAGGGGTATAGGATGAGATGGACATCTGGCACCCTTTATGTGAAGGTCACAGCAGTGCCCTATAAGGTGCCCCACTACTCTGTTTGCATGTCTGTGTGGCCAGTCCATTACAATGGTGACCCCTCCCACTTCAACATGGTCTGTATTTGGACATTTTGAAGATGTTTTTTTGGTTGAAATGGTGTTGGATATCCTAAGGTTGGACGTCCTGGCAGCCAAGATGTTTAAGTAGGCAATTGGGCGTGCGAGTTTGCTCCGCCTCCCCACCTCGTTGCCAGATGCTGCCAGATTTAAAGAACAGAACCTAACGGTGTGCTGCCATTCAGCGCGCTGTCTAAGGCACGCGACTTTGTGTGGTGACTTTGTATGGTGACCAATGCTTGCATGAGATCTATTTGCATGCACTGCTTTCAATGCACATTCATTGGGGAAATCCTAAAAACTCATTTACTATCAAATTATGTAAAGTGAAATTTTTTGCCATATGAAGACGAACTGAGGATTTTTCTCCACTTTTTTCTTTTTTTCTTGTTCTTTGTTTGTTTTGAGTTCAAATGTGTTTATTGATTTTCAAAGACAAAACAATATACAAATATATTCAGTAAGTTATGCCTTGAGATCAAATAACAAGCAATGAGGATGTGATGAAGTAACTATCAATAGTACCAAAAAATAAATAAGCATCATGTATCATTTCAACAATAATAAGGTACGAGAAGACCTCAATGCAAATTGTAACATAATCCTGGAGAGGAGGAAGAAAGAGAGGGAAGAAAGAAATACGGTATTATGGGGCGGATAGACAATGTATAGTGAAGAGAAGGAGAAAGACGAGAAGAGAGTGGGGCGGGCATCAACATCCACAAAAAGTTGTAGGTCAAATGCAGAGCACAGGAAATCATAATAGAGTCATCGGGAATGTCAACGGTTATGGAGAGAAATGTTGTATTGGTTCCCAAATGCGAGATACAGTCAGGGATCTATTAGTTCTTTGTTTGTTTTGGTTATGTTTGGTCATTGTTTGAATGAGTGGGTCTGTGTAGGAATGCAGTGGGTAGACCTTGTAGTGTCTAGGTAGGCCCCTCTGGTGGTTTCCAATAAGACATAATTTGATAGTAAATGAGTTTTATATGTCCTTCCTGAGATCTTTTTGGGAAATCCTAAAAACCCAATTGGATTACGGCCCTCGAGGACCGGAGTTGCCCATGTCTGTTCTAGACTCACTTACTCTGGTCCCAGTCCTTTATTGTAATGCCGGATCTGTTTGCAACAAACAGCACATCATCAAAAATCTGTTAACTGACTTAGATCCAGGTTTAATATATATTACTGAATCTTGGATTTCTCAGGATGACACATTTGCCCAAAATAATATTTGCCCCCAGGGTTTTAGGGGTCTACTGTCTTTTAGAAATAATAAAAGGAGTGGCAGACTTGCTTTAATTTTTAAATCATTTTTAAATCTTCAATTACTTGAAAAGGTTAGTAGCCCAGATGTAGAGTTTTTGCTTGCATCTGTTAAGGATGAGTTTTCCTTATACCCTTTGAATATTCTCCTCTTATATCATCCCTCTATTCCTTGGATTAGGTCACCTTCCTTCATCTCTGACACGATTGCTAATACTTCAATTAAATTTCATAAACTTTTGATGATAGGGGACATAAATTTGCATCTTGAAGATACTAACAATAAGGATGTCTCTGACTTCCTTTCTTTTCTTCAGTCATTGAGTTTTTCTTTACCATCTATTACCCCTACCCATGAAAAAGGTCACACATTAGATATTGTTACTTTTTTAAACCATACTATTCAACAAACCTCTGTTGACACTGTTCGTTGGCAGCAAGTCCCCTGGACTGACCATTTTCTTGGTGAATTTTCACTTCCCATTTACATGTCCCATATTCTGACACAATTTTTGCAGAATAAAACTGTCACATTTAGAAAGAAAATCTGTCTTGAATATTTTTGGTCTCAAGTTGTAGATTCTCTTTCCAGCTCTCCCAGGGAGCACACTATTGATGATAGCTGACATAACTGGAGATCCATTTCAGAATGCACCTATCAATCTCTGGCACCAGTTATCACCAAAAGAATCTCCTATGACCGGAATGCACCGTGGTTCCTACCCATTCATAGAGCCCTAAAACAAAATTGTAGGAGATTAGAAAATAAATGGAAAAAATCTCATTCAGATAAATTAAATTGGAGATCTACAATTAGAAAATATAATGTAGAACTTAGGAAAGCGAGAAAAACCTATTATGGATGTAAAATAGCTAAGTCCAATAATCAGAATGGTACTTTTTTTAAAGTCTGGCTTTCCCTGACTAATTCTGACTCAAAGTCTGAACAATCATTATCTCCCTCTGCCGACATTCTAGCCTGCTTTTTTCGAAGACAAAATCTCTCTCATTAGGCAATCTTTTCCTGCTGGAAATATTGGATATTTCTCCTCTTATAAAAAAAATCCCACACTGGAGATACCAGTTTATCGTTATTGGTTCTCTTTTGATTCAGTTTCTGAATACCAAGTCTCCAAATTATGTGAAAAGTTGAGAAAGTGTAAATGTTCATTGGATCCTTTTCCATCATATCTTTTTATTAATATTCCTTCTCTGGTTATAACGTGGTTGACCATCTTACTAAATTACTCATTGGAAAATGGATACTTTACGCAATCTATGGGGCAAATAACACACCTTCCCCTTCTGAAAAAATCAGATCTAGATCCTACTATCCCTTCTCATTAACGACCAATTGCCAATATACCATTGTTGACAAAGTTGCTAGAATCAATTATAGCTGGTCAACTTACCAATTATCTAGAGAAATTCTCACTACTTCAACCTTTTCAATATGGATTTCGTTCTAATTTTAGTACTGAAACCTTGATTTCTCTTCTTTCTAAAATTCAGCAATTACGACTACAAAATAAATGTTCAATTTTGCTTCAGTTTGATTTGTCCATGGCGTTTGATGTAGTGCATCATGATATTCTGCTCCAATTACTTTCAGATATTGGACTTAATCAGGTTGTTCTTGTCTGGTTTTCTAAATTCTTACTGTCTCGATCTTACTCAGTTAATATTGATGGTAATATTTCTAACTCCTGGCAGCCTCCTTGCGGGGTTCCCCAGGGTTCTCCGATTTCCCCAATCTTGTTCAATCTCTACATGACAATTTTGAACACTTATAAGTTGTCAGCTTGGGAAATGCTTTTTACCTATGCGGATGACATTTTTATATTGATTGAGATTGACTCAAATATTACCAATTTAACTTTTAAAATAAACCACTGTATTTCCAAACTTCAAACTGTCCAGATGAAGTTAAATACAGCCAAAACTAAACTTTTGTGGTTAGGTCCAAAACTGGATTATCTTCCTTCCACTGTACTTCTGGATTCAGGAGCCTCCCTACAAATTGAGTTCTCCTCCAAGATTTTGGGAATACTTTTTGATTCTTCCCTCACCTTTAAGGATCAAATAAACTCTGTTTAAGAAATGTTTTTTCAGTTTACGAATGCTGAGGAAGGTTAGATCTCTTTTCCATCAACGTCATTTTTCTATCTTGGTCCAATCAATTATATTATCTTGGCTAGATTACTATAATGCTATTTATCTTGGCATCACAAAGATCTGCCTCCAAAGATTACAATTGATTCAGAATACCGCTGCGAAGTTGATTTATGGAAAAAGCAAATTCGACCACGCGACTCCTTTGCTTTTGAGTCTCCATTGGCTCCCAGTTTATTTCAGAATCCAGTTTAAATGTATATGTATTATTTTTAAAATGTTATATGGTATTTTCATTCCTCTTGTTCCTCTTCTATGGAATGTTTATAGATTTTCGTATGCGAGAAGCACTCAATGATTTAAACTTTCCCTCCCTTCTAGGAAAGGAATTAAAGGAGTCAAGAATTTCAGCCTTTCTCTGGCTTTTAAATTTCCCCAATTATGGAATGAACTTCCTTTAATTTTGAGGTGTCCCAGCTCATTCCAATCTTTTTGTAAATCTTTATAAAATTTTCTATTTGCTAAATACTTTGAAAATTAATCCCCTCGTATTTTAACATATTTTTTTAACTTATTGTTAACCGCGTTGAGCTTCCTCTGGTTGAAGACCCGGTATATAAAGTTAAGTTTCAGTGTAGAGTCATAGGCCTCTCCCAGTGCATCACAGAATGCACTAGGAAGGAGGCCTAAGACTCCGGTTGGCACAGGTGCCTAAGGTCCCTTAGGAACCTGAGCCAATCAGGGCCTTAGGCTCCTCCCTGGTGCATTCTGGGATGCACTGGGATGCACCAGGAAGGGGAAGGTCTACCATTCTGGGATGCACCAGGAAGGGGAAGGTCTACCATGCTGGGATGCACCAGGAAGGGGAAGGTCTACCATTTTCCAGCAGCGGGCCTGCTAGCTGGAGGGTATATGCCTCCTTTTGGCCAGACCTTCTGTTTACAGGATATCTGTAATAAATATAGACAAGATATCTCTGCATTGGAGATTTGGTATGTGAAATCTACCTCATGCACATTCATTGTGGCTGTCCAGAAAACTGACTGGCTGAGATGTGTTGGGAAACAGTTCTATATTACTAAGTATTGCAGTATGTAAGTTAAATAGGCAGATTAGATGGGCCCAGGGATCTTTTTTTGCTGTCAATGACTCTGTTTCTGTATCAAGGCCAATTACCTTATTATATTTTGTCATTCAAATAAAGTTGGCAATAACAATGACTGGAAGCCCTGAATATGTATACCCTAGAGGAAAGGAGAGACAGGGGAGATATGATTCAGACGTTCAAATACTTGAAGGGTATTAATGTAGAACAAAATCTTTTCCAGAGAAAGGAAAATGGTAAAACCAGAGGACATAATTTGAGGTTGAGGGGTGGTAGATTCAGGGGCAATGTTAGGAAATTCTACTTTACGGAGAGGGTAGTGGATGCCTGGAATGCGCTCCCGAGAGAGGTGGTGGAGAGTAAAACCGTGACTGAGTTCAAAGAAGCATGGGATGAACACAGATTTAGAATCAGAAAATAATATTAAATATTGAACTAGGCCAGTTACTGGGCAGACTTGCACGGTCTGTGTCTGTGAATGGCCGTTTGGTGGAGGATGGGCAGGGGAGGGCTTCAATGGCTGGGAGGGTGTAGATGGGCTGGAGTAAGTCTTAACAGAGATTTTGGCAGTTGGAACCCAAGTACAGTACCGGGTAAAGCTTTGGATTCTTGCCCAGAAATAGCTAAGAAGAAAAATTAAAAAAAAAAAATAATAAAATTTAAATTGAATCAGGTTGGGCAGACTGGATGGACCATTCGGGTCTTTATCTGCCGTCATCTACTATGTTACTATGTTATTAAATCATTGTCTCTGTCTTTGTACTCATGGCTATTTTTTAACTATTAAACCCAATGAGAAAGAATGTCAGAAGACAAACAATTAAGAATCCTTTCTCAAATCCAGATAGGAGAGCAGCCAGTTGATTTCTAAAATACTATGAAAAATATATGCTTCTTCTTAAAAAGAACATTTTTTTTATGTATGAAAGGAGAGTCCTCAGTCTTCACAAGTCGAAACAGGGTCCTCTTGCAATTTTTCACAATCCTCTTGTGATGTAACAACTTTGGAAAAACTTTGTATGTTAAAAAGCAGCAATCCCAGCACAAATCCCTTGGGAACCCCACTATTTACCCTTCTCCATTGAGAATATTGACCATTTAACCTTACTCTCTGTTTTCAATCTTTTAATCAGTTTTAATCCACAATAGGAAATTTACTTCCTTATACCATGACTTTCTAATTTCCTCAGGAGCCTTTCATGAGGTACAATACTTTGTTAAATGCCTTTTGAAAATCCATACTTCTCTAACCTAATGCTTTTGCAGGAGCCTGAGGGATTTCTTTTTTTTTAAAATCACAATGTCTGTGCAAAAATCCACAGGTTCCCACAAATGCCTCTTTTATGGTCATGCTAGAAATGGGATTAAAGCGCAGGAAAGTTCTTTCTTTCTTCCCATTGAAACTGTAGGCTTTTCAAGGCAAGAAGCTCCTTGTATGACTTTATTCAATGACTCATTGTGCATTTCTACATACGCCTCCTTTTACGAAACTGCGATAGCAGTTTCTAGCACAGGGAGCTGCGCTGAATGGCCCATGCTGCTCCCGACGCTAATTGAGTTTCTATGAGCATAAAGAGCAGCACGGGCAGTGATTCAGCTACGTCGTCCATGGCTCCCCTTCATGCTTTACGCATCTGCCAATGATGCAACTTCTTGTTTCCACCCGGGTGGATTGCAGCAGAGACAGGCACAGAGAGCAGGAAGGGGAGCCGCGGGCAACATAGCTGAATCACTGCCGAGGCCGGCAGTTTTTTCAGCTTCACGGAAGGTAAAGGGCCATCGGGCAGGAGAGAAGGCTGGAAACATGCTGGGCCACGGGGACTACCCAAAACCTTGGCACTGGGCCGTGAGAAGGGAAGTTCCCGGACCATGATTCCCAGGCCGGGAACACCCCCCTCATGACTTGCACCTGGGGAAACATTACTAAAAATATTTTGTTACATTGGTGATGGTGGTGGTGGAGGGGGTGTCAAAAATGATGGCAGGGGTGTCAAAAAACAATGGGTCCTGGGTGCCACATACCCTAGGTACGCCACTGCCCCTGAGGAAGGCTTATGATGCAAGCATGTGCATTTATGCTTGAAGCAAATGCTCCATCCTTCCGTTTGGATTCAAGGTCATGCATATTTCCCATTTATTATGCCATTTTTCTTGGTTGCTACGAAATAGTTCACTTAATTTGGTCTTTGTTTAAAAGAAGGCAATATAATTATTCACATTTTCCATGTTATGAGATCAAAATGAGCATTTTAAGTTCCAGCTTTGTGTACCACTGTTCACAGGTGCCAACAAAGAGCTTTACTTTAAAAGCGAGGCCTGCATGCTGAATTGAATGTAATGAAGCTGTTCCTAATTAACAAGCCAGATAAATTATTGCCTTTCTCCCAAAAGCTGTATAGTTTCCCTTCACAAAGGATGAAACATACCCTGTATGAGCTGCCAAGTTAATCGACAAAAGAATTAGATGACAATGGTTGAACCAGCTTAACCCCATTTTCTCACTGTACCATATTTTAGCTGTATCATGCATCACTTTTACAATGTCACACTTTGAGGGGATAATTTTATAAAGGCTTTTTCAGACATAAGTGCCACTTACAAAATAATGCCCCTTGCAAAACTGTGTGCAATGATAACAATGTACATCCTTTTATTATTTGAATTTTCACATATTTATACCAGTACATGAAATAAGAACTAACAAAAAAGGAAATGCAATTATTCTAACAATTCAAAGCCAAAAGGAAATACTTCAAAATTCAAGTTCACATCTAGGGAAAACCCAAAAGAGAGAACAATGCAATAATATTAAATTTATTTATTTTAATATTTATACTTATAAAATGGAAAGGGCATTAGCTGTCCAAAAAGGAAATTTTAACAAATTTAAAGATGTGTGGAGGCCATTGATGGAGTTTTGTAAAGATTACATATATTCTTCCCTGAATAATAAAATTTAAGACATTAAAGGGGGGAGGGGGGCTGGGTATTTTTGAGTATAAGTAAAACAAAATATTTTCATAAATGAATGAGGGGGGAGGTATTTATTTTATTAGGATCAATTACAAGAAGTCAGGTGTATTTGTAAGTTAAATTGTTATATGTTTTTATAATACCTGTTTCAAGATTTGAAATGAATAAAGTTTTCATTAAAAAAAAATTTATATTCCACTTAAATCTAAGCTGATCATAATTTAATTTTAATATATTGAATCAAGACACATTGAAACTTCCCTCTTTGTCCAAATAGGCTCACAATCTAAACTAAAGTGCCTAGGAAAGAAAGATTATGAAATATATATAGTGATATAAATAGTATCAAAGAGAAATAAATCACTTTCAGGTCTTTTTACACAGCAGCTCTAAAATGTGGCTTTAGCGCACCCTTACATGGGTCTTTCCCATGTACTAAGAACATTTTTAGCATAATACTATTATAGCCAATTTTTGAATATTTGTCTTGTCATGCGCTAATGTTGCCATTAGCACATGAAAACAAAAACAACAAACTGTGGATACAGATGTTCTAGAGATAATTTATTATATACTGACATATAAAAACATGAAAATTCAATGAAAAAAGTTCAATGATAAAAAATACAGTGGTAAAAATCCAACCGTACCCTTTACCACTGTTTTTTTTATCATTGTACTTTTTTCATTGAATTTTCATGTTTTTATATGTCGGTATATAATAAATTATCTCCAGAACATCTGTATCCACAGTTTTTGTTTTCATCGGAGGATTGTTTTCACTGTGTATCATTGGGTCTCCCCATTTTTCTTTGTTGTGCTGCCATTAGCACATGGCCATTAAAAAAAGATTAATGCATGACCTCTCACATGCTAATCAGTAAGAGGGGGGATAATCAAAAGAAACATCTAAGGGCTAGATTCATTTACCCCCCGATTCTGTGTTAGATCCGTGCCCAATTGCATGCAGGCCGACAAATTCACAAAATGCCTGCATGCAAATGGGGACGATTGTTGATACGCCTCCCACCCACTGCATGGATCGCTAGAGAGCAATCCCAACGCATGCGCAGACCATCTGTAGAGCATCTATGAGCATCTGAGCTGTTACCTCCGTGGCTAAAAACTACACTACAGTTTTGTAAAAGGTGGAGGGGTTAGTTTGTGATTACATATTCCATACTAGGCGAAGGTGTTTTCTGTGTTCTGTGTGTTCAAAAGACATGGTTTTCTGTTAGGATTGACTGCAGGTTTGACCTGTACTAGTCTGGATTGACCTGTACTAGTTTTACAGTGGGTGTATTGATGTTGTACTGCTCACTGCAGTATGTAAGATGCTGCCTTTTCCTAGGTACTCTCTTGTGTGACGTGTGAATTGTTACTAAAAATCATGTTTTTCATACAGATGGGGGGGGGAGGGTCAAAAAATGAAGGGCTTTGGGTGTCACATATGCTAGGTACGCCTCTGCCCTTACCAGTCAGGTTTTCAGGATATCCACAATGAATATGCATGAAAAATTTGCATACAATGGAGGCGGTGTATGCAAATTAATCTTATGTGTATTCATTGTGGATATCCTGAAAACCTGACTGGCAAGGGGGTACTCCAGGACTGACTTGGGAAACACTGATCTAGAGTCCCAGCCTCTGATGACACATCCTTGACATTTTCAACCTCTTTTGAAATTGAAACTTTAGGAATATAATAATTCAGGGAAACAAAGTCAAATAAGAAAAATTAAGAATCTCTTGGAAACTTTTTTTTTTACAGTTCTAATGGATACAGAAACCTGCTTTTTGGAAACTTGAAGAGCTAATAGTTCTTCAACCTCAAATTTTCTGATTCCTCAAATTTTCAATGTAAAAACAAACTGTTGTTAAGGAATCTCCGTATATGGACATATGAACCCTAGTGGTAGTTGTGCAAGACTAGGAGTGCCATTTTGTAGCTGGCACTGGACTGCTTCTCTCCCACCCACCTCCCCTTCCATCCAGCCAGCATGTCTGTCCCCCTCATCCAGCATGTCTTTCTCCCTCCCCTTCCATGTACCATGGCTGTCTGCCTGTCTCCTTCATCTAGCATGGCTGTCTCCCTTCCCTTCCATCCAGTGTGTCTGTTCCCTTCTCTCTTCATCCAGAATGTCTGTGTGTCTGTTCCCCTCTCTCCCTTCTCTCCCCTCCTCCATTCAGTTACCCCCTACCTGACACAGCTGCTGCCCCCACCACTGCCGCAACCACTGCTGCTTCTCCAGACTGGCAGCAGCAGTGGCGGAGGCAAAATGAAGATAAAGCCATCGTGAGTCCTTTTCCTTCCTTCTAATGGTTTCCAGATCTGCCTCCCTCTGACATCACTTCCAGTTCCAGGGCAGAGCCGGCAGCCATAATTTTCACTGTTTCCATATTTCTGTGTTTATCTGCCATCACTTATTATGTTACTATGGTTTCATGAAAATGTTATTTTTCTCATTCTCAGCTTAGATAAGTCTATCATGTTTTTAAACATATTTTTTTAAGCCAACAACTTTTTCTCCATTAAGCTCATATCAGACTTTTTTCTCCCATACTGACAAAGCAATTGAGCTGCCACAGATTTATGCATATACTGTAGGTTCACGGCTTTCATAGTGTGAACGTGATGCATGAAGGGAATATGTCAATGAATTAAAAAGCTCTTTAATCACTTTCAAATGCAACTGCCTGTGCAGTAGGCAAAGCGCACAAAAGTTGCACAAAATGAAAAAAAGTGCTCTAACAGAGGCCATTGCCCCAGCTTGGGCTCGTCGTATCTGCTTATACTTTCTGTGACTGCAAGCCTACCTTCAGGGCCGGATCCCCCTGCCTTAAGTAGTCACAGGGAAAATATGTTGAACATCTGGCAACAGTTAAAACAACTTTATTATCTAATGAGTTGTTTAAAGGATCTGGAATTCCTATCATGTAATAACTTTGCAATACAAAACAACCAAAACCACAAGTGGCACGGTGACATTTTCTTGTGCTACTGGCAAATAATTAACCAGATGATTCAGAAGAAATAGGGATATCCCTGACTTAGCTCACTCTGGGAAACAAATATTTATTTAGCCTTAGGAACAGAAAGGCATACTGATCTTACTGATTTTAGTTCTTGTGCAAATGAAAACAAGGCGAGACCTACAATATTGATGATAATACTGTACATGGCTAGCAGGGCTGGCTTATCCATGGGGCAAACTAAGCAATCACCTGTAGTTAAAGCAAAATAATGACTCCTGACAGTCACTTAAAGGGGGCAATTCTACTGTATACATGGGTGCCTCCATTTGGGCGCCTTGATGTTATGAGGTGAGAATGTATACTGTAATAGCATCTGGGTGTCCAGATTTCATTATACAGCAGAATGCTAGTGTAACCTTATATTGGCACAGTTGTGCAAGGACGCGTGCAACTGAAATTATTTTGCAAATTATGCATTATGCAAACTAGTGGCGGAGAAAATAAAGGCAAAAGAGTTGGCATTCATGAAATATTAAAAAAAACAAGAAGAGGAGTTCAGAAAGGACTACTGGGTGAAATTGAAAGAAGCCAAGAGAGAGATACGTCTGGCGAAAGTGCAGGCAGAAGAGCAAATGGCTAAAAATGTAAAAAAGGGAGACAAAATTTTTGTCTGATATATCAGTGAAAGGAGGATGAAAAATGAAATTGCTAAACTAAAAGATGCTAAGAACCGATATGTGGAGAATGATGCAGAAAAGCAAACGTGCTTAACAAATACTTTTGCTCTGTGTTCATGGAAGAAAATCCTGGAGAAGGACCGAGGATGTCTGGCAAAGTTACATGGGAAAATGGAGTAGATTTTGCGTCGTTCACGATGGAAAGTGTTTATGAACAACTTGAAAAACTGAAGGTGGACAAAGCGATGGGACCGAACGGGATCCATCCCAGGATACTGAGGGAGCTCAGAGAGGTTCTGGCGGGTCCTATTAAAGACTTGTTCAACAAATCTCTGGAGACAGAAGTGATTCCTGGGGATTGGAGAAGAGCAGATGTGGTCCCTATTCACAAAAGTGGTCACAGAGATGAAACGGGAAACTACAGGCCGGTGAGCCTCACTTCGGTTGTTGGAAAAATATTGGAAGTGTTACTGAAAGAAAAAGGATAGTGAACTTCCTAGAATCTAATGGGTTACAGGATCCGAGGCAACATGGCTTTACTAAAGGTAAATCATGTCGAACCTGATTGAATTTTTTGATTGGGTGACCAGAGAACTGAATCAAGGACATATGCTAGATGTAATTTACTTAGATTTCAGCAAAGACTTTGACACAGTTACTCAAAGGAGGCTCTTGTACAAACTTGAAGACGCCAGAGGGTGGTGGTTAATGAAATTTGCTTGGAGGAAGGAAAGGTGAGTAGTGGAGTCCCTCAGGCAGGGCAGGATTAACCAATAGGCCAAGTAGGCACATGCCTAGGGCCCGAAATGATCAGGGGAGCCCGATGAAGGAGGGCATCAACATTGGTTTTTCCAAACGGCGATGGGCCCCTCCAGCATCGATTGGCAACGCGGGCCCCCCTGATCGGCAACACGGGCCCCACCCCGATCGATAACGCGGCTCCCCCATTGATGGAAAGTAAGACAAGCAAACAACGTGGGTAAGAAAGGCAACGGGAACTGTAATGTGCAAGCGGTGCTGCTTGCCCAAAGCTTCCCCTCTGATGCAGCTTCCTGTTTCCGCCTGGGTGCATGGTGGGTTGGGGTGGGGCAGGGGGCCCAGTGTACTTGTGTGCCTAGGGGCCCTCGACGAATTAATCCTGCCCTGCCCTCAGGGTTTGGTGCTGGGGCCGATCTTGTTCAATATGCTTGTGAGTGACATTACTGAAGGGTTAGAAAGAAAGGTTTGCCTTTTTGCTGATGATACCAAGATTTGTAACAGAGTAGACACTCAGGAGGAAGTGGAATACATGAAAAAGGATCTAGAGGAAAAAGTTAGAGGAATGGTCTAATATCTGGCAATTAAAATTCAATGCATCTGTGGATTAATAATTGGAAGGAGCCATAAATGCTGGGAGGTGAGAGGCTGATATGCACGGGTGGGGAGAGGGATCTTGGGATGATAGTGCCAGAAGATCTAAAGGTGAAAAAAAAACAATGCGACAGAAGGATGCTGGGCTGTATAAAGAGAGGCATAACCAGTAAAAGAATGAGGGTGTTGATGCCCCTGTACAGGTCATTGGTGAAGCCCCCACTTAAGCATATTGTGTTCAGTTTTGGAGACCATATCTGGCAAAGGACACAAAAAGACTTGAAGTGGACCAGAGGAGGGTGACGAAAATGATTTGCGCCAAAAGATGTATGAGGAGAGACTGGAAGCCCTGAATATGTATACCTTAGAGCAGTGTTTTTCAACCTTTTTTGGGCAAAGGCACACTTGTTTCATGAAAAAAATCACGAGGCACACCACCATTAGAAAATGTTAAAAAAATTTAACTCTGTGCCTATATTGACTATATATAAAGTAATTCTCTTGAATAGGAATCAAATAAATACAAAGAAAGTATTTTATAATTACTTTATTATGAAATATTAAGTAAACAGAATAGTGAAAAATTATAAAATACTTTATTCAGTGCGAAACCTTGGCCTGTTTGGCTGAACACAAAGCTGATATTCTGGCTGGAATCGAAGAAAGACACACACGTAGCTCTTCGTCAACAGCTCTCAGTCTCTCTCTTTATTTGGTTTTTATAGCATACAAAAATAGACAAATATACCCTCCATCCTTTTTATTAAACCACAATAGCAGTTTTTAGCGCAGGGAGCTGCGCTGAATGCCCAGCGCTGCTCTTGACGCTCATAGGCTCCCTGTGCTAAAAACCACTATTGCGGTTTAGTAAAAGGTGACCATATTGTAAAATATAGACAGCAGATATAAATTCAGAACTGTGCATAGTAAGTGAAGGGAAGTTTTCATCTCTGGGAATTTACCCAGTTAACTATTAAGTTATTTGGGCAAATTCCTTTGAAAACTGTGGTAATACTGCCTCCACTTTGCTAAATTTAAAATAAAATCATTTTTCCTACCTTGTCTGGTGATTTCTGGTTGCACTTTCTTCTTCTGACTGTGCTTCCAATCTTTCTTCCCTTCTATCAGCCTGTATGCTTTCTCTCCTCCACACCTCATTCCCTCCCCCAACTTTTTCTTCCTCTCTCCCTGACCTTTCTTTCTTTTTTTCTGTTTCTCTTCTTTCCTTCTGTTTCCCTGCCCTTCTTTCTTTCTCCCTGCCATTCCCCAAGCCACTGCCACTGCCGCTGCCATCGGGGAACAGGACCCACCAATGGATAACAGGCCCCAAAGCCGACGCATGCTCTCCCTGACGTCAATTCTGCAATCGGAGAGGAAGTTCCGCCCAGCCGCCCTGTGTTACTTCACAGGCTCAGGGAAGGGCAAAATAGTCTCTTAGTTCAAAGACAAGTCTTGTAATGGGCCTGAAGCTTATAGGGCCCAAGATACTGTTCACGGTCAATGGCTGCCACTCCCCAAACACCAGTTGCAAAAGTCTATTCAGGGAATTGGTATTTGAAAACTCACGTTCTTCTGTTTTGGGCTGGATGGCCCCAGCCTTTTGGAATCACTCCCTATTATTTGTGCTCTAATCCACTTTATATTAGGTTTAAATCTGCTTTGAAGACATGGTGGTTTAAAAAATGCTTTCTAAGTATAACCTTTGTTTTATTTTATATTTGCGTTTGTCTTCCATTTGTTTTAACTTGCATCATGGTCATAGTTTACTTATGCTGTGCCATGCATTATTTCCCTTCCTGATGTGAAATGGTGTGGTAGCCATGTAAGTCACTCTTTGAGATAATATATAGAAGTAAAAGAAATAAAAAAAAAAAAAAAAAAGAATAAAGGTAATACTGATTTTATTGAACTAACTTAGTGCATTGTTTGATTAGCTTTTGAAGGTGACTCTTCTTCAGATCAGAAATAGGGAAATGTTGACAACCGTCAGTATGGGCTCCTTTTACAAAGCCGTACTAGGGCCTTAACACGCGGAATAGCGCGCGCTAGCCGCTACCGCCTCCTTTTGACAGGTGGTAGATTTTCGGCTGGCATGCGCTATAGCGCGTGCTAATCCAGTGCATGCGCTAAAACCGCTAGCGCAGCTTTGTAAAAGGAGCCCTATATGTAAGTGGAACATCAAAGCATTTGGGTGAGGTGGAAGACATAAGGGGTAGATTGGATGTGAGAAAAGGGGCAGGTGAAAAGGAGACAAAGCTTTAATACCGTCGCTAAGCAGGTTTTCGATGGTTTAGCCTGCATGCATTTTAGTGGCGGATTATCAAAACGGCTTATCACAGTCTTTATCAAGTTTTCTAGCAGGCTCTGACACTGCCATGCAAATGGGCTCATCAGTACAGAAATGAGCACTCCGGTGGATTCTTAAAAATCTCTGAGCCATTCTCCAAGAGCAGCGTCAGCTTTTGGTGACAAAAATCAGTAACTAGTCCAGTGGTGCCGGTACAGTGACAACACTGTTTAAAACCCCGGCAGCAGAAAAGATACCCATTCTCTCCTGCCACAAACAACATCCCCCTGAAGTAGGAGAGATGCCCACTCTTTCCTGCCGCCAAGTGACCCACTCCCCCAGCAGCGAGAGAGATGCCTATTCTCTCCCGCCACAAATAACACCCCTCCTGCAGTGGGAGATATGCCCACTCACTCCTGCTGCCAAGCACCGATTCCCCCCCCCCCCAGCAGTGGGAGAGATGCCTATTCTCTCCTGTTGCCATGCAACTTTCCCCACCCGTGCCTCTGACGACCGTCACCCTCTCCCCCTTACCATGATTTAGATGGCTGACTCAGAGGTCACATAATTCATAATTATTGTGCCAAGTAACTTCAATAATTGATTGTTGTCATTTAATTGACATTAATTTCCATGCACATCTGGGATCCAAATTTGGGTACCCGACATTAGGTGACCTTTATAGAATCTGGGGGATAAACACTATTTCTTCCTCTAGTATTCTTCCACAACCAAGGTCCAAACAAGAAATTAGCTGGAGGATTATCTGTAGTATAAATACTGACAGTAAAAGTGAAGCTGTATATGCCTTCTAAAATAAGTGATATATATATGGTTTTAAAGAACATGCTCCTTGAAATCTCTGCATACTACCATACCTGCAAGTAGCACCTTCTCTAAAATTGCCAGTTATATAAAATGACAATTTACACATATAAATTCACTTGTAATATGTGTAAACAATGCTGAAATCTGCTAGAATTCACTCCCCAAATTTCAAAATTGACAATAGAATCTCAGACCTTAATTTTAGATTCTTATGGATCCATCTATATTTATGATATAACTATTGTATGAGATATACAACTTTGGAATGAAAATAGTTAATGGGGAGATCAGTGCTGAAAATTTTAGATGACTAATCTTGTAGTCTTGCAGAAGTACCTCATCCCTCTCCCTTCTGTAGTTAAATCATGAGGGAATTACAGTATAACCTATCTTACATTGAAGTGGGTTGTCTAGTGCATTGATTCTCAACCCACTCCTTGATGAAAACACAGCCAGTCAGGTTTTCAGGATATCCACAATGGATATGCATGAAATAGATTTGCATACCAAGAAGGCAATGTACGCAAATCTAGGGTCCGGATTTACCCAGACATGTCCTCTTTTTAGAGGACTGCCTGGGTGTCCTGGTGGTTTTTCAAAAAGCTGGTAGTTTGCCTGGGTTTAGGAGCTCAGGGCCACATCTGGAAGGCATCCGTGCAAGCACACATGCAGGTGACATCAGTACGCGATGTCAGCGCATTCTGTGTCCCCAAGCTCAGGGAAGGAAAGGAAAAGAAGTTTGTTTGGGGACAGGGCTGGGGTGAAATGAAGTGTGACTGGAGTGGAATGGGGTGGGACTGGGGGTGAGGCCACATGTCCTCTTTTTTTCAAGAAGAAATATGGTAACCCTATATATATCCCTCTAGTGAAAACTAGGAGTCTTGTGACTTTATTGAATGCATATGTATGTATTTAAAAATGGAAAAGAAGTCTCTTCATTATGTCTGAATGTACTGAGGGCTATCATTCAACAAATGGCAATGTTACTCACTTTGAATTCTGAAGATTCCATTCCTCTTTATTAAACTGCCTCTTTTGATAACTCTACCTTATTTTTGTTGTCATAAATAGATTAGTAAGAAAATATAGTACCATAATTTCCATAATTTTTAATGTGTCAGGTGTTTTTTTTTTATAAAGAGCAGAGACCTCATTCATTTTCACTTCTGAAGCTGGATTAAGGCCTAAGCAAACTAGACACTTGTATAGGGCCAAAAAGTTTGCGAGAGACCCTGTCAGATTTGTTGAGGACTTTGGAGGTTAGGATTACCAACTGTCTGTATTTTCTTAAGATTCTACAGATTTGTAAATTAACTGTCTTGAAGCCAAACGTATGGCTTGAGGGTTTGGATATTTTTCAGAGTTTAACACTTTATTGCTCTCTAACCCTCCCAATTCTAGTATAGCTTCTGTGGTAGGATCCAGCCAGTGGAAAGACTGCTCTAGTCACAGAAGAAGGGATTGAGTGCAGCTGTGCTTGCTTTGGGGGAGACACGGCTCTTCACGGGGCCAAGGAGAGAACTGGTGGAACCAGTGAATATCCTGGAGAGAGGATGATCTTTGGGTGGATAGAAAATGAATTTGGTGTAGACCAAGTATATGCTAATAAAAATAACAATAGCAGGGGTCCAAAACTATGGTCAGAGGGCTCAAGTGGAAGTGAACTATTGCTGCAATAGTGAATCCTAAGACACATATGCAGAAGAAATGCCACTGAAAAATGCCGCTGGAAAATCAGTACTAGGTTCATAGTTTTGGATCCCTGATGAAGGCTATTCAATTAGCCAAAACATGGACTATATAGGGCTCATTTATCATTGTCCATTGGTTCTCTTGCTGCTATTAGATGACATCAAATTGGTTTATACCACTACTGCACAACTTGTGAACTGTATGAGATTTTCATACTTGGGAATAAACATCCACCATTCATCATGTTTTTAAAAAAATATTCACACAGACTATCACTTTACAGCTTGATAGCTGCATTAATTTGACTGTCTGTTATTGTTATTAGCATATACTTGGTCTACACCAGCTCATCAACTCCACTTATTTTGCTGTTGTGTGGTTTTTCTGGTTTTTGAGTGGAGTATTGAGGTTTTCCTTTGTTGGCTGAGATAATGAATGTGACACTCGAAGGAGGGGGATTGATAAAAGAAGTAAGGGGGGTTCATAGTAGGGGACCCACAAATGTATGTTTGCCTAGAGCCTAATATAGTGTTAATTTAGCCCTATCTGAAGTACGAACTGATGTAGTAATGAGACTTCATGCATATCATTTTTCTTAGATATATCTTATGATGACCCAATAAATGAAACTAAAAATGCCAAGGAAACCATAAGACAAATCTGATTTTCAGAATTTATAGAATGCATTCCTTAGCTTTTGACATCTTTACCATGACTCATACCGGATATTTCCTCAAAGTTGCCATTAGAGAAAATTAAAGCCCTACCCACACATGTATATATAAATACTGTATATATATATATATATATATACTAGTCTTATAGCCTGTTACATTAACGGGTGCTAGAATATATGTGTGTGTGTCTGTCTTTATTTTTTTTTTCTCTTTCCTTAGCCGCTTTCTGTATTTCTGTCTGTCTTTTTTTTCTTTTCCTTGGCTGTCCACTACCACCCCTTGCCTGCTCCCCCTGTTCATTCTCCCTTCCTTTTACCTCCCCTGTGTCCTCCACCACCCCATCACTGCTCACCTTATCCAGCAGAAGCCCTTCTCCCTTTGTTTTACCTCCCCCTGTCCATCATCTGTCCAGCAGTAGGCCTGTCTTCATTTTTCTGCCCCCCCTCCCTATTCATCAGCACCTCTTCCCCTGTCCATCAACCCCTTTTCTGCCCCTCCATTTCCGTGTGTTGCAGCATTTCCTTCCCACCCCACTTCCCTGTGCAGTATTTTCCTCCCACCCATATCTTCCTCATACCTTCCTTCCTACTTATGTTAAAATGCTTTCTGGGTTTGGCTGCCGCGGCCTGCAGCTGCCGACAGCCGCCGACAGCCGCCGCAGCCGGCATCCAACTCGGGCCACCGCGGCCGACATCCGACTCGGGCCGCAGCGGTCAATATCTGCCTCAGGGGGGAGGAAGAGAGAGAGCGGAGAGAGTACTGTAGGGGCATGCGCAGTCCTACCTGCGGGTCCCTACATCGCGGCGACGTCAAGAGCAATAAACGCAGGTGGGGATCGTGAGAGTAGCCACTGCTCACCGCTGCAGACTGTAAGCACTTCCTATGTGTCGCTACAACTCACAGAAAACCGGCGCACACATAGGAAGTGTGCATGCGTGGCCTAGCGTTTTATTATATTAGATATATATCACTGTTCACAGTTTTTACATTTTCTTGTGAAAATAGTTTATAAAGTGGTAAAGAATTTTTCATTATAGAAACAGTGAAGGAAAGTGACGAGTCTCTGTTTCTGTAAACAATAGGTTCTTGAGATTTCTGCTGAGTTTTTCACACAGCAGTGGCAATAACAACACCAGACTACGTGGAAACATTACTGCCTAGAAGGCAATAGGATATCATCTCCAGTACACTAAACAAGATCCTACATGGTAAAGCCCTTCTGACACAAATGTATCTTATACTGTATATGACTTATAAACAATTATCCTTAACCTTTTACAAAAATGTCAAACGAGAACAGACTTGCATGCCCTACACTTGTGGAAAATGATCAACGTGTCGGATACATAACTCACAACAAGCTGCCAAATGCGTAAATAGTGTACTGTTTAATTATATGCCATTTAAGCAAAAAAGTACTCAATCCATATTTTTTTTTGAGAATAACAATAATATGAGATATGATCTTTCTTTTCACACACAGTCTTTGTACTTTTTGGAATGAGGATCTATAGTCCTCTGCTAAGGTTTCTTGTGCCCACTACCTCCAGTTCCCAAGAAGTAAGCAGTCTATCTCATAAGCAACTAAGGCACATATGTTTCACTGCCCACCATCAATAATATGTATACCAGAGGTTAGTAATAAAAAAATTTCAAATTATTTGATGAATGCATTGGCCTTCACTCCCAGTCCTAGAGAGCCTCCAATGGGCTAGGGTTTCAGGATATTTCTAATGAATATGCATGCAAAAAATTTGCATACAAGAATCATGCCTACGGAGGTGCTATTCAACGGTCTCACAGTGAAGAACATACAACATCTCCAGTGTATACAAAACGTGACAATCAGGCTTCTAAAAAGCCTTGGTGCTCCTAACCTTGTCTCCCAGGATCTAACATCAGCTCACTGGCTGCTCATAGCCAAATGTGTCTTCTAGGGCCTGATTCTAGCATTCAAATCCTTGCATGACATGGCACCAGGCTACTTGATGACCAAGCTTCTTCTGTACATGCCAAACAGGTCACTCTGCTCCCAACATGAAATACACCTCAAAATGCTCCCTGGTCATGCCCTTCAACTGCAAACCGCCAAATGACGTGCCTACTCCCACTTCATATCAACCCACTGGAATCAACTGTCCCCACAGATTAGATCCCTTGAAGGACTCCTCAACTTTAGGAAAGCAATAGAAACATACCTTTTACCTAACTCCTATGCCCACGACTGATAGATTACAAAGAAATGTATATTGATACAAGATCCTCAGTATGTGTCGCATTAGGATAAAAACTTATACCGAAAAAAAATTTGTACTGTAACTATGGCAAATTGTAATCTGTTAACTGTATATTATGTACGTTAACCTGTAACCTGTTCTGAGATTTCTTGAAAACCTGCCACATTGTTGGCCCTTGAGGACTGGAACTATGGAACGCTCTTCCAAGTCATCTCAGGCTTCAGACCTCTCATTACTTTCAAGAAAGATCTCAACACTTTTTTATTTTCTGATGCTTATTCATAAGCATCGATTCCTATAATCTGTAATACCAATCATACCAGTTGAAGCATATAGTCTATTCCCATACCTTGTGTGTTACCCTTTCCCTCACTTTTCTATCACACATTGCATTATACATTGTGGGATCCTTTTACAAAGCCATGCTAGTGATTTTATCGCACACACTGGATTAGCATGCGCTATAGCGGGTGCTAGCCGGAAATCTACTGCCTGCTCAAAAGGAGGCAGTAGCGGCTAGCGCGTGCGGCAATCTAGCATGCGCTATTCAGTGCGTTAAGGCCCTAGCGCGGTTTTGTAAAAGGAGCCCTGTATCTCCATCCCTTTGTGTCACCCTCTGTTTTTTTAATTTTTATTGCTTTTAGTATTATTTTTAATCTTACTAGGTTTTTTTTGTATCCTTTTTATTGTTATAAAATTTGCGGGATATCAAGAATTAATAAACTTGAAACTTGAAGTGAAGCCCTTGTCTATACTGTAAAGTCTGTTTTTCTCACTAAAGTTTGTCCTACCAATACTATGAATATACTCCTGTAACCTATTCTGGGCTCCTTTGGGAGGACGGGCAAAATAAATAAATGAATAAATAAATAAATAAGTGTTTGAGCTTATGGAGTTTAAAGCTTCACTTTCTTCATAAGCATATGGATTTTCTGCTTCAATTTTTTTGTATGAAAAATAAAAAAAAATTTTCTCCACCTTCTCCTCATGTTTCCAGTTTATCTGTATAGAAGAAGTGATCTAGTTTATCTGTAGCATATTTGGCAGGCAGACTGGTTCATTTAAGAAACCCAGTATGATTTCTGAAACTCTGACTTGGCCCTCTCAGCTCTGCAATCCTAGAGAAAACAAAATAGGTCCAATGGGTTCTACAACAAATGTAGCAAATCTCCACATATTCTGAAAGCTTTAGATGTTATTAGCAAAGGTTTTTGTGCAGCTCAGATATATCTACAATGCCATCCATAAGAAAGTTTACAGCAAGCTGCAGTCATAGAGTTGTTGAAAGTTCCTATGGCAACCAGTTTTGGTTTGGTCGACTTCAGTATCATCAATTGTGAGTTGCTACAGCAACCCCCACCCCCAGCAAATCCATGGAAAGCTCATAGTCTTCAGCACTGTCTGTCAGAAAATATGACTTAAGTAGCAACTAAGCACAACACCTTTAATGTAAAGCAAGGTGTTCAACTAGACAGTTGCGCCATTTTTTTCAATCCCGAAGAGACTGTCATGTCAAACACAATCATATCAACAGCAGTGTTGAGAAAACGAAGTTTGTCCAAATTCTTAATATTTGACCCCTGAAGAAGCTGGATCTTTTCAGTAAAATGAGTCCTGTTGGTATTAGTACTGGGCGGTTGAAGAATTGCAAAAGCTAAGGTCCATATTCTATAAATGGCGCCCACCTAACATAATTGATACAATTGGTGCAGTGATTGGATGCACTGAATTAAAAAAAAAAAGTAAATTGAATTAAAAAAAATAAAGGTGCCAAAGGGTGTCTCCAAAAAGGCCACAGTTATCCCGCCTATGGAGGCACCTTATGATGTTTAATAAGAACATAAGAATTGCCACTGCTAGGTCAGACCAGTGGTCCATCGTGCCCAGCAATCCGCTCACACGGCGGCCTTTAGGTCAAAGACCAGTGCCCTAACTGAGACTAGCCTTACCTGCGTACGCTCTGGTTCAGCAGGAACTTGTCTAACTTATCTTGAATCTCTGGAAGGTGTTTTCCCCTATAACAGCCTCCAGAAGAGCATTCCAGTTTTCCACCACTCTCTGGGTGAAGAAGAACTTCCTTATATTTTTACGGAATCTATCCCCTTTTAAGAGTACCCTCTTGTTCTCTCTACCTTGGAGAGGGTGAACAACCTGTTTCGATCATGTCACCTCTCAGCCTCCTCTTTTCAAGGGAGAAGAGGCCCAGTTTCTCTAATCTCTCACGGTACGGCAACTCCTCCAGCCCCTTAACCATTTTAGTCGCTCTTCTCTGGACCCTTTGGAGTAGTACCATGTCCTTCTTCATGTACAGTGACCAGTGCTGGACACTATTCCAGGTGGGGGCATACCATGGCCTGGTACAGCAGCATGATATCTTTCTCTGATCTGCTTGTGATCTCCTTCTTAATCATTCCTAACATTCTGTTCGCCCTTTTCGCAGCTTCTGCGCATTGCACGGACGACTTCATCAACTTGTCGACCAGCACTCCCAGGTCTTTTTCCTGGGGGGTCTCTCTGAGTACCGCACCAGACATCCTGTATTCGAGTATAAGATTTTTGTTACCAACATGCATCACCTTACACTTATTCACGTTAAACCTCATTTGCCATGTCATGGCCCATTTCTCAAGCGTGTTTGTCACGTTGCAGGTCTTTGCAATCCTTCTTCGTCTTTACCACTCTGAATAACGTCGTATCATCTGCAAATTTAATCACTTCGCTCGTTGTACCAATTTCTAGGTCGTTTATAAATATGTTGACGAGCATGGGTCCAAGCACCGAACCCTGTGGCACTTCACTCGTGCTGCTTTTCCAGTTCAAGTATTGTCCATTTACCCCACTCTCTGTTTCCTATCCGCCAACCAGTTTTTAATCCACATGAGTATTTCTCCCTTGATTCCATGGCTTGCAATTTTTCGAAGTAGTCATTCATGCGGGACCTTGTCGAACGCCTTCTGAAAATCCCGATATACAGTGTTGACTGCCCTGTTTACTCCCTCAAAGAAGTGCAGCAAGTTCATCAAGCAAGATCTTCCCTTGCTGAAGCCATGCTGGCTGGTCCTCATCAGATTGTGTCCATTAATGATGCAGTCCTTTATCAGCGCCTCTATCATCATTCCTAGTACCGAGGTCAGACTCACCGGTCTGTAGTTTACAGGATCTCTCCTTGAACCTTTCTTGACGTTCAGCGTGCATTCACCACTTTCCAGTCTTCCGAAATCCTTCCCGATTTGATCAAAAGATTGGCTATTAGTTGAAGCAGTTCAGCTATAGCCCCTTTCAGTTCCTTGATTACCCTCGGATGGATGGCGTCCGGTCCCAGGGATTTATCATTTTTAAGCCTATCAATTTGCCTGCATAATTCTTCTAGGCTGACCGTCAATCCTATCAGTTTCCTGTCCTTGTTTCCTGCGTATAGCCTGTCGGCTTCTGGTATGTTATGTATATCCTCTTCGGTAAATACAGACGCAAAAAATGTGTTCAGTTTGTGGCGATGGCTTTGTCCTCCTTTAGCACTCCCTTTATTCCATTGTCATCCAATGGCCCCACCGCTTCCTTCGCTGGTCGTTTCCCCTTAATATATCAAAAGGACGGCTTGAAGTTTTTCACCTCCTTGGCTATTTTTTCCTCATAGTCTCTTTTGGCTCTTCTTACCGCCTTGTGGCACCTGCTTTGATGTTGTTTGTGTTTTTTCCAGTTTTCATCAGTTTTTGCCGTTTTCCATTCCTTAAACAAAATCCTCTTGTCTCTGATCACTTTCTTCACTGCTAGAGTGAGCCACGCCAGTTCCTTGTTCTTTTTCCTCTTGGATTCCTTAGTGATACGCGGTATATATAGATTTTGCGCCTTGGTGATCGTGTCCTTGAAAAGGGACCATGCTTGCTTTAGCATTTTTATACTGCTTATCCTCTTCTTAATCTTCTTCCCCACCATGAGTCTCATCCCTTCGTAATTCCCTTTTCGGAAGTTCAGTGCCGTGGTCAACATTCTAGATCAATGTTTCGCCCCCGTGTCCAGGTCGAAGCGGATCATATTGTGATCACTGCTTCCCAGCGTCCCTTCTACTTGCACCGGTCCTCGTAGTCCATTTAGAATTAAGTCCAGAATTGTATTTCCTCTCGTATTTTCCTTGACAAGTTGTTCCAGGAAGCAATCGCCTACAGCAGCCGGAGGTACCTAGGTTCCAGTCACCCATGATAACTGCGTTGCCTCCCTTGCAGTTGCATTTCATCTCATCCATCATCTCTCCATCAATTTCTTCGGATAACCCTGAGGGTCGGTAGTAGATGCCGTTCTTCATTTCTGTTCCTTTTTTCCCTGGAATTTTGTCCCATAGAGACTCTACTTTATTTTTCATTTCTAGTGTGTTCTCTCCAGTAGTCTCAATTCCTTCTTTGATGTATAGGGCAATACCCCCACCTTTTTGACCTACTCTGTCTCTGCGGTATAGCTTGTATCCCGTTTTCTTCGTTCCACCATGTTTCCTTGATGACGATAATGTCAAGGTTGTATTTTTGTGCCATAGCTTCCAATTTCCCCAACTTGTTTCTTAGGCTTTTTACATTTATGTACATACACTTGAGTTTACCGCCTGTTACTTTCTTGCAAATTCTTCCCTCTTGTGTCCTTTTTGATCCTTCAGGATTTCTATTTTGCCTATGATCCGGTGAGTCTTCCCCACTGTCTTCCTGCATGGTATTTTCTGGGTATACCGGTTCCCGAACCATCGACTCCTGGTTGACTGTCAGCTTTCCCCTTCTTCTTAGTTTAAAAACATCTCAATTTCTCTTTTGATGTTGCTTGCAAGTAGCCTCGTTCCATCTCCGCTAAGGTGGAGTCCATCCTTCCTGAATAGCTTGCTCTTCCCCCCAGAATATTGTCCAGTTGTGCACGAAGTGGAATCCTTCTTCCTCACACCAGTGCCTCAACCATGCGTTCACTGCTTGCAGCTCCATCTGCCTCTTCTCATTGGCCCTGGGTACCAGCAATTTATCTAAAAATTATGATTGAACAAATTTTGTAACATGAAAAGTACAGTATAATTTATACTAGTGGCGTACCTAACATATGTGACACCCGGGGCCCATCATTTATGAAAAACATGATTTTTAGTAAGAATCCACACATCGCAAAATAAGAGTGTACCTAGGAAAAGACTGCATTTTACATACTGTAGTGAGCAGTAGAACATCAATACACTCATTGTAAAACTAAACAAGCCAGACTAGTACAGATCAATCCTGCAGTCAATCCTAACAAAAAACCATGTCTTTCGAACACATAGAACACAGAAAACACCTTCACCTAGTATGGAATATGTAATCACAAACTAACTCCTCCCCCTTTTACAAAACTGTAGTGTGAATTTTAGCCATGGTGGTAACAGCTCTGATGTAAGAGCTGTTACCACCACGGCCGGCGCTAAAAAACGCTCTGCAGTTTTGTAATAAGGGGGGATAAAATAGAAATACGTAGACAAAGGTTAAACTGAACCATTAAGAAGCTGGACTCTGCATACCATGCAACACCACAGAAACAAAAACAGTGATGCATGTCCCCTAATATTGTGCAAAATATAAAGATAGCAGATGTAAATTTGAAACATAGAAACATGATGCCAGATAAAGGCCAAATGGCCCATCTAGTCTGCCCATCCGCAGAAACCATTATCTCTTCCTCTCTCCAAGAGATCATCATTTTACAAATTAACAAATACCCTCTCCCCCCTTTTATGAAGCGGCGTTAGGTTTTTTTTATTGCAGGCCACGACAGTAAAAGCTCTGGCAGTCAATTAATTCCTATGAGCGTCGGAGCTAATATCGTCACCGCTGGTGATAAAAAAGCCTATAAAGCTTTATAAAAGGGGGCCAAAGGGGTTAGGGGGGTAAATAAAACAAAAATGGAAAATAAGATAATACCATTTTATTGGACTAATACATTTTTCAATTAGCTTTCAGAGGCCAGAACCTCTTTTCTCAGGTCAGTAAACTATACTGCTGTTACAATATCCTGTCCTGACCTGAGGAAGGGGGTTTTGGTCCCTGAATTAGTCAAAAATGTATTGCAATTAGTCCAGTAAGAGGATCATCTTATTTCCATTTTCTATTTATAAATATTTATCAACACAGCTATAATACTACTTTATCTTAAAGTAAAAAAATAAATAGATTTTTTTTTCTACCTGTCTTCTCTGGTTTCTGCTTTCCTTATCTTCTTGTCACTCTCTTCCTTCCATCCATTGTCTGACTTCTTTCTGCCCCTTCTATATGGCATCTTCTCTCCTTCTATGCCCCTTCCAGAAACTGTATTCCTCCTCCTTCCATCTCTCCTTTCACCTCCCCCATTGGTCTTGCATCCATCTTCTTCCCTTCCCTCCCCTCCTCTAATGATCTGGCATCTCTCTCCTCTCCTTCCCTTCCCTCTTCTACACCCAAATGGTCTGGCATTTCACTCTCCCTTTTCTTCCTTATTTTTAACATTTTTATAATCAATATTGCTGAAGGGCTGTCAGGTAAGATTTGCCTCTTTGTGGATGATACCAAAATCTGTAATAGAGTAGACACCCTGGATGGTGTAAATAACATGAAGAAAGACTTAGCAAAGCTTGAAGAATGGTCTGAAATTCAGCAGCTAAAATTTAATGCTAAGAAATGCAAGATCATGCATTTGGGCTGCAAAAACCCATGGGAACGGTACAGTTTAGGGGGTGAAGAACTTATGTGCATGACTTAAGAGCAGGATTTGGGTGTGATTCTATGTGATGATCTTAAGGTGGCCAAACAGGTTGAGAAGATGATGGCAAAAACTAGAAGGATGCTGGGGTGCATAGACAGAGGAATGGCCAGTAGGAAAAAGGAGGTATTGATATCCCTATATAAGACTCTAGTGAGACCTCATTTAGAATATTGTGTGCAATTCTGGAGACCAAAACTTCAAAAAGATACGTATAAAAAGGATGGAGTCGGTGCAGAGGAAGGCTACTAAAATGGTGCATGGTCTTTGTCATAAGGCATATGGGGACAGACTTAAAGATCTCAATATGTATACTTTGGAGGAAAAGCAGGAGAGGGGAGATATGATACAGACATTTAAATACCTACATGACATGAATGTGAATGAGTCGAGTCTCTTTCATTTGAAAGGAAGCTCTGGAATGAGAGGGCATAAGATGAAGTTAAGAGGTAATAGGCTCCAGAATAATCTAAGGAAATACTTTTTTTATAGAAAGGATGGTAGATGGATGGAACAGTCTCCCAGAAGAGTAGTCAAGACAAAAATGTGTCTGAATTCAAGAAAGTGTGTGATAGGCATGTGGGATCTCTTAGACAGGAAGAGATAATAATAATTTTATTTTTGTATACCGCCACACCATATAGTTCTTAATAGTTGCTGTGGATGGGCCGACTGGATGAGCCATTTGGTCTTTATCTATCATCATGTTTCTATATTTCTTGCATTTGCATACAGACTTTTCAAACAATGTTTGTCATTCCTGTTTACAACTTACTTAGCAGTTGACATGGGTAATTTGCAACCTTTAAAATCTGTCTGCTCTGTCTGAATTACTATGGTCTCTGTTGCAGACTGTTAGGCTATTGTACATCATGTAAGCATATGCATCTACCTTAAGCCTTGCTTCCCAAACTTTGAATTGCAATCCAAAAATAAGGTAGAAGAGTCTTCATTTGGGGTCATGACCATGCTGGAAGGAGGGGATAGATCATTAGCCCACACATCCTGTTATTGGCCCAAATTGTATCTTTGCCTACAAAGGCTCCATATAAAGTGTGGCAGTCAGAACTGATGCTACAAGAAAGCCAGGAGAAGCGGCACAGGCAGCAAGATAGGGCTAGAGTGTCATGTGTTTGTCTTCAATCACTGAAATAGGGTCATATTCATTTATTTAAAAGATTTATTTTACAAAAGACAATCATATAAAATAAAAAACATACAACACATATTATACAAATAACAACAATATCTACAGATATCCCCCTTTTATGAAGTCACGTTAAGCCGGCCATGGTGGTTAAAGCTCCGATGCGGCCAGCAATAAAAAAGCCTAACGCTGCCTCATAAAAGGGGACCTATGGTTTGTAAGATTAACAAACAGCAATCCAATGCTCAAGCATAAAGCATTAACATATGAAAATTAACACAGAAAGCAAGACCATTTTCTATTCATGGTTTTTTTTTCTGGATTTCAGAGGAATAAGGTGGCTTGTTAGCTGCAGGCTAGGAGAATTTTTAGAAAAGATGTGAACATGGAAAAATATCATCATCCTTAGACAGAAATAAAGCACATGAATAGCACATTCAGGACTCAGACGTACTGTAGGTAGAGAGTGGCTGGGCTGCCAAATTCAGTCTGTGTGTCAAAAAAAGAAGGCTATAGTGTTAGGGATGTGAACAGTCAAATAATATTTTGCTTGTGTTTGTTTAATAAACTTTGTTTTTACATTTGACTATTTTTCTTGATCTCCTGCTCCATAACCTGTTATGAGGGTTTCAAAGGTTCCTGGTGTCTAGTGGTACTTCTGATCCTCCATGACCCACATTCAAAATAGTGCCTGCGAACCCTAGCAACAATCTCACAGTACTACTACTAGGGGTTAGACTACCAAATAAGAGCAATGCTAGGGTAGGGGGACTGTGGAGGGGGTTGCAGTTGGGGCTGCCTAGCGCCTATTGGAGGATCTTGGGAGAGGTTTTGATGTTGCTGATGGAGATGGGAAGAAGTTCCGTGCATCTTAGACCATTTTTAGGCATGGAAATGAGTTGTATGCATTTTATGTAATTCATAGGTATACATGCACACAAGTGATTTGTGTGCACTTCAAATTTCTAAGCACCCAAAAGAACTAAATATGTGCTCACTTACTCTATGGTGCTCATTTTCAAAACAGATGGACATCTGAAGATGGTCCACAGAGACCTCCTGTTCCAGCCCAATTCTAATTATTTTATCTCCCTCCTGCCTCCCGCCATACCTTAAGTACCCCTGGTGGTCCAGCAGTGAATTGTGACAGGAACGACCTTCCTTCACTCCTGTCCATGCAGAACCACTAGCTAATTGGCTGCTGTGAGTTCTCGATGGACCACCAGGGATACCTAGGGAATGCAGGGGAGGCAGGAGAGAGATAAAAATAATTAGAATTGGGCTGGGACAGGAGGCGGGAGGGATGACTCCTGTCCTGGTCACCGCTGGACCACCAGGTCTCATGGGAGGCCCAGCAGAGACCTGCAAACAGGTTCGGGAGGGGGTCGGGTCAGTGCTGACCCGAATATAAACTGAGACCCCCACTTTTGGGCCATGTTTTTTGGCCCCAAAATCTTGGTTTATATTTGAGTATATACAGTATGTTCATTTCACATGGTCTTTTAAATATATGTTTATAGAGCTACTATTGCTTTAGGTCTATAGCACATGTATAATTATAATTTATTTATTATTTTAGACTCCTGAGGAGGTAGTTTCTTGGTGCTGAAACACTGGCCGTGTTGAGTCAGTTTTGTTATTACTAGAGACTTCAATAAAAACTTAATTTAATAATACCCTTGTTGAAAGCATCTCTTCTTCTCTACTCTATCATATACATATGGAATCTGTATTATGAAATTTAGGATGTTTACTTGATATAAATCTGTCATTTCAGAATCAAGTTACTAATGTAAACCAGTCTTGTTTTACTATCTACTAGAGAATGACATGAGGACAAATTTTTCTCCATCCCCGCAGGAACTCAATTTCTCCAACAAAGCAGATAGCCCAAATATCACAACTGAGATCACTAACACACACAGAAGCAAAGCAGATTCTTCAGTTTGCATTCCACCCCAATTGAAAGTCCCCTCCCCCTCCTCCTACCCAAAACCCCAGGTCAACAACACCATTACATTGTGGGCTGGAAAGAACAAGAATATCAAAATATGAGATGCAATCATACAGTCAAATATTGAGCAAACAGTAACGAGCCTTGGGCATTAATGAGTTTCAAAAGTGCTCCCATGCAGTTTGCCACCTTCTCCCCCTGAGAGTGTCCAGATCTGTAAACATCAATCTTTCCATAGGAACACTTCCATAGGATCTTACCTGCACTTCATGATTGGGAGAGCAGCTAATCTAATCTTCGGTTTATATACCGGGTCATCTCCCAACGGAGCTCGACTCGGTTCACATATAATTAAGACTAGAATACATAAAAAGAGGAGCATGAGAGAAGTAAGACATATAGTATTATCATTTCGTTGATACCGCAGCTAAATATGTTGACAATGACTATCAAGTCTTTTCTGACCAGTGCCTCTACCAGTTTGGTAAATCTTTCGGTAGCATTCCTACTTAATGTCTCTAATAATCATGTTTCAGTTAGTTTAGAATTTCAGTCTTATATGTAGTCCTGTTGCTATGAGACAGTATCCATAGCCAGCTCCGAACACCCATTAGATTGCTAAAACCACGGTATTGCCAAGTATTTCAACAATATTTTCTTCTGAAATTTATTCCTTCACTGATTATAGTACAATTCCACACCCCTGAGGCTCCAGGCTCAGTTCAGACATACACAACAGGCATTTAAACACAGGTTGGCATCAACTGTATACCAAAATGGACCAGTCTTCTCAGCAGTCTCTTGTCATGCCCTTAGTTCTTATCAGCTTACTCTCTAATTCTGTTGCTTCAGAATCATAAGTGAATAGTGGCCATGTTAGTCCACTTTCCAAGGTAATATAAAGAAAGAAAACAAAAGGAAATAAGGTGATATCTTTTTTTATTGGACTAACTCAATGCATTTTATGATGAGCTTTCAAAGGTAATGCTTCTTCTTCAGATAAAAAAAAAAGCAAATTTAGACAAATATCAGTTTTTATGAGATAAACGTGAAAACATTTCAGGGATAGGAAGAGGGAGGGGTGGGTGGGTGGACAGGAGACAGAAAGGTGGCAGAACAGTTTAAAATGTCTTTATAGTGGGGAAAAAAAGCCCAGATATTTGTTAAGTCCTCTCTGGTAGGTGTCAAAATACCTTATCATTTTTATTTCAAAGGTTTTATATTCTTGGATTGTTTTAAAGTTCCCTTTTCGTATTCTCACCATAAAAACATTGGTGTAGTGGTCAGTTTTTCCAAATTGCTGTCTGACAGAGGTGACAGCCTGGTTGGCATTGTAATTCTTAAAATATCTATACAGGTTGATTCTGGTCTTTAGCATTTGACTTGTTTCACCAATGTATCATGCCTCTTTGCATTGAATGATGAATACCACATTAGAAGATGAACATATAAAGGATCCCTGTATGCTGAATGTTTTTCCCATATGAGTGACTGTGGGGTCATTTGAGATGTGCTTGAACAGTTTGCAGTTTGTCACACCACAAGGATGTGTGCCATTCTCTTCTTTGTGGGGTTTGTGTGGGGAGCTTGCTTTTTACCAATTTTTGTTTCAAATTAGGAGGCTGACAGAAGGCTAGCACAGGTGGAGTTGGGAATATTTCTTTTAGTAATTCATCTTCCTGGAGTAGTGATTGTAGATCTCTTATAATTTTTCTTAGTTTTTCCAGCTCTGGATTGTATGTCATTACCAAAGGGGTCCTGTCTGTGTTTTTCTTGTCTTTGTAGGGTAGTATGTTTTCTCTGGGTGTTTTAAGGCAGTGTTTTTCAACTTCTTCAAGCCAATGACAGACGAGATTAAAGGTAGAAGACATAGTGAGCCGCATCGACAGGATCATCGACAGCATGGAAGAGGAAGATACGGTGGTGGTGATCCATGTGGGGACAAACAATGTGAGCAACAGGAACTGCAGCAGGGAAGGACTGAAGGACCAGTTCCGGACGTTAGGAGAGAAGCTGAAGACCAGAATGCAGAGGGTAGCGTTCTCGGAGATCCTACCGGTACCCAGGGACGATGAGAAGAGGCAGACGGAGCTGCATGCAGTCAACGCATATTCTCAGCATAGGGAGGGAAAAGCATTAGGATCCGTCAGAGCTAAATTGTCATAGAGGTCTGTCAGAGCCATAACCTATGCTGAGACTAAAAGTGGCACAGACCTCAGATTTTTGAGGCCTTGCAGTTTTAGATCCGCAAAGTCCGTAAGGTCCGTGTTTTACCTCTTCCCTAACTTAGTTGCCTACTGGCACCTAAGTTAAAGTGCCATTTATAGAATATGGCCATTGAGTAGACCATATGATCTTTAACTGCTGTCAGTTTTCTGTGTTTCTGAAAATGAAAATGAAGAATAAAAATGAAAAAGGCATGCATCATTCAGATCCATTTATGAAACTGATGATTCACCATATCGCCCTGTTAGTATGTGCAGTATACTATACATATACTAGTGAGACAAACAGTGCTGAGTGTGTCCAGAACAAAACATTGTCCCAGTCTCATGCCATAGTGGGTAGTAATTTTTTTTCCTGGGGTATAGATAGATTCTTTTTTTTAAGTATCTTTATTCATTTTAAAGCCAAATATAAGTGCAACATATTACACATATAGATAGATATAGAGATATAGATAGATTCAATAAAAAAGGCATCTATCATTTTTCAGTCAAACTGCCAATGATATAGCACGGGTGGGCAACCACAGTCCTTGAGGGTCATAACAGTCGGGTTTTCAGGATTTCTACAATGAATAGGCTTGAGATGGATCTGCATGTACTGCTTCCATTGTATGCCAATTAATATCATGCCTATTCATTGTGGAAATCTTGAAAGGTGATCCAGATGGAAACCATCAAAGGTGAAAAGAACTACAACTTCAAAACTGAACTTCAAAAAAGGGAATTATGATGCCATGAGGAAAATGGTGGGAAAGAAACTCAACGACACCGCAAGGAATATGGAGTCTGTAGAAAAAGCCTGGACCTTACTCAAGGGCATGGTGCATGAAGCACAAAACCTGTGCATCCCCAAGTTCAGGAAAGGGTGCAAAAAAAAATAGAGCAAAAAATTCAGTGTGGATAATGAATGCAGTGAAGAAAGCGATAAGTGACAAGAAGGCATCATTCAAAAAATGGAAAAAGGACAAATCAAAGGACAACCAAAAGGAGCACAAAAAACACCAAAAGGAGTGTCACCGAGTGGTTAGGAAAGCAAAAAGAGAATATGAAGAGAGACTGGCGGGGGAAGCAACAAACTTCAAATCATTCTTCAGGTACGTCAAGGGGAAGCAACCAGCAAGGGAGGAAGTGGGACCCTTGGATGATGGAGACAGAAAGGGAGTGGATTGTGGCCACACCTGGATTGTGGCCCTTGAAGAATGTGGTTGCCCACCCCTGATTTATGAGCGTAACCTCATCTAGAGATGTGCAAGTTAAATTTGATCTAGAAGTGAAAAACAGCAACCATAAATGTTACATAATGATCCCGTTGCCTTCAGGTGCACTTAATAGACATTGCGTAACAGAATCTAAGCTACAATATAACATTTCCTTTTTGAATATGATTAAACAGAGCAATTTTTTGCCATCACTCTTCAAGCTAAACATTTCTTTAAATCAGAGAAATGCTTTAGCAACCATTCGTGAATTTTTCTTTATGTTCTGTTGGCAAGGTTATGGTGCATTCTGCATTTTATCTGCCAAAGCTAAATCAGGAAGTTGCCCTTGGTGCTATAAAAATATACTTTGCCAGGGGATGCCAATGCAAACATGACATTAACAAGAAGCCGAAAGAGAAAGAGGAGTGGCAATACATATGCATTCTTATCCTACTCTGCAACATTTCACAAGCAGACCCTCATTCCAAAGATTGTTGTGAAGAGTCGAGGACCTACGAATCCCGGTCTTCCACATTCTTTGGACGAGCTGGTCTGTTGTTGCTTTTTTGTAGAATGCTGTATGCTCAAGATGTTGGGTGGTTATTCTTGTGCTCAGAGTCAGACAAGCACACTGTCTAAATGCAGTTGAAAACTCAGCTCAGCTTCTCCTGGCCAGATGCAACGATATAACCCAAAGCTAAAAACTCCCTTTAGGTAAATACAGTTCAAACGCAGGATACAAAATTCAGCACAGCTATTTCAGGCCAGATGAAGGAAAGCATCTTGGAGCTTCGAATTCCTTCAAGTAACACAATTAAAAACTCAACTGAAAAGTGCACATGGAAGAAAAGAGCTGGTTTTATCCCCTTATCTCTATCTGTGTCCACACTCATTTCCCCTCCCCCTCCTCCCCAGTACTGCCTCCTTTTAAATATCTCTGAAACACTGGCATATGGCTATGAATTCTCTACTCAGCATTTGGGGCAGTATTCTTTATTGCATGACATGAGGACCAGTGGCAGCTCCCTGACTCTCTCAGTAGACAATATTCTTCACTTTTTCTGGGGGTTTACAACTCGTCCTCCCTCAGGGATGGCTGTTCTACCTTATTCTGGCACTGTGCAGCTCTCAATGAGTTTGAGCTATGTGATTGAACTTGTACACTATTGTTATGATACCATGAAAACAGTTCAGATATTTGGGCATTGGGTAATGGTAGCATAGAACCATAGAAAGATGATGGCAGATAAAGGCCAAATGGCCCATCTAGTCTGCCCATCCCCAGTAACCATTATCTCTTTCCCTCTCTGAGAGATCCCACGTGCCTATCCCAGGCCCTCTTGAATTCAGACACAGTCTCTGTCTCCACCACCTCTTCTGGGAGACTGTTCCATGCATCTGCCACCTTTTCTGTAAAAAAAATATTTCCTTAGATTATTCCGGAGCCTATCACCTCTTAACTTCATCCTATGCCCTCCGTTGCAGAGTTTCCTTTCAAATGAAAGAGACTCAAGAGATGGTGGTTGAGGGAGGGTGTATTGGAGATGTGTGTGGGAGAGTGTGCTGAGAAGGAAGAGGGATGGAAGAGTGTATTGAAGGAAAAAAAAGGCAGAGGGAAAGAAAGAAAGAAAATGCACAGGGAGCATTTCAATTTCATTTTAATTAATGGAGGTGCTCTGAGTGATTTGATTCATTTAGTTGATATATTGGTAATTACCAAAACGTGTTTAAGTAGTCTACAAACACAGTTTCATCAGGACATATTTTTTTCATGGAAAGGGTGGTGGATGTCTGGAATACTTTAATGAGAGGAGTGGGAGGAACACAAACACAGCAGAATTAAAAAAATGTATGGCAGATCAAAGGATCCCTGTATAGGAAAAGGATGGAATCAAAGCAAAACTTAAATGATCTTAATACTTTAAATAGGGGGCATAGAGCAGGGGTGTCAAAGTCCTTCCTCAAGGGCCGCAATCCAGTTGGGTTTTCAGGATTTCCCCAATGAATATGCATAATTCATAAACACAAAGAGCTATATCTATTACAAATTTATAAACTAAAATTTCCACACATCAATCATTCATAATTTTTTAATTTTTAATATTATATTATACTTTTAAAATTACCTATAAACCACAAGTATACTAATACTTCATATTATATAAATAACTGAACCCTTAACAACCTATCCAACCAACCCACTAAAAGTTCATTTCAAAAATGCACTATTGCATGAGATCTATTAGCATACAATATTCATTGGGGAAATCCTGAAAACCCAACTGGACTGCGGCCCTTGAGGAGGGACTTTGACACCCCTGGCATAGAGTGATGTAATCCGTATGGAGTGGCAGGTACAACTCTGGCCATTTTGTTGGGTACACTGGCTACAGGCCTTTATCTAGCATCATTTATTGTGGTACTATGAAAGGAGACTGCCTTTTGTCCCGGGTCTTGGCTACGTTATCAGGTATCAATCCTGTCTTTCACACTGAAAACTGTGTTTTCGTGCCAAAGTGAGCCCAGCCTCTGATATCATAGAACTGGCATGTTTGCCAGTTTGACCTTGAAGCACTGTGAAAATTGTAGCTTTCTCTCTCTGGAGGGTTTATAAACAGACTGCTGAGCTTTCTCCCTCTACTTGTCATTTCTCTGGCACGCTGCCAAGTTTTGTTGGATGTATTCCATCTCAGGTGTGTATAACATTTACAGATTTCACTGATCCTTTCTTCAGCTGCCTGTATTGATATCACCCATTTTAGCTTCATAATTTCTCTGACTGAGCCTTGTGGTGGTGAAAATGTTTGATTCCATTTCGTATGGCTATGGTCATCCTACTGGCAGGAAAGACCCGAAAACCAGACAGTTCTTTTTTTCTGTCATTTGAATGAGGTCCTATCTATCACCAGGACGTTGAAGTACAACATTAACTGCAATTATTGTATTTACCTTTGTAGAGAATGACACGTGAACAAATATTCCCGTCCCTGTCCCTGCCCCATTTCTGCAAGCTCTGTCCTCATCTGCACAAGCCTCAAACATTTTAAAATCATAAGTGTTTGCGGCTTGTGTGGTTAAGGCAGAGCTTGTAGGAAAGGGACAGGGACAGAACTCACGAGGACAGGACAAATTTGTCCCCTGGTCATTCTCTAAGTTTTAGCTTGCACTTTTCCATTGGTAGTTCAAATACAGCAGGTATTTCCCTGTCACTTAGGCCCAGATTCAATAAATGACATCTATAGTTAGGCATCTAATTTAATTTTCTTAATTGGCTTAATTGGCGCTGATATTTGAAAGCAACACTTTAAAAAATTTAAAAACAATTAAAAAAATTAATTAGTCAGTAGGTACCTAACTTGGTGGCATCTGCTACTTTGAGGTAGGCGTCTACACCAAAGTGCCTACCAGCAAGTAGGCATGGTTAGGGGTGGATTTTGGGCATGGTTTGACTTAAGCGCCCTCATTTAGGCCAAGAAAAGCCTGACCTAAATGGGAGTGCTCCTAAAGTTTCAACACCTACTGGTGCCTACGATCACTTAAGTGCCGTTAGGCGCGGTTCTATAAATGGTGCTTAGAGGATGATTGACAGTCATGCTTAATGGCAACTAGAAGTTATGTGCTGCTTATAGAATCAGGGCCATACAGTATAAGAGCTAGATTTACTAATCTATGGTAAAATGGATTAGAAAAATGTTCCATTGTATACGATGAGATATCTAGCAAATAATACATGTTACCAACTTTGGGGCCCTTTTACTGAAGTGTCGTGAAATCTGGGTTTAGCATATTTTCTGATGCCACTACCAAAACCCTTATCCATACCCTTAACACCTCTCACCTAGACTACTGCAACTTGCTTCTCATAGGTCTTCAACATAACCATCTCTCCCCCTTCAATCCATTCAAAATTCTGCCACACGACTTATCTGCCAGAGTCGCCTTGTCTACATCACCCCTCTTCTCAAGTCACTTCATTGGCTCCCTATCCATTTCCACATATAGTTCAAACTCCTCCTATTGACTTACAAGTACATTCACTCTACAGCTTCTCAAAATCTCTCCTCTCTTATCTTTCCCTATACTCCTCCCTAAGAACTCTGTTCATCAGACAAGTCTCTTTTATCTGTACCCTTCTCCTCTACTGCCAACTCCAGACTACGTTGTTTCTCCCTTTCTGCACCATACACCTGGAACAGACTGCCTGAGTCAGTACATCAAGCTTCATCCCAGGCAGTATTCAAATCCAGACTCAAATCCCACCTTTTGAGGCTGCTTTTAAGTCCTAATACCCACTCACTGTTAAAGTAGTGATGCCAGAGAAACTCCTAACCAGCATAGATTTTTGGATAGTAGAGAGATTTGAGATGAAGGCAAAAAAATTGAAGAAAGCTGAATTTGAAAATCAGTGCCAAAGATTGATGTAGTTCAAAAAGTGAAGAAGGAGGGGAAAGAAACAGCAAATGCATAAGGAGGTCTTTGGAAACAGAGATAAGAGCACAGACAGAAGGAACAAGATGCAATGGCGTACCAAGCGGGGGCGGGGGGGGGGGGGGGGGCGGTTCGCTCTGGGTGCATGCCTTAGAGGAGGTGCACAGCCGACCACGTCCGGGTCGTCTGGTGCAGGTCCGCACAGGGCCAGCAAGATCGCATTGGGGCCATTGGCAGCGTCTGGGCTGAAACGGCGATGAGTGGCATCGGCGGCCCACCCATGACACAATTCATGATCAGCAACGCCCCCCCCCCCCTCCTGCGATGACACTTAAGATCGGCAACGGGCCTCTTTCTACCCCCCGCATCAACAGAACTTCAGATCGGCAAAGCGGTGCTTAGTCAAAAGCTTCCCCTCTGACTGAACTGCCTGGGCGGAAACAGGAAGCTGAGTCAGAAAGAAGCTTTGGACTGAGCACCACGTTGCCGATCTGAAGTTCTGTTGATGCTGGAAGTAGAAGGAGGCCCATTGCTGATCTTAAGTGTCATCGCGGGAGTGGGGGGTGGGGCGTTGCCGATCTTGTTGCCAAAATCGGAAAGGTGAGAGGAAGGGAGAGAGATGGGCCTATGGTGGATGGAGAGATTGAGAGAAGGGGGCAGATGATGGAAGGGGGAGAGAGAAGAGGGCAGATGATGGAAATGGAGAGAAGAGGGCAGATGATGGAAGTGGAGAGAATGGGGAGAGAGAAGAGGGCAGATGATGGAAGTTGGGAGAAGGGGGAGAGAAGAGGGCAGATGATGGAAGTGGGGGAGAGAGAAGAGGGCAGATGATGGAAGTGGGGAGAGAGAAGAGGGTAGATGATGGAAGTGGGGAGAAGAGAGAGCAAATGCTGAATTGTAGTGGAGAAAGAGAACACATACTGGATGGAAGGAGGGATAAAGAAAAAGGAAATATACTGGATGGGGAAGAAGATAGAGTTAGTGAGATAGTGGAGGGATGAAGGAAAAGGGTGGCATGCTATGGGTAGACACAGTGAAAAGAGGGAAACTGAGGACTGCATAGTAAGAAAGAATTTAATTTAGACGGAGGCAGAAAATAAAGAAGGAAGACCGGAGAAGGAAAAGGAAGAGAGAGAGGAGAGAGAGATGCCAGAGAACGGGGAAGGAGACAGAGATATCAGATCTGAGTGGAGGAAATGAGAAGAGAGAGATGCTAAAAACCACAGGGGGGAGGGAAAGAGAGATGAAAGGAGAAAGATGCCAGACCATGAGGGAACAGAGGGAAGATGGTGAATGCCAGATCAAAGGGGGGGGGTCTAGAGGAGAGATGCCAGGGGGAGACAGACAGTTTCTGGAAGGGGCAGACTGTGGATGGAATGGGCAGATGCTGGATTGAAGAGACAGGGCAGACGCTGGAAGGAAAAGAGTGAAAAGAAGATAAAAGCAGAAACCAGAGAAAACAAAAGGTAGAAAAAAATAATTTTATTTCTATTTTGTCATTAGAATATATCAGATTTGAAATAAATATTCTGATAGAGACATAACTGGGGACTGCAAAGCCCAGGAAATGCTTCTTTAGCTAGATGGAAGGGGTAAAGAAAGAGGGCACATGATGGAAGGAGGGGATAAATAAAAGGAGGGCACATGATGGGGGGAAAAGGATTGAGTTAGTGAAATACTGGAGGGGGTGAGGGAAAGAGGTGGCAAGCTGTAGGTAGACAGTAAAAAAGGAAATTGATGAGAGGGTAGTAAGAATGTAATCTAGATGGATGCAGAAAATAAATTGAAAAGGAAAATGAAGGAAGAAAGGGATTGCAGAAGAGATGTGGGAGAGGGAAGGAGAGGAGAGAGATGCCAGACCAATGGGGTTGAAAGGAGAGATGGAAGGGGGAGGCATACAGTTTCTGGAAGGGGCATAGAAGGAGAAAAGATGCCATATAGGGGCATAGAAACGGCAGACAGTGGATGGAAGGAAGAGAGTAACATGAGGAAAGCAGAAACCAGAGAAGACAAAGGTAGAACAAAAATTTTCTATTTATTTATTGCTTTATGAGATATGTGTCACTGTTTTTGTGGTGTTGCATTGTATGCAGAGTCCAGCTTCTTCATGGTTCAATTTAACCTTTGTCTATGTATTTCTATTTTATCCCCCCTTTTACAAAACTGTGGAGCGTTTTTTAGCGCTAGCCATGGTGGTAGCAGCTCTGATGCTCAGAATTCTATGAGCGTCAGAGCTGTTACCACCTTGGCTAAAATCCACACTACAGTTTTGTAAATGGGGGAGGGGTTAGTTTGTGATGACATATTCCATACTAGGCGAAGGTGTTTTCTGTGTTCTGTGTGTTCGAAAGACATGGTTTTCTGTTAGGATTGACGGTGTACGATTGATCTGTGCTAGTCTGGCTTGTTTAGTTTTACAATGGGTGTATTGATGTTGTATGCTCATTGCAGTATGTAAGATGCTGCCTTTTCCTAGGTACTCATGTGTGACGTGTGGTTTGTTACTAAAAATCATGTTTTTCGTACAAATGGGGGGGAGGTGTCAAAAAATGATGGGCCCCGGGTGTCACATACGCTAGGTACACCACTGACAAGATGATCAGAAAATTTAAATCACCAGATAACAAAGGTATGAAAAATGCTTTTATTTTCAATTTAGTGATGGAAATATGTTAATTTTGAAAATTTACATCTGTTGTCTTTATACAGTATTATGTTCAGAAAGAAATGCATTTCTATTTCTCTTGTATTGTATTATGTGCAAAGTCTGGCATCTTAGTGTTTTGTTTGTGTATATTAGCACTTTTGTGGGTCTGTATTTAAAAAGGGTATTTTAAAAAATGTTTTCTGCATGTGTGACTGAGGCCAAGTATTCTGGTGGCGATGGAAACTTTGGTTGGTGTCGTAGCCCTAAGTAGGAAGACATCTGTTAGCTCTCCTTGAGCTCTTTTGGACTCAAAACGTCCTCAACTTAAAAATTAGTGAAGACCGCTGCACTGCATCATAAATACAACATATGGTAAAAGGGACCATTAACCCTAAAAGCACACAGTAAATTCTGTCATCTAAATTATAAACTCTGGAAAACAAAAACATTTTCTTTATCTTTGCAAAGATAACAATATCATTAGTTTCTCAAATATCCATAGTCACTCAAGCACCAGTGAGTTAATCGATACCCCAATTAGCAGGAAGTGGCCTGGGAAAGAGGAGCATTCAAAGAAAATAACAATAATAAATTTGGAATTAAAGGATAGTGCATACTAATGCCTTTATAGCATGTAATCTGCCAGTGAGTCCAATTTTCTGCAATAGGCCCTGTGGCAGATAATGTACCTTTGCACATACTGACCACTAAAATGATCTCCATTGTGCTTTAATTGTTGGATATCCTGCCACCAGTACAGCCGACTACTTCTTCAGGATATGTCTCTCAGAATGAATATCTGGTGATAGGAAACAGCCTGGTGCTTGTGCGATGCCAAAGAAATTTGATAATATATCAAACAGAAAGTAACACCCAGGGCAGGATTAACCAATAGGCCCAGTAGGCACGTGGCTAGGGCCCAAAATGGTCAGGGGGGCTCGATGGAGGGCATCAACATTGTTTTTTCCAAACGGCGATGGGCCCCTCCTGCATCGATCGGCAATGCGGGCCCCACCCCGATCGGCAATGCGGCCTCCCCCCATCGACGGAAAGTAAGACAAGCAAGAAACGCGGGTAAGAAAGGCAACGGGAATTGTAATTGTGCAAGCGGTACTGCTTGCCCAAAGCTTCCCTCTGATGCAGCTTCCTGTTTCCGCCTGGGCGCATGGTGGGGTAGGGCGGGGCAGGGGGCCCTCGATGAATTAATCCTGCCCTGGTAATACCCACACTGAATATCTGTGCCACACATGGCTCATCTAGCATTGATTTAACTGTAAGAATTCTTTCATACCATATGTTGTCAGATAAGGCACAAAAAGGTACATGATACATATGTACCTAATCCCCTCTTTTACGAAATTGTGATAGCAGTTTCTAGTGTGGCGAGCCACGCTGAATGGCCCTCGCTCCTCCCGACGCTCATAGGAACTTAATTCATCGCAGTTTCGTAAAAGGAGGCCTAAATGACTAGAATACTGACATATATTTATATAAATGGCAAAAGATATGGCTATATACTTATACATACATATCTTTGATAGTATATATTTTACAAGTGAATCTGGGTGAAGCATGGCAGAACTCACATGCTTGTAATTACAGAATATTATCCACCCCATATTCATAACTACTCGTATTTTACTGGCCAGAATCAGCCGCTGACTGGTTAAATAGAGTTTAACCAGATTACTGTGAATATCCAGCATGAAATAACCAGTTATCTCTGTTCACAATTTAGGGTTAGCAGCTAAAACTTAACGGGCACGATAACTAGTAAAATTGAGTGCTGACTGGCCAAGTTTAGCAGCAAATCAGGCTGCATAAATATCAGGCCTATCTTTAGTCACTATTAACTTACCCCTCCCCACTTTATGAAGCCATGCAAAGCTTTTTTTATCGCTGGCTGCAGCGGTAAAAACTCCGATGCTCATAGACTTCCTATGAGCATCGGAGCTAATACAGCCATGGCCAGCGATAAAAAAGCCTAATGCGGCTTCATAAAAGGGGGCCTTAATTGGGCAGTGCTGAAAATGGACTTAGCTGGTTAAGTTAATGCCGACCAAAAAAACCCCCAGCATTAACTATCTGGAGTCAGCATCGACCACGGGATTTATGCAGCCTATCTCCCACGGTCTGAATATCGGACCTTAGAAGTTCTGTGCGTATTTCCCAAATCTAGGTGCAAATATTTACACCAGCTCCATGACTGATGTTAGTGCTAGTGCCAAAGAACACGTGCGTTCATATAAAGCTGGTTAAGTTGGTATAGAAAAGTCAGTGCCTACTGTCCTTTATAGAATACACTTCACATAGGAACCTCTTTCTAGAGCTGCCCTTAGAATGTCAACAACTGAAAGATGCTTCTATGAGCAGTATAAATTCTGATATTACTAATCTCCTTGGTTAATAATTCATAAAATTTCTGATACATGAGAGAAAACAAATCAAAGTGCAATGATCTCATTCAGACTATATCATAAAACAACACAGTTTGTAATGTTAGGGTTGTGAGGGACATGCTCACCTCTTAATAGAGGTTAGCTTTCATCTTTTGACTGTTTCAAAGACCCATAATAAAATGTAATGATGTAATTATATAAAGACAAGGGCCAAAGCAGTGCCTAAGCCGTGAGTGAGCTCAAAGCTTGATAACAGAATCCTAAAACTATTTATAAAAAAACATACATTTTGTATGACGCACAATCTTTGAGACGTAATATGCAAGTACTTAATACATTAATTAAAAAAATCTCAGTAATATTAATCTCATTTTGTTGATTTTTGAGAAATTTAACCCCTCCCCCCTTTTATCAAGCTGCATTAGGTTTTTTTATCGCCAGTCGCTGTGGTAAAAGCTCCGACACTCATAGAATTCCTATGAGTGTCAGAGCTTTTACTGCAGCAGCCGGCAATAAAAAACCCTAATGTTGCTTGATAAAAAGGGTGGGGGGGAGGGAGTAAGTCTCAGTATCATTTTTAGAAGACATGCACAGCTATGGGCTTTATGTACAACACACAATGGAGGAATATCTACGAATATTTTTGAAAACAGAGGGGTAGATATTCAGCCAGTGGTAGTGAGCATATTTTTAATCACTACCAGCATTATTCCCAGATATATAATGCTGGGCCATGTCTGGGCATATGTGGCTAGCTAGCTCATATGAGGTTAAGTGAAATATTCAGCACTTAACCACCTAAGTGACACTACATAAAGATAGGACTAACTTTTATGTGGTCTGATTTACCTGCTAACCTTAGGCACACTTAACCACGTAAATGCTGACTCTGCTCCCAGACTGCTCACAAATAGCTGCCTTTGAGTTTAATAGTCTATGATGATATTCAGTGGCATGAACCGGTAGAGAATGACATGGGGATTGGTACCTGTGATTAACTGTGAAGTGAGGATGGAGACAGAGCCTGCAGGGATGGGGCAAGGACGGGGACCGAGCCTGTGGAATGGGGTGGGGATAGGGCAGAATTGGGCTGGGGATAGGGACTGAGCCCTTGGGGACAGGGACAAACTTTCTCCCAGTGTCATTCTCCAAACACTTGAGACTAGTTTCAATTTGTAAACACTTAACATATCTCAGGCATTCAATGATTTTAAAAAAACTGCAGAAGTTGCTTTTGGATATAAATAAACTATTTTTTTTTTAAATTCCATTTTCTATACTGTTCTCTCAGGGGAGCTCAGAATGGTTTACATGAATTTATTGAGGTACTTGCACATTTTTCCCTGTCTGTCCTGGCTGGCTCACAACCTATCTAATGTACTTGGGGAAATGGGAGGATTGGGTGACTTGTCCAGAGTCACAGGGAGAAGTGTGTGTTTGAGCCCACAGTCTCAGGGTGCTGTAACTTTAACCACTGTGCCACACTCTCCCCCTCCCCCATTTAACTACTATTAAATGACATCATTTGGTCTGGTCTGCCTTTGATAAGAACATAAGAACATAAGAAGTTGCCTCCACCGGGATCAGACCAGAGGTCCATCGCGCCCAGCGGTCCGCACCCGCGGCGGCCTATCAGGTCCATGACCTGTCAAGTGTTCCCTGCCCTAAAAAAACTATCCTTACTTCTATCCGTATCCCTCAATCCCCTTTTCCTTCAGGAATTTATCCAAACCTTCCTTGAATCCCTGTAGTGTCTTCTGCCCCACCACAACCTCCGGGAGTGCGTTCCATGTGTCCACCACTCTTTGGGTGAAGAAGAACTTCCTGGCATTGGTTCTAAACCTATCCCCTTTCAGTTTCTCCGAGTGCCCCCTTGTACTTGTTGTTCCCCACAGTCTGAAGAATCTGTCCCTGTCTACCTTATCTATGCCTTTCAGGATCTTGAAAGTTTGTATCATGTCTCCTCTAAGTCTCCTCTTTTCCAGGGAGAACAGCCCCAGCTGTTCTAGCCTGTCGGCATACGAAAGGTTTTCCATACCTCTTACCATTTTCGTCGCTCTTCTCTGGACCCCCTCAAGCAATGCTATGTCCTTCTTGAGGTACGGTGACCAATACTGGACACAGTACTCCAGAAGCGGGCGCACCATTGCACGGTACAGTGGCATGATGACTTCCTTTGTCCTGGTCGTGATACCCTTCTTGATGATACCCAGCATTCTGTTTGCTTTCTTTGAGGCTGTCGCGCATTGTGCTGATGCTTTCATTGTTGTATCCACCAGCACACCCAGGTCTCTTTCAAGGGTACTTACATCTAGCAATGTTCCCCCCATTGTATAGCTGAACATCGGGTTCTTTTTCCCAACATGCTTGACCTTGCATTTCTCTATATTAAAACGCATCTGCCACTTTTTGGCCCACTCTTCCAGCTTCGTTAGGTCCCTTTGCAGGTTTTCACAGTCTTCCGTGGTTCTAACCCTGCTGCAGAGTTTGGTGTCATCTGCAAATTTGATAACCTCACATTTCGTCCCTGTCTCCAGATCGTTTATAAATATATTGAACAGGAGCGGTCCCAACACCGACCCCTGCGGAACTCCGCTCGTGACCCGTTGCCAGTCTGAGTATTTGCCCTTCACTCCAACCCTCTGTTTTCTGCCCACCAACCAGTGTTTAATCCATCGGTATACATCCCCCTCCACTCCGTGGTTCCACAGCTTCTTAAGCAGCCGTTCGTGGGGTACCTTGTCGAAAGCTTTTTGGAAGTCGAGGTAAATTATGTCTACGGGTTCCCCTTTGTCTATCTGGCTGTTTATTCCCTCAAAGAAATGTAGTAAGTTTGTGAGGCAAGACCTTCCCTTGCAGAAGCCATGTTGGCTCTCCCTCAGCTGCCCATTTTTTTCCATGTGCTCGCAGATGCTGTCCTTAATAAGTGCTTCCATCATCTTACCCGGAACCGAAGTCAAGCTCACCGGCCTGTAGTTTCCCGGGTCTCCTCTTGATCCTTTCTTAAAGATAGGCGTGACATTTGCTATTTTCCAGTCCTCCGGGATCTCCCCAGTTTTCAATGATAGATTACATATTTGCCGGAGTGTTTCCGCTATTTCCTTTCTCAGTTCTTTTAGTACCCTTGGGTGGATTCCATCCGGGCCCGGTGATTTGTCGCTTTTTAATCTATCTATCTGTCGTAGGACGTCCTCATGGCTTACTTCTATTCGCTCCAGCTTTTCATCTAGATCCCCACTTATAATCTCCTCAGGTTCTGGTACATTGGATGTGTCCTCGCTCGTGAAGACCGACGAGAAAAACTTGTTTAACCTGTCTGCTACCTCTTTTTCCTCTCTTACCACTTCCTTTCTGTTTCCATCATCCAACGGTCCCACTTCCTCCCTTGCCGGTTGCCTCCCCTTCACGTACCTAAAGAACGATTTGAAGTTTCTCGCCTCCCCAGCCAGCTTCTCTTCGTATTCTCTTTTTGCTTCCCTAACTACTCGGTGGCACTCTTTCTGGTGTTTTTTGTGTTCCTTCCGGTTTTCCTCAGTTTGGTCCTTTTTCCATTTTCTGAATGATGATTTCTTGTCGCTTATCGCCTTCTTCACTTCCTTTGTTATCCACACCTTGTTTTTTGTTTGATTCTGTTTGCGCCCTTTCCTAAACCTGGGGATGTACATGTTTTGTGCTTTTTGCACCGTGTTCTTGAGTAGGGACCAGGCTTTCTCTACGGTCTCCATCTTCCGTGAGCTGTTTCTGAGTTTATGTCTCACCATTTTCCTCATAGCTTCGTAGTTCCCTTTTCTGAAGTTGAGTGCCGTCGCTGTGGTTCTCTTCACTTTTGATGTTCCCATTTCTAGTTTGTACTGGATCATGTTGTGATCAATGTTCCCTCTAAGGATTGATGAGGTGTGTGCAAAAAAAAATATGCATGAGCGACAAGTTACATATTCCACAAATTTATGAGCAGGCACGGAGGATGCATTTTTAAACAAATGTAGTTTATCCTTGTACTCCTTATGTATTTTTAATCATCTATGGATATGTTTGTATGTTTATTGTTCAAATGGTTTTATTTATTTCCCAAAATTTATTTTTGTTATACACATTGAAAATATTTGATATTGCATTTAAATCAAAATCTCAATAAACTTGAAACTTGAAACGAGTGCCCATGAGATTGTGGGAGGGTTAAATACTCAAAACTTAGAAGAATAACAATTTACTTAAAGTTTTTGCTTCGCCAGCTTTCTGGTATCTTTACATAATGCAGTGGTGTACCTAGCATATGTAACACCCAGGGCCCATCATTTTTTGGCACCCCCCCATCTGTCCGAAAAACATGATTTTTAGTAACAAGCCACCCGTCACACATGAGTATCTAAGAAAAGGCAGCATCTTACATATTGCAGTGAACAGTACATCAATACACCCATTATAAAACTAAACAAGCCAGACCAGCACAGATCAATCCTACACCGTCAATCCTAACAGAAAACTATGTCTTTCGAACACACAGAACACACCTTCGCCTATTATGGAATATGTAATCACAAACTAACCCCTCCCTCTTTTACAAAACTGTAGTGTGGATTTTAGCTACGGAGGTAACAGCTCTGATGCTCATAGAATTCTGAGCATCAGAGCTGCTACCACCACGGCTGGTGCTAAAAAACGCTTCACAGTTTTGTAAAAGGGGGGATAAAATAAAAATACATAGACAAAGGTTAAATTGAACCAGCAAGAAGCTGGACTCTGCATACAATGCTTCACAGAAACAGTGACACATGTCTCCTAAAGCAATAAATAAATAGAAATTTTTTTTCTACCTTTGTCTTCTGTGGTTTCTGCTTTCCTCATCTTCTTGTAACTCTCTTCCTTCCATCCACTGTCTGCCGTCTCTCTTCCCCTATATGGCATTTTCTCTCCTTCTATGCCCCTTCCAGAAACTGTATGCCTCCCCCTTTCATCTCTCCTTTCACCCCCATTGGTCTGGCATCTCTCTCCTCTCCTTCCCTCTCCCACACCTCTCCTCTGCAATCCCTTTCCCTTTTTTCCCTCATTTCCCTTTTCAATTTATTTTCTGCATCTGTCTAGATTATGTTCTTACTACCCTCTCATCAATGTCCTTTTTTACTGTCTACCTAAAGCTTGCCACCTCTTTCCCTCACCCCAGTGTTTCCCTAACTCAATCCTTTTCTCCCCATCATGTGCCCTCCTTTTATTTATCCCCTTCTTCCATCATGTACCCTCTTTCTCCAACCCTTCCATCTAGTACCTTCTCCTCTCTCTGTCCACTTCCATCCAGCATCTGCTCCCCTCTTTCTCTCCTCCCATTTCCTTCTGGCATTTGCTGCCTTATCTCTCCCATCTGCACTTCCATCCAGCATAGGCTCCCCACTACCATCCAATGTCTGCCCTTTCTCCCTCCATCCACCCCTCTTCAATCAGCATCTTCCCCCTTTCTTTCCCTCCAATATCCTTCCCCCTTATGTCTCTCCCCTTTCTCTGTACATCAATTCCATCAGCACCACCCTTCCATACCACCCTGCCCCTTTTCTTTCCCTCCACCACTCTTCCATTCCAGCAGTCCTGCTCCTTTCTCTCCCTTCATGCAGCAAGGTCCCACAATGGAGACGTCTAACCTCGGCCTGCCCCGGAACTCTTACTGCAGCAGCCGCCCGTCTAGGCAGGAACAGGAAGTGACTGTTGCAGTAAGAGTTCCGGGTCAGGCCGAGGTTAGACGTCTCCACTGATGGATACAGCGCCGCCGCTATAACATTTAAAATAATAGCGATCCGGGGGGGGGGGGGAGTCCGGAGCTGCAGGGGAGAGTGTTGCGGTACCCAGCTGGAGGGAGAAGGAAGATGAGGGAGGAAATGAAAGGAGATGCATCTTAGGCGATCAGGGCAGACCGCCGCCGCTTCGTGTGTGCGCTGTGATGAGAAACTTGTGCGCTGCGATGTAATATTTTGTGCGCCAGCGCACGCCAGCGCAGCTTAGCGGGAACACTGGTTGTGATCACTGTTTCCTAGTGGCCCTACTACTACCACCTCCTTTGCGGGTCCCCCTAGACCGTTGAGGATTAGGTCAAGAGTGGTATCTCCTCGTGTCGGTTCCTGGACCAGCTGCTCCAAGAAGCAATCCCTCACAGCCTCCAGGAACTTTGTTTCCCTCGCGCTGCTGGAGTGTCCAATGCTCCAGTCTATTCTAAGGTGGTTGAAGTCTCCCATAACCGTCACCCTTCCGCTTTTGCATAACTGCCTCAATTCTGCTTCTAGGTCATTGTCACTTGTTTCTGGCTGTCCAGGTGGGCGATAATAAAGTCCCAATTTTGTGTCGGCTCCCTTTCTTCCTGGTAACTTAACCCATAGCGATTCCAAACCTTCTGCCCTTGTTGCCATATCCATCCTGGTCGAGTGAATGGAGTCCTTTATGTATAGCGCTATTCCTCCTCCCTTCTTACATGTCCTGTCTTTCCTTTAGAGTTTATAACCTGGTAGTACTACGTCCCATTTGTTGTCCTCAGACCACCATGTTTCTGTGATTCCAATTATGTCTAGGTCCTCTTTGTTGGCCATGACTTCCAGCTCTCCCATTTTGGTCCGTAGACTCCTTGCATTGGCGTACAAGCAATTTAAGTTTTGGTTTTTTACTTTCCCTGTTGTTCTTCCTTGTGGATTGATTCTCTTGTCGTCCCCTTCTTGGGGTGCCAGCCCCTGAGTTCCATTTTGTTCTTCCCCTTCCCATGGTGTGATTTCTTTGTCCTCAGCTGTCTTCCTCATTTCTGCATGTCCTTTTAGTTCCTGTTGTTTTTCCTTCTTTTCGCTCTCTAATTTCACTTGTTCCTTGAACTCTTATAGTTCGTCTTTGAGTCCTTTTTCGCAATTTTCCCGCTTGCCTTTGAGGCCTACTTTGCATTTTTCCCTTTCAGTATCTTCCTTTCATATTCCTTCCCAAAGCGTCGACACCAGATCGACTGTCAGCTTTCCCCCTCTCCTCAGTTTAAAGCCTTGTCTATTGTGCTCTTGACGTTATTTGCCAGCATTCTTGTTCCTGTCGTGCTCAGGTGCAGTCCGTCCCTCCTGTAGAGCTTGTTCTTACCCCAAAAAGTTGACCAGTTCCTTACAAAGTGGAAGCCTTCCTCTTCGCACCATCTCCTCAGCCATGCGTTTATGGCTTGCAGCTCAGTCTGCCTCCTTACATCTGCCCTCGGTACTGGCAGGATCTCTGAGAAAGCTATCTTCCGTGTCCTCAGCTTCAACTTCCTTCCCAGGGTCTGGAACTGCTCGGTTAGTGTAGTCCTGCTGTAATTTCTTCTGCTGACGTCGTTTGTTCCAACGTGGATTATCACCGCTGTCTCCGCTCCTTCCAGGATCCTCTCGATTTTGTTGGTGATGTCCTTCGTTCTTGCCCCTGGGAGACATGTCACTAGCCGGTCCTCTCTCCCTCCTGCTATGTGACTGTCAACTTCTCTCAGGATTGAGTCTCCCACTATGACTGCAGATTTCCCCTTCTTCAGTTTCCTTTTGGGTCTTAAGTCTGCATCTTTGGTGTGGTCCTCTACTTCTCCCTCAGGGTTCTGGTGGGTCTTGGCCTCCTCTCTCTGCTCGGGTATTCCACAAAGTCCTTCTCCCCCGGCGTCTGGTGGATTCCGTCCTCCATCTGGTGGATTCTGTCTTTCATCAGTTGGGTCCTGTCCGACTTGCTGGTGATCCTGTACCCCCACCATCCTGCAGGCCTCCTCGATGAATTTCTTTAGCTCCCTAACTTGCTCCTCAATGTGGCTGTCTCTGGTGGGGTCCTCAGTTGCCCAGCACGGTTCTTCTAAAGCACGGAGCCCCTCCAGCTCCTGGACCTTGACCTGCAGTCTCCCGACCTCACTCTTCAGGCTTTCCAGTTCCTGACACCGACTGCATATGTACGCCTGCCTCCCGGAGGGGAGGTAGTCGTACATATGACACTCTGTGCAGTAGACTGGGAAGCTCCGCTGGGTGCCTGCTGCCTCCATTTCTTCTTCTCCTTTCTTTAGTCTCTCAGTGTGTGTGAGGTGTAAAAGTGGTGCCTGGCGTGCAGCTACCTGAAAAAGAAGGGAAAGAGAATGAGTAAGAGAAGAAAATACCTACAGTTTGTGGTTTAGATGTAGCTGCTGGGCGCCTGGCTCCTTCACAAGGCTCCTTTGCAAAGGCGCTCTCGCTAAGGCAAGCGCCTTTGCTGCTCGCCTTCACTGCGCGCCGAACGGCTGCGCGCCGTTGGCTCCCCCCTTTTAAGGGGGAGTCCGGGCGTTCCGACGCTACTGGTGACTCGTGGGGGGTGGGCGTAGCTTTCTCTCGCCGCTACCCCACTCTGCCTGCCTTCGCCTGCTGTTCCTCCCTCGTGTCCTCCTCGCTCTCTCCTAAGCCTCCTCCACGCTCTCTCCTGGTGCCTGCTTGTGCCTGCTGCCTCCCCGACTCGGCCCGAAGCAAGATGTGGCAACAAGTCTTGTCTGCTGATCAGACTCCTGCCAACTGCAACATCCTTCCTTCAGGTGCCCAGCTTCTGAAGCATCTTACTGTTACTGCAACAGATTCATCCATCATTGCTGGCATCAAGGGACATTTCTAACATTTAATTGGCCCTTATTTTCCTGTTCATCCACTACATGGTTTAGGTTCTCTTCTATACCCATGTCTGATATGTGTGGTGCAGTGGCTTGAGTTACAGCCTCAGTACCCTGAAGTTGTGGGTTCAAATCCCACACTGCTTCTTGTGATCCTGGGCAAGTCACTTAATTCCCCCCCAGGTACATTAGGTAGAGTATGAGCCCTCCAGGACAGATAGGGGAAAATGCTAGAGTACCTGAATTTAAACCACTTACACTATAAGTAGTATATAAATAATAAAAATAAATCTTCCCAGATGATGTAAAAACATAGGCAACTGAATCTTTGGGAAGGTTGTACCAAAACCAGATTGAAATGGCAGACTCTATTTGTGATTTATAAATAGTTGTACAGAATATTGTCCCTTTTCATACTTTAATAAAAAGATTTAAATATAAAATCATAAGTGTTTGATGTTTATGCAAATGAGGTACATGCCAAAATTATACATACAATTTTTAGCACTTTTTATAGAATTAGGGAGTTAGGTCCTGATTTTATAAATGACGCATAAATTTAGATACCTAGATTGGCACGCCTAGCTGATCTAGACACTTAACTTAATTTTCTTAATTGGCTTAATTGGCACCATTAATTGAAAGTGCCATTAAACATAATTTAAAAAACCATTACAAAAATTAATTAGCTAGTAGGTGCCTAACTTGGTAGGCACCTACCACTTTGAGGTAAGCATCTACTCTGAGGTCTGCCAATAAGTAGATGAGATTAGAGAGGGATTCTGAATGGACTTTGGGTGTGGCTTGACTCAGGCGCACTTATATAGGCCAAGAAAAGCATGGTCTAAATGGGAGTGCATCTGTTTTTCAAAGCTGTGCTAGCGGCTGCAGCGCTGTAATGGCCCTGAAGCCCAAAGAGATTTAAAGGGCTTTGGGGCTGTTGCCGCTCGGCAACCGCTAGCGTGACTTTGTAAAACTCCTACCGGTGCCTAAGATTGCTTAGGCGCTGCTAGGCATGATTCCATAAAGGCGCTTAGGAATTAGGCACTGTTTATAGAATCAGGGCCATAGTGCCCAAAATTGTGTGCACTTTTAAAGAATAAGGGCTATATGTATATGCAAATTACAAGAGTATAATAACTGGTTGTTACTTGTGCTTTACAGCCAATTATTGGCTATAATTAGAGTTAATTAGTGCTAATTTGGAGCTGTGTGCACAACTGCCTTTAGTCACTATGGGCTAGATTCACTAATCTGCCTCTCTGTGCCCGATCCGTGGGCGATTGCATGCAGGCCGACAAATTCACTAAATGCCTGCATGCAAATGGGGACGATCGTTGGCTCGCCCCCCACCAACCGCACAGATCGCTGTAGAGCGATCCTTGAGCATGCGCAGACCATCTTCCTGGCAGAGCTTTTTTTACTAGCTGACTGTTTTTAAAAACTTTTTTACTGTTTTTTCTACTTCGTGAGCCCGTGGTTTTAACCCGCTTTAAACCCGCAGGTTAAAACCACAGGCTCGCACTGCGGGGAAGGGCAGGTGAGTTGGGCCTGAACAGGGCAGGAGATTGGGGCTGAGCAGGGCGGCGAGACAGCTGGAAAGTTGGGGGCTGAGAGCAGGAGATCGGGCAGAGAGCAGGTTGAGGCAGAGAGAGAGTCGGGGAGGCAGAAAGCAGGTCGCGGCAGAGAGCAGAGGCAGACAGCAGGTTTATTTCAGGGCTGCAGGACTGGCAGGACAGTCAGAAAGGAGGTGATTGACTGGTCCCCAGCAGTTGCTTTTTGTTGATCGGCCAGCCCAGTCGGTGTTCAATATTTTTGTTTAGTGAATGCCTACTTTGCATGCCGTTTCCCTCATTTGCATGCATGGATCAGAATTGGATCTGTACAGAAGTTAGTGAATCAGGTCAGAGGGAAATTGGGTCGCAAGGGGCTCACAAACTGATTGGTACACGATCGGTTTGCTTAGTGAATCTAGCCCTATATTTCTATAACCTGAATGCATTAATTCAAGGGTGTGAATCTTCAAAGGGGGTGCTGTCATGGGAGGGGCATGGACGCAGCAGGAGCCATTGCAGAGTACGCATACATAGGTTACAGAATACCTGCATTTACAGACACATTTGCTACATTTTGATGCCCACTTTATACCAGTCCATGAGGTGGCATAAATGGTGGCAACTAACAAGCATGCATAAATTCAAAATGAGTTGCTATTCTGTAACTGAACGTATGCATTTTACAGAATAGTCACTTAGCACACAGTTTCCTGGTGCCTAAGTATGGGCACCCTATACTGAATCCACCCCATACTCCATCAAAAATTACAAAGACTAGGGGACACTCGAAGTTACAGGGAAATACTTTTAAAACTGATAGGAGGAAATATTTTTTCACTCAGAGAATAGTTAAGCTCTGGAAATGCATTGCCAGAGGTTGTGGTAAGAACAGTTAACAGCTGGTTTTAAGAAAGATTTGGACAATTTCCTGGAGGAAAAGTCCATACTCTGTTATTGAGACAAGACACGGGGGAAACCACTGCTTGCCCTGGATTGGTAGCATGGAATGTTGCTATTTTTATGCCAGGTACTAGTGACCTGGATTGGCCACCGTGAAGATGGGCTACTGGGCCAGATGGACCATTGGTCTGACCCAGTATGGCTATTCTTATGTTCTTATGTACTGATATTTGATCTGCATGAAACTTTGTAGAGAAACTCAGTCTTAAGTATCTATACACCCTCATATACATAATCACAGGAAATTGCTGATAACATTGTGTTCTTAGTGTAAGTATCTGGTTTTAAAGTATGAGACACCTTATCATTTAAGGATAACACTATCTTTCATGGAAAATATAAAGCCTGAAGAATGCTGCTAGGATAAACATGCTGAGATTTGTCAATGTTCCAGGACTTCCAGGATTTCCCTGCTGGAATTAATCAAATGTTTTGAACTGCTGTACCAAAATAGGCTATTTCATCTATTAGTCAAGTTTTATAATTGTATCTTGGCTTAGAATTTACAAGAGGTCAACCATGAATAGACAATATGGACCTACCCTGTCAATAAAACAACATCTGTAGAGCTAACAAAGATGTGATTTGTGTTTGAAGTGAAACTAACTTGAACAAAAGGGTAAAGGAGATGGGACTTGATATATTGCTTTTTCTATGTAGTTACAATTAGAGAATGACACGGTGACGGTTTACCCGCGGCCACCGCATTTAAGCCGCGGGTCACCGCCGAAAACGGGGAAGAAAACTAGCAGTCGCTGCGGTGACGGGGACAAGGCCATTCACTGACCGCGGAAACGGTGAACAGGTTTGTCCCCGCGGGCCAATGTACCCCCTTCTAGGAACCGCTATTTACCTGTGTTTCACCGTGCTCCTCATTTGTCAGATCAACCCTTCCTGCCAATCGCAGCAGAAGGGTACCCAACCCCTCCTGCCGGTCCTCCCAATGGCCTCCTCTAAGATCGCCGGCAGGAGGGTACCCAACCCCTCCTGCTGGACCCCCCCCAACGAACCCTCCCACCCCGGAACCCCCTTAGTCTTACTTTCCAAGTTGGACCGGACAGCTCCTCGCTCGTCTGGCCAGCAGGCCTGCCTCCGTCCAAATGAGGCGGGCCCGCCCCTCCCCTCCCCTGCCTCCCAATGGCCTCCCCTAAGATCGCCGGCAGGAGGGTACCCAACCCCTCCTGCTGGACCCCCCCCCCAACGAACCCTCCCACCCCGGAACCCCCTTAGTCTTACTTTCCAAGTTGGACCGGACAGCTCCTCGCTCGTCTGGCCAGCAGGCCTGCCTCCGTCCAAATGAGGCGGGCTCGCCCCTCCCCTCCCCTGCCTAACCCACAGGATCCTAGGGCCTGATTGGCCCAAGCACCTAAGGCCCCTCCTATAGCGGGAGTGGCTTTAGGTGACTAGACCAATCAGGCCCTAGGATCCTGTGGGTTGGGCAGGGTAGGGGCGGGCCCGCCTCATTTGGACGGAGGCAAGCCTGCTGGCCATACGTGTGAGGAGCCGTCCGGTCCAACTTGGAAAGTAAGACTAAGGGGGTTCCGGGGTGGGAGGTTTCGTTGGGGGTGGGTCCAGCAGGAGGGGTTGGGTACCCTCCTGCCGGCGATCTTAGGGGAGGCAATTGGGAGGACCGGCAGGAGGGGTTGGGTACCCTTCTGCCTCGATTGTCGGGAGGGCCGTTGGGGGGGTCTACAGGAGGGGTTGGGTGCCCTCCTGCCGTGATCGCTGGGGGGAGGGGAGACTTGCAGCCGTAGCCACGGTCACTATGCTAATCACGGCAGCATTTAAAGTACATGTCGTGTTTGTTTTTGCATTGCTAGCCCCAGGGGTGGTGGAAGATTAGTGATTGAAAAACTGTATGAAAAATAACTATTTTAAATTTAGTGATCAAAATGTGTCAGTTTTGAGAATTTTTATTAATTAATTTTTTCTCTGCGTGTTTTGTTTTTGTATAGTTATTAACTAATATTTAACTAAGTTTTAAAGTTTTAAAGAATGTTTCCTTTATACGTAAATAAAGAAAAGTGAATGGGATTGCAGTGGCGGTGACGGGGCGGTGAATGGGGTGGCAGTGGCGGTGACGGGGCGGTGAAGAGGATGGTGAGACGGGGACGGGGCGGGGACGGGGATGGTGAGACGGGGACGGGGCGGTGACGGGGATGGTGAGACGGGGACGGGGCGGTGACGGGGACCAATTTTTTCACCGTGTCATTCTCTAGTTACAATCAAAGGCCTCGATTCACTAAAGTCAGCGATCGTCGCTAAACCGTCGGTAAACGATTGCTGCTAACCGACCCGATTCACAAAACAGCTCACCGCTTGTTTTCCCCCTCGATCTGCCCATTTTCCGATCTAGCCATGCAAATTTGTAAAACCCCATGCAAAATAGCCAAGCGATTGATTCACTAACATTTGCTTGGCTATTTTGCATCGGGTTTTGCAATCCTACCACCCGACTGCTGTAGACCTTTGTTACCGACTGGTCTGCCGTTTTTTTGTTGGGCTTTTTTTCATTTTTTTTAATGGCACAGATATTTTGCATGTATTACACAAGCAAAATATCTGCCCATTAAAAAAAATGAAACCTCCCCCCACTACTGCTAACAGCCCCCCCACAATGACCCCCGACAATCGTGCCCCCCTGACAAATGCGGCAACCCTAAAACAAATTGCAGGAGAGATGCTCACTCTCTCCTGCCACAAAGACATTCACTCCCTCCCCTCCCTCCAAGAAAAAAGCAGGAAGGATGCCCACTCCCTCCGCCATCAGGACCGCACGCTCCCAGAAGGGAAAAAACAAAAGAAAACAAAAAATGGCAGGAGGGATGGCCACTCCCTCCTGCCAGCAAATACCTCCCCAACTCCATGAAAAAACCCATTAGCAGGGATGCCCACACACTCCTGCCGTCAGCCTCCCCCTCCCTGTACCTTTACGTTGGGAGCAGGAGGGGTGCCCAGTCAGCTCCTCCGGCCTCCTCTAGCTCAATGCTGGCCGTAGGCCCTGCCCCATTGCATCATGTGATACACAGGGAGGGGCCTAAGGCCCTGATTGGCTCAGACACCTTACTGACTTCCCAGAACAGCAAAAGGTTCAGTTAAAAAATAACACATGCAAAATCTCATGCAACATGCACTGTGGAACTTTTGCTCAGTTCATAATTTTAGATCTGTGGAGCAAAAGCCATTTTCTTTGTTACTGACATTTTTTTGTGTGAGGACGCTTCAGGAATCTAAATAATTGAATGAGTAAAAAATTAGAGAATCATACGAGTAAGCTAACTGGAAGGTCCTATTTCTCTATTTTTCCCCCCCAGATTTAAACCTGTCCATTTATTTCTAATATTATATGAGAAGATAAATCTCCAAGCATGTTTTTCTCAAGCCTCTCTAATACAGCAGTATTCTATTTTAAGAAGCATTTTATCTTCAGTAAGTCTTCTTTTTATTTCCATCTATGCAGGTCTACATTTTTTTCTATATAAACATGACAATTTTCTTTTGTGAATTTATTTTTTTTTCAGTAGACCTGCACAGAGAAAGTATCATGTCTCTACTGGTATATTGTTGTTCACAGACATTTTGACGCCAGCAGGTATGATTTATCAAGACTCTACTATTATTGTCAGTTTGTCTGTAAAAGCATTTTTATTTCTCATATAATTTCTTGCAAAAGACTGTTTCCAAAATTAGTTTTGGACATAGTGGCATTGTTCCTTCTGCTCTGTGCAGAATACCCTATGCACGTATTTGTGCATTTTGTAAAATATATAGAAACATAGAAACATGATGGCAGATAAACGCCAAATTGCCCATCCAGTCCGCTAATCCACACCATCTACTATTTCCTCCTCTCCCTAAGAGATCCCATGTGCCTGTCCCATGCTTTCCTGAATTCAGACACAATCTTTGTCTACCGGGAGACTATTCCATGCATCTACCACCCTTTCTGTAAAAATATTTTTTCCTTAGATTACTGGAATTTCTAAGTACCTTTTCTTACTTATAATTTTAATGTATATTTTCTGTAAACCGCTTAGAACTTAACGGATTAGCGGTATATAAGAAATAAATTACATTACATCTTTTAACTTCATTCCATGCCCTCTTATTCCTGAGCTTTCTTTCAAATAAAAGAGACCCGCCTCATGCATATTTATGTCACACAGGTATTTTAACGTTTCTATCATATTTCCCCTCTCTTGCCTTTCCTCCATTTTCTTTCCAGTTTTCTTTTCTCTCTTTTTAGTTCATGATTTTATCTAAGGGGGTGAATCCATCTTTTCTTTTGTTAGGTTTGTGTAATTTTAATGGGGCTACTTCCTCAAGACTGCAGTCTAGTGCTTCATCTCAGAGTCTTACCCGTTCTGTGAGATCTGTGTTTTCGGTTTTGATTTCTCTGAGGTGTGTCTTCAGTCATTTTTGAATTTGGTACTGCCTATGAAGCCTCTTCCCATTTTTTGTTTCATTTCAGAGGCTTTTGATCAATTTTTACTTTTTGGTTGTCTTATGCTGAAGTGTGCAAAAAAATGATCAGTCCATAGCGATTTCATTGCAGGGGTTGTAGTCACCTATATCCTCCTCTCTGCCGAACAGTACATCTAAGGTATGTCCTTTAGAATGGGGTTTTTTTCCTTACAATTTGGTGTAGGCCCTGTCCTTCCAGTTGTTGGACTATCTGTTGGGCTTTTTGACATGTTGGGTCATCTACGTATAGATTAAAGTCACCACAGACCCAGAATGTGGAGAATTTTAGGTTGATTTTTCGATAAGGTTCAAAATGTTTTGCCACCCTTCTGCGTCTAGATTTATTATTATTATTATTTTATTTCTTATATACCGCCAAAGCCGTAGTAGTTCGAGGCGGTTTACAATAAAGAAGGGCTGGACAATCAGCGAATAGTTACAAACAGTGAATACAGATACAGATACACGAATATTTACTATCAGTGAATACAGATACAACAAAGAATCAGCGAATACGGTTACAGCGAGATGTTACAGTCAGCGAATACAGATACAATAAATATGTGTGTGCGGGGGAACGGGCGAAATAGGGACAAAAGTGGGAGGGCAGGGCGAAGGGTAGGGAAAGAGAACTTTGGGAACAGGGGAGGGAGGGAGGGAGGGCTAGGTTGTAGTTCGGTTGAATAGACTAGTTTTTAATAATTTCCTGAAGTTTAGGTAGGATGAGGAGTGTGAGATAATTCTGCTCAGCCAGTCATTTATATGACCTGCTTGGAAGGCAAGTGTTCTGTTTAGGTGACTTTTGTATTGGCAGGCCTTTAGAGTTGGGTGGCTGAAGAGGTGGGCTCTGCGGGTGGGTCTGGAACTATCTAACTTCTGCAAAAGAACTGGGGTCCAAAAAACTCTATATAACAGAAAAAAACAAGTTTATCTCATAGATGCTGTCTCATAGATCTCATCCTCCAAGTCCAAATCCGTGGCCATTGAGTTGCAGAAATCTGCTGCTTAATCTCAATGCTCCAAATGTCCTTAAGGCTAGTTTTAGGTTTTTTTTATTTCGATATTCCGATATTAATTTATACCACTTGGCAGCCTGATGCCCTAGCAAATCTGTCTGGAAGCATAGGCCCGGCAAGCTATACTGATTATTTAAATTTTGCCAATCAGGGAACCCCTTCTGAATGGCCTGCTTTAACTGCAACCACTTATATGCTTGAGACTTTGTAATACCGAATGATTGTTGCAGTTGTGAAAAATCAAGCATTTTCCCATTTGATAATACATCATCTAAAGTATGTATGCCTGTCTGCAGCCAATGTTTCCAGAGGATTTTAGACTCGCCAATTTGAATCTTGGAGTTCAACCATAAGGATTGACACGTGGATTGTTGTACTGGTATAGATGTTAAATTGTTAATGAATTTTAATGTTTTCCAGGTGACACAATGAATACTATTGTCTTTGTAGATTCAGGGCAACTTGATACTCAAAATATGGCTTAACCGTAATGGGGACTTAAGTTGCCATTCTAAAATAAGCCAGTCTGGATGATGCTCCATGAGTTCACGAAGGATTCAATATATACCCTGCCGCATAATAAAAGCTTGATGGTATCTATAAAAATTTGGGAAATTTACCCCCCTCCCTTCCCACCGATTGTGGTTTTTGCAAAGATACTAAAGCAATACTAGCAGTTTTACCCAGCCAAACAAATTTTGTAAGGATCCCATTCAATTTTTTATAAAAGGACCCTTGAAAATAAACCGGCAACATATTCATTTGGTAGTAAACTACAGGCAGAATCATCATTTTGATGGTTTGGACTCTACCCCACCAAGACAGATGTAAAAGGTTCCAATGCTCACACATTTCTTTAACGTTCAATAATAGGGATTTTTCATTTACTGTCATTGTGTCTTCCAATGTTCTCTGAATCATAACACCCAAATATTTTATGCCCTCTTCCTTCCAAAGGAACAGGAATGAATCAAATAAACCCTTTTACACGGTGCACATTTAGGGGTCCTTTTATCAAGCCGCGTTAACAGGGTTAGCGCGTCGGACATTTCATCACACGCTAATCCCCGCAGCCGGCTAAAAAACTAATGCCTGCTCAATGCAGGCATTAGCGGCTAGTGTGGCAGGCAGTTTAACGCGCGGTATTCTACGCGTTAAACCCCTACCGCAGCTTGATAGAAGGACCCTTTAATGGAAGAACCTCTGATTTACTCCAATTTATTTTGTAACCAAATCGATCAATCAATTCCAGTATATGTGGTATGGTAGACTCAGGATTCCTCAAATGCAGCAATATATCATTCTGCATAGGCCGAAACCTTATACTCTCGTCCTGCATATTGTCACCACCTATGCTTTCGCCAAGCGGTTTAGGCAGCCTGGCAGTGACACATGACTTAAACTCTTGTGTGAGCCCCTTTGAAGTAGGGAAACCTTTCAAATAGGATACCCCTAGGTTACTACCTAGCACAGCCGGTATGTGTTCCTTTATAGAAAATTCATTAGTCAGAATGGCTTCAATGAAAATTATAAGCTTTATTAGGCCACTGGCCTCAGCAACACAAAGTAATCCCAGTTCCACCAGTGGCATAAACTTTACAAATGAGAAAAGAATTCTTCAAAACCAAAATATAATTCAGTCTGCTCTGGGCTTTATCAAATGCAACATAGTCCTAGCATTTCTCTTCACAAGAGTCTTATAATTAGGTAGGCTATCTGCCATCAGAGTTCAAAGTTTTAAATATGTCCAGTTGAAAATGGCTAGCTGGAAAATCCTCATTAAGCTTGAGCTGTATTTCCCAAGCAACAATGGAGCAGTCTTCTAGTCAGCGTTTTGTTTAAACCTCAAAGGCAGGCAGGACTAATTGCTTTTCACAGGTTGCTATAGCAAACAGATAACAGCTGTAAGCCTGCACGGAGGTTTGGTAGAATGAAACCAGGCTGTCTTTCTGCTTAACGTTTTATTTGGCTAAGCTAAGGTTTGTATAGTAAAAACATATAAGCTCTTGTGCTTTATCCAGCTATGTAATCAGGAAGCACACTTGGCAGTTTCCAATAGTATAATTCCTGCCATAACATTTCCCCCATTACCAGCGAGACAGCAGAGAAACAGTAAGTTAAAAGAATCTATCCCTTTGGATTCACAGTTACATAGAAACATAGAAATAGACGGCAGATAAGGGCCACGGCCCATCCAGTTTGCCCACCTTAATGACCCACTCCTACCTTTCTCTGTGAAGAGAACCCACGTGATGATCCCATTTTGTCTTAAAATCGGTCACGCTGCTGGCCTCAATCACCTGAAGTAGAAGACCATTCCAGCGATCTACCACTCTCTCGGTGAAAAAGTATTTTCTGGTGTCACCATGCAGCTTCCATCCCCTGATTTTCCACGAATGCCCTCTTGTAGCCGTGGGACCTTTGAAAAAAAAGATATCTTCTTATGCAATCTCTTCTTATGCAATCTCTTCTTATGCAATCTCCATTTGTTCAGGCTGTGTTTCAAACGGAGCACTACTCTCTTCAATCATCATAGGCTCAGGCATACAGGATTCTGCAGGGGAGTTCACCATCTGCTCCTCCCTTATGTCCCAGTCGGACTCAGCACACTGTCCTGGCTTCTTCCAGGAAAGTACAGCCTCACGCTGGGCTCCTTGCCTCTGCACTGCTCCTGTCTCACAGGCTTCCCTGGTTCCTTCCTCCTCCCTCCTTAGCTCTCTACAGAGTCTCGTTTTAAGCTGAGGGAAGAAACCACTCCCCCTCTGACTGGGTGGGGGAAGGGCTTTCCTTCCCTCTGCTTGTAACGTTTCTCTCAGGGAAAACTGCTTATCTGCCTTCTGCTTCCCAGACACTGGATAATGAGAGAGCAGAGATTTCTGCTTTTGCTTAGACACTAACTTAGGTAAAGCAAAGCTTCCTTGTTCTGTCTCCATGTCTTCCTCACTGCTTACAGGGTAGTCAGCTGACTTACTCTCTTGGGCACTGACCTGGTCAGCCCTTCTGCACCGGGGTTTGCATGTTTTACTATATTTCCCTGTGATAAACCGCTGGGATGCAGTAGGTTTGTCACAATATGGAATTCCCTGTATCTCCTTTGCCTACTGAATAGCCAACAATAAGGGTTCCAAAACAATATCAAAAAGCAAAGGAGATAAGGGACAGCTTTGTCTAACTTTCCCCTTCAGAAAAAACGCTCTGAAAATGTATTATTAATATATAATCTGGCTGAGGGGGAATTATACAAGGTTTGAATCATTTGTATAAATCCGGGGTCTATACCAAACCAAACCATTGCTTGATACATGAAAGTTCGTTCTACACGTTCAAAGGTATTCTCTGCATCCTAAGAAACAGAGAAGGCCGGGTCATCCATTGTTTTTGCTAAATTTAGCATATGTAATGCCAATCTAGTATTGTTAGATGAATGTCTTTGAGCAACGAAACCCACTCATATAAGGGAAAGCCTTGGCTAGTCTTAGCGCCAATAACTTAGCCAGAAGATTTCTGTCCACATTGATTAAAGAAATAGGCTTGTAGTTTAAAACCAACATGGGATCTTTATTTGGCTTCGGCAAAACAACGGTTAAAGATTCCACCATAGTACCTGATATACAACCCTTAATCAGTTGTGATTGATATAAATTTAGAAGATGAGGAAGCAGTATAATTTGAAATGATTTGAAAAACTCCACTGTGAATCCATCACTACCCGGAGCGGATCCAGCTCTTAGGGACTTCAATGCTACCTGGAGTTCCCTAAGTGATATAGACGCTTCTAGACTTCCTTTTATATGCTCGGGAATTTTTGGCCCATGAATTAACTTTAAAAATTTGAATCCCTCAATTTCTTTATCTGAATAAAGCTCAGAAGAATATAAAGCGTTGTAATAATCCAAAAATTGTTTTAAAATGTTTCCAATTTAAGTATGAATTTTACCTTTCTCATCTACAATAGTCACAATCTTTACTTTTCTTTTTTTGGCTTTAAGATAGTTAGCCAATAATTTTCCATAATACAGAGCCTGCTGAGAAAACAAATCTTTCCTAGCCAATTGTGATGAAATCTCATTATATTTATATTTAGCTTTCAAAAGGGCACTCAACGTAACTTGTTCCCATTTCGAGGCTAATTGTGACTCTAAAGTCAAAATATTTTGTTCCAAATTTGAAAATTCTGATTTTAGCAGTTTCCTAATATGCACTGAATATGAAATTATTTGCCCTCTCATTGTAGCTTTGAAAGCATCCCAAATTGTTTCCAAAGAGATTTCCTCTGAGATGTTGAGTTGAAAATACTCATTCATATTTAATTGAATTTCCTCGAGAAAGTTCGAATCTGCAATCAATGTATTATTAAACCTCCACACAGGTCTATTTGAATCTTCCTCAGTAAACTGATAGTTTATCTAAATTCCAGCATGATCCGACAAAATGATCGGGTCTATGTTGGCCTTTGTGACCTGTTGAATTAACTGATCTGAAACAAAAAAAATAATAAATTCTTGAAAATGATTTATGAATGTGGGAGCAAAAGGAAAATTCACGAGCATTATAATGAAGAATCTGCCATATATCCTTCAATCCACATGAATTTACAAGATTATCTAGATTGTTTGCTGGGTTGTTTGTCAATTAATGGATCCATGACAGTGTTGAAGTTTCTGGCCACCATAAAATTATTTGTAGCCAATGATAGAATTATTTGTTGGAGTTTTTTTTTAAAGAAATCTGCATGATTGGTGTTAGGAGTGTATACATTGAGAAACGTCAGGGTATCTTTTCCTGAAGTCATATTAACATAGAGCCATCTACCTAATGGATCAGCTCTAAAATTATCGAAGTTAGCAGAGACAATCTTGTTAATAAGGATTGCCTTACCTGCCTTTTTTCCTACTGCTGGGGAAAAAAACAATGCTTTACCCATCCCCCCTCCAATTTTTCCGACTCTACAGCAGAAAGATGAGTTTCTTGAATATAATAAATATCAGCATGCTGACTTTTCAGGAAGTTAAGAACTTTTTTCCTTTTGATAGAGTGATTGAGTCCATTTACATTTAAAGAGTACAATTTTAAAGCCATTTCCTTTTATATATCAGTATCATCAAATAATAAAAAATAATATGTGTTCCCTTACAATTATAACTAATAATTCCACACACCTCCAGGAACTTAAACTATAATCCCCCTCCACCCTCCCCAACCTATCCCTGTAAGTATCTCAATAACTTGGGTGTGCGCATCCTGGCTAGAAATTACTTTCCTCCCCAGACCCCTTAATAACTTTCCAGAAATTAATCTCTGCATGTAATAATTAATACTAAATCAATATGATTTCCATTTGTAGTAAACTATAATCTGATTTCAATTATATTATTAAGTATTGAGTATGTCAATAAAGAATTTACTATATAAATCATTTAACACCTCTATCAGTGTAAGATAAAATAATTCATACCCACTCCATTTGTTTTTTAACATTTAAATAATATCCCATTCAAACTACTTTTGTGTAAATTATTGTTCTAATTGATTCATGCATCCTACAAGATCTTAAGCCTTATATTTACCAAATCCCAACTATTACTTTATTGTTAGAATCACAATTAATACAAATTTTCACTGCCTATTATCAAAGAGATATAAAATACTACATCTAACTCATTAATATCATATATCAGTGTTTTTCAACCTTTTTATACCCGTGAACCAGCAGAAATAAAATAATTATTTTGTGGACCGGCAAACTACTAAGACTGAAATTTAAAAAACACATTTCCGCCCTGTCTCCATGAGCTCGGTTCCCACAAACCATCTGATCCCATCCGTACAAGCCTCAGTTATGATTTTATACTGAACGTATTTTATTAAAGTATAAAAAGAAACAATATTCTGTACGATTGTCATTTTATAAATACAAATATACAGAGCAAGGACCAACAAAATCCCTGTCTCCCCTCCCCTTCACATATATCCCCTCTACTATCAAGAAAAATGAACAAGCCAAATTATTACAGAATGCTACACAGAAATATTATGCTAACAGACATGGAATAGTATTAGGGGAGTGCAACTAGGCAACTGCTCCCTGGTCAGAGAGAGCCTTAAGCCAGCTGGAAGCTAAAGAAGCACTGCTTGGGCTTTGTAGTCCCCAGTTATGTCGAACACCAGCTCTAGCAGGACGCATATTTCAAATCTGATATATTCTAATGACAAAATAGAAATAAAATGATTTTTTCTACCTTTTGTTGTCTCTGATTTCTGCTTTTATCTTCTTTTCACTCTTTTCCTTCCAGCATCTGCCCTGTCTCTTCAATCCAGCATCTGCCCGTTCCATCCACTGTCTGTCCCATCCAGAAACTGTCTGTCTCCCCCTGCCATCTCTCCTCTAGACCCCCCTCCCTTTGGTCTGGCATCCATCATCTTCTCTCTGTTCCCTCATGGTCTGGCATCTTTCTCCTTTCATCTCTCTTGCCCTCCCCCCTGTGTTTTTTAGCATCTCTCTCTTCTCATTTCCTCCGCTCAGATTTGATATCTCTGTCTCCTTCCCCATTCTCTGACATCTCTCTCTCTTCCCTTTCCTTCTCTTGTCTTCCTTCTTTATTTTCTGCCTCTGTCTAAATTAAATTATTTCTTACTATGCAGTCCTCAGTTTCCCTCTTTTCACTGTGTCTACCCACAGCATGCCACCCCTTTCCTTCACTTCTCCACTATCTCACTTGGGTCCATCTTCTTCCCCCATCCAGCATATGTCCTTTTTCTTTATCCCTCATTCCATCCAGTATAGAAACATAGAAACATAGAAAGATGACGGCAGAAAAGGGCTACAGCCCACCAAGTCTGCCCACTCTACTGACCCACCCCCTTACTAGGCCTCTGTAGGGATCCCACGTAGATGTCCCATTTATTCTTAAAGTCAAGCACGCTAGTGGCCTTGGTCACCTGCTCCGGAAGCTTGTTCCAGCGACCCACCACTCTTTCCGTGAAAAAGTACTTCCTGGCATCACCCTTAAATTTCCCTCCTCTGAGTTTGAGCGGATGCCCTCTAGTGGCCGAGAGTCCCCTGAGTAGGAAGATGTCATCTTCCACCTCGACACGACCTGTGATGTACTTAAACGTCTCTATCATGTCCCCTCTCTCCCTGCGTTCCTCCAGAGTATAGAGCTGCAATTTGTTCAGTCTCTCTTCGTACGAGAGACCCTTGAGCCCCGAGATATTTCTAGTGGCCATCCGCTGAACCGACTCGACTCTAAGCACATCTTTGCGGTAATGTGGCCTCCAGAACTGCCCACAGTACTCCAGATGAGGTCTCACCATGGTTCTGTATAGTGGCATTATGACCTCAGGTTTCCTGCTGACGAAGCTTCTATTGATACATCCCATCATTTGTCTTGCCTTGGATGATGCTTTTTCTACCTGATTTGCAGCCTTCATGTCTGCACTGATGATCACTCCCAAGTCTTGTTCTATTGTCATCCTAGCTAATGTTTCTCCATTTAAGGTGTAAGTTTTGCACAGATTCCTGCTACCAAGGTGCATGACCTTACATTTCTTAGCGTTGAAGCCTAACTGCCATGTCGAGGACCACCTCTCCAGCGCAAGTAGGTCCTGCGTCATATAATCCTGCACATTACTTTCCCTTACTGTATTACATACTTTGGCGTCATCGGCGAATAATGTTACTTTACCCTGAAGCCCTCGTGTCAAGTCCCTTATGAATATGTTAAAAAGCAGTGGACCCAGGACTGAGCCCTGCGGCACTCCGCTGGTCACTTCCGATGTTTCGGAGAAGGTGCCGTTGACTACCACCCTCTGAAGTCTACCACTCAGCCAATCATTGACCCATGTAGTTAGTGTCTCACCTAACCCCATTGATTTCATCTTGTTTAGAAGCCTATGGTGTGGGACACTGTCAAAAGCCTTACTAAAATCCAAGTACACTACGTCCAGAGACTCCCCGGAGTCCAACTTCCTTGTTACCCAATCAAAGAAATCGATGAGATTGGATTGGCATGACCTGCCCCTAGTGAATCCATGTTGATTGGGATCCCTCAGATTCCCCTCCTCCAAGATCATGTCCAGCTTGCGTTTAAGTAGTGTTTCCATGAGTTTACACACTATCGATGTGAGACTTACCGGTCTGTAATTCGCAGCCTCTGTTCTGCTACCCTTTATGTGCAGAGGAACGACGTTGGCTGTTTTCCAGTCTAGGGGGACTCTCCCCGTACGTAGGGAGAGATTGAAGGGCATGGCTAGTGGTTCCGCCAGGACACCGCACAGCTCTCTGAGCACTCTTGGGTGTAATTTGTCTGGTCCCATGGCTTTGCTCACCTCGAGACTTGCCAGTTCGCTGTAAACATCAGCTGGTGTGAACTCGAAATTCTGAAATGGGTCTTCCGCGGTTGGGTTTGCTTCCAGCTGAGGTCCGTGTCCAGGTGCCTCACAGGTAAAGACTGAGCAGAAGTATTCATTCAGTAGTTTGGCTTTGTCGGAGTCTGCTTCTACATAATTTCCATCCGGTGTTCTAAGGCGTACTATTCCGCTGGTGTTCTTTTTCCTATCACTAATATATCTGAAGAAGGATTTGTCCCCTTTCTTGATGTTCTTTGCTAGATTTTCTTCCACTTGGAGTTTGGCCTCCCTAACTGCTGTTTTGACCGCTGCAGACTTGGTCCTGTATTTAATGTCAGCTTCAGCTTCTCCTTCCCCCGTGCGTTTGTGTGAAAGAAATGCTCTTTTTTTCTCCTTGACGAGGTACGAGATTTCATCCGTGAACCATTGAGGTTTCTTGTTTCTCTGTTGTTTATTAACTGATTTTATGTAACGGGTAGTTGCCTCCTATAGGGTCAGTTTCAGGGTTCTCTTTCTCTATTTCCATTCAGTTTTTGCTCTCCCTTCTCCCCACTTCCATCATCTGCCCTCTTCTCTCTCCCCCTTCTCCCCACGTCCATCATCTGCCCATTTTCTCTCTTTCCCCCCACTTCCATCATCTGTCCCCTTCTCTCAATCTCTTCATCCACCACAGGCCCATCTCTTTCCCTTCCTCTCACCTTTCTTTCCGATTTTGGCAACAAGATCGGCAACGCCCCCCCCCCCCCCTGTGATGACACTCAAGTTCGGCAACGGGCCTCCTTCTTCCCCCGGCATCAACAGCACTTCAGATCGGCAACACGGTGTTCAGTCCAAAACTTCCCTCTGACTCGAACTGCCTGGGCGGAAACAGGAAGCTGAGTCAGAGGGAAGTTTTGGGCTGAGCACCCGTTGCTGATTTGAAGTACTGTTGATGCCGGGGGCAGAAGGAGGCCCATTGCCGATCTTGAGTGCCATCGTGGGGGAGGGAGGAGGCCCATTGCCGATCTTGAGTGCCGGGGGGGCAGTTGCCGAACTTGAATTGCGTCGCGGGGGGGGGGGAGCCGCCGATGCCGCTCTTCGCTGTTGCAGCCCAGACACTGCCGATGGCCCCAATCAGATCTTGCCAGCCCTGTGCGGACCGGCAGGAATTTTCTGCGGACCGGCGGTTGAAGAACAGCGTCATATATAATCCCACAATCACCAATCAGACTGCCTTATCCATTCATTTTTTTACTTACCAATCACAACTACCTAACAAACTCCCACCCCAATTAGTTTTATATCTATTTGCCCATTTATACTGCAATTCATACTTAAATTGTCACTACTATTCATCCATACAGCCTATAGCATAGCCTTACAGGGCATACAGGAAGAAATTAAGCCAACAAAAATGGTCCAAAAGAACGAATGACTCAGCTTTGTTCTTCCCAAACTCAATCACCATAGGTTTCCCTCAGAGACTGCATCCATTAATCAACAGTAGAGTCTTCTGTGCCACCACTGCACTAGACTCTCATACTAACTGGATCTGAGGCCCATCTGCCTGAGTTCATCTTGGTAATACAAAGATCTAAAGAAGGAGAGATGGTCTGTTCTTTAGAAGCGTGACTACTGCCTAAATAGAAAAAGGGGCAGCAAAACTGGTTGGACCTTGAGGATTATAACTTTTCCAACATTGCAACCCAAACAGTTTGAAAAGTGCTGTTTAAAAATAGCAATGGACAAGAAGCTGATTTTGCACAGCTATATCATCAAAACTGTTGGCCTGAGTCAACAATCACACCAGCTCTGTTCCACTATTGCAGACACCCGTTTTTCATACTCTCGCTTGTTCTCCTGATACCGCTGAGCTGCCTGGCTGTTTGCAGGGCTGTTAGGGTTTGGCTCATCCCGTAATTACCGTATGGATGTTAAAATTGAGGATAGTTCCATCTTCAAAAGGTGTTCCCTCTGACCCAGATATTACCGTGTTCCACACCATGATCCTAGTAAGCGATCCTGAAGCATGCACAGACCATCTTCTTTGGCTGTAGATGGTCTGCACATGCTTACAGAGCTGTAAGCTGCTTTTTTTTTCCTTTTTAAATACTTTGTGAGCCGGTGGTTTTAACCCGCGGGTTAAAACCACGGGCTCACACTGCGGGGGAAGGGCAGGAGAGTCGGGGCATCAAGACAGATTTGGGGGCGCAGGGCAGCGAGTCAGGGCAGAGAGCAGGGCGGTGAGAGGAGAGTCAGGGCGGCAAGGCAGGAGAAGTTGGGGTGGCAAGGCAGGAGAAGTCCAGGCAGCAAGTCAGGAGAAGTCGGCAGAGAGCAGGAAAGGTTGTCAGCGACTGGTCCTCAGCAGTCGCTTCTTTTTTGATCAGCCAGCCCAGTCAGTGTTCCTGAACAAGTTTAGTGAATCGCGTTGCATGCCATTTACCCTCATTTGTATGTGTGGATCAGAATTGGATCGGCCATGAGGTTAGTGAATCGGGTCAGGGTTGCAAAGGAGTCGCAAATCGATTGGTACATGATTGGTAAACTTTGTGAATTTAGCCTTAAGTCTGTTTTCATACAATTTTTATTTTATTTTATAAATCTTTATTGATTTTTCAAGCTACAATTGTGCAACAAATGAATTACAAATATGGGTATTATAAACCAAGCACACTAATGCTTAATTATTTTTATCCCCTCCCTCCCACTCAATACAAATATATTAAAATCTTCATGAAACAATTCATAAATTCCTATATCAATACCATTTCCATTCACATTCCCCCACCTCCCTGGATGTATATGTTTACATGTCCACAAAATGAAAAATTATTCCTCTTTACAATATTTAGCCATGGCTCCCAAACATCCATAAAATTCTTAAATCATCCCTGTTGTATGGCCAAACAACGTTCCATTTTAAAAGTAAAACATAGGGTTTCCCATCAAAATGAATAACATAACGTATCCCAGTTTTTCCAGTTTCTCAAAATAAGCTGAATGGCAACCCCTGTCATTACTAATAGAAGCTTGTTATTACTCACAGATAGTTGACTTTTAGCACTCATAAGAGTACCAAATAAAATAGCATCATACGATAAAGCCACTGGATTTTCTTTTTTTTTTTTAATAAATCTTTATTGATTTTCAAACTTTGATAGTGTAATAAAAATGGTAAATTAGAAATACTGTAGAACCCACACTATTAACTATATAATTATACATTAAAACAATTATTTTCTCCCATCCTCATCTTCATTCTAAAATAATAATACATATGATGTGAATACAATATTATAATTTAATAATTTAACTTCTCAAAAATACATTTCCTTCCCTCCACCCACCCTCCCTGGATGTGTGAGGAAATCAATGAAAAAAGAAAGAAACATGTCCCTTACTATAATGTAACAAAATTAGTCAATGGGATCCATATATCATTAAAGAGCTTATTAATCCCCAAATGCCACTGGATTTTGTAATATATTATTTACTTAGTCCCAAACAGACCTCCAAAATTGTAGGGTCAAGGGACAATAGTATACTAAATGATCTAAAGTTCCTGCTTCAAGATGACAATGCCAGCATCTATTAGACTTGGAACTATCTAATTTATGTAAGTGAACTGGGGTACAAAAAACTCTATCCAATAAAAAGAACCAAGTTTGTCTCACAGATGCTGACATCATACATCTCATCCTCCAAGTCCATATTCGTGGCCATTGAGACGCAGTAATCTGTTGCTTTATCTCAATGCTCCAAATGGCCATTCATCTCCTTATGCACCCAAGCATTTTCTTGGCTTTGATAATATGATGTCAGTATAATATTAATGAAACACCTATTAGGTATGCATTAGAACATTCAAATAACATAGATACTAATGCTTTTCTACAATACAGCTTACCATGTAGCCAAGGGGCCAACTTGTATGTAGGTGGGGACAAGATGGGTGGTACAGAGTCAGTTGGGAAAAATAGATGGTTGGCTAAACTCAAGGCAAGTTCTTTGTACAGTTAGACCAGTTCCTTATATCTTGTTTAAGTTGCAGTGTGTGTAGCTAGCTAGTCCAGGTACAGAATGAGTGTATAGTCAGTCACCATATGTATTAAAGGCTTGAGAGAAGAGCCAGGCTTTCACCTGCTTCCTAAATTAGAGGTAGTCTCGAGTTAGACGTTGCACCTCTGGGACTGAATTCAAGAAGGCTCACTGGCAGGAATCACATCGTACAATTTCTTTTGATAAGAGTACAGATAATGATGCTCCTTGAGAGAACCTCAGAGGTCTCAAAGGTGTGTAAAGTGGGTCTATTAAAGAGGTTACAACACAGTTGCCCATGTGAAGGGGCATTTTCGATAGGATATCTAAATCTAATTTGGATGTTATGAAAAAAAATCATCCAGAAATCCAGTAGAGAAAATGTCCATTTTCAAAACAGCCAGATGTCTATCTTTTATTTCTGAAAATGACTTATGTAGACGTTTCAGTCCTTAGTACGTCTATCATTCTTGGCCATTTTCAAAAATTAAAAACGCACAAAAGCGAGTTTTGCAGACGTACCCATCTACCTTGTCTGATCATGGCATAGGAAACCCCTTCAGCTTAGCTGGTTTTGGTGCAGTCTTATCAGTTCAGCTGAAGGTGGATTCCCCTGCCAGGATAAGCTGAATTGGCAGGGAGAAAAAAATTGTCTCTCCTTCCCTCCTTCCCTCACACCCACTGATCCCCTACACCCTTCCCCTTGATATCCCCCAACATTTCCCACATTCCCCATCTCCCCATATCCCCCAACAATCCTGTACCTTCGGATGACACTCCCTCCTGCCTTTAGAGCTGTGTGCTCAGAATGATGGGCCTTCCCCCTCCCAATGCATCTTGGGATGCAGTAGGAGGGGGCCTAAGACCTTCATTGGCTCAATTTCCAGGTACATGGAGCCAGTCAAATTATAGCCGGTTAAATTTGATATTTGTCATTTAACCAGCTACAAAGAACCACATAAAGATAGGACTGCCTTTTATGCAATCCTATTTATGTAGTTAACTTTAACGGTTAACTGTCAAATATAGTACTTAAGAACATAAGAAGTTGCCTCCACTGGGTCAGACCAGAGGTCCATCGTGCCCAGCGGTCCGCTCCCACGTCGGCCCATCAGGTCCATGACCTGTGAAGTGGTTCTGGGCCATTTCTATAACCTACCTCTACTTCTAACCAATCCCCCCTCTCCCTCTTCTATGCCCCCCTGCTCCTTCCTCACTCCTCCTGCCACGCATGCTCCCCTTCCATTCCCCCGTACTTGTTTAGCTTCCCCGACGTGAGCAATATCTCTAACTAGCTGGCTGTGCCAGTATTGGCTCTTCCTCTGACATCACTTCTTAGTCGTGGGACTCAGAAGTAATGTCAGAGGGCAGCACTGAGGCTGACGCGAGCACAGGTTGAAGCTGCTGTTCGCGCCGGCAAGAGCTAGAGGTACAGTGGCGGGGAACTGAAGATGGGCACACTGTGGGGGAGAAGTGAGAAGGAGTGGGGAGGAGGAGAGGAGGAGAGATGCCGTTGCCCCCACCACAATGGTGCCTGGGGTGGTCTGCACCCCCACACTCCCCTTACTATGCCACTGACTCTATGTAAAGCTAGCAATAATTTGAAGACCCGAGCCTCCACCGAGAGTGTGGAATCTATAAAGACCTCTAGACCGTTAATATGTGGCTGATGTTTGTATCTCTCTTCAAATTAATAATCTGAACGTATCAGTTCACAACATTTTCTAAGCAATTTTCTTGTACTTGTATCCAATTTTTGAAGATTTTTATGGAGCTGGTCTATGATTCTACATAAACCTGTATGAGCGTCTGGGGATTACAAGCTGATTGATAGCTATATTTATTCCATACTGTTAAAGCAGCTTGCAATATCATTTTCAATCTTCTGTGGCATTTTTTGCTGATCTTCTCTTTCAGTAATTTGTGCTGGATTGTTGCTCTGCTACTCAGAAGGATTTATATACACCTTCCTACTCAAATTGTTTTATATCACGATCTGTAGTCAGGGAGACAAGTTTCACTTTTACTGTCCATTAAGAAAGGTTGCAAATTTGATTAGACTAAAAGTCATCTTGATATTATCTGAGAAACTCTGTACTGCTCAGTTGTTCCATCAAATGACAGTTGCAGGATCTGTACTGTAAATGAGGCCTGCCCAGTGTTTTGGAAAGGGCTACTGGCTTAAAAGGTAGGGAAAGATGAATGAATTTCACAGAGCAGCATGCCGAAAAATTTATGGGCATAGATTCTTTTCAGAATAAAAGGCATGCCTTTAATAAAGTTTGACAGGTAGTCAAGCCAAACATAATGAGAAAAGCTTTGAAAGGTTCAAATGCTGAATGGTTTTTGATTCGATCCATTAATCTGTGCCATTCTTATAATGTGTATGTCACACAAAACTTAGAGTTTAAATGCGCTGCTCGTAGGTCTTTGTTCAGCATCCTCGCTTAGTAAACAGCAAATTATTAGTAGCCTGACCATACATTCACATAAGCATTGATAATCATGGGAAACTAATGGATTTACTAGTTTAAACAAGTAAAAACCAAGAATCACATTATTTCTATCCCTCTCATGTTTATTAGTTATAGCAGTTATTTTAGAAGTCCTTTTCATGCTGTGGATATGCATACAGTAAGTGCATACAAGAAGCATGATGAGCCTTCCAGATCAGATTGCATCCAAAGTTTACTGAGGGACCCGACATGGGTTGTGCTTCAGCAAACACCTGCATCGACTACTGTGAATATAATGAATAGACTTTTAGTCCTTATTCTTATTTCTGCAATGATCAACAACTGTAAGGACACATAAACCGGCGTTTAAATATGTATAGTGCATACATATCTACTGTATGCAAGCACAGCATGGCAAACATAGCATAGCAGACATAGTATTATACGAGTATATTCAAGCATAGCATGGCAAACACAGTATTATACATGGTAAACATAGAACAGTAAAACCAAGTAACTTAGTATGCAAATGTTTTCCAAGACAAGCAAAACATTTTATTAAATTTTAATTTAATAAACAAGCAAGGTCTTGCAATACAAGTACATACAGTATCTTGTATTAAAGTTTTTGGTCTGGGGAACGAATCGTCTCAGTTTCCATTATTTCTTATGTGGAAATTTGCTTTGCTATACGAGTGTTTTGGATTATAAGCATGTTTTTGGAACGAATTATGCTCGCAAACCAAGGTTTCATTTTTCATTTTTTAATCTTTTTATTGAAAATTTTATATTATCAAATACAAATATGAGAAGATTATACAGCATACATTGCATTATATATACAAATGTAGTATAAATCTTTATTGATATTTCAAACTTTATAATGTATACAATTGAAGAATCAGAAAAACTTTATGAAAATACATTATTATCATCGGAATTATTACATTTAACAATTTTTATCCCCTTCTTATTCTAATTATTAACAGTAACATTATATATTATACTATCAATATTATAATAAAAATAAATAAATAAATAAATTTACTCTTCCAAATAAATATTCCAACCCCCACCCTCCAACCCACCCTGGATGTGCAAAGGAATCTAACATAAAGAAAAAAGAGTCACACTTTAATTATAATGTAACAAAATTAGTTAATGACCCCATACCCCATTAAAGGATTTGCTAAGCCCTAAACGTTCTGCCATAATCTTTTCATATTTATATGTTGCACATACAGTTGCCCACCAAAAACTAAAATTAATCCTATCATGATGTTTCCAATTAGTTGTGATCATTTGAACCCCTATTCCTGTTAAAATCATAAAAAGGTGACTATTATTTTTATCCAAAGTGGGTTTAACATGAAGAATTGTTCCAGATATTATTGCTTCATATGTCAAAGGGATAGAAGTTTGAAGAATATTGTTAATTTGCCCCCAGATCGACTTCCAAAAGCCAAGTATCAATGGACAAAAAAACAGAAGATGATCCAAAGTCCCTATATCAATATGACAATGCCAACATCTATTAGATTTAGAACTATCTATTTTGTTTAACCGAACTGGGGTCCAAAAAACCCTATGTAATAAAAATAACCATGTTTGTCTCATACATGCTGACATTGTACATTTTAATCTCCAAGTCCAAATTCGTGGCCAACGAGAAACAGAAATATACTGTTTTATCTCAATACTCCAAATGTCTCTAAGACTATTTTTTGGTTTTTTATTTAAAAATCCAGAATTCAATTTATACCACTGGGAAGCCTGATGTCCTATTAAATCTGTTTGGTAGCAAAGGATTTGCAAGCTAAAATAAGTTTTTAAATTTTTCCATTCAGGGAATCCAGTCTGAATAGACTGCTTCAACTGTAAGCACCTATATTGTTGAGTCTTTGAAATACCAAATGAATGCTGCAGTTGTGAAAACTCAAGCAGATTACCATTAGAAATAAGATCATCTAATGTCCTAATATTTGCCTGCATCCAATTCTTCCAAGCGATCCCAGCACTGCCTATTTGAATCTTGGAGTTTAACCATAAGGACTGTAAGGTAGAATTCATTATTGGAACCTTCGTTAATTTATCAATAAATTTAATTGTTTTCCAAGTATCCAATAAAATTATGTTGTCCTTAGCATATTTATGTAATCTGATACTTAGTACATGTGGAAGTCTCATAGGGGACACTAATTTCTGTTCTAAATATAACCAATCCGGTTGATGATCTATAAGCTCAGGGAGGATCCAATACATACCTTGACGCAATATATAGGCTTGATGATACCTATAAAAGTTTGGAAAATTTACCCCATCCTCCACAATTGGTTTTTGCAACGATACTAAAGCAATTCTTGTTTTTTTCCCAAGCCAAACAAATTTTGTCAGAATATTATTTAATTTTTGTAAAAGAACCCTTGAAAATAAACTGGCAACATACTCATTTGGTAACAAACCACAGGTAAAATCATCATCTTTACTGTTTGAATTCTCCCCCACCAGGATAAATGCAAAGGATTCCATTGCTCACACAATTCTGTAACCTTTAGCAATAAGGATTTTTCATTTACCTTCATTGTTTCTTCCAACGTACTTTTTATCCAAATACCTAAATATTTTATTCCATCTTTCTTCCAACTAAACTGAAATGAATCAAATAATCCTTTTACACAATGTACATTTAGTGGAAGAATTTCTGATTTATTCCAATTTATTTTATAACCCGAGAATTTTCTAAATCTATCTATCAAATCCAGTAAATGTGGAATAGTTGATTCAGGATTTCTCAAATGAATCAATATATCATCTGCATATGCAGAAATTTTATATTCCCGACCTGCATAAGGAATACCCTCTATCTCCTTTGATTGTTGAATAGCTAAAAGTAGAGGTTCCAAAACAATATCAAATAACAAAGGAGATATTGGACAACCCTGTCTAACTCCCCTTTCTAAACAGAACCTTTCTGAAAAAGTATTATTTATATATAATCTAGCAGATGGGGAGCTATACAGGGATTGAATCATTTGTATAAATCGAGAACAAATTCCAAACCAATCCATTGCCTGATACATGAAAGTCCATTCTACCCGATCAAATGCCTTCGCTGCATCTAAGGATACAGAGAAAGCCGGATCCTTCATATCCTTTGTTAAATGTAAAATATGAAAAGCTAATCTGGTATTATTTGAAGAATGTCTTTGAGCAACAAATCCTGTTTGATGCATACCAATAATATAAGAGAGAGCCTTATTCAAACATAAAGCCAAAATCTTAGCTAACAATTTCCCATCCACATTAATCAAAGAAATAGGCCTATAGTTTGAAACCAACATAGGGTCTTTGTTTGGCTTTGGCAAAACTATTGTTAAAGCTTCTGCCATAGTACCTGAAATACAACCTTTATTTAGTTGAAACTGAAATAATTTGAATAGATGGGGTAACAAGATAGTTTGAAAAGAATTAAAAAAACTCTACCGTATATCCATCACTTCCTGGAGCGGATCCAACTCTAAGGGACTTTAAAGCATTCTGAATTTCTTTTTGTGTTATAGGTGCTTCAAGATTTTCTTTCATATGATCTGGAACTTTAGGCCCATCAATCAACTTTAAAAATTCAAAACCATCTTTCTCTTTAGTTGAATAATGCTCAGAAGAATACAAGCTTTCATAAAATATCAAAAATTGTTGTAAGATATTTTTAATTTGAGATTGAATTATTCCATTATCATCTGAAATAGCCATTATATTAACTTTTCTTTTTTTTGCTTTTAAATAATTAGCTAGTAATCTTCCCGCCTTATTTGAGCTTCCATAATACAAAGCCTTATAGGATACCAACTCTTTTCTAGCCAATTGTGAAGAAATCTCATTGTATCTAAATTTTTCTTTTAGCAAAGTCTGAAAAATATTTTGTTCCCATTTTTCCTTTAATTTAATAGAAAGCACAGCATGGTAATGAAAGATTAGGCTCTTACCTTTGCTAATCTTCTTTCTTGTAAATCCATGCTCTAATCCTGGACAAGTGGGGCATGCAACCATGGTCGCTAGACAGTCCGCAGGAAGCCCCATCTACACAAATATGCTAGCCTTCCTAGATAAATTATTAATTCCTTAAAATACTCTGAAATCCCTGAGATCAAATGAACATCTATTATCCATCCCCCTCTTTGAAAGATATTGACACTAGACGCATGGACATCTTTTCGGTTACAGCCCCTCAAATCTGGAACTTACTACCTATCTACTTACGAAAGGAATCCTCATTAGAAAGATTTAAATGTTCACTGAAGAGCTTTATTTTTAGAGACACTTTTGGAGACTAAGTCAGTTATCAGCATACAATGACATAAAAACAATTGATTAAAAACAGGACATATCATTACAGGGGATATGTCAGTAAAAACATATATCAGTAAAAACAAACGTACCTACACTAGACAAACAAAAGAAACAAGAGGAAGAAGGGGGGAACTACAATTGGTAAATAAAAGAACAAATAAGGGAAGAACAATAAGGAAAGGGTAAACCTGAAAAATAACGAAGAAATTGTTGCCCTAAAGAGGGCAGTTATGTCTCAAAAGTGTCTATGAATAGGAAAGTCTTCAACTTAATCTTGAAAGGGCCTACGGAAGTTTCTTCCCTTATACAGTTAGGAATTGAATTCCAAAGGGAAGTTGCTGTCACAGTGTTATAATCCAGTCCAGGTCATTTATCACTTTTTAGCTTGTTGATTTGGCTTGGTACATCTTCCAGATTTACACATATTTCTTAGAGACTGTTTAATTGGAGTAGTGTTTTCAAAATTTAGTGCAATATTACATTAAAATTATTGCACTTATCAGGTGTGTGGATAGTTTTCTTTTATTTATTTACTTTATCCCGGACTTAAAATTTGGGGATAAAGAAATTTTAAATGTAAATCTGTTACTTCCCTAAGGAAATAAAATTATACTCTCGGTTAACGTGACTACATTGTTGAGAATTTCACCTTGGTTATATCTTTGGCATTGTCAGCAGGATTATTTTACTACACATTTTTGGCATAGTCGTATGCAGGATTTTGGAATCTTGGAAAGATCTGGGTTCCAAAGCCCTGAATAAGAACCTGACGTGGGAAATTGAGAAATTGTTATTTAGCCTGAATTTGAAAAGTATATGTTTATTCTGAAAATATGCCTGTATGAACACTCATTTTAGAAAAATTTGAGGAGCTGGAGGTTTCAATTATACATTGTGGTGGTAGTGTGTTCTCTTGTTTTTCTCTTTCTTGCTTTTGAATCAAAACTCATTGTTCCAAGAGAAGATGGAAGAATTATAAAAACAAATGGCGGAATTGCAAAGAAGAATGGAAGAAATGGCGCAGCAACAATTTGTACAACAATAACAAGCTCAATTTCAACCACAGATGCAACCGACAATGATCCCACAAGTAGTTCATACAGCGATACAATCAATTGAAAGCAACCTACAAGATTTTTACGGTTTTCCTTCCCATCCAGATGACCTGAAGGTGGAAGAATGGATTGAAAGTACTAGGTCAACGTTATGTATTTCTCACACAGCACCAGAAGATCAGTTGGAATTGGTGAAGTGCCATGTAAAGGGCAGTCAAAGGATACTGTTAGGTTCTCCCTTCCAATGCACTTTGGAAATGTTATTTAATACACTGCAGCAGGTTTATAGAGACAAAGGGGTAAATTCTCTATTACTGCGTTTACACTTAGGCGTGCTTTAGACGTCTGAAGTAAGTGAATAATTACGGAGTTAAGGGTCTTAATTAGTGTTAATTGGGAAATAGATGGCACATAGAAGTCCCTAAAAGGTAGTTGACGGACTGACGTCTATAGAAAGCATAGTCGCGTCTCCAAATCTGAACGTGGGCGTTCTGTGGGCGTGACTAAACTAAACTAAACTAAACTAAATCTTGGGTTTATATACCGCAACATCTCCACAGGTGGAGCTCGACACGGTTTACATGGTTAGGGAAGGAACGGAACTCCAATAGATTTATAGAAGTAGGTAAGAAGAGAGGATAGGTGTGATAATACTAGGGAGGGGATGAGGTTACGTTTTGGAGAAGAGCCAGGTCTTCAGAAGCTTACGGAATGGTAGAAGGGGGCTCAAGTTGCGGAGAGGGGAAGGGAAACTATTCCATAACTGAACGATTCTGAAGTGGAGGGAGGAACCGAGTTTACCAACGAGGGAGATACCTTTTAAGGAGGGGAGGGATAATTTTAGTTTTTGCGTGGATCTAGTGAAGAATGGATTTGAGGAATTCCAGGCTAGAGGAATAAGAGGTGGAAGGATGCCGTGGAGGATTTTGAAGGTTAAGCAGGCACATTTAAAGTGGACCCTGGAGATGACAGGAAGCCAGTGGAGTTTGGACAGGAGCGGAGAGACATGGTCAAATTTACTTTTTGAGAAGATAAGTTTGGCCGCTGTGTTCTGGATTAGTTGGAGTCTGTGGAGGCTTTTCTTTGTTAAGCTAAGGTAAATGGAATTGCAATAATCCAATCTGGAGAGGATGATGGACTGTACGAGCACGGCAAAGTGTTTTTGGTGGAAGCAGGACCTCACTTTCCTCAGCATGTGAAGGCTGTAAAAGCATTTTTTTATCAGGGAATTGAGGTGGTCGTTGAAGGATAGCGAGGAATCTATGGTGATGCCCAGGACTTTGCTAGAGAACTCCAGTTGTAGAGAGGAGCCTGTGGGCAGTGGGATGGAGGTGGGTAGATGATCAAGTTTAGGGCCAAGCCAAAGTAGTTTGGTTTTGGACTCATTCAGTTTCATTTGTACAGCGAGGGCCCAGGATTGAAGGTTGGTTATGCATGAAGAGATGTTTGCTGCGAGATTGGTGAGGTTTGCGTCGGTCTCGAGGAGGACCAGGATATCGTCTGCGTAAGTGTAGAGTGTTTCTAGGGGGGAAAGGTGGAGGAGGTTCAGGGAGGACATATAAATGTTGAAGAGGATAGGAGATAGGGGGGAGCCTTGTGGGACTCCACATGTCGGTTTCCACGGGGAGGATGAGGTACCATTCTTAGTAACGTTGTAAGAGCGAGAGCGTAAGAAGTTTGAGAACCAGTCAAGGACTGTGGAGCTAATGCCTATCTCGGAGAGTAAGAAGATTAGAATGTCATGATGGACAACGTCGAAGGCTGCAGAGAGGTCGAATTGAAGGAGAACGGCAAATTTTTTGTGAGAATGAAGTTGTTGGATCTTCGAGATTAGGGAAATCAGGAGGGTTTCAGTACTGAAGTTGGGTCTGAAGCCGTATTGATAGGGTAGGAGGGTAGAGAATCTTTCCAGGTAGGCTGAGAGTTGGGAGGAGACAATGGACTCAAGCAGTTTGGTTAGGAGCGGAATGTTCGCTATAGGGCGGTAATTGGATGGGATGGAGGGATCTAGGTCAGCTTTCTTCAGTAGGGGGGTCAATGCAATGTGTCCCATTTCAGGTGAGAAGAGGCCCGATAATAGGGCAGAATTTATGAGTTTGGTGAGAGATGAGATGGCCTGTGCGGGTATTTTCTCAAATAGATAGGATGGAAATGGATCCAAGGTGCAATTGCAGGATTTCAATTTCTGGCAGAGCTTGAGGACCTGCGATTCGGATACTTGCTCAAAGGCAGTCCAGGATCTATTGACTGGGACAGGGGTGATGACATTTGGAGTGGGAATGGGGGTGGTGAACATTAGAGAATTGTAGGAGACTACGGGGGGGAAAGAGCTTCTTAAGGCGGTGACCTTTCCATTGAAGAAGTTTGCTAGTAGGTCGGCTGATGGGGAGGAGGGGAGTGTGGAAGGGTTGGTGTTGGGGATTAGGGAGCGCCAGATATTGAACAGCATGCTGTTCTGGTTGTTTGATCTGGAGATCTTGTCACCATAGAAGTTTTTCCTAGCATTTTTGAGAGTGTTGTTGTAAAGTTTAATGTTGACTCTCCAGATTTGTTTGTCTGTGGGGGATTTAGATTTTTTCCAGATGCGTTCCAGGGATCGACATTTTTGTTTTAGTACCCTGTGGTGTGGGAGGTACCAGGGGGCCTTACGGGAGTAGGTGACGGTTTTGGTGGAAAGCGGGGCAAGAGAGTGGTAGATGGATTTTGAGAGAGTAATCCAATTGTGCCAGTTGGTAACAGAATCTGAAGGCTTAGGCTTGGATGAGAGATTGTTGAGGAATTTGGACCAGAACTGATCACTTGAAATTTTCTTGTGGAAAGTAATGGACTTAGAGGTATGGGGTGAGGTTCCAAGGTGTGACATGAAGATGGGGAGGCAGAAGGTTCCTAAGAAGTGGTCGGACCAGGGAACGTGGTCCCAACGGGTGTCATCGGTCGAAGTTTTGTAATCCGTGAGATCGAGGAAGCTGATGATGTCTAGTGTGTGGCCTCTATCATGGGTTGGAGAGGGGACAGGGGGGGAGAAGCCAAGGGATGTGAGGAAATTATTGAAATCAGATGCATCCTTGCAGGTGGTGTCATCGAGGTGGAGGTTAATATCTCCGATGATCAGTAGCCTTTGGAACTTGAGGAACGCGTTAGATATGGTCTTGTAAACAAGCTCGGAGGAATTGCTCCAGGGGGTGGGTGGGCGATATAATAATAAGATACCCAGTGGGTGAAGATGGAGCTCATCATTGACTGAGGCTAACATGTATTCTAGTGAATGATGGCTGCCTTTTTCGAGGAGCTGAACATCAAAGAAAGATTTGTAGAGGAGTGCCAGGCCGCCTCCTTTTCGGTTTAATCTAGGAGAAAAGAGGCCTTGGTAGCCCTGAGGGCATAGCTCGTTTTGTGTATAGAGATCGTCTTTGGTGATCCAGGACTCTGTGATGCAGAAGAATCCAGGATCAGAGTCCGCGAGAAGGTCTTTCACAATTTGGGTCTTGTTGCATACGGATCTGGCGTTGCAGTAAAGTAACGGGACTGGGGTTAGAGAGTCAGGGGCGTGGTTGGGAAGGTTGGCGGGGAGCACAGGCTTTAAAGAGGCGAGGTTGGCTTTGCGGTGTTTTTGTTTGTAAGAGTGACTTCTGGTGCGCATCAGCGTGGGAATTTTGAGGCTGGGGCAGGTAATAGTGACATTTGGGGAGTCTGGTATGTTGAGGGAGGGGGGTATCAGGCAGAGGGAGATCTTAAGAGAAGAGCAGAGAAAGAGAAAAAGGAGCCAGAAGGGAGGCTTCATGATGGAACTTGGGAAGCCTTTTAAGCTGAGAGGCAGAGCTTGTTTGGATCCTGTGTGGAACAAAATGCTAAGTGGGGGGAGACTTAGCGACAGCACAGAGACAGGTAGAAGCAGTATGCAGGAGCAGGGTGTGGAAAGGTGTCAGGTTTTTTTTTTTTTTTTTTTTTTAACGTTTATTGGGAGTGGAACTGAGCGGTTAGAGGACAGCACAGGAGGGAGTGAGCGTTAAACCCGAATCCCAGCAATGAGAATGGATTACTATCTGAGACTATGTTCCTTTTAGTTCAGCGTCTAACAGATACCAAGAAATACAATGAAATACAATGAAACACAAATTTGGCGGCTGAACCATATGTACTGAACTCGGAAGGAGTACAGTTTAGCAGCTAATAGAATCCAATGAAATACAATGAAGTACAGTGAGATACAAATTTGGCGGGGGCAGGAGGAACTTGGAACAAAGAAGTGGGAGGGTGAGCAGGATGGAGGAAAACTTCCCCTTTTCTCTGTTTCATAAAGTCACAGGGGGCAGCGAGTCTTTTCGGTGACCCTCAAGGACTGAAGAAAGGGTCAAGCGCAATAGCGGGCGGATCCGACCGGATCGGACCATCACAGGCAGGAAGGCTTAAGACGATCACGGCTGCACGCCAATTCGGAGACTTCTTTTAAAGAAAGTCGGCTCTTCTGAGTCGGGAGGGGGGCGGAGCAGGGCTCCCACGTTCCTCTCCTTGCTGCTAGTACTTTTGATAGGTGGCATACAAAGAAAAACCAATCTTGATCTCGTGTGGGCTCTATCACCTTCTCTGGAGCTCTCTCGGGGCTCAACTGACAATGACCCTGAAAAGCTCGCAGGTTCGGGGGAGGGGCGGCGCGGTGCACGCGTGCCTCTCTCTGGGCTGGCTCCCAAGAAGTGGCTGGGCTCAGGCGGCAATTTAAGCAAGTTACCCCGCAGGCTCGGGGGAGGGGCGGCGCGGTGCACGCGTGCCTCTCTCTGGGCTGGCTCCCAAGAAGTGGCTGGGCTCAGGCGGCGATTTAAGCAAGTTACCCCGCAGGCTCGGGGGAGGGGCGGCGCGGTGCACGCGTGCCTCTCTCTGGGCTGGCTCCCAAGAAGTGGGACGCTAGATAGGCGCTACCTGAGCGGCGAACCACGTCTAAATATCGTGTATTATGTAAGCGTAAGAAACCCTGGTCTAACTTGGATTTCAATGCCGTTTCAACTTTTGTAATTGCGGCTCTTTGTTAGACGCGAGGCAGACGTCCGCTGTGTTTTTTCATCAATAATTCCAATAGTGAGTTTGAATAGGTAATTTTCATCTTTTCTCTGTCCTAATAAATATAATGACACCATATCAATAGAACACATTATATTGCATGGATAACAAACCACATTTCTGCCCAAACAATAATATAATTTACACATGGCTTTTACAACCCCCTTTTTTTTCTCAACAAACAGCACTGCAATCGGCTCTCTTTTGAAAGCAAAGAAAAACCAGCAAAAACATATCATTATTGCACACATTATCAGCACTTAAAAAGAGAATAAACAGATACACACCTTAACATTCATCTTCCCTCATTGCAAAATGGAGGTCTTCAGTTGCACAAAACTGACCTCATTGCGACCTCATCAATCTGCACCTTCAAAGTAGTATGCCACAATTAAAAGATGTGCTGGGTGTAAAACTCACAACTAGAGAATGACACGGTGGCGGTTTACCCGCGGCCACCGCATTTTAGCCGCGGGTCACCGCCGAAAACGGGGAAGAAAACTAGCAGTCGCTGCGGCGACGGGGACAAGGCCATTCACCGCCCGCGGGGCGGTGAATGGGTCTTGTCCCCGCAGTGAGGCATGAAGGATCGCGCGGTCCCCGCAGCTCACACCTGCCTGCCCAATCGATTCTAGTGTTTAGCCAGCTCTCTCCCTTCTCCTCACCTTAGTTTGTAGATTTTCTTTTTCGGCGACCCGCACGCTATCAAAGAGCCGCTGCTGCTCAGTTTCGATCTTCTGCTCTGACGCAACCGGAAACAGGAAGTTGCAGCAGAGCAGAAGATTGAACACTGAGCAGCCGCGCGTGTGCGGCTCTTTGGGAAAGCGTGCAGGTCGCTGAAAAAGAAAGCCTGCAAATTAAGGTGAGGAGAAGGGAAAGAACTGGCTAAACACTAGGATCGATTGGGCAGGCGAGTGGGGGCTGCGAGGACCGTGCGATCACCCGTGTTCCCGGCTCAGACTGTAAGGAGGGAGTGAAAGGGAAAAGGATTCTGGGCCAAGGTGATGAAAACGGAAAGAAAAACCCACAGCAGGAAAGAAAGGGAAGGACAGGCAGGTGAGCCAGATGCTAGAAGCAGGGGGGGGGGGGGGAAGAAAGAGGGAAAATAGCTAGATGGGGTTGAAAAGAAGAGACACACTGGTATGGAAGAGGAAGATAGGGGAAATCTGGACACAGGAAGGTAACAGAAAGAGGGGAAATTATGTGCATGGGGCATAGGGACAGAGACAAAAAGGGGACATGCCATGGGGATGGTATATGGACACAGGGGGGGGGGGCAATAGCAGATACATAGGGGAGATATTAGAAAAGTATATAAAATCGTACCCGTTTGAGGCTTTTATGTATGCAGCGGTGACGGTGACGGGGCGGTGAATGGGGTTGCAGTGGCGGTGACGGGGCGGTGAATGGGGTGGCAGTGGCGGTGACGGGGCGGTGAAGGGAATGACGGTGACGGGGCGGTGCAGAGGATGGTGAGACGGGGACGGGGCGGTGACGGGGACCAATTTTTTCACCGTGTCATTCTCTACTCACAACCTCTGGATGTGAGTTAGGAGCACAGGCTCCTAACACATAGAGCTACAGCTGCTTCTACTTAGGTCCATCTCGCCACCCTTTCATATCATACTTGACTGAGCTGCCTATGCTCATTAGCTATCATATCACACTCAACTCAAAGAAAGCATTTCTGTCTTAACAGGTTAATGTGCCTCATCTGACCTCTCAAGGTTTGACTCCTACTCTCACCATCCCTCTTTTGCACTGCTACCTATTAGTTATCAAAGGAGTATTATATATATGGTGGACTTTGCTGTTTTTCATGGTTGTTGGGATGGGGGAGGGGGGTCTATGATAACAGAGAACAGGCTGCTGAGAATTTGTGGAGATCATTTTAAGGATCAACTCAAATAAGTTTAAGCAAAGGAATGCCTAAAGATTTGGAAGGTTTTCAAGTAGAAAACAAATATCAAATATGTATTAAGGAATTGCAGCACAAATGACGCTGATCGGTAAGGGCAAAAAAACACCACTTTTCCGGGTATGAAGCCTAAACGGATTACTTACAGTCATATATCCATTAGTACAGTGCTTAGAATGAAGATTAGCGTGTGAGCATGGTCTGGGTTGGACATTAGAAAAATGGAGCTCCACCTCACATGTATTCAACCATACTTGGGAATATGGGTTTGGGGCTCAGTGAAAGCAGCGCTTTTAACCATTGAGCTACCACTCTTTTGTCTCAGCCTACTATGAGATTACAGCTAAACTCCTTTTCCCTTAGCACTTCACTAAGATATGATATGACAAGGGAGCCAGAGAAATTGGAGAAAAAGGTGCTGTAGCTCAGTGAGTAAAGGCACTCTACCAATCTTCTGGGCTTTGAGGGTTCAACTCCCAGCCTGTATTTTACTTGTGGCATATCTACCTTCCAGGTGCACCTTGATGATGCTTTCCACTTCTTATAGGAGTTGAATATAACATTACTGTACAACTTTGCTGTGTAGCAGAAAAATAAACTTTTCCCCCTTCCATGCTAAGAATTTGAGTTCAACTCATCTTATATTTCTCCTTTTAAACATGGCATACTTTGTAAGTTTTTATCATGGTAAAGTATACATTTCTGAAATCGTGAAGAAACAATAATATACAACTGCAGTGTTTTGTCTCCTAGCAGAACTAACTGCCTATAAGAAGCGGTATAAGCAAATCAAAACTGCTATAAGCACAAGAAAGCATTTCTAGCTCAACACGGTAATGCTCCTGTTCTGACCTCTGAAACTCCCAGGTTTGACTCCCACCTTTGCTCATTTTAATAAGGTCCTAGTTTTTTCCTATTAGCTCTTATAACAGGGTCTACATGGTGAACTTTGCCATTTGTAAGGTGCACATTTCCCTTTCCAGGCAAACCTATTTTCAACTTACCATGGCTCGGACATCCTAAGCAGTGATGAGAGGAAACCTTTCCTCTGACAGCAAGATGACATTCGTGGATCACCTAGTTAATGTGCTCTATTACGCCTTGTCCATCTTCTCAAGCACCCTGGTTCAAATCCCATCCTCACCTTCACTTTTGTTTCCTTGCATCCTAACAGTTCTCAGAAGTGGTGGAATTTGCTGTTTCTCCTCAGCATTCTGCAGCCACAGGTGCATGAAATACTTTCATTTGCTCCTAACTACAAGCCATTCTAGTAGGAATGTGTTTCTTTTGATGCAATATAGGCATTGGCCAACAGCTATGAGTTAAATCAAACTTCAGAGGGCTTGGACAGGTGTTGAAGAATGATCCAGTTAGGGGGGGGATGTTTTTGGTGGGGGAGGGTGTTCAGCATGAGAGAGAACAGGTTGCATTAAATATTAGACAATGGCTGCACATAATAAAAGCTGAAGCAAAATATTGATATGTAAAGGCAAGGCTAAAGAGTTACCAGGTGTCCTGGCTGAGAAATGAATATAAACTATTTGCTAACCTTACTCAAGACTTGAACCCCCTGATGTATGGAAGATGAAAAAAAAAAAGCAATGCCTTAAGGCATAGAGCTATAGAGGTAACTTTGTTTAGACCATAGAGCTTCGTATCAAAGCTTAGAGATGTGAAGGAAATGACTACAACATCACTACAGCTGTATATGGCAAAGCGACATCCAATGCACATCCAATTAGATTTGAATCCTAACGGTTCCTATGACGTCAGATGCTAATTAAGCGTGCTTAGTATATAGAAAGCTTTGGCACAGCCATTTTTCCTATGTAAGACCCCCTCATGTGAGTTGGTGTTTTTGGTGTTCCGTTTCCTCAATGATGAAACTTTGTGCTATGACTTGCCTGTTCTCCTTTATACTCCCTTCTGCCTTTGACACTCCTCCCCACCCCCATTATCTGTATTTCTTTAGTTTATGGATTTTTCTGGGTGTTGGTGTGAGGGATTGTTGAGGACTTAGGTTTTGTGTTAAGTGTGGAGGGGAATCAATTGTTAGGGAAAAGAAGGGGCCAGGTCAGGTTACACACAGATGCCCACACCCACCACTCTCCCTGCTTTCATAATGTCATGGTCTGCCCCACCTCCATTTTCCATATTAGCAGAGTACACCAAAAAGAAAGAGAAGAGGGAGCCTACAACTTTCAATTAACTCCAAGTGGAATGGATAGGAACCTGTGTTTAAATATGGGAAATATGTCATCAACCAAGGCAGCTACTGCATCAAATGGGATACATATTAATGAGATTCTTAAGTTGAATGCAGGAGAGGTGTCTAGAAATGGTCAGATATGCTGGATAGTAGTCTGGAATGAGAAAAGATAAAAGCAAGAGGTGGAGGATGTCATGGAGGCAAGGAGAGATTAGGGATGTAAGGGTATTTGAAAACAGAAAGGGTGAAAGGTTGACACTGGGGATGGAAGGAGGTTAGGGAGAAACACTAGGTTTTGAGGTGGAATGGAGAGATGGCATGTAGGTTCCAGCCCTCCCCTCCCACTCCCCCCCCACTGGTATGCATCAAGGAAAATAACAGAAAAGAGAGGGACAGATGTTGATGCATAGGGAGCTAGGTTGTGAAAGGTGGGATAAGAGGATTGTAAGGGATAGCATGCATGAGAGACCAGCATCTAATGGAGGTGTCAGCCATCAAATCTACCACTATGCATATCCATTAGGGGTATCCTCAAACCCTAACTGGCCTAGTGGTCGTTCATGACACTGTTGGGACATACCTCTGTAAACCATATGATACAGCAATGTAGCTCCGTGAAGCACCTAACTAATACAATATAAGCTGAAACACAAACACACTGTCAGCTATATATGTTTCATTTATTTGATGGATTTTATTGTAAAACATAAATCCATTGACTTGCTGTTGTACATAATAGATGGAAATATGCATAATATAGGATGCAACCACAAAAAACAAAAGGGAACAAGCCTGAAGAAGTATTTAATACCTTATTTAACTCAGATGGTGCTCAGAATCCACGGATGGAATAGAAAAAACTCAGGATGGGGAACAAACCCCTAAAGAGATTGGTAATTGAAAGTGCTTCATTCTGTTTAGCATGTCCATAACATAGGTGAGTATTCAATGATTCAAAAAAATATAGTTTCAAAAAGTGCAAGCAAACTTAACTTCAAAGTCCATACAGCGATGGTCCGGCAGGGTTCTGACGTGTTTCTCCAAGGAGGCTTCTTCAGAGAACCCGCTGTGCTGTGTGGAATTCAAAATTAAATGCTTCCTGGTTCAAAGGAAGAAGTCTTTCATTTCCTGTGACAAAGATGAAGTCAGGCAAATGTCCAGGCTGCCAACAGATGGCACGGGTTGCACTGCTTGCAATTGGAGTGGTGAATGAAGGTGGCAACATGGCTCCTGGAGAGCTACAGATCCTTGGAAGGGTGTAATAGTTATTATCCAACTATGATGCCCTCGATGGGAGTTGAAGCTGATGAAGATTGGCACTCAGACCAGGAGGCTATCTGGATGAAAGATCTGCAGTGACTGAACCGTGATATAGAGGCTGTCGCGTGTACATGCAGAGGAGGTCCAGCGGAGCCCCATGGTCCATGCGGCATGACTGGCCTGGGAGTGTTCAGAGGACATAGTGGGTCCTAATGGGGGTCCTTTCCTTTTCCCTTTCCCCGGCCACGGCCTCGACACAGCCACGGGTGGCCGGGGGGGAACCCTGCCTGGTGGAGGCCTGGCTGGAGGAGGTCTGGGAGGTGGATTGAGCTCCAGGATCCCCATGGGAGGCAGTCTGGGTGATGAGCTGGGGGAGAAGGTGTGAAAGAATGCCACACATGTCCTCCAGAGCACGGCGTGTCCCTGCCTGCTCCTCCAGCATGGCAGCCTGCAGGGCACGTGTCGCAGCCTGCTCAGCCACCAGGGAGGCCAAGTGCTGGTTCATGACATGTGTGGCTTCTTTTATCTCAGCCACCTCCCTGATGAGCAACGTTTGTCTATGGTGGATGTGGTCACCCACCTCCACCAATTGATGGGTGAGCTCATCAGGGGGGGCCTCCAGCTCATCACCCTGATGGAAATCCTCCTCCCCCAGGGCTCCGACCTCACCCACCTCTTCTTCCCCCTCCAACTCTTCCCCCTCCTCTACTGCCCTGTTGTCATCTTGGGGATGAAGGGGGGGCGCCGGTGCAGTTTGCATATGACTGTTCTGAGGAGGAGGTGTGGCAAATGATGTGCCAGCCACTGCTTCCTCCTCCTCCTCCTCCCCTTCATCCCTATCAGCAGCAGAAAGAGGATGGGACGCCTCTGCAAAAAGACAAGAAAATACACATTGGTATTAGTTGAAAGCGGTAACATCTGAGAACATCATTTGAATTGCATCACAGTTCACAATACTGTACATCTGGTCATTTACAAGGTATTATGCAGGCTAACATATGGAACATTAGCAACTTATTCCACATGTTAGGCTTCCAAGAGTATCAAAACAGGCAATGGCTTTTATTGTATTACTATGAATTGCATTGGTTGTATAGTACTGTTGTAGTTTAGAAAGATATAAATATGAGTTAAAACACCAACAAGTCAATGGCTTCTATGTAAAGTGATTTTACCTTGGTGCCCCAGGGAAGTATCAATGGCTCCCACAACAGGTGTTATTCCAGGACCCACTATGTCCATCACCTCACTCTCCAGGACAGTCAGTTGGAGGTTGCCGCAAGGACCCTGCGCATCAATCAGTTCCTGCTTCCGCCAGACCTCTCTCCACAGGGCACGCCACCGTTTTTTCAGAGCCTCTGTATCACGGCCCTGATGGTGTACTGCATCTATGTCACTGCAGACTCTTCTCCAGATAGCATGCTGGCCTTCTATCCCAATCCTATCAGCTTCCCTCCCAAAGAGGGAATCATAGTTGGCCCCGACTTGGGCCACAAGGATCTGCAACTCTCCATGCAAGAAATTCGATTTTCGTTTTGGAGCCATGTTGCAAGGTGTAGCCATCTTTTCAGGCTACTTGTAGAACACGTTCAAACACACCCCCATAGAACACCCAATGAGGTGTGATGGGTGTGGTTAGGAAGCGGGACAAGCAACCGCACCCGAACGGCGCCCAATAGGCATAGAGAAAGTTTTCCCGCCATGCTGACGTCAGACACTACATAGGCATGCATGGGTATAAGAAGGTCCAGGTGAGCAGTGTTTCCTTTCTATTCTGTCCTATTGCTTATGCAGATGTTTGAGACTTGACTCTGTCTTAGTCTTTTACATTTTTTTTCCTATCTCTGCCTCCCATTTCTCTCTATTCCACAGAGCCATTAACAAGCTACATGTCATTCTAATATGTTGTTTTATCTTTTCTAGAAGCAGCTCAGATAGTAAGTCCAGGTGAGAATGATATTTTGTAAGCTACTTAGGTGTCCTTATGATAGAACTAAAGAAACCAACCAGCAAAAACTGACTTCTCTTTATGGGCTTTCATTGTGTGCTATTATTTATAATAGTTATTTTATTTCTGATATCTCCTACTCTCCATTCCACAGGGCTGACAAAAATGACTGAGAAGACTGATAAAGACCATGCTGGTAGAAATTTTGCTGGTAGAAAAATGGATATGTAAGTAAAATGGATGTGTTCACACATCTGAGAGGGTTTACTCATAGAGCTAAAGTTAATTCTTTGTAGAATCAAATTACAGGCAAGTTAAAATCAGGTGAGGAATGGTTCTGTGTACTAACTCATTGATAAGAATAGGTCGGGTGTGTTGGGGGGGGGGGGGGAAACACTGCCATTCAGTGGACATCCAATCAGTGTACATGGTTCAGGTGGAAAACTCCTAATGAGTGCCTAATGGCTGCCATTTTTAATAAGGAGTCTAAAGGTATGTTAGCACCTCTGTTACTTCTAGGTGTGTGTTCTGCCACAACTTCAGTGTTTAATTTTGGAGACATAGGTCTTTGTTAACAGTTTCTCTCTATTCTTCATTTCAGGTTAACTATGCTCATAACCTATGTGTTTGCCAGAGAGAGACCAGACGAGCAGCTCAGCACACCAGCTTGCACCTAGCCAAACAGTTGTAGGTGAGAATAATATATGGTAACCTTTATTTGCTTACTCTACTATTCTTCACCTGAGTCACTCTTCTGATGAGTGAAATAAATGTTCACAAAGCTAACATGTTTCACACTTCTATTGTTCTCTTCACACAGGTATCCTTGATGACTTTCAGGAACAATAGTAAATTGATAATGTTGGCCTCATAGAACACCATGGCACGCATTCCTGCTGTTATATACACACAAACTTTTTGTTTTCAGTTAGTCTATTCCCTCACATGAGTTCTAAACAGTAGCAGTGGAGGATTACAGGTGATATTAACCCACACCATCAGCGAGTTAAGGCTATTGCTTTAACAACTATACCACGGTGATATCTAAGCAGCTCAACATAAATGAGGTTAACACATTGCTTCAGGGAAGGGAGGACAGATATGGACCTTGGGGGTTGAACCCCCTGTTTGTGAACCTTGTGTAAACCAGCTTCTCCTCTTTTCTGTTTTCAGGTGTCTTAGACAGGCAACTGTAGTTCTTCCTGCAGTATTGTCAGATGGAGTTTTGTATTACTGAGAGCAGTGCAGCTGTGAGCATCTTTGTGGTTTCCACACCTGCTTAACCAAAATAGTGCAGCTCAAGAACCAGGAGGATAGATTGAGGTATGTGGCCTTTACTTCCATCACCTTCCGTGAAAGGAAGAAAAACCCACATGTCTCATTTGGATTCTCCTGGTGTGGAGCCAACTCTTACTAGCAGTAACCCTATTCCTCAAAAACAAATCTACCACAGTGACTTATATTCTCTTCCTTATGTAGCCATTTACTTTGGAACAGGGACTGGCTTACTTTGCACATCATAGCTGAGATGTCATCATCTACCTACAGTTGCATTCACTTGCTTCTTTCCTAGATTCTGCAATGATTTGACATCAGAATGGCTAGCAGGTAATAGAATGAATGACAGACCCCAATAAAGATTGTCAAACTTTCTATATGTCACCTTGTTGTTATATTGAAAAGGGCCCATTCAGCAGTCCCTCCTGAACCCCTATCTACCTTGGACTCTGTCCACTAAGCTGATGATGCTACAAGGCTAAAACCACACAGGAAAGTTTAAAGTAAATATAAACCAATATTTTTATTAAATTATTAAAACTTGTAAAAACTTAAACTTTTTTTAAAAAACTATTTACACATATAACATATAACGCAGGGAAAGAGGGTGGGTGCTCCCCAAGAGCAGCTTGAGCTACCTCAGGCGAGGGGGCGGAAGAGGTGCAGTCATTGAGAGGATGTATGGTTGCTGGCACCATGCCCTCTTTCGGCTACCAGCCTCAAGAGGGCATGTTCCATCCTCTCCACACACCCTATCAATACCTGCACCTCCTCCAAGAGGGCAGAGTAGGCCTCCATCTCCCTGCCCGCCCCTCCTGAGGCTGGTCGGGCTGCTCCTGGGGGGGAACAGCAAGGAAAGGGGCTGAGATAGGATCAGGAACAGGAAGGGCAGGAGAGTGAGGGGAAGGGCTATGGGTGGGGGAAGGGGAAGGTCCAACAGGGGATGGTGGTGGGGGTCCTGGAGTTAGTGGTGGGGCAGGCGGTGGGGATCCAGGGGGCAGTGGTGGAGGTCCAGGGGGCAGTGGTGGGGCAGGCGGTGTGGGTGGTCCTGAGGGCTGCCAGGGAGAATAATCCCCCTCCTCCTCCCCCTCTCCTTCTTCTTCCCTCTCCTCTTCCTCCTCCTCCTCCGCAGAGGACCAGGGTGGGGCTCCCTCCATTAGCTGCGGTGCCTCCTGAGGGGGTGCCTGCGCTGCTGCTTGACAAGAGAGAAATAGGATACAGTCAGATATGTCCACAACACTTTTGAACATGACATTCTTTACTACGTTATTTTCTTCAAATGCTAATAACAGGATGCAAAGCACCTACTCCACTGTAAACATCAAAATGTAGCGTAAGTAAGTGAGGCAAGTAGAACACCATAAAGCCATTGTGATATGATATCACAATAGCAGCTTTACTGCAGATTTTATGATTAAGAATGGTTTACAGCTACTCAAGCATTTTCATCTATTTATTCTGGTAGGCTGATCACAAAGAAACACACACTGGACTCATTACTCACCGGCTTCAGCGCGCAATTCCTCCCTCACCCCCTCAAGGAAAGCCCGCTCCTGGGGCCTCAGCAGCCGACCCCTTTTCCTGAGATCCTCAACCTGGATAATAGAGAGAGAGAGAAAGAACAGAGAGGGAGGGATATGATGAGTGCCATCTAGCACTGTGGCATAACATGTTTACTTAAGTATTGACCTCTATAAGCACATAAAAATGGAGTATGCTGCCCTCCAAGAGCCCCTATCCGCTTTGCTGCCTGCCTCCACCCCCTTCTGCCACATGTTTTACATGAATGTATTCACGTACTCCAGCATTTTCCCCTTTCTGTGCTGGAGGCATCGCTATCTCTCTACTGTACCTGGGACAGTGGGGGGGGGGGGGGGTTTGAGGTGACATGGCCAGCATCACAAGGAGGAGTGTGGGATTGAACTCACAACCCCAGGGTGCTGAGGCTGTAGCCTATCAGCACTGTCCCACATTACAGCATGTCCTGGTGAGCTTACAATCATGCAGCAGGGGCAATAAAATAGTTTGGTCAGAAGGAGCAGCGTGGCTTGAAACCCCTGACGTCAGGGTACTGACGCTGTCACTTTAAACGTCATGCCACTATCTCCCTAGACCAGCAGATTGATACAGGACAGTTGTAGGTACTTGAAATGACATAGCAGCACTTTAACATATTTGTTTTCCTTTGGCAAAGTTGATTTCAAGATGTTTCTATTACAAATGCGATGCTCGTGACCCAAAAATTAGTTGTGTGCATGTTGTGAATGGAATAGATGCCTTCTAGGAGCTGAATTTGTCATTTGAAATCCTACTACTGCTCCTTTGGGATGTGCTTTAATTTCAATATTCAATGTAAAAGATTTATTATGCACAATTGTAGTTTTTAAAAGGAATCAAGATTTACCCACAAAAACATGACCAATTTGATTGAGACAGGTTTCCATCATCATTACATTTTACATGATTATTTGTGAGGGCCTGACTTGGAATACTTACTTCCCTGGGACATGAGGCTCTTCTGTTATACCGCCGGTCAGGCGGGTCCAGGAGTTCCTGAACTGCAGGTCTGACCTGCGATGGCCAGGCACTACAAAGTAATGATGCTCATTTGGTAGGAAGAGCCTGGCCAGCAGCCTGGAGTCCTCTGTAGAGAAATTTGGCTGTCTCCTGGCTGCCATTTTAGAGGAAATAACTGCGTATGAAGAACGGGCGATTCTATGACATCACAACGCAAAAAAACGCGATGACGTTTTTGTGCCGCTTGGGCGTGCTTGCAGCGGCCGCTCCGCTCTACATCAACACTGTTGATTACATCCTAAACCACGCCGATATCGCTGTTATACAAAAAAGTATAGCAGAACGCTTAGAACACAATGATAAGTTATAAATGAAATAAATGAAGATTGGGAAGTAATAGGCATAATCTCAGGAGGTTCACATATTTTAGCTTAGCTATGCATGTTTGGGTGGGTGGAAAAAAAAGAATATTATGTCTTTGGTAACCTTAGTCAGGACTTGAACCCCTGACCTTTGGAAGATACATGCAGTGCTTTTAAGCACTGAGCTATGTTGGGGATTTGGGAATGGGAGTCTCCAGAAATGGCTTTAGGTACAAGCTTTGACAAGGGGCAATCATTGCAAATATCTACAGGTGTATTTGATCTGAGAACACCCAATGAACGTCCAAAACGATTTCAAAATTCTAACGGCTTCTATGACGTCAGACGCTACTTTATGGTTAGGGTTAGGGCTAGCGTTAAGTAGCTCAGTAGCTCAGTGAGTAAAAGCGCTGTACCAATCATCCATAGGTTGTGAGTTCAACTCCCGGCTTGTCTTTTACTTGTGGCATATCTACCTTCCAGAAGCACCTTGATTATAACATGAGGGGTTTATGCTGCAGGAGTGTGTTGTTGGGGTGTTGCAGGGGTGTCTAGGATGACAGAGAACAGTCACTTGCATTTTCAACAATGCATTTGAATTTCTTAAGACGGAACCTTAGTGAGCCGGGGGAGGAAGGTCACCGCAGCCTCGCGCCTCAGATGAAAAGGTTCATTTTTTAGGGACCGTGAAAGCTGATCTGGGACAGTCTTCAGCGACTCGGAGCCCTCCTCCTGGCTGGGCAGAAGGAGGAGGCTTTGGCGGTGGTGGTTTTGGTGGTGAAGGAGGGAGGGAGGGGGGAGTCGCCGGCTGTGCTGTGTGTCAACGAGTTGCCTGGCTGCTGCATCTGCACTCCTGCTGGCCACAGACCTACTGATCACAGAGCAGAGATCACAGAAGCACGCAGGTAAGTGCGCATGCGCGGCTAGGGTTTTATTATATAGGATATACACCTATCGCTTCTCATTTTCATCACAAACACATTAGCAAGACTATACACAATACAATACAAAGTTGAGCTTGGTTTTGATAAAATAAACAGCATAATTTTGACTCTGTATTACATTTATTGAACCATACTTAAGAATATGGGTGTTGCATCTGTGACAGCGGTGCTTTACACCATTGAGCTACCAGTCTTTTGCCTCAACTGATTGTGATATGATAGCTAAGTAGAGTATACTTTAGCACATCACTAAGGTATGCTATGACAGGGGAACCAGAGACACAGGTGTAAAAGGAGGTGTAGGTCAGTGAGTAAAAGCACTGTATCGATCATCCGCACTACCGGAAAGATGTGTTGAGAGTTGAGTCGGTTCAGCGTATGGCTACCAGGATGGTCTTGGGGCTCGGGGATCTCACGTATGAGGAAAGGTTAAAAAAATTGCGGATGTACTCACTGGAGGAGCGAAGAGAGAGGGGGGACATGATTGAGACCTTTAAGTATATCACAGGGCATATAGAGGTGAAAGATGATATCTTCAGTATTACAGGGCCCTCGGTAACCAGAGGGCACTCGCTGAAAATCAGGGGAGGGAAGTTTCAAGGTGATGCTAGGAAGTATTTCTTCACCGAAAGGGTGGTCGATCATTGGAACGAGCTGCCTCAGCAGGTGATTGAGGCCAGCAGCGTGTTGGATTTCAAGAGGAAATGGGATATTCACGTGGGATCTATAGGGGAGTAGAAGTCAGGGAGTGGGTCATTGGTATGGGCAGACTCGATGGGCTGTGGCCCTTTTCTGCCGTCAATTTCTATGTTTCTATGTTTCTATGTTTCTATGTTTCTAACTCCCAGCTTGTCTTTTACTTGTGGCATATCTACCTTCCAGGTGCACCTTGATGATGTCACAATGAGGTCAGCATTGTGCTGCTGGCTACTTCCTCTTCCTGTGAACTAGAAGCCACATTCAGGTCTGATCTGTGTTTTGATTCTGTTTCTAAGTTGGGCCAGTGTAAGTTATGGGATTTACCTTTGTTGTGAAGAATGAGCTGATTGTAGCAATGTTTTAAGACCAGGAGAGTGTTCTTTCGAGCAAGATATCACTTCTAAACTATCCTCTCTGAAATAATGTCTCTGGGAAATCCAGAGAAAGCTTATTGGATGACATAGGGTGCCTTTCCTGCCAGTCTTTGTGGAACTTAAACGAAGTTTATAAGAAGTCTATATGGTGTTCAAAGTCCTATCCTTTCCACTTCTAATAGGAGGTGAGTATGGCATTACTGTACAGCTTTCTGTGTAGCATACATCTACCGGTTCCCACCTTCCATACTGATAATGTAAGTTCAACACCCACTCGGTATGTTTCATCTTCTAGTTCTCCTTTGAAACATAACATTTTTTTTTTCCTTGTATTAATGGTAAACTGTACAATTCTGATATCCTAGAGGAAAAAGATACAACACAGCAGTGTTCTCTGTCTGCCATTCCCTACCTCACTGATATTGCTAGATCAACTAATATATAGTTTACAAAATGGTATACTGTGTTTTGATTATCCTTTTCATCATCCTATACTTACAATGCTGAATGACTGATAATAAATCAGTAAAGAGTATAAACAAGTATAATCTAAAAAAAAACAAAAAAAAAATATCGTACCGACGTCTATCTGGCGTCTAGGAAGGGTCCAGTGGAGACGTCTCGATGACGTTTCAGAAACCTGCGTCTATCCTGCGCCCAGCGGCTGTAGAGACGTCTACCGCACGCCTAAGCACCGTTTGATTGACACTTGCATTTTCCGGACGTCTAAAGCACGCCTAAGTTAGACGTAGTATAGAGAATTTACCCCAAAGTGCCCCTTGGGGTAAGAGTCAATGAGTTCTTTGAAAGAAGACAAAAGGTGGGAGAAACAGTGAGGGATTATGCTATTCAATTACAGGCCAAATTGCATCTGGTCCTGGGAAGAGATGAAGAGAAAATTAATAATCCTGAGACTACCCTGAAAGAGCAATTTGTTTTTGGGCTAAGAGATGACACCCTTAGCTGCAATAAGGTGAGCAGAAGAGGAGAAAACTAGTGTCTCTTTTAGAAGACCACAGCGATTTACAACTGATAGATCTGAACAATTGGTGGTCAAGTCTAAAAGAGACACTAATTCGGGTGATGGAGAAGAAAGAGATTTCGTCCTGTAAGAAGTTTCTAAAAGATTGATGCACATTGAGAAAAACCAAGAGAAGCTATTGCAGTCGGAGAGTAGACCTGGTGGGTCTAGAAATGGTGGTGGAAGGTATGAAACCAGAGAAAGAACTTCCAGACTTAGTATAAGATGAATGGCAGAGGGAATGGAGGTGGTGATTTTGTTTGTTATATTTGTCATCAGCCAGGCCATATTGTTAGAAACTGCCTGAATGAAAAACCAGGGTAAACATGCCCGAAACTGAGAAGAAAGCAATGCCAACAGACTAATAGAGAGGATGTGGACAACAGACTAATAGAGAGGATGACTCTTTAGAAAGATCATCAGAAAAGCAAGTTCTACAAAGACCCATCAGGGGCCAATTTTGCAAAAGTGGTGTGAAAAAAGATAACTGGAAGGACAGGATGGAAAAGGCTGTGGGACAGTCTCCAAAAGTTGACTTAATTATTGATGGAGTGAAAACAAAATGTATTGTAGACACAGGATCTGTGGTGTCTACCATCTTGGTAAGTCATTTTTATATGAATTTTTCGCATCCAGAGAATTTGGAAGAGATCAATTGGATGAAGCTTATTACGGTGAATGGAATGAATCTTCCAATTTTAGGATGTATAGTAGCCCAGATACAATTTGAGGATCTGATCATACCAAATAAATATATTTTTGTAATAAAGAATCATCAAGACCCTGGAACTGAGAGTGATGAAGAATTTACACCTGGTTTTACTGGGTATGAATATCCTGAAGGAAATGGGACAGTATCTGTCAAAGATCTTAGCCTGTAGCAATAAATCAGTTGTTACACAGGCACACATTAACCAAATTGGCAGACTGAACAGAAATGTAAATGTTCTTTTGAGATTTCCAGATAAAGAAGAACTGGATTATGATAAAGATTTTCTGACTTTCTCAGTACAAAGTATCAATATTAATAACAGGATAATTTCAGAGTCTGCAGTTGTATATACAAGCAGGGTGTGCAATGTAATGACAAATTTGGAGTTACAACGTCATAGAGAAGATGTAACTTTGGCAAAAATAATGGAATTTATTGAATGTGAACAAGTAGTTACATTATCCCAACAATCTTGCCAAGTGAAAAAACTTGGGGGTCAAAGGAAGAAGCTGATCATCAGAGATAATATCTTATATTGAAAAATTTTTGACCCAAGAGACGGACATCCTGTTTATCAATTGGATGTGTCAGAAAAAATATAAAACTTGAATAATAAAATTATATCATAATTGTGGAGGACATTTCACCACTGAAATTACTGTGAAAAACATTAGGAAAAATATTTCTGGATAAACTTGTGGAATGATGTAAATGAATGGGTCAGAAAGTGCAAAATGTGTACTTATACGAAAGAAACCTGTCCAAGAGAAAAAGCGAAACTACAAAATTTTCAAATTGTTGCTTTGGACTTTACCTTATTAGAAAAAGACAAAAAGGGTTTCCAAAATGTCCTCATCATATCTGACTTGTTCACTCGTTTCACTTTAGCAATCCCCACAAAAAATCAAACTGCAAGGACAGCTGCTAGAATGTTAATTAAACATTGGATTGGGATGTACGGATGTCCCCAAAGAATTCATACAGATCAGGGAAGGACATTCGAGTCCGAGTTAATTAAGGAGATTTGTTGTTGGTACAGAATACAAAAATCTCATACCTCACCATATCACCCTCAAAACAATAGTTGTTGTGAACAATTTAATCGAATGATGCATCAAATATTAAGAACATTAAGTGAGCATAAAAGGGATAACTGATCTGAATACCTTTCTGAAGTTAATCAGATTTACCATAGTTCTGTTCACACCGCCACTGGATACACCCCAGCATTTTTGTTATTGGAAAAGGAAAGATTACTCCCACATGAAAAAATGTTTAATGTAGATTAGTCGAATGAAAGTATCGAAAATCTTGATGAATGGTTCCAGTTTCATCAAAGAAAACTGCAGGAGGCTCGGAGAATAGCAGATGAAACATCATATCAAGCAGGACTGGTGGCATTGGTGGAATGAGGCATTATGTCATCACAATCTCAGCTCTGCTTCCCAAAGACTGAAACTATCACACTACTACTACTACTACACTACTCCCCCAATATTCGCAGGAGTTCCGTTCCAGGAAGATCCGAGAATTTAAAAAAACCGTGAATGTAGTTTTTCATGGGGGAGCCTGAAGAGGGCAGCGGGAGAGGGCAGCAGGAGAGCAGCCGGAGTGCCGCGAGTGCAAGAAATCACTCACGGTATGCTCCGACCGCCTCTTCCTGCACTAAGTCGGGCCTTATCCAATCAGGAGCTGCGTGAGCTTGTGCGTGAGCTTGTGAGAAACCGGTCCATCTGCAATTGCCCAGGTTTGGAGGGGTTTGCCTAAAGAATGCCCTTACGTTTGCTATGAGGCATACCAGTAAGTCCGATTTAAAAAAGTATGTATAGTGGAAATGCAAGGAAGGACGGAGCTCCGGCTCTCACAGTGTCATGCCGCCGCCATCTTGTACCAATCTCGAACAGGGTTTTAGACATATCTGTAACCAGCTTAGACCTTTATCCTACTTCTGTGAGCCCAGAGTGAAAAGGGGCATTTTTGGAGGAGTGAGTAAGGCGGGAGGTGGGTGTGATGTGGGCCAACCCTACACTTGACGACTAAGGGCAGCCATAATCAAAAAGTTTGACAGATTGCCTGGATTGGATTTATATGTTTTGACTTAGACCAAGTCAAAACAGGTATATGTTCAGGATCGGGCTGCAATCAGTTTAGCGGTCCAGGCAACCCGTACCCCTGCTCCCTTAACGATCACAGCAGGAGGAATACCCAGTCCCTCCTGCCCGAAGCTGCTGTGAAACCCCCCTCAGAATGACCGCCAGCAGGAGAGATATCCAATCTCTCCTGCCGCAACCCCCCGAACCCTCTCACAATGTTCCCGGGCAGAAGGGATGCCCAATCCCTCCCCCGTGAACCCCCCAATGATCAGTGGCAGGAGGGATGCCCACCCTGCTGACACCCTGTGAACCCCCCGAAAGTTCATCCCCACTCCACCAAAAGCTCACCCCCACCCCCACCAGGACCCCTCTAACCCCACCCAGACCCCTCCACCAGGACCCACCAGGAACCCCCTAACCTGATTTAATTGGATGGATGGACGGCTCCTGCCTGCGTCCAGCTAGCAGGCCCACCTTTGAAGGAATGGTGGACTTGCCCCTTTTCGGTGCATCTTGGGATGTACCGGGGAGGGGCCTAAGGGCCTGATTGACTCAGGCGCTTAAGGACCCTCCTGGGCCAACTGGAATGTTAGGCTCATCTCCCAGTGCATTCTGGGATACACTAGGAGTGGTCTAAGATTTCGATTGGCCAGATCCCTTAGGTCACTCCCCTATTATAAAAAATTACACTGGTTACCAATGGAGGCGTGAATACTGTTCAAATTTGCATGCATCTGTTACAAACAAGCCTGGGGCCTAGCACCTTCCTACTTGCAAGCACACTTCACTTTACACAACCCCACACGTACAACCAGAAACAAAAGCATCTTTGCATACCCAAAGATCACAGACTGCAAATACAAATCTTTCTAGACAGAACCTTCATGTTCCAAGCAAACAGACAGCAATCCTGGCTGGGAAACCACATAAATAAAGCCGAACAGACCTACAACACATTCCGAAAATCAATTAAAACCGCTCTATTTGACAAATTCCTTGCCTAACTAGATGACCTCCCTCAAATATTCTTTCCCCTTACACCCCCAATGTATTACGTAACTTCTTTCTCTCATGTATTCCTTCACTATGCTTCCCTGATTATTATGTAACTTCTTCCTCTCACACTGTGTAATTCACTGATTGTCCAGCCTTCTTTCTATGTAAACCGCCTAGAAGTCAATCTGACTATGGCAGTATAGAAAAATAAAGTTATTATTATTATTAAATCAAATTTAAACTTGCAGCAGTTCCAGTAAATTTTTGAGTATTAAAATTCAATCATAATGTGGCTGGGCCAGGCCCCAGGTGAGTGGGCAAATCTGGCTTGGACCACAGGTAAGATTTATTTGTGCACCTTTTATATGGCGGTTGGAAGAAAAACCCGGACACTGGATTTCTTAACCAAAATGAACAATTAGTTCTCCCAGGCATTGATTATGCAGGTCCTTTTCACTTAAGTCTAGTGCACTCCCTCTGTGCCTCAGTCCAGGGATTGGACAGTCCTTATCAACAAAAGGATAAATCAAAAATCAAATAGGCTTTTCAGTCCCTTCAATGTCCAATATTCTCTCTTCTCAGGGTAGCTGGCTTCTATTAGCCACAGTTCTTGACAGCACAGCTGAGCACTGCAGCCAGCCCTCCTTTCAAATGTCGTTCCAGTCAGAGAAAAAAAAAACACGTTTTCTCTGCCTCTGTTTCCCTCTCCAACACTTTGTCCCCTTTTAAGGACGCTCACAGCCCTGCCTTGCAGGCTGTTTAGAGCTACCCTCCCTTTACCAAGGTCTTCAGGCCCACCCGATTTGTCCCCTATCGTCCTTTAGCTTTAGTCCTTTGGATACTTGGTGGAATGAGGTTTAAAGAACCACTGTCTTAATTAAGCACTGCTGCCTTACCACTACCTGCAGCCTTACTCTAGCTCAGGTTTCTTTGGCAGAGACTTGTCTCATTACTGGGAGGAAGAAAACAGCCACACACCGCTCAATCATATGTCCATGTCCTCTTCCAACACATTCTCTGGGTCAGCTTCACTGTACATGTCTCATTCTGGATCCCTGGGACTGGAGGTTTCCATTAAGTCCTCCACTTCCTGCTTTACCTCCCATTCCCCTCTCTGAGTGCTTGGGAGCTTTTCTGAACAGTTTTCTTCATCATCATCATCATCATCATAAACTTCCACCCCTTCACCCCAAGGCTTAGTTGGAAAGTTACTGTACCTCCCTGGAGTTAGACTTTCTTTCCTTGCTGGCTGGCCTCGTGAAAACCCTCTTTCCTGGATAGGAGAGGTTTGGCAACTGCTCTCCCAGTGTGGTGCTTTCCCAATTGGGATCAGCTGTGTCCCCCTGATCTCTCTCCAGTCTTGCTACTCGAGGCTTACGATCCTGCAGACCACGGTGGCTGACTCCACCCCCTTCTGGGTTGGTTTCACGTTTCTCCCTAGCTCTGGGAAAGGAGTAATAGGGGATAGACTCTGTTTTCTGTGCCCTCCCTACCTGAATTCCTGGCTGTGACATCACCTGCCTTTTCTCCCTTCTTTCAGGCTGTACTAAACTAGTGCTTTTAGCCAGGTGTACAGGCTTTATTTTAGGGATTGCAAGTTTAAGGGCAGTACTTTTGACTGGGCTAGCAGTCTTTTTAACCGTGACAGGAGCTTCTCTGTCACATACCCCCCTACTTAAGACACTATCAGTCCTTTCCCTTATAGGTTCTTCTATTTATCCTTCCCCTAAACGTGACAGGACCTTTCTGGTTATTGGTTCCTTTCCTGACATACCTTTTGAATCCGAGGAGCCTATCCTTGCTCCCCTCATCATGCTAGGGAGTTACACATCAAATCTTCACCAATCCACTTTTCTTTGCAATTCTATGTCTCATATATTGTCAAACTATTTTCAACTATAAAGCATATATTTTATGTCAAGGAAAAAGTTAATAGCTTTTTATCTTGTTTCTCTTTCTCTCTTGGTTGTCCAGTGGACTCATTCTGCTGACAAGTACATGTTTCATGATCTTGCTGTCTTAAATTTAGACATCATATTGAAAATGCTTCTCCACATGTGTCCCATGAACTGGGTTGAGAACTACTGTTCAAGCTCATCTAAAATTATCTTGCCAGAAATTTGACTTCACATCTGGCTTTTGCCAACCCCACCCCCAAGAATTATACATTCGTTTTGATATATTATAGCTATTATATACAGTCATTACTGTACTATTTCTGCAACCAGCTCTTTCATTCTATAGAGGACTACAGTGATGCATAAAAGTTGAGCTGAGCTCTCTGGAATGTAACCTCTCTCTCCCCCAAACCCCCACACAAATCGGGAATAGACAAAAACCATGCTGCACAAGTAATACTGTAGAATAATAACCGCTCTAGTCACACACTGTACCTACCGCATTCAGATAAATCATGGGAGTTCAGCTCAGCGTTCACTGGTTTTCTATTACATTGCCTCTGGGTCTTTGAAGATGAATAGAAAGTTTAGAATGCCAGTGAACCAGCATGGGCTTTCTCATAGCGGAACTATATTGCTACTACACATTGTCATTTTACCATTTGGTTTCAATTCTCTTCTGCATGTTTCTAGCAGACCACATTTGATAGCTCTTATTTTCATTCTGTTTTGAATTGCCTGCCTTTCAGACATCTTTAAAATGTTGTGTGATTGTTTATGCCTCATGTGTCGGTTTCACTGTAAGCAAAAAAGGCAATTCTATAAATTTGGGTGGGGGTGTTGTCGGTGGGGGGGGGGGGAAATCACTGGCAGTGGGAGGGAGTTGGCATCCCTCCTGCCGGGGGGGTCGGGAGTAATCAAGGGGACGAGCACCCCAGCAGCAGGAGGGAGTGGGCATCCTCTTGCTGCCATTCAGTTTGGGGGCCTTTTAAAAAAATATTTGTGAGGGGGGGGGGTCTGAGCTGTCAAGCCTTACTTTCCTGTTAGTACTTGAGCCAATCAGTGCTCAGTCACTGACCAGAAAGTAAGACTACAACAACTCAGACCCTGTTGGAAAATTCTGGCCGCAAATGTGGCACAACAAGGTTAGGGAATCACCTGACGATGATAGGGAATCAGCTGGAGTGCTCCTTTAAATATTGAGCCCATTTTACAACCATTTTAATATTAATGACCTCGTTGTACTACATTTGCATGGGCAGAATCAGAGACTGCTAGGAAGCTCAGAAAAGGCCATTCTGATAATCAGCTGGTAAAATACTGGCACGCTAAACTGTCTGGAACCGTTTTAGCGACTGTGTTACAGGCAAGTTTTGAAAATCCTGCTTAGATATTTATAGAATAATAGCACTTATGTGCGTAATTGGCATCAATAATTGGCAGTTATGTATATAAGTTTTAGGTGCTATTCTATACAATGTGATCCTGATTCTATAAACAATGGCTAGATGGTAGGCACCACCGAGCGTGGCTGTCTATCATCCAATAGGTGCTGTTTATAGAATCACACCTAGCGGTGCCTAATTGGTCTTAGGCAAAGGTAGGAGTTGAAAGCTTAGGCACACTGCCATTTAGGCCAGGGTTTTCTTGGCCTAAATGAGTGCAACTAGCTTAAGTGCCTACCAGTGCCTTTTTTGGGGGGTGGAAAAGTGTGTCTTATGGTCCGAAAAATACGGTAATTACATTTTTTGGAGCCCAGGGCTCAGAACTTCTAGATTTGAGCACTTGCTGTCTTTCATTTATTTATTTAGATTTCTATCCCATCCTCCCTTGAGCTCAGAACAGGTTACAAAAGAACATTCACAGTAGATTACAGTAGATACATTTGGTCAGAATATATTGGACATTCATGGCACATTACAGGTATATTAGGAGTTCAAGGTACATTACATAGGGCAGCCAAGGAACTGCATAGCCATGGTAGCGTAGGATAAAACAGGATGCAGAGAGATGTTCATAGCAGTCACAGGAGGAGTTTCCTGCTGGAAGAAGAGGAAAAGGGTACTGCTTGCTTGAAAAGGAAGGTTTTTTTTACTGCCCTTCGGAAGCTCATCAGTGAATTCAGCGATCTTATCTGAGTAGGCTCCCTTCTTTATTGCTACTTCCTACCGCTGTTTCCTCTCACCTTGTACACTCCTCCCTCCGTATTCGCAGTGATTACGGGCAGAACATAGTAGCAAATGTGGAAAACCACAAATAACTTTCTCATATGCAGTTTTCTGTTAAAATCCCTAGAGAATATGATAAAACCGCGAATAACATATGGAAAGTTATTCGCCTTCTTCCCCCGCCTGCCCGGGTCTCTCCTTAACTTTGGCCCTGTCTACAGAGCATGGGGGAGAGAGTAGCCCACCGCCAACTCCCATTGCGTCGCTCTAATCCCTCCCACCCTACCAAGCTGCCGCTCTTACCATCGGGTCCCCCTCGCGCCTAGCCAGTCTCCTCTCCTCAGAGCCGCAGACCCATATTCTATCGGCGCTCATATGACGGTCTTGGCCAATGGCTGGGCAGTGCTCCAGTCTGGGCCATGGCAACAGGAGCTCGCGGAGGCAGCAGTGGCCGCCGCCTGGTATGCAAGGGTCCTGGCAGAGATGAGCTCTGGTTGCACTTGGCCAGGTGGAATTGAGGCTTTAGCCCACCCCTTTGTAATGGCAGTATGCACCCCTTTACTTGATTTGGAATAGGTGTTGGTGACATGGATGATGTAATTTGGGAGGAGGAGCCAGTACACTAAAAACCGCAAATAGTTGAAACCGCGGGTACCAAAACAGCGAATATGGAGGGAGGAGTGTAGTGGGAAAAGCTGTTGGGGTCAATCCTGAGCAGGCGGTGAGACAGTTTCCCCCTCACCCTGGGCTTCCTTCTTCCATCTTGGTAAAACCACAGTGATGAGAGGGAGCAATGGTGAGGAGGGAGCTGAAACTCTGTGCTCCCTTCCAAGTTGCACCCAGGACAGTTTCCCTCTTGTCCGCCTGGTTATGTCTTCTTTTGTTAATCGAGGCTGATTCACTCTTGCATGCTACCTAGAAGGTTCCCTGGATGCAGTGGTGTAGCGAGGGTGAAAGGTTTCCAGGGCGGTGGAACCCCTGCCCTGCCCCCTCTGCTGTGCACATGTGCCCCTTTCCCAAACCTTTTTAACTAAAAGCGCGAGCTGCTTCGGGGCACTGACATCCTCTCCGTCCCCCCTTCCCACTCCTCCTCCTGCCGCACACGCTTTAACGCTCTCTCTGACATCACTTCCTAGGCTGAAGCCGACACAGGCAGCAAGTTGGTGGCTGCTCGCGCCAAAGTGAAAAGGGCACGGGGAAGGGAAGGGACGTGTGCAGCAGGGGAGGATTGGGAAGGGGGGGCTGGAGAAGAGGAGGTATGTCGGTGATTCGAGCATGATTGACCCTAGGGCGGACCACCCCCTTGCCCCCATACTATGCCACTGTCTGGATGAATATCAAAGGAATATTAGGGCCCCCTCCCTTCCCAGTAAAAAGTAGAGTTTTCTGGTTTATCACCCACATTTTAAAATTCAGTTTTCAGGAGCAGCTCAATTGTCCATTGGCAGCCACTAGAGATACTGAAACCGAGATGCAGTTATGTGAGGTAGGCTTTGCACAGATGGCTTTTGTGCACAATTTTGTGCATAACTGTAGACACTCTTATGTTTTAGTTGGTTTTGCTCAAGAATTGTGTGCAAAAAACCTGCCCTAACATTGGCATATAGTTCATTTAAATTTCATGGTAATGTAGGCATTAGCTATTAAACTCTGATGAAAAGAAGTGTAGACAGGACCTGAAGGCTGAGCAAAGGATTTTTTCATGCTGGGCTTTAATGGCAGGCTGGAGGAATAGTAAAAGGTTTGTTCGTTCTTTTGCAGTCAGCATGATGATTTCATGCTTGTTTTATTTCTTTGTACAAAAAAGGAGTACCCACAACTTTTTTCTGGCTGTGTCAAAGGGGATGAGTCAAAAAAAAAAAAAAAGGCAGGGGATAAAGAGCTGAGAGGGAGGTGGCATTATTCTTTACAAAATAATATGGTTTATGGTCTATTTAAAATTTGCTACACCGTCTGGGCTATACACAGTAGATCTCAGTGGTTGACAATAAAATAAAAATGGAAAGTTGAAAAGAACTATAATGATAACAGGACAACACTCAGCCAAACTTAAAATAGAAGAAGATAAGGAAAGAGACAGAAGAGTCTAGGAGAAAAGGAGGAAAGATACCATGAATCATGATCCAAGCAAGCTTAAGTTGGCTCAAATTTGAACTTTTATGCTATGCTGAAAAGCCAAGTTTTCAGCAAAAGTCTGAAATTCTATAAAGATAGTTTACACCGTATATTGAGAGGAAGAGAATTCCAAAGATGAGGGGCAACAAAGTAAAACCCATTTTTTCAGGATATGTTTTACTCTTAGAACATATTTTGGTATTAAGTTCGTTAATGATTACAAAATGTAATATATTTTATGATATTTACTAGTGAAAGTGGCACCTAGAGAATGACACAAAGACAAAGTTTGTCTCTGTCCCTCACCCTGCCGCATCCCTGCAAACTCTGTCTGATCCCATCTGCATAAGCCTCAAATAATTATGATTTTTGATGTTTGTGTGCAAAATAGCATTCCAACACATGCATATGCAAATCAGTTTTGTAAATGGCAATATAGAAACACCCTAAGCGCCAGTCTATAAATGGCGCACCAAGTTAGACTAATACAAATAGAACCCCACACGGGCTTAGGGAGGAAAATGCCTGCCAAAACCAATAAGAAATCCTCACTATGCAGATTGGGAAGTGGCATACATAAATGTGTAGCCACTTGCCAAGTAGTTTGAACTAATGTATCTAAGTGAAGCCATAAGTATAAAATAGATATTCAAATCAAAAGTTCAATAAAGATTCCTTTTCATCTGTGCTGAGTGCAAAAATGATAAATTTTTTTTTTTTTTTTGCAAGACAAGAACCAAACATAAAGGTCTTATGTTTGAGAATAGTTAAGCTCTGGAACATGTTGCAGAGGTTGTGGTAAGAGCGGATAGCGTAGCTGGTTTTAAGAAAGGTTTGGACAATTTTCTGGAAGAAACGTCTATAGTCAGACATTGAGAAAGACATGGGGGAAGCCTCTGCTTGGCCTGGATCGGTAGCATGGAATGTTGCTACTCCTTGGGTTTTGGCATAGAGCAAATTGGGTCTAACGTGGATGTTTCCAAAAAACTTGAAAAATATATATAAAATGCCTGACACAGGCTAGCTTAAATGTGCCTATATTCTATATTAGCTATTCCCATATAGAGCAAACTAAAATACTATCTTTTTCTAAATAGATTTACTTTCAGTAAGAGTCAGGCATATCATAATTGTGGGTGATCAGATCATAGAACCTCCTATAATTTCCATATTTCAGGTCCATGCCCTGACTCCAAAATTTTTAATCACCTATGCCTGTCCCACCCCACCTACCTCACTTACATTATGTGAAAAAACTACAAAACTACATCTGCAAATGTGTGCTTCACAAACTATATCATCAAATTGTATTGTGTATTAATGAAAAAAAATCAAAAGATCAAAAAACAAAACCATTCATCACAAAAATAATAAATTTAAACTCTTAAATGGTGTATAAAGAGGGAAAGCAATACTTATCTCAAATGGTGTAACCCATGAACCAGCGCTGGTTGAGAATGTACAACTCCCAACGCCCTTCTAACAGAAGAAATAGGCATTTCAATCTGTCCAAAGAAGATCTTCCTCAGGGGGTATTAACCAGCGTTGCCCCTCATAAAGCTTTCACTTTAAAACATTACTGTCTTGGTGTAAAGGCAAGCGCAGCTACACAATATGTTTGCTTTCAAAAGCTACTAATGTACAAAAGTCATCCCTCATTACAAGGGAATAAGTTGGATATTCTAATAGTTTAATCAATTTTAAGAGTGTTTTTCTAATTGGCCACTTTAGCCCCTCCCCCTTTGCATTTGCACAGAAGAGGCAGGCTTTTTATAGAATAGGGGCGTAATTCTGTTACATTCGTAATGGCAAATTAGAGCTAATTAGTTCTTGTTATCACAAATTATTGGTATTTATCATCAATGTAATGACAATGAATTGATTACATTATACACAAAACTAGCCCTATTCTATAACTGAACACCTAACTGTGGGCACTATTTATAAAATTTGGAAGTTAGTTTACAGCTCTAACAAAAGGGTTTAGATCCCAGATTCAGTTAGGGACACTAACTGGATCCAGATTTACTTAACAGGGTTGATCCAGTCCTGGGTTTACCGCATTGATTGCAGGAATTTGTAGACTTGCTTTTCTTAGACTTAGAGAATGCAATGGGGAAATGAGAACTACAAGTCCCTGTATGCAATGGGAAAAAGCCAGGACTGGATCAATCCTGTTGCGTGAACCTGGATCCAGTTAGCAACCCTAGATTCAGTTCCTGTTCCTCAAGACAATTGAAACTGGATATGACATAGAAACAGCAATCATAGACCTTGGGAGGAGACTTCAATCATCATACATCATCAGAAATGAAATTGAAAATAAATCTTTCATCAGTGTGCCTCCTCTCAGTCCCAAGTAGTATTGCAACCACTTTAACATTTTTATTATAATAGAGACTGGGGATTTATTGAAGTTCCTTACATAAAGCAGGGCTGGAAATATGGATGCATAGGACAATTCACAACTGTTAGGGTAATACATGCTATCCAAGTGGAAGATTCCTATGTTATTCTTTTTTATTCTTCAACAAGAAAATCAACCAGTATAAAATGATCCAAAGGGGATGTAAATTCTACCTTTGGAAATCATTCATGATACAGTTTTGCAGATTTCTGCCAGGAATATTTGCCCTGGCTCATTCTAAGCTGAATCAGAAAAATAACATTATTGCCCTTCTAAAAGGAATTCCTGTTTCCCTTCCTTTTGCACACATGCAAACTACTTATCAAATCATCTAGAGAGCATTCAAGATCTGTGTGACTAGTCAAAAATACAACCCTCTATTGCTCACAAATCCTTCAACATCAGAAGAAAGGGAATTCATTTCCTTATGAGCAATGAATCGAAACACAAGGCTCAATCCACAGCTGCCTTTCTAAGGCCTGTGAAAATGGAACTAATGCATACTTTTATCTTCCTTAAGGCTGAGCAAAAGTTCCCTTTTTAAATGGCATATACAGTATTTGTAAAAGAAACCATTACTTGGTTGATAAATCATTTTAAACCTGCATGTGGGGAAGATGGCATCATAGCTTTAATAAGACCATAGATAAGAGGAGAAATCTGCAATATATGCAAAGAACCCAAAACAGCGGAGATAACAAAGAACTGAGGCATAACCACATGTAACCCTGGTCTCCCTCACAATACCTTAGGCACCAGCTAGCTGGGCACAGGGATGGAAGTGTGGTAGACCCTGATCGATTTTCAGAAGATTGTGTTCGTGAGGAACTAGCTATACTAAATGTGGACAAAGCAATAGAGCCAGATGGTGCACATCCAAGAATAATGAAGGAACTTAGGGAAGTTCTGGTGGCTCCTAAATGACAGACCTTCCCCTTCCCGGTGTATCATGTGATGCACGGGGAGGGGCCAAAGGCCCTGATTGGTTCAGTTGCCTAAAGCCCCTCCCAAGTCGCCTAAGGCCCCTCCTAAGAAGAGACATCTGAGTCAATCAGGCCTTATGCATCTCCTTCTGCATCCAGGATACTGAGGAGGAGGAGGAGCTTAAAACCATAATCCAGGATACTGAGGGAGGAGTCTAAAACCATAATTGGTCAATCCAATTGGTCAAGGCAATCAGATGCCTATAGTTCCTCCCCTTGGGAGGGGCCTTATGTGACTGAACCAATCAGTGCCTTTGGCCCCTCCCCATGTATCACATGATACACCATGTATCACATGATGCCCACCATTTAGGACTGTCAGCCTGAAGCAGGAGCCTCAGAGCAGACTTCCTGCTTGTTAAAAAGGTACGGGGAGGATCGGGGGGGGGGGGGGCATCCGGTAGCAGGAGGTAGTAGGCATCCCTCCTGCCATTTTTTGGGGTTTGAGGGAAACAGTGGCTCTGGAGTGCCTTGCGAAAGGGGGAGCCATGACGCAGAGGTGTTCTGCATGGCAGAACCCATTTTGTTTGGGTTCGGGGGGTATCAGTGGCTCGGGGGTGCCTAGCGCAGGGGGGGGCAATTTTCTCTCATGCTGTGTTTGTTGGGGGTCATTGGGGAGGGCCATCATCTGTGCCATTGAAAAAATAAAAATAAAAACTCCAGGTTTTCCAATCGCTAAAACTCCTTTTTTAGTTGTTGGAATACCAAGCAATGTTAGTGTATCAATCGCTTGGTTAATCTGCATGTCCTAATCAGAAAATGGGTGATTGAGGGAAAAAACACGCAGTGGGCCATTTTGTTCATCAGGTCGGTAAAAGCGATCGTCGCTAAAGCTGTGAAAATACGTCATAGGAAAGGCCTTGCTGGGGCTGGCTGTGAGCAGCCTGCTTGGAGGCTGCCTCCTGCTGACTGGTTGCATTTTTGTCAGGAAGGGAGGGAGTGAGCGTAGGGGTTCACAGCTCAGGACCACTGCCTGCTTCTGCTACTTTGGGGCTTGAGGAAGGGAGGGAAGCAGGAGGGCTTTGTAGCTCAGGACCATTGCCGCGCTGGTGCTTTGGGCCAGGAAGCAGGGGGTTTGTCTCTTAGCTGCTTTGGAGCTTGAGGGGGGTAATTTGCAGCTCAGGATGCTGCTGCACTGGTACAGGACTGCTGCCACTTCTAGTTTTTTGGTGCTTGAGGGAGGGGGACTCGACATGGAGCTGTATTTCTGCGGACATTCACTTGCATCAGGAATCACAAATTCTAATATCATATAAAAATGAAATGATCCCAATAAAACCAGGAAAACTAATTTGAAAATCTCTCACTGTGCTTCACAAACTTGATTGGACCTCCCCTTGATGGAGTCCGATCTGTGTGTGGCAACTGGAACAGAGTTTTCTTCTGAGAAGAAAGTAGAATTCTGGAAGTTACTGTAGCTCAGCATGCCTTTGATGTATCTGACCAAGGGAAATGTTTGGATGTTTTTGAACAGAAAGTGGATAAGTGAAAATCAATGGAAATTTTATTTAGAATAAAAATTCTTTGCTTTTTAAAACTTTCCAAGACAAACTGACATGTTAGCTGAAAATACGTTGATATGACTGAGATTTTTGGGTAATACTTCCATCTCCCTTCCTGTTATGATGAGGGTGTTTTTATGTTCCTCTCTCAGGGAAAAGTGGATTGGATGAGCAAATTTTGAGAGTAGAATTGTCTGAAGATACTCTATATGAATCAGATGTTAAGGATCAGTTTAGCTTGCTTCTATCATTTACCGTATTTTCGCGGATATAACGCGCACCTGTGTAAAACGCGCACAGGGGTATAGCGCGCAGAAATCACGATGATATGTACCAAAACTTTTCTATACCGCGCTCAGGCATATAACGCGCATGATGCCCGACGCTCCTTTCGCCCGCCCTGACTTTCCGTGCGCTGTCCCGACTCTCCGTTCACCCCCCCTGACTTCCGTGCACTGCCCTGACTTTCCGTGCGCTGTCCCGACTCTCCGTTCACCCCCCCTGACTTTCCGTGCACTGTCCCCCCTTGAAGTCCTGTCCCCCCTTGAAGGTCTGTCCCCATCCTGAAAGCCTGATGCCCCCCCCCGACGTCCGATACATCCCCCCCCCCGGCAGGACCACTCGCACCCTCACCCCGAAGGACCGCCGACTCCCCAACAATATCGAGCCAGGAGGGAGCCCAAACCCTCCTGGCCACGGCGACCCCCTAACCCCACCCCGCACTACATTACGGGCAGGAGGGATCCCAGGCCCTCCTGCCCTCGACGCAAACCCCCTCCCCCCAATGACCGCCCCCCCCCCCAAGAACCTCCGCCCGTCCCCCAGCCGACCCGCGACCCCCCTGGCCGACCCCCACGACACCCCCACCCGCCTTCCCCGTACCTTTGTGTAGTTGGGCCAGAAGGGAGCCCAAACCCTCCTGGCCACGGCGACCCCCTAACCCCACCCCGCACTACATTACGGGCAGGAGGGATCCCAGGCCCTCCTGCCCTCGACGCAAGCCCCCCTCCCCCCCCACCGGCCGCCCCCCCCCCAAGAACCTCCGCCCGTCCCCCAGCCGACCCTCGACCCCCCTGGCCGACCCCCACGACCCCCCCACCCCCCTTCCCCGTACCTTTGGAAGTTGGCCGGACAGACGGGAGCCAAACCCGCCTGTCCGGCAGGCAGCCAACGAAGGAATGAGGCCGGATTGGCCCATCCGTCCTAAAGCTCCGCCTACTGGTGGGGCCTAAGGCGCGTGGGCCAATCAGAATAGGCCCTGGAGCCTTAGGTCCCACCTGGGGGCGCGGCCTGAGACACATGGTCGGGTTTGGCCCATGTGCCTCAGGCCGCGCCCCCAGGTGGGACCTAAGGCTCCAGGGCCTATTCTGATTGGCCCACGCGCCTTAGGCCCCACCAGTAGGCGGAGCTTTAGGACGGATGGGCCAATCCGGCCTCATTCCTTCGTTGGCTGCCTGCCGGACAGGTGGGTTTGGCTCCCGTCTGTCCGGCCAACTTCCAAAGGTACGGGGAAGGGGGGTGGGGAGGTCGGCCAGGGGGGTCGCGGGTCGGCTGGGGGGGCGGTCGGAGGGTCTTGGGGGGGGGGCGGTCGTTGGAGGGAGGGGGGTTTGCGTCGAGGGCAGGAGGGCCTGGGATCCCTCCTGCCCGTAATGTAGTGCGGGGTGGGGTTAGGGGGTCGCCGTGGCCAGGAGGGTTTGGGCTCCCTCCTGGCCCGATATTGTCGGGAAGTCGGCGGTCCTTCGGGGTGGGGGTGCGAGTGGTCCTGCCGGGGGGGGATGTATCGGACGTCGGGGAGTCGGCCGGGCAAGAGGGCTTGGGCTCCCTCTTGCTCCGATCGTGGATGCGGGTGCGGGGTGGGAGCGCGTGCGAGCGGTCGTTCGGGGTGGGGGTGCGAGCGGTCCTGCTGGGGGGGGTGAATCGGGCGTCGGGCGGGGTGGGAACTATGTTTAAAAACTTTTCTATACCGCGCTCAGGCATATAACGCGCGAGGGGTATGCGCGGTACGTAAAATCACGTATAACGCGCGCGTTATATCCGCGAAAATACGGTAGTTTGCATCATTTGTATCAGAAACAGCAAGAGGTAAGATCTTAAGACTGTCTTTTAGATATAGAGGGTCAGATTCTGTATATTGTGCCTAAAAATATCAATGCCAACTAGTGCGGCACTAAACACGATTTTATAAAAGTTATGCACAAGTTATAGAATCATGCTTAGTGCTGGTTATGCATGATAATTTTTAGGTATACACATTTAGACTAGGTTTTTCTTGGACTTAGGGCTAGATTCACTGAGCCCACTGATCAAGTCCCGACCACTTAGCGACCTCTTTGCGACCCGATTTTCCTCCGACCTGATTCACTAACCTTTGTCCTTTCTTATTTCTAATCTTAATGTATATTTTCTGTAAACCGCTTAGAACCTAACGGATGTAGCGGTATATAAGAAATAAATTACATTACAAATTACATTACATTGTCCTGATCATCCTCCGATCCGCGCATGCAAATGAGGAGGAATGGCATTCAAATGTAGGCAGGCAGCGATTCACTAAAAAAAAAAAATGAGGGACACCGACTGGACTGACCGATCAAAACTAAGCGACTGTTGAGGACCAGTCGCTCAGGTCTTTTCCGACTGCCCTGTCTTCTGTCGCCCTGCTCTCTGCCATGCTTCTCTGCTCTCTGCCCCAATCTCCTGCTCTCTGCCCCGATCTCCTGCTCTCTGCCCCGACTCTCCTGCCCTTCCCCGCAGTGCAATCCCAGGCTCGAAAGTGAAGTTAAAAGAAAAAAATAAAATCGCTGCCTTTGTAAGCATGTGCAGACTATCTACAGGCAAAGAAGATGGTCTGCGTATGCTTCAGGATCGCTCACTAGTGATCTGTGTAGTTGGAGGGGGGGCATTCCTCAGATCGCCCCCATTTAAATACTGACCCGTTGTGGATCAGTCGGCCTGCCGCAGATCGGCCATAGATCAGGCACGATCAGCAGGTTAGTGAATCTAGCCCTACATGCCTATACCTAAGTTGTGTGCACATCGGCACATATTCTGTAAACTTGCAAGTAACTTTAAAAAACACCCACAATCTGCCCCTAACCATGCCCCCTTTTCAGGTGCACACACTGGAACTGGCGCATACTTTTTACAGAATTGCACATTCCAAGTTGTGTATGTAACTTTCAACTAATGACAATTAGCATCAATTACAAGGTACTAATTGCCTATTATCAGCACTGATTAGGACAATTAAATAAGTTATGCTTGTAAATCGGCTAAGTGCACCAAGGTATCATTTATAGAATTTTGGGCAGAGTACAAAGGGCTCCTTTTACTAAGCTGCAGTAAGCACTGGCTTATGCTTGTCAGCTTAAAATGGTTTACCATGGGATACACTTAGGGCTTCTTTTACTAAGGTGCGTTAGGACATTAGCACGCAGCGTAGCGTGTGCTGCATTGCTGCGTGCGCTAGACACTAACGCCACCATTGAGCTGGCGTTAGTTTTTACATGTAGCGCGGCGGGAGGGGGGGCAGTGTGCGCTAATCTGCAGCGTGCGCTAAAAATGCTAGTGCATCTTAGTAAAAGGAGCCCTTAGTCATCCTGCGGTAAGTACTAGGAGTTATTATGGATTCCAAATTAACTTTCATCATCACATAAGTTCTGTTGTGGAAAAATGTTTTCATAAATTACGAATGATTAGATCGATATCACCATTACTGGAATCTTCCCTCAATATTTTGATTCATTCATTACCTCTCATTTAGACTATTATAATGCATTATATTAGGGAATTTACTCAAAGGAACTGCAAAGACTACAGATTATACAAAACACTGTAGCCAAACTTCTCTCTAAGGCCACAAAAATATGATCTTGTCACTCCACTACTATACAAGGCGCATTAGTTGCCCATCAAACACAGAGTAACTTTTAAAATCTTACTTCTCACATTTAAGGATAGACAAAATAATTTCCCAGGATTTATAGATTGACTACTCATCCCATACATTCCAACGAGGACATTTCGTCTCTAAGGTATGTAAATCTATTAACTATTCCGTCTCTAAGGTATGTAACTTATAACACTACATATAAGACCATTTTTTCAGTCACCACTCCCACTCTTTGGAATGCTCTTCCATCATACCTCCGATATGAAACCTCCTTAATTAAATTTAAGTCTAATTTTAAAACTTTTTAATTTAATGATGCCTTTGTAATGAAAAATTAAAGTGTATCATACTTATAAAATAAATCAAAGATGTATTTATAAAATTCCTTTACCCTCTTTCCTTTTGTAACTCTCCCTCACTTTCTTTCCTATCAAGATATTGTAGTTCTTCCCTAGTCCTCTACCCTTTTACCCTACCATATCTTTGTTTTTGTTATTATGCTAACCCTTATATTTTATGTAATGGTTATGCAATTTGCCATACTTACAATACAACAGCCAGGGTAGCCACATAAATTGGACTGCATAAAATACAGTCCTGTACGTGGTAACCCATGACTACTTAAGTTCTGAATATTGACTTAAACAGCTATGTATTAGCTGGTTCTGCATAAACCAAATATTCAATGTCAAAGCCCAGACATGGCCCGACATTGAATATCTAACAGCAGTGGTGGTCAGTAAAACACTCACCACCACTGGCAGAATATTTACCGCAATATGTTTTGTAACTGAATAAGAACTAGAACTAAAATTTTATTCTGAACTGTAATATCACTGCTCAGCTCATTTGAGTGCAAGTTGAATAAGGGATGGGACTTGTATACTGCCTTTTTGTGGTTACACATTCAAAGTGGTTTATATATATATACTTATTTTGTTCCTGGGGCAATGGGAGGATTAAGTGACTTGCCCAGGGTCACAAGGAACAGTGCTGAAATTGATCCCATGATCTCAGGGTGTTGAGGCAGCTGTTCTACCACTAGGCCACTCCTCACCTCCAGGTTTGCATTATAAGTATCCTGAATGGATGTGTCTTTTATAACAGATGGGTTTCTCGCATATTCTGGTTGCTTGTAGGGATCCTGTGAGCTACAAAACAGAATCAGAGATAAGCAGGTTTGCTCTAATCTCCTGGAACAGAGTTCCAGCACAGTGCTTCCTTAGCGCACTTCCTTCAAAAAATGTTTTTGGGAGCAGATGGAGGGAGAAGCTTTTGAGACAAATGCAATGTAGAGATAAAAGACCTTCAATCTATCTGACCCGTGACTGCCTGTGGGTATCCTGGGGGTCACCACTGCCTACAGGTCATCTCTACATGTTTGTCATCTTAAGAGGGGGAGGAGAGCAGGAAGTTCATATACACATGCAGGATTTGCCAAGTGCTTTCCTGAGTATTCTGGAGAGGCCACAGTGAGCAGGAAACAGGTATCATGAGTGATGGAAGGGAGATTAGGTGGAGCTGCAACATGTTGGCAGATCACTCAATAAAAGCAGCAGATGTGTTTATTGAAGGACATACTGTATATAAAAGTTTTACACTGAGAAATAGAATCCATTGAAAGATCTTTTGTGGTATGTAAAGCTGAAGCCATTTAATATATATCAGTTTCTGAGTAAAGCACATGTTAGCAGATGCTGTGGGAAGCATTTAGTTGCTTAATGGGAACTAGTATATACAGTAAAAGCCTGTTATGATTGTTCCCTATTAGATAACTCTGTAATTTGGTTAGTATTCACTACCCAAATGTGATGAAAATCAAGGATTAAGTAAGCTAACTTGTCTTCATATTCAGTTTAAGCTCGTGGGCATCAGCCAGTAGTTTCATTATTGATTCGTGTGAAATAAATAGGGATTAAGCAGGTAATCTTGGATACCAAAGACCAAACATTCAGGGCCAGATTCTGTAAAGGACGCCTAACTATTTAGATGTGTCTAGACTCGCTGAGCGCGATTCTCTATAGTGTATCTATGCATTATAGAATCGCGTTGAGCTGGACATCTAAACGACGCCTAAATTTAGATGTCCTTTACAGAATTTACCCCTCAGAGCCCAGAGCTTCAGAAATCCACAAGAGATTCAAGGTTGAAAAGTGCTGAATCCCACCACAACATCATTCTTATGACTTACTTCAGTGTTACAATGAACTTTAAATTTAAAAAGCCATTTTATTGTGTTTTCAAATGTTGGCTTGTTAATATCCCAGCAGGGAAAATATTCCTACTGGAAGGTCAAAGCTCTTACCTGGGTCATCTTATCCAACCAACTCGGAGCAAACTAACCTCTTCCCTCCCCTCCCCCCTTTTATAAAAGCATGGAAAAAGGTTTAGCGCCTGATGGCACACTGAATGCTCAGCACTGCTCGGACGCTTATAGGAACTCTATAACCATCCGAACAGTGCATAGCTTTCAGCACGCCGGCCAGTGCTAAAAATCTCTTCCGTGCTTTTGTAAAAAGAGGGGGGGGGGGGGCTTAAGTGAAAAAAAGTAACTTCAGTGTGTTTTCTCCCCTGGCTTAATTTCTACTTTAAAATCTTAGCATGTGCATGTCTGAATTCAAGAATGCATGGGATAGGCAAATGGGATCTCTTAGAGAGCGGAAGAGATAATGGTTACTGCGGATGGGCAGACTGGATGGGCCATTTGGCCTTTATCTGCCATCATATGCTTATGTTTCTCTGTTTCCTTTTTCTATGCCACCACTAGTCCTTGTTTTCCCTGCTGTGCTTTGGGACCCAGAGGTAGCTCACAGAGAAAAAAGTAAAATTCTGAGCCAAATTGGAGACTTTAATATAAAATAATTAAAAATAAGGATCCCTTTAATTTCACTGATCTGCTTTTTATGATGTGCTACTGTTATAAAGTAATTAACAAAATTTTTTTCTCCCTAAATGCAGGGGCATTTTGCTTCACAATCCAAGCTTGGAAAGCATTCAACAGCTGCCACATGTACAGGATTTCCATTAGTGCTCTTCCTCTCCCATTCAAGGACAGAAGTGAGAAAAGCCTTTCCTACAAATTATAGAACTCAGGAAGTGAGTGACAGCCATCTGTGCTGGTCATGGGATTGCAAGGGTGGGAGAGACTCAGCTTGCATGGGCAGGGTCCACAGAACAATCCATTTACAGTTCAGGATGCCGGAAAACATAGCACACCAACTAAGCTCCAAGGACTTAATGAGTCATAACTGCTGCGGAGCAATGGCATCTGGAAGGGTGATTTGGAAATGCATTCATGTGTTAAGAGAGCTTCCGGAATGAAAAGGTGTGGTGGCCGTGTTAGTCCACTCTTCAAGGTAATGCACAGAAATAAAACAAAAACATAGAGAAAAATCCAATACCTTTTTTATTGGAATAACTTAATATAGTTTATGATTAGCTTTCAAAGGCATCCCCTTCTTCCTCAGATCAGAAATAAGCACATGTTGGCAAAATCATTGAAGATAACCTTTAAAACATCTGGCCTTCCTTCTCTACATTTGAGCCCACATGCATTATCACCATCATTTTAGAGAACAATTTTCTGAGTCATTTTCATGGGTAAAATAGCATTTAAACTCTGGAAAATAAGCTCTTTGAAAATGCCCTATTCTGTATGCAAATGAAGGCATGTGGGTTTTGAGGGGCTTTTAAAAAAAATCTTTATTAATTTTCAAAGCTAATACAAAGTGACATTAATAACAAAATAAGCACTTAAATTTCATGAATAACAATGCAGAAAATAAATATCCCTTGTGTTCTTTCCATTCATGGTTCTCTTTTTCTTCTTCAAAGCACTAATTTTGTAACTTTATCCCTTCACCCCTTGTGTATCAATTTTGTCTGTAAGTTTGTCGGTCTAGCCCATTATATGCAAATTTTAAATAGTATGTCTAAATTTATGTTTATTTTTATTTTATTGTAATTCGCTTAGTAAATTTCGAATAAGTGATTCATCAAATTATAATAAAACTTGAAACTCCCATCTAACAATTTAATCAAGAAATGAATCAGAAAAATATCCTCCCCCCCACCCACCCCGTCCTGGATATGTATAAAAATAAACTAAATTTTAAACAAAGACAACTATATTGAATTAACAAAGGATGTCATCGGCCCCCAAACCAATTTAAATAATTTGCTATTCCCTAATATATCTGCATTCATCTTTTCGTATTTGTAACATACACATAAACTTTCCCACCAAAATGGAAAGTTGAGGCAGTCGCAATTTTTCCAATTGTGGGTTATCATTTGCATACCTATCCCTGTCATAATCAAGAAAAGCCTGCATTTGTAGCGATCCATGGGAGCCTTGATATGCAGCAATGTTCAAAGAGATTGTTAATTCCAGTATGAGGTTAATCTGTCCCCATATTGACTTCCAGAAGTTGAGCATCAAAGGGCAATAGAAGAACAGATGATCCAGCGTCCCTATGTCTAGATGACAGTGCCAGCATCTATTAGATTTAGAACTGTCTAACTTATATAACCTAACAGGGGTCCAAAAAGATCTATGTAACAGAAAAAAACATGTTTGTCCCATAGATGCTGACACTGTACATTTCATCCTCCAATTCCAAATTCGTGGCCATTGAGATGCAGAAATATATTGCTTTATCTCGATATTCCAAATGTCCCTAAGACTATTTTTTGGTTTTTTATTCAAGAAATCAGAAATTAATTTATACCACCGAGCGGCCTGATGCCCTAGCAAATCTGTCTGGAAGCATAAGACCTGCAAGCTATAATGATTTTTGAGATTCTGCCAATCAGGGAACCCACTCTGAATGGCCTGCTTCAACTGCAACCACCTATAATTTTGAGAGTTTGAAATACTGAATGATTGTTGCAGTCATGAAAAATCAAGAAGTTACCCATTTGATATAACATCATCTAATGTACGAATACCTGCCTGCATCCAATGCTTCCAGAAGATCCCAGATCCTCCTATTTGAACCTTGGAGTTTAGCCATAAGGACTGATAAGTGGATTTCTCTACTGGAACATCTGTTAATTTATTAATAAATTTCAATGTTTTCCAAGTATGAAATAAAATACTATTGTCCTTAACATAACTTGATACTCAGCACATGAAACAATCGTAATGGGGACATAATTTGCCACTCTTAAGTACAGCCAATCCGGAAGATTTTCCATAAACTTGGGGAGGATCCAATACATACCTTGGCACATTATATAGGCTTGATGGTACCTATAAATGTTTGGGAAATTTACCCCACCTTCCGCAATTGTTTTTTGTATAGATATTAAAGCAATTCGAGCTGTTTTACCCAGCCAAATAAATTTGGTAAGTACACTATTTATTTTCTTATAAAAAGACCCCTGAAAAAACACTGGCAACATACATATTTGGTAGCAAACCACAGGCAAAATCATCATCTTAACCGTTTGTACTCTCCCCCACCAAGACAGATATAAACGGTTCCATTGCTCACACATTTCTGTGACCTTCACCAATAAAGATCTTTCATTTACTTTCATTGTTTCTTCCAACGTTTTATGAATCCAAATACCTAAATATTTTATACCCTTTTCTTTCCAAAGAAAGGGAAATGGATCAAACAATCCTTTTGGACAATGTACATTAAGCAGAAGAACTTCTGATTTACTCCAATTTATCTTATTTCCTGAATCTATCAATCAGATCTAGTAAATGTGGAATGGTAGTTTCAGGATTCCTCAAATGAAGCAAAATGTCATCTGCATACGCAGAGACTTTATATTCCCGACCTGCATAAGGAATACCCTGAATCTCCCATGCCTGCTGAATAGCCAATAATACGGGTTCCAACACGATATCAAAAAGCAAAGGAGATAACAGACAACCTTGTCTAACTCCCCTCTCAGGACAAAAACATTCCAAAAATTATTATTAATATATAATCTGGCAGAGGGGGAGCTGTACAAGGTTTGAATCATTTGTATAAATTCAGAACCAATACCAAACCAATCCATTGCTTAATACATGAAGGTCCATTCCACACGATCAAAGGCCCTCTCTGCATAGGCAATCAAACACGACCCTCCATACAGAACTCACACACATTCCACAGTGTGTAACACATTGTTTGTGGAATGTGTGTGAGTTCTGTATTACATTGTGCTTAATAACCGCCTTACCAAAAAGTTCTACGTGGTTTATAAAAGATTATTAATTATAAACATGATCCATGGAATAGGATGGATTAAGTAGTCAAGTACTTAGCAGGTCATGTTTGATTGCCTATGATGCAGGAAGTACTACACCCCTGACGCAGCAAGAGTGAAACAGAGATTTCCCCGTTGGGTGGGTTGATTGGCTACGGAGTCTGGGCAGTGGTGCATGATTACTGTGCACGTTGGAGACAGCTGGGACTTCATTGGCAGCTAAGTCTTTTTTGCTTTTTCTGCTCATGTTGCAATATTAGTGACTGTTCTATTGAAGTGCAAATTTTTTCCACACAATGGACTTGTGAATTTTTGGCATGCTTTTTGTGCCTTATTTTTTTCCACCATTGCTGATTTAATACACGTGTGCAAGTGGTTTCAGTTGGTCTGCTTGCATGACACAAAAGTGGACTTTTTTGCCATATGAAGCTAAACTGAGGCTTTTTCTCTACTTTTTTCTGTATCTTTCTATCTCAGGTTGTGGTTGAGTGAGTGATGTGTGTGTAAGGTGGTGAGAACTTGCAGTGTCCCAAAGATCCCGGGTGTTCATTGAGGTTAGGGCATACATTGAGGTGGTTTGGGATTCACTGAATCCCCTGAAAACCCTCATCACATGCCACTGGCTTCGGTGAAGTATGCTCAGATTGACCACAGTTGTCGACAACCTGGGAGACATGGTCTGAAAGCGAGAGGTTGGAGTCGAGCGTTACATCCAAAATAACTCAAGGACTCCTGATGCAGGCCGGGTGGCCGAAACATGATCATGTCGAGTCATTGAGTTACTTTAGATGTATGAGTTATTTTGGATGAATAAAGACATTTGGATTTATCAGAAAGACACTTTTTTGTGCACCATTCTGATTGGACATTTCCACTTTGCTCTTGCCTGTTTGATTTTTGTGGATTTGTTTCCCCTGTTTTAGTGTAACTATCATACCGGTACAGTAATGGCTACTATGAATACATTGATGCACTAACAGTGAAAGTCAATTTTTTTTCTTACTTTTCAAATTTTAAATGTATTACAATCTACAGCTAATAAAGAAAATGCTAAAAGAAAATTATGTAGCACAAATATCACAATTTAGTAGCATCATGAAGGAACAACTTCCTGCTGATGTCCAAAAAGAAATGCTAAAACTAATAATTTAAGCAATAGGAATCATATTATGCTCACATCAATTTTCCTATTCCCATCCCCTATAACTAGGAAGGACAAAATCGGAAAGCAGAACCAAGTGGCATTATCACATTGCAAAACAGGCTTATTTTTTAAGAAATTGTCAAGCTGAATGGAATTTTAAAAAACCCATACCAGTTCTCTTAAGTGACCATTTACATGGAAACTTAAGAAAAAGAGGAAGCCCCCATAGCCAATGCCTTAGGCTTTAGCTGAAGAAAAAGCTTTCATTCTCAGTTGAGTTGCTCTGGCTACATCAGGAAACATCCTGACCATCTGTCAACAGAAAGGAGGCTACTTCTTGGGAAAAGAAAACTTTAATACAGCCAGTTTCAACTCTTCGGTCTACAATGCTATAATCATAGTGAAGCTTCTTTAGAAAATTTACACAGCTGAACCAAATTACACTGTACAGCATTCTCTGCCTAAATCACTATAGCCCAAACATCTTTCAAAGTCACTTCAGCTGTATTTGAAACAGAACCAGAGCTGAATAAATGTAACAGGAGTAGGTAAAGGTTTACTCATTTCCTTAGAAATTTAGAAAAATGTAGAAATAAGAGAAGTGCCACCAAACAAATGAGGACAGAGTCTTCACTAATATTGCAGCAAGTTGGGAGGGTGGAATTCATTTGACATTGATGAGACAGAAGCTATAACAGGAGACAGAGAACTAGGCCTGGCCAAAGCAGTTCCACTCACCACAGTGACATATTGATCCATGAAGCCTTTCAGCTGCTCCTGTACCTTTGATCTTCCATTCCATAACTTGAAAGAATTGAAGTTTCTGGATCCTTGGTTTCTCAAATAGCTCTGAAGGGGCTCCAAAGGGGCTAAACCTGCCCCTTAGGTTTTGTTGCTTCAGGCATGCACCTTTGGCCTTGTACCACAATAGAGATTTACAATGAAAAGAGTAGGATCCTTGTCTGATGATGTCATTAGACTCAATCCTGTCTATGGATATGGACTTGATACCCACTTGGACTCCACTAAAGCTTTTCCTCTGTGAAGGTCAATTCTATAACTGGACACCCATTTTTACATGCCCCTTACACATGTAAACTTACAGAATTCGAGCACTTCTACTTTTAAGTGTATATTTACCCATGAATATGCAAGTAGGTGAAAAGGATTAGGTCCCAATTCCCTATTTCGTCACGAATAGGCACAAACTTGCTGCTCGCATTGGCTTCTACGCTCTCTCTGATGTCACTTCCTAAGCGCGGGGTCCCGGAAGTGAAGTCAGAGAGAGCACCGAAGATGATGCGAGCCGCAAGTTTGTGGCTTCTTGCGCCAAAGTTAAGAAGGGAAGGGGTGTGCGTGGCAGGGAGAGGAGAAGAAAGGGGAAGTGGAAAGCAGGAGGGGTGCCAACGCCCCGAGGAAGACAGCACCTGGAGTGGACCGCCCCCACCCCCCATGTTACTATGCCACTTGACTGCACCAATAATTGAAAAGCATAGTCATGAAAAAAGCCCTTAGTAAACATAATTTCCATTGTAGAGAGAAACCGTTTTTTACTACACTTCCCCCTGCCCATTTGCGGTTTCGACACTCGCGGTTTCACATATTTATGATTTTTTTTTGGGGGGGGGAACCACCATAGTTTTGGACGTTCCTGCCTCCCTCCAGCCTTCCTCCCGGCATCCCGGCCTTACCTGGTGGTCTAGCGGACTTTCGGGACAGGAGCGATCTTCCTATGCTCCTGCCCCATGTAGATCGCCAATAGGAAATGGCTGTCATGAGCTCCCGTCATAGTCTCGAGAGACTACGGGAACTCAAGGCAGCCATTTCCTATTGGCGATCTACACGGGGCAGGAGCGTAGGAAGATCGCTCCTGCCCTGAAAGCCTGCTAGACCACCAGGTAAGGCCGGGATGCCAGGGGGAAGGCGTGAGGGAGGTGGGGGTGGCTCAGAGCCAGACCAGAAGTTATTCGCAGTTTTTCTCCATTCGTGGTCTGGCTCTGCCCTTATCCCCCGTGAATATGATTTTTGTCTAATAGGACTCTATATTTTTAAAGTAGAAAGAATAGGATATTGTACCCCATGCAATGACAATCTCAGTAATTTTAGTTGGAGTGGCAAAGTAACAATTTGGTTTCATTAGAATTTAGTTTCAATTTAAGCTCATGTCCAATCCTCGACAGCCAGCTTCACCCTTGAGATCTCTTGCAATGTTTTGAGGGAACTGACGCAATAGAAATGATGACAGTAATGTCACAGTTAAACAATTTAGCCTCCAAATCTGATAACCTAGTGCCCAAAGTAGATAAATAAAGCAGAGGGGAAAAGGATGACCCTTGTGGGATTGAGAAAGTGTATTGTCAAATAATACCTGGTAAGAATGCGCACATGAAATCCTGAAGACATTGAAAAACATGGCCAGTGATTCCCGTAGAATCCAAGCACTGAAGTAATATGCTATAATCAACAAGATCAAAGGCACAGCTAAGATTGAACTGTAACATTAAAACTCCCTCTTAACGAGTACATATGTGTGGTCCAATAGAGATGCCAGCACTGTTTCTATACTATGGAACAATCTGAAACCAGATTGTGAACTGTACAGTAAATCAAAATGTTCCATATAATTTGTTAATTGAAGAGAAATTAGACCTTCCAAAAGTTTAACTAAGAAAGAAAATGGAGGCTATAGGCCTCTTTTTTTTTTTTATAGGGAAAGAGCCTATTCACCAGGATGTCTAAGTGCCAATTTTTAAAACTGACTTTCCAGACGTCTAGCTAGGCTTCTTAGCCACTGTACATCCAAAGATTGAAGGGGGCGTGTTGGAAGTGTGTTTAGGGTGGGCTTTGGATGTGCTTAGACTTGGACGTCTTGCTGCAATAATCAAACCTTTCCCAAGTTGACCAGGATGAAACTAAGACATTCGGAGCTAGACCTCTTTTCAAAGTGTCTATGTGCCAAATATGTACCCAAGTGATTTAAATGGCCAGTAGCCTCTTCTGGCTGTTTAAATCCTTCTACATATAATTTACTACCTATCTGTTAGATCAATGCTCAGAACCTAACGCTGGTGCTAGAGCCAATTAGCTAGTGCTGGCATTAATCAGTGCACAATGTTCAGAGGGCTGCAGTGCAGAAAACAACAGCCATGCCAAAGATTAGCGTAAATTGTATTTAAATGTAGACAAAAGAATGTATATGAGGTCATTTGCTATTACCTCCCAATACTCAGAGAACAGCGTACAAGCAAACCCTGTCCTTACTGCTACAAATCTACAAGATCAGTTCAGAGCTGGCATTGGGGTGTTTGAAGAGAGAATTTTACCTCAATATTTTCAGCTTAAAATGTGCCTGGTTTGACTTATTTGTGAAGTGAATAGCCAGTGCAAGCCTCTAAAGTGCTGGGAGTGAAAACCCATATGGGTCTGAGCACCCCTGAAAGTGAAAGCACACATTAGCACCTGTTTTCTACAATAAATATAAGCCTTTCAAGTGAAAAAAATTTAAAAGCTTATATTTAAAGGCACAGAAGAGTGGTATCAATGTATGCTTCACTTCCTGGTTTGTCTGGGCATGTGCATAAGAGCTGTGCTTAAAGTAAAACTCTTCTGCAAATGCTCCCAGGCACATTTCTCCCCATTACGCTTTGTCTCATAGCATGCATACCATTTGCATACAATTAACATTTTGATGCTGTTCCCGCAGTATGGATCAGATGCTGTTCTCTATAGAGCAAGAGTTCTGAGCCCCCGTGTTACCTACTGATCTCCTTATCTCAAAAAAGATAGTGGCGCTAGAAAAGGTTCAAAGAAGAGCAACCAAGATGGTAAATGGGATGGAACTCCTCTTGTAAGAGGAAAGACTAAAACAGTTAGGGCTCTTCAGCTTGCAAAAGAGATGGCTGAGGGGAGATATGATTGAAGTCTACAAAATCGTGAGTGGAGTAGAACGGGTACAAGTGGATCGATTTTTCGCTCTGTCAAAAATTACAAAGACTAGGGGACACTTGATGAAGTTACAGGGAAATACTTTTAAAACCAATAGGAAGACATTTTTTTTTTTCACTCAGAGAATAGTTAAGCTGTGAAACACATTGCCAGAGGATGTGGTAAGAATGGATAGCGTAGCTGGTTTTAAGAAAGGTTTGGACAAGTTCCTGAAGGAAAAGTCCATAGTCTGTTATTGTGAAAGACATGGGGGAAGCCACTGCTTGCCCTGTATTGGTAGCATGGAAATTGCTACACCTTGGGTTTTGGCCAGGTACTAGTGACCTGGATTGGCCACCGAGAGAATGGGCTACTGGGCTTGATGGACCATTGGTCTGACCCAGTAAGGCTATTCTAATGTTCTTATGTACTCTGTCAGTCAAGTTCCAAAAGTCATTGGATAGAAATGAGTGATCACCGGGCTGACTAACAGGAAAGCCTGGTTCAAATCCCACTGCTCTTCATTATGATCTAGGGCCAGACACTTATAGGATGGGCAGGTAAAATGCTTTTGTTGTATCATTTGGGGAAATTTTTGTTTTTTACAGGGGTTCCCCCCTGCTGTTGTCATAGGGGATAACACAAAACAAAAATTGGCTAGCCCCCTTGCCGCCACCACCCTACCCCTCTCTGTAGCTGGCCCTTCCGACCTGGAACCTTGACCTCCCATTGTGGGTGGGGTGGGGGAGATGTCATTTGCAAACCTGTTGTTGGCAAACAAAACCTGCCAATTTTGTATACCAATGACAAAAACAACTAAACTGTCCATCCATAGTCACTTAACCCTCCATTGCCTCTGGGCGCAGGAATTAACTAGCGCTGAATGTAACGCACCTTGAGCTACTACTGAAAAAGGTGTGAGCTAAATCCAAACAAAACTTTGCCCACCCTATAAGTAAACCTAAGTGTATTCACATTATATTTATGTACCTTTACTCAGACTGAATGGAAGTGTTTCATTGGCCAGGGCTGGAGCACAGTTTGCATTTATATTTTATTTATTTATTCAATTTTCTATACTGTTCTCCCAAGGGAGTTCAGATCGGTTTACATGAGTTTATTCTGGTACTCAAGCATGTTTCCCTGTCTGTCCTGGTGTACTCACAATCTATCTAATGTTCCTAGGGCAATAATATACATAAAATTCAAACCTGGGCAACGAACAACATGCTGAAACTGAACGTCACTAAGACCAAAGCCATTGGTTTCTGCATCGCACAACAGAATGTCATTTCAAACCTCACTCTTCCATCAGGCATCACTCTCATAATGGAAAAATCCACCAAGGTACTAGGCTGCATCTTAGACGACACTCTCACAATGGAGCCACAAATATCTAACCTTCAGAAAAAGACCATCTACACTACGTGTCAACTGCGACTCACAAGATCATACTTCCACCCACACCACTTTGCTCTGATCGTTCAACTGGACTATTGCAACTCCGCCTACTCCTTGGCATCAATACTACTCTTATCCACAAACTGCAACTCATCCAAAACACAGCCGTTAGACTAATCTACAAATTAAAGAAATTTGATTCAATCACAACCTTCATCAGGCAACTACACTGGCTCCCAGTATCATCCCGAATAATTTTCAAATCGTCATGTATCCTATACCAGATTCTATACAGAACTCAGCAGCCCCTCTCATCCAACTATTCTCTACTGCTTGGTCAACATCAAAAAGAATCCTTAACAGAATCCAACTAAACCTGCCATCCACTAAATACCTCCACTACAAGCAAATTTTCCACTCGATGCTAACTTATCTGGGTGTAAAAACCTGGAATGACCTACCAGAAGCCATCAGGAAAGAGACAAACTACACCACATTCAGAAAAAACCTTAAGACTCACCTCTTATTTTCTGTATAGTACCTCCCTACTTCTAGGTCCCTCCTCTTGCTTCTCCATGCCCCCTTCCCCTTCCTCTTTGATCTGTCGCCTTGAGCCTGTATAGGTACGTGCAACTCACAAATGGAAGATTAGATTAGATTAAGTGACTTGCCCAGGGTCACAGGGAGCAGCGTGGGTTTGAACTCACACCCTCAAAGGTGCTGAGGCTACAGCTCTAACCACTACACCACACTCTCCTCTTTATGCGGCAGAAGACCAATATGTAAACTTTCAAAAATATTCACATGCATATATGAATTATCCAAACAGTTTGTGTGTGCTAAAGAGAAGGTATTTGCAAGTACTGAAATTTCCTGAGGTAACTCTTCGGTCAATAGGTACATACTGTACATTCTGATAGAAAATTCACTGAAGTGTGCACAGAGAACAGTCTGTGCATACTTTTTATGCCTGTGTACAAATAAAGTCCCCATAATGGTTAAGAACATAAGAATAACCATATTGTTTCATGCCAATGGTCTATCTAACCCAGTATCCTGTTTCCACAGTGGCCAATTCAGGTCATAAGTACCTGTCAGCAACGCAAGTAGCAGCAACATTCCACAATTCAGAGGGGGTGCTTTTACTATTCTGCAAACGTTGTGCGCTAGTAACCTTAAATGAAGAAATACTATGATAAACACAATAGTGGGAAAGAAAGCTATCAGTTTTTGCATAGTTTGCTTGTTAACTAGCACAAAATGAAGTTTAGATGATTGTGCAGCCTCTGAGCACATAAAGTATGTGTCCTTTTGCATAGCACATATAGTTGTACCCGCTGGGAGAAGTGTGTGTGCTGACTCAGTACACATTCATCTATTTGCTGACAAAAGTGTTCATGCTGAGTAATAGCACACATTCATTTATCCAGTGTGGAAAGAAACATTCCATACAATAAAGGGACCTTAAGGAAATGAATCTATGCTTCTACTTGCCTTTTTCTTTTTTAACGATTCTGTAGACTTGTATCAAATGTGATGCTTACAAATAATTTAAATAACTTTGAGGCTCATTTTCAAAACAGAAAAACATCCAAAAAAGGGCATAAAGTGGCACTTGGACGTTTTACTCCCCCAGTGGTTACCAACCCCCTCCCACCATTCAAAGATATGAAAGAAACAGTACATTCCAGCCTGAATTACAGCTTCAGATGGCCACACAGACATGGATCAGCAGAGCAGAAAGGTACTCTAGGGGGTACTGCAGTGAACATCATAATCTTCTTATATGGTATGGTGAGCTCTCCAAAAACCCACCCAAAACTTACAGTACCTATATAAAGATGACACTTGGAGACATAAGGGCTGTTGATGTGGTGTACAGGTGGATACAGTAAGTTTTGGGGATGTTTTGGAGGGCTCATCATATAATATAAGTAGGTTATAGTGAAATGTATACCTGGGACTTGGTATACACTGCAGAACACCCTAGAGTGCCCCTCTGTTCTGCTCAGTTTTTGCTAAGAATGCTGGCTGCTTGTACGTCCCAATGGCTTGTTTTTTTTATTTTTCATTTGGATAGTTTTATATTTAAAAATGGCCAAAAAAAAGATAGATGCACTAAGGTTATTTTTGCAAAAAAAGATAGATGTCTTGCTGTTTCGAAAATGGACATTTTCTCTATTAAATTTTTGGACGTCTTTCCCAAAACATCTAAACTTAGAATTGTATGTCTTATCAAAAAATGCTGCTCTATATTTGTCAAATCACTGCAGTCCTTTACACAATGTTTCCTCACTATATCTGCCACAGTTGTCATGCTTTTCAATAAGTTTGAATTTTCAATAAGCTGAAATCTATTTATACTAAGGGCTCCTTTTACAAAGGTGCGTTAGTGCCTTAACGCGCGGAATAGCGTGTGCTAGCCACTACCGCCTCCTCGAGCAGGCGGCAGTTTTTTGGCTAGCGCGTGCTAATCCAATGTGTGCGCTAAAAACGCTAGCGCACCTTTGTAAAAGGAGCCCTAAGAGATGTTGAATTTTAGTAATGTGAAATATTCATATGCTTAGATGAAATATTATAAAGAATGTACTCTAGAAGTGTAAGAGGAAAGTAGAAGAAAGATAATTTCACTCTTAGACATAAGAACATAAGAGTTACCATACTGGGAAAGACCAAAGGTCCACCAAGCCAAGTATCCTGTTTCCAAAAGTGGCCATTCCAGGTCACTAGAGAAGGAGAATAACTGTTACTACTGCATCTTCTTTCCTCAGCACACAACAAGTTCAGTCCTTCCCTGACATTAGCTTTATTTTCTCTACTTTTAATTTTGAAAAAGAATGAACCAAAACAGCTTTCTCAGATATCTGTAAATGAAGGATCTTTTAAGTAAGGAAGAAAGAAGACACAAAAATCTATTGACTTCTGTACAATAAGAGCAAGTCTATGACTGGAAGCCCACATTTACATTACAGAATGCTATCATTGAGGTGCTTGAGTGTACAGTAACCCATGAAAATGTTTGTTAGGTACCTAAATTCTGTTTTATAATGGTGCATGCAAATAGTATGATGTGTAAATGGAAAGGGGTGTGCAGGCAGAGCTCAGGAGTCTCAATACATGGATGAGGCGATGGTGCAGAGAGAAGGAGTTTAAATTTGTTAGAAACTGGCCAACATTCTGGGGAAGGGGGAGGCAGTGGCATAGCGAGGGTGCATGGCACCCGGGGTGGTAGTGCCTCTTCGCCCTCTACTCTGCCCTCCCACCCACTCCTTCCTGACCCCCCTGCCATGTGCGTGCCCCCTTCCCTTCCCCCATACCTTTTTAATTTTCCAGGTGCGAGCAACCTGATGAACATGCTGCCCACGTTGTGTTTGCTATCCCTCTGAAGTCACTTCTTAGGTGCATGGCTCAAAAGTAATATCAAAGAGAGGTGACACCGATGCGGGCAGCAAATTTGTAATGCTGCTTACGTGGGGAAAATTAAAGAGGTACGAGGGAAGGGAAGGGGCGCATGGCAGGGGAGTTGGAAAGGAGCAGGGGCAGAGAAGAGTATGGGTGTGGCACCCCTACCAAAACCACTCCCCACCCCCCCTTACTATGCCACTGGCAAAAATGGGTTCCACCTTAACCAAGGTAGAACCAGGCTGCTGGTATCAACATTTAAAAAGGAGATAGAGCAGCTTTTAAACTAGAAACTGGGGGAAGGTTGACAATCTCTCTAAAAAGCATGGTTCAGAACAAGGTATCTTTAAAAGATATCACCAAAACAAGGAAAACAGGGCATTCTAATAGCAAGGTTCAATAAAGGCCATGGTAGACCAGGCCAAGGTAGACAGGTCAAGGAAGACCAGGTTTTATTAAATACAGAAAAGGCCAAGGTAGACCAGGTTTTCTTAAATACAGAACAGACTGATTTTAAAGGCTGCAAATTATCTATACAGATATACAAGACAATAGAAAAAATATATTTCTTTTCTAAGGTTAAACTCAGATAGTATCACATACACAACCTTAGATAGAGGTATTTATTCCCGTTTAGGACCTCAGCGGTGCAAGCTGTGAGAGCATTTCATTCACAGAATTGTTTGCACTAAAGTCTTCATCGGTCTTATTTTATATATATTTTTTTAAATTATTTTTCTTATTTAAATATTTTAATTATAGATAAGTTAGAAAGGTACTCATCTCTTTTAGAAAAGCATAGCAGGGGTTCTTCACCAACATAGGCTATGTTTCGCCCAGGGGGCTTTATCAAGGTATTTTCCCCTGACAGAAAAAGAAAAAGAGAGTCACCATAAAATGTTTCAATCGTACCACTTTGACTTATAATTTTCAACTAACCCATACAGACATATCTTCAAGTCCATATCAGTAGCCAGAGACAATTTTTATAACAAGAGTCAAAAAATCTTAACGTATACCTTTGTTATGCCGGTTCCATGAATACTGCCGATAGTGTTTGAAGCAGAGACATGGCGGCGGCATTTTTTTTATCCCAGGGGTAAACGTGATGATCTCATACAGAAGTACCCAATCAGAATTGCAAGACAGCAAGGAGAGATTTAAACTAATGTCATCCATTCAACTTCAGAGTTCAGGCCATTAGGTTTGACAGTGTTCAAAGAAAAAATCTATTGTTGTTCTTTAAGTTTAGATGCTCCACATGGTTACCACCCTCCCACCCTAGCTCAATGTTTTCAACTATTCTCCATATTGTATATTTGGATTTTCAAAATGCATTTGACAAAGTACCTCATGAAAGATTTCTGAGGAAATTAGAAAGCCATGGGATATGAGGTAATGTTAGAGAATGACACAGGGACATATTTTTCCCCGTCCCTGTGAAAACTCATTTTCCAGTCCCCACAAGTTCTTTTCCTGTCCCTGACCCATTCCTGCATGCTTTGTCCTCATCTGCATAAGCCTCAAACACTTTAAAATCATAAGTGTTCAAGGCTTTTGCAGTTAAGGCAGAGCTTACAGGAATGGGGCAGGGACAGCGACAAAACTCACAGGGACGGGACGGGGAAATTGAGTTCCTGCGGAGATGGGGAAAAATTTGTCCCAGTGTCATTCTCCAGGTAACATCCTATTATGGATTAAGAACTGGTTGAATGATAGAAAACAGAGAATAGGGTTAAATAATCAATTTTCTCAATGGTGAAGGGTAAATAGTGGGGTTCCCTAGGGGTCTGTGCCAATACCGCTGCTTTTTAACATATATATATATATATATATCTATCAATGATCTACAGATGGGAATAACTAGTGAGATAATAAAATTTGTTGATGACACATAGTTCTTCAAAGTTGTTAAATCACAAGAGCATTGTGAAAAATCACAAGAGGACCTTGTGAGACTGGGAGGCTGGGCATTACAATGGCAGATGACGTTTATTATGCAAAGTGCAAAGTGATATATGTGGGAAAGATGAATCTGATCTATAGCTACATAATGCAGGGTTACACGTTAGGAGTCACCTCCCAGGAAAAGGATTTAGGAGCCACCGTTGAGGATACAATGAAACCCTCATCTCAGTGTGTGGTAGTGGCTAAGGAGACAAATAGAATGTTAGGTATTATCAGGAAAAGAATGGAAAACAAAGATGAAAATGTTATAAAGCCTTTGTATTGCTCTCTGGTGCAGCTGCATCTCAGATACTGTGTGCAGTTCTAGTCTCCATATCTCAAAAAAGATATAGTGGAAATAGAAAAGGTACAGATTGAACTATAATTTCTGGTGGAACTCAGTTTGCCATATAGTTTGGAACATGCATTTGCAACACAAAAAGGATATATGAATAAGTTCAAGAAGATTTGGGGACCATTAACAGAATATTGCAATATTTGAATTTCATTTTCCCATGATAAGAAAATAGTATAAAGAAGGAGGGGGGGAGGGGTTAAGGGGAGGGAATTATTCTCTTTATCATACATTATAAATAAAATATTATAATAGATGATATTCTTACATGAAAATAACGTAATAAAGGGAGGGGGAAAAGGTTCATATTTAAATAATAATTGATAAAATCATTACAATATATATATTGTATAACTTTATAAGAAAAATAATTACAATTATATGATATATAAAACCATAAGAAAAATAAGACAAGAAATGTTATATATAAAATATATTATAAAAATATCAAGTGTATTGTTAAGATAATTGTATGAAAATTTATGACACTTGTTGTTAAATGGAAAAAAAATTCAATAAAAAACTTAAACAGAAAAAAAAAAAGAAAAAAAAAAAAGAAAAGGTACAGAGAAGAGTGACAAAAATGATAAAAGGGATGGGACGACTTCCCTATGAGGAAAGGCTAAAGTGGCTAGGGCTTTTCAGCCTGGAGAAGAGATGGCTCAGGGGAGATACATCATATATAGAGAGTCTTATATAGCTTCTTTATCTTATTTAGCTTATTTAGCTTACAGACCTCAGTGGTGTCACCTGTATGCCACTAAACTTTTAGATCATACAGGGGAGATATGGCAGAAGTCTATAAAATATTGAATGGAGTAGAACGAGTAGATGTCAGTCGTTTGAGTACTCTTTCCAAAAATACTAGGATTAGGGGGAATGAGAAGAAACCAAAACTCTGGAATTTGTTGCTTGAGAATGCAGTGGAAGCAGTTAGCTTAGCAAGGTTTAAAAAAGGTTTGAATAATTTCCTAAAAGAGCAGTCCATAAGCCACTTTATTATTAAGATGGCTTGGGGAAATCCACTGCTTATTCCTAGGATAAGTAGCATAAAATCTGTTTTTTTCCTTTGGGTCTTGCCAGGTATTTGTGACCTGAGTTGGCCACTGTTGGAAGCAGGATACTGAGCTTGACAGACCCACCCATTAATAGCTTAGGCCCACCCAAGACAAATCAGTAATGGCCGCCTTTTTCCCCAAATAACCAAGTTACTTGCAATCCAAGGTTTTACTGTACAAATAAAAATAAAAATGAATCCATAAAGAATAAATCATTTAAAGACAGATAAGCTGGGAAATATTATCTTGTGCCAGATGATAGTTTGGTGGTTGTAAATGTTATTGACTAAGCACCTAGGCCTGGATTGTCGTCAGGAGCCAAAAGGTAGGTGGCGGTAGGCATCCTACTGTCGCCTAAATTAATTGTTTTAATTGGTGCTAAATTACGTGGTAATTGACTGTGTCATTTAAAACCAATTAAAAAGTAATTACAAAAAAAAAAGGCACCACTATGCCTTTCCTCCAAAGTAAACACATGGAGATCTTTAAGTCTGTCCTCATACATCTTATGATGAAGACCTCCGACCATTTTAATAACCTTCCTGTGGACCGACTCCATTCTGTTTATATCTTTTTGAAGGTGCGGTCTCCAGAATTGCACATAATGTTCTAAATGAGGTCTCATGAGGTCTAAATGAGGTCTTTTACAGGGGCATCAATACCTCCTTTTTCCTACTGGCCATACCTCTCCCTTTGCACCCTAGCATCCTTCTAGCTTTTGCCATCGCCTTTTCAACCTGTTTGGCCACTTTAAGATCATTACATACTATCACGCCCAAGTCCCGCTCATCTTTCATGAACAAAATTTATTCACCCCTTCTATGCAGTTAATCTAGCCAGTTTAAGTGCTGAATATCAGCACTTAGCCAGACAAGTGCTAACACCGCCCCCAGAACACCCCCAAAAGAGCTAGTTTCAGTTTGGTGTTAACTGGTTATTTTCAGTAGCACTGACTGATTAGTGGTTAGCCCTGAACAGGCAATTTAATTGGCCAGGAGCCGTTCATGGCTGGATAAATCACTTTAATACGAACTCCTAAAGGATTAGCACAGGTTAATATTTCTGAAGCATAGCACCTAAAAATATAGAATGATTCACTGTTTACTCAGTTCGAACATATACAGAAAGGAAACACGTTTAATGTTCATTGTATAACTATTTATTTTTCTAGCTGCAAAACTTAGATAATAGAACTCCTGCCACAGGTGTCCCTGGCTCACACAGTCACTGCTGACCTGCGGAGGTGCTGATTGGTGGAAAACCCAGAAAACAGAAGCTGGGCAGTCATCCAAACTTGCCCATTTTGTGCAGAGGAAGTATGACCAATAAAGAAAAACAGGAAAACCGTTTCAATGAAAAATTAACAACTAAATGTTTCATAATCAGAACAGACTATAAATATTATTTAGTGGGCTGTAGAAGCGGTCTTTCTATATAGATAGAATTCTTGTTGAAATCCTTAGGGTTAAATCTATAACACAGACACTAACATTTACATGCCCATTACATTCAATGACATTTACATTTGAATTTGTTTATTAGACTCTCCATATACACCTTTCTATGGTACATTCAAAGCAGTTTGCATTGTATGTGTGTACTTATACGTGTAACTGAGAACATTCCACCTAAGCGCTAGTCTGTAAATACCACTTAAGGTATAGACTATATTTGCACGGAAAGGGCCAGATTCTACAAATGGCGCCGAAAATTCAGTTTCGATAGAATTTGGCATTCATGCTATTCTATAAAGGGCACTTTGGGACGAGCCCTCTATAAAATAGCGTTGGGTGCCAAATTTGGTGCTCAGTTTGAGCACGAGGACTTACCTAGTTAGGATTACTAGACGTCCGGATTTCCCCAGACATGTCCTCTTTTTGAGGACGTTTCCAGGGGTCTGGACGGCTTTTCAAAACCCAGCACTTTGCCCAGGTTTAGAAAAGCCTCTTCAAATCGCATGGGCAGGGAGGAAGTCTGCGCATGCATTGCACGGACTTCCTCCCTGCCCGGGAGCAGGCAGCAGGGGAGCGGCGCTAGGATGGGACTGGGGGCGGGATTAGGGCATTACAAGGCAGGGATGGGCAGAGCTGGGTGGGCTTGGAGGTGGGCCTAGGGGTCCGGATTTTCCAATTGGACAATCTGGTAATCCTACACCTAGTGTAAATCTAGACATGCAAATTGGACACGGATCCCTACTGTTCTGTAACACTGAACACATCTTTAATACTGATGAGCTCATTGTAATGCATTTGCATAGGATTCTCGGTGGCTGCTACCGCAATTGGTAAAAGCCTCCCTGTCCAAGTGATGGTGTAGTAAGGGGAGGTGCGGTGAAGCGGTCTGCCATGGGCATGGTCTTCCTAAGGGCATGGCAACCCTCCTCCTCTCTGCCACCCCGCTCCTCTCCTTGCCACACGCATGTGCCCCTTGTCTTCCCCTGTACCATTTTTACTTCCCCAGTGTGAGGTTGCTGCCCAAATCGGCATTGGCGCTCTCTCTGATGTTACTTCCAGGACCCGCACCTAGGAAGTGACGTCAAAGGATGAGCCAACAACAACATGGGCAATGCTGCCCCCGTCGGAAAAGATAAAAAGGTATGGGGAAAGGGAAGGAGGCACGTGCGCGGCAGGCAGGGGGGCAGGGAAGAGGGCGAGGAGGGGTGCCACCACCCAAGCCACCACTCACCCTTACTACACAAGTCGCTGCCCCCCAAAACCTTTTTGTGCATTGGAGACTGAGCTGCCTTGCAAGAAAGACTGGCTACAACCAGTCTTCCTTGGTAAGCTTTTGAGCATCGGGGCCCAGGACTCGAAGAGCAACAACTTTATTTGTGAAAAAGCAACACTCATATTCCAATATACCATCTAGTAAAAAAAGGAAAGAAAAGATGGGATTGCTACAGATCTCGACGTAGAAGCTATCTGCTAGCATAATACTGCACCTTAGTCACATGTGCAAAGCACAGACAGATCCTCGCAAAATGTTAAAAAAGGGATCAGATCAGTAATATAGATATGAAGGTAAAAAACTGAACTGGTACCTCAAGACAGTGGCATAGCTGGGGAAGCTGGTGCCTGGGATGGTGGTGCCCGGCATCACTGTTCCGTGCGCCTTCACTCTTCCCTGCCACTTGAGCACCCCCCAGGGGTACCTTTTGAAATGCTCACCGGCATGAGCAGCATTTTCTACCTGCTACTTATGCCGGCCTCTGCTCCCTTCTGACATCTTGTCCTGGTCCCGTGACCGGGAAGTGACATCAGAATGGAGTTGAGGCTAGCACGAGCAGCAGGTGGAAGATGTTGCTTGCACTGGTGAACATTTCAAGAGGTACATTGGGGGGGTGGAGAGGAGGAGAGGCGCCGGCATCCCCGCAAAGATGTCACAGGGGGCAGTCCTCCCCAGGTGCTGCTTATGGGGGGGGGGGGTTGCTCTGGTCCTTTTTCCATGTTGGAGCCTGCAATCTTTGGGCCGCTGGCAGCTAACATGCTGCCTTCAGAAACCTGGAAACTTTCTCTCTATAGCATCCTGCCTCTGCAGGGGCAGGAAGTTGAAGTAGAGGGAAAGCTTCCGGGGTCACCAAGGGCAGCGTGTTCAGCTGACTGATGCTGCCTACATCCCAAAGACTGCAAGTGGCAGCCTGGAGGAGAAAAGAGAGAGAAGTACCCATCTCATGATGGAAGAGGGGGGAGAAATGTTGCACCTGATTGGGGGAGGGAATGGGAAAAGGAGAAAGCTGACAAAATTGAGAGGGAGGGAGAGAAAGGACTCTCCATAAACAAAGCTTGACAATCGCTCATCCAAAAGAAATTTAGTGCAAAAAGGACTGAGGTCGAGTACAAATGCCTTCTCCCTCCATCTCAAAGCTTCCAGCCTCTTTTCTGACAGAATTTAAAAATGTGACCAACAGACATTCCCGTCACAATTCAAATTTGTGTGCCAATGAACTTTCCTGCCAAAATTCAAATCTGTGACCAACGGATTTTCCCTCCACAAATTCAAATTTGTGACTAACAAATTTCCTGCCAGTTTCAAATTTGTGATGAATAAACTCAAATTAATGACCAACAGACTTTCCTGCTTCAATCACCTCCAACCCAAGCCAATCAGGTTAGAGGACCAACTATCAATGTCCATTCTAGGCCAGGGAAGCAGACGTGCAAGTCATGACGTGTTTGAGCAGCAACTGGTTTGGACTGGGCTGGGCTGGCGTGTGGTGAGTGGGGGAGGGGGCGCAAAGGCAAGCAATTTTTGAAAATTATGTCAAATTATATTAAAACATTGAGAAGTTAAATTATGTCTATTGAACTGAAAATAAAATATTTAAAAAAACTACTTAAAATATGTCACACTATACAGAATGGTTTTTGATTTTTCAAAAAAAAAATGTAATATTAGACAAAGGGAACCTGAGTAAACACATAATGCATTTCTTAAAGGAACAAAATTATTCAAACACTTATATCACCTCATGAAAAAGTTACTGCTTCATTAAACTTAATAACTGGTTGCACCACTTTTTAGCAGCAATAATTGCAATCAAATGCCTCCTATAATTTAATATCAGTCTTTCACATTGCTGTTGAGGAATCTTAAATGGATGACTGGATATTCTCCTTAATAATTTCCTAGTGCAGTGCAGAATCCATGGTTCCTTCAATAAAGGCAAGTCCTGAGGAAGCAAAGCACTACCATCATCATGTTTCACTGCTGGTATGATATTCTATTTGTGAAATGCTGTATTTGCTTTACACCAGATATAATGGGACCTGTGTTGTCTAAATCTAGAGAAAAGATACATTTCCAAGCTCAACAGAATATCAAGACATCAGGCCCCAAAAATAAGCCTATTACATTTGCTAAAGATTTATACCAGACACATTACCTTAGGGTTATATCCCTACTGGTGAACATGCTCACTAAAATAAGCATTTAAGATCCATAAATGTAAAATAATAACACTACTAGGAAAGAAATGTAAGGGGATTTTTTTGTTGTTGTTGTTTTTTTTACCTTAATTCAGTCCCTAGTTCTAGGACTCCTATACTGCTATATCTGTCATGCCCTGCCAACATGATAAAACAATTACAAACAGGGCAAAATACAGCCCTCATACTGATATACTCAAAAAAATACAATCACATTATCATTGCCTTCCAAAACTCACACTGGCTCACTGTACAAGCATGCATATTCTACAAATTCTACTGCATGCTATTCAAAGCCCTGATTGGCGATGGACCAACCTATCTAAACAATTGCCTAACCAGGAACAACACATTCAGACCAAGGAGAACAGAGGCACCTTTCACTCAATCAAAGGCATACAATGTAAGAAAATGTATGATGGCCTGCTGGCCTCCCATGCAGCGAAACTAGACTAACACATCTCCAACCTGCCGATCACAACGTCCAACTACAAAACCTTCAGGAGAGAATTAAAAATCAAGTTATTCAGGAAATTTGTCAAGTCAAAGTAACCTTCTCAATAAATTCCCAGACCCTAATGCTTCTTCTAATTATCTATCTTGTAATTTCACCGGGTATGCCCAGACCAATTCTTTTGTAATCTGCCTAGAACCAAAAAGTATTGGCGGAATAGAAGACACTAATGGAATGTAATTCATTTCTTTAAAGTTAGCAATCACATTGCAACTCAGTTGTAAAAAAAAAAAAATAATAATTTGCTTCCTGTTGTGTTTAGGACAAAATGTTAAATTCTTAACCTAAATTTTAAGGTCCTTGTCTCTGGCTAAATGATATATTTATCAAATCTTCTGAGGCTAAATGCACTAAACACGATCAGTAAGCTTGTGTGGATCGCTGAGGACTGATTTTTTTGGCCGATTCCAAGACAGCAATTGATGCTCAAACGAGTTTGCATGCAAATGATTTGCGTGGAGGTTCGCCATAATCTCCGTTTGATTCTGTCCAATCTATCGCTGTGAGAGTGACTCACACAAGCGCAGAATAGTCCAGTTGATACAGCGACAACGTATGCATCCACCAGATTTGCTATGTCAGACACCTCTCCCCCCCCCCACCCTGGTAATTCTTTATCAAAGGTTCCAGCTCTCTTCACTTAGAAAATTCCTGTTGCAGATTCAAAGTTGTCTTTAAGGTATATTAAGGTAGATTCCTAGAAAGTGCACAAAAAAATTAAGTTAGATGTTGTTGCAAAACTTTGCACACAAGTTTATAAGAATAGCTGGAGTGTACCAACCAAAATTGCCCTTACAAAATTAAGGCAGCCAAGAGCAGGGTAGGAGTGCATTTTCCAAATTTTCAGTTATACCCTCAAGCCTTCTTCCTGAATTAGGGCTATAGGTGGCTTTACATTGTTTTCAATGTGGTGGAACTCCCTTCAGAAGGAATTAAAACTAGGAAAGGACACCAGAAAGTTCAAGAAAGGAATTAAGATGATACTCTTCACAGAACACTTTAGCAAATACAGAAACATTTAGGGCAGGGGTGCCCACACTTTTTGGGCTTGCGAGCTACTTTTAAAATGACCAAGTCAAAATGATCTACCAACAATAAAATTTTAAAAAACCCACAAAGCACACTGTATGTAGAGAAAATGTTAATTATCATTTATATTCCGGGGTTTTTTCAAAGAAGTCAAGGCAGATGACTTTATGCAATGTCACCTCAGTAACAACTATACAAAAATAGTTAATCGGAAAAAACTATATGATGGCCTCCTAGCCACTCAAGCTGCAAAACTAGACAACCAAATCTCCATTCTGCTGATTACAACCCCAGACTACAAGATGTTCAGAAAAGAAATAAAAACTATACTCTTCAAGAAATCCCTGAAAAAATCTTAATTCCACAAATTCCCTCCTTCTCCCCACTAACTTCCCAACTCCCCGAAACTACCTGATCTCCTCTCTATTATTTCCTGGAAATGACCAGATATCTTCTTTGTACTCCACCTTCTATAAATCTTCTGTAACCCGCCTTGAACCGCAAGGTAATGGTGGAATAGAAATCTCTAATGTAATGTAATACCTCCTCCCTTTTTACTAAACCGCGATAGCGGTTTTTAGCGCAGGGAACTCTTGATGCTCATAGGCTCCCTGAGCTAAAAACCGCTATTGCGGTTTAGTAAAATGGGGCCTTAGTGCAAAATATAGACAGCAGATATAAATTCTCAAAACGGACACATTTTGATCACTAAATTGAAAATAAAATCATTTTTCCACCTTTGTTGTCTGGTGATTTCATGAGTCTGGTTGCACTTTCTTCTTCTGACTGTGCATCCAATATTTCTTCCCTTCTTTCAGCCTCCTGTATGCTTCCTCTCCTCCAGACCTCATTCCCTCCCCTAACTTTGTCTTCCTTTCTCCATGCCCCCCTCCCCTTTCTTTCTTTCTCCATGCCTCCCTTCTTTCTTTCTGTCTGTCTTTCTTTCTGTCTCCCTGCCCCCTTTCTTTCTGTCTTTAACTCCCATGCCCCCTTTCTTTCTGTCTCCCCTTTCTTTCTTTCTGTTTCCCTTCTTTTTTTCTGTCTCCCTGAACCCCCCTTCCTTTCTGTTTCCCTTCATTCTTTCTGTATCCCTGTCCCCCCTTTATTTATTTCTGTTTCCCTTCTTTCTGTCTCCCTGCCTGCCCCCTTTCTTTCTTTGTCTTTCTTTCTCCCTGCCCTCCCCGAGCCACTGCTGTCGCCATCCAGGAACAGGCCTCCAAGCTGCCTGCAACCGAGTTGTGAGCTCTCCCTGCTTCCCAACGTGGTAAACAGAAGCGCCGGGCCGATCAGCCTTCCACCCGACATCAATTCTGACGTCGGAGAGGAAGTTCCAGGCCAGCCAGGCAATGATTGGCTGGCCCGGAACTTCCTCTCTGATGTCAGAATTGATGTATGTGTGGGGGGGAGGGAAAGCTGGTAGGCTCGGTGCTTCTGTTTACCGCTTTGACATGCAGCTCCTGATTGGTAAGGCCCTACTTTAGCATAGGAAGAGGTGGTCGGAGCATACAGCGAGTGATTTCCTTCACTCACCGGCACTTCGGCTGATCTCTCCTGCCTCTCCCGCTGCCCTCTCCACTTTCCCCCACGAAAAAACGTATTTGCGGTTTTTCAAGATTCGCGGGGGTTCCTGGAATGGAACTCCCGTGAATTTCAGGGGAGTACTGTACATCCGTTCCAATGTGAACGTGACAATAAAAGGAAACTTAAATTTTTAATTCATTTGAATAGTAGGATGAGAAAGTTTAGGAAGGTCATCAGTAAACAATAGAAAGAAATGTTCTCACAGTCAACTACCAGACAAACCTAAATAAGTTTGCTGCAAGGGTTCTCACAGTCAAGGTGTAATTTAAATAAACTGTTACACTTTGTGGCCTAGCCACACCTTTTCTTTAACAATTATTAGACAGACCTATGTTTAGAGGCTGTAATGCAAAAGCCATGCTACTTCAACCTGCTGGACCAGCCTGCTTAGGAATTTAGTATGTATCATGCCTTCCCTGGAAGAGGTGCAGCCTTCATAAAAATGCAGAGGTCAACATTCATAAACTTAACCTTCTAACTTTGCCAGGTTATCTTTATCCCTATATTTAGTAGCTATTAACTGGATAAAAATAAGGGACTTGATACTCAGCCAGCAGCGATTAGCATTTTGCTGACCAACACCCGCATTATACCTGGAAATCCAATGCTGGGCCACGTCTGGGCTCCCACATTGAATTTCCAGATATATGGAACTGGTGAAAATATAGCCCGTTAAGTGCGGTATTCGACACTTAATTGGCTATGAGGAATCATAAAGATAGAACTGTTTTATGTGGTTCTATTTGTTCATTTATCTTAGCTAGTTAAGGGCTGAAAATACTGGCACTTAACTAATCAAGTGCCAGCTCCGACCCCAGAATGCCACCCAAATAGCCAGTTTGCAGTGGTCTAACTGTATTAATAACTGGTACATTAGATAGATTGTGAGCCCAGCGGGACAGATGCTTGAGTACATGATTGTAAAAACCGCTTAGATAACCTCGATAGGCGGTATATAAAATCCTAATAAACTTGAAACTTGAAACTTGATATTGACACAACCTCTTGTAATGTAATCCGACCTTGAACTGAATAGAAAGGCGGAATAGAAAACCATAACATAACAAATCATAACACTAACTGATTACACTTCTCCCTCCGTATTCACGGGGGATGCGGATGGACCATAGGCGCGAATACGGAAAAATCATGAATATCTTTTTAAATGTTATTCGGGCCGCACAAAATACTTCACGGGGCCGCAGGTTGGACACCCCTGATATAAACCATTCTGAAGGCTCCCACTATACAACGATATATCAAATTAATAAACTTGAAATCTGATTTAGTGCACAATTTTCCCATTATAAAATTCTAGCTTAGTGCTCAGATTTTCTGTACCTAGTGTTTAGCATAAAGATCAGCAATGAAGAGACAGAAGTGGTTGACAGCTTTGTTTTCCTTGGGCCCCTCATTGATCACAGTGGTGGTTCAACAGCAGAAATCAACTGTTGATTAGAGCTGGGATGTGCAGCCATGGTGAGCATGGACCAAATATGGAAGTGCAAGGATGTCTCAGTCACCATCAAACAAAGACTAATAACTGCCATTATGTTCCTAGTCACGACATATGTCTGTGAGACATGGACACTCACAAAAGTAGATAGAAGAAAAATTGATACCTTTGAGTTGTGGTGCTGGAGAAGACTTCTATGAATCCCATGGACAGTTAGGATCACCAACAAAGATGTTCTTGGTCATATAAACCCAGAGATGTACCTGGAAGGCAAGATTACCAGACAGAAACTGAACTATTTTGGACATGTGATGAGGGTGAATTCACTAGAAAAGGAGATGCTGCTTGAAATGGTCAGTGGTGAAAGGAAGCAGGGAAGGCCAAAGGCTCGTTGGCAAGATACCATCAAAAATGACATGGGAATGAACATCAAGCAATTGAAAGAAGCCCTCCAGGGATTCAAGACAAAGTTAGACAAGTTCCTGCTGAACCAGAATGTATACAGGTAGGGATGGTCTCAGGGCACTAGTCTTTGACCTGGGGGCCACCGCAGGAGTGGACTGCTGGGCACGATGGACCACTAGTCTGACCCAGCAGCGGCAACTTCTTATGTTCTTATGGAAAACAGGGAATCATGGTGAGGACTGGCCTACAGACTATCCAAAGGTCGGACACAACTGAATGGATAGTAATAGTAGTAGTAGTTTTTAGCAAAATTTTTAGAATTGCACTTTCTCAAAACAGCATTGCTCAGAAGGCGCCTATAGGTGCCTGAATGGTGCCTCAGTTAAGTGTTTTAATTGGCCATTAATGTTGTGGTAATTGACTGAGCTATTAAAAACCAAGAAAAAACTAAGAAAAAAAGAAGTAGGAATAAAAAAAAATGATTCTCAATCATATCTACGCAGACGCTTACCAGCACCAAATTTTGAAAAAGTAGTGGTTATGGGAGGGATTGATGTTTGGCGCCACTAAGCATGATTCTTCATTGAAGATAGGTGCTTGAAATGTAGGCCTGTAAATCCCTGGCCTACATTTCAGGCATCTATCTTAGATGCAGACTGCAATTCTCAAAACGGCACCATAGTTTGTGTGACTTGCGACCAGTGCCATTTATTCAGGCGGTGGCCGATTCCAGTTCCATTGGCTACTGGCCTATAGTTCGAAAATGCTGAACTACTAATTGACATGTCTTTAAGCTGAGGACAAATCTTAGCACATTTTCAAACTGTGGTTGCAGACCTATAATTGAAGACTGTTAAGAATCATGAAAAATAGAAATGGGAGCAGTAGTGTATCAAATTGTTTTAACAAATTTAGAATAGGCTTGATCATGAGAGCCTGTCATAAGTCTAATGGAATGTAAAGTTTGATGGATGGTGAGATGGTAGATTAAACGCTGAGAGTGTGGCTAATGAGCTTCTCATCAGATGGAATTGAGATATAGTATGATGAAGTACTTGTGAAGTGGAAGATGGTACTTTTAATGATTTTTATAGGGTACAAATTTTTATGTTGGCAATAGCGTGTCAGATCTTAAGCAGTAAGACTAGAGTAGTCAGTGATAAATAAGACAACAGAGTAATAGACTTGAGGATACTATGGAGTTCCTTTACTATGGTAAGCGCTAGCGTGCACTTATTACATCGGGACACACTGAAGCATCCTATGGTAAAATCCCAATGTGTGCATGCAGACCTAGTGCTGAAAAAAAAAATCTGAAATTTTCTTGTAAGGGGTATGCCTGGGATGGAGAATGGGTTTGGCAGTGTGAATTAGTTAGTACAACCACATTACTGTGCACTAAGGCCTCGAATCTCTAAATGGTGCCATTGTCGGCGGCTGCTATCAATAGTAACATAAAACATAGTAACATAGATGACGGCAGATAAAGACCCGAATGGTCCATCCAGTCTGCCCATCCTTACCCTCTCTTTAAATTACTGATTTAATTAAAATTTTTCTTCTTCTTAGCTATTTCTGGGCCAGAACCTAAAGCTCTGCCCGGTACTATGCTTAGGTTCTATCTACTGAAGTCTCTGTCAAAGCTCACTCCAGCCCATCTAAACCATCCCAGCCGTCAAAGCCCTCCCCAGCCCATCCTCAACCAAATGGCCATATACGAGACACAGACCGTGCAAGTCTACCCATACTGGCCTTAGTTCTTCAATATGTACCATTATTTTCTGATTCGAGATCCTTTGTGTTCATCCCATGCTTTTTTTTTTTTTTTTAACTCTGTCACCGTTTTCCTCTCCACCACCTCCCTCTTGAGCGCATTCTAGGCATCAACCACCCTCTCTAAAATGGCCCCATTTAGAAAATTGCGCCTCTGGAAAAGGTAGGTGCCAGAAATATAGGCCAGAGTTTTCAAGGCCTACATTTCCGGCACCTACCTTTGATGTGAATTGCACCTCTGGAAGCACCTACCAGCGCCTAACGCCACTTCCGGCATTAGCTATACCTACAGGCACAATTCCAGCACCATTTGTTTGGACACTGGGAGGTGTCTTGAAATTTTATTTAAGTACCGTTTGAAATGGCATTTCCCTCTTAACATAGGCGCCAGTAAGGTACCTACCAGCACCTACGTTAAGGCGTTGTTTATAGAATTTTCCCCCTAACCGGTTTGTGTAGGATTAGCTACAAAATCCCCTATGTCCGCCAAGTCTGTATGTCTCACTAAAGTTTGTCCTGCTTATACTGTGAATGTACGCTTGTAACCCGTTCTGGGCTCCTTTGGGAGGACGGGCTAAATAAATAAATGAATAAATAAATAAAATGGGTGGTGGTCAGACTCATGCACTCATTTTGTTAAAGACCAATGTGCAGTGGTAAAATTGGCCTTAGCGCACAGGAAAGATCCATGCTGAGGTCACTTTTTACTGCATCTTAGTAAAAGGATCCCTATATAATTTTCCTGAGTGTGGAGTTTGCTCAGTTTGAAGGAGAAATAATTTTCTTAGCTTCTAAAACCACCATCTTGTATAGATAAGACTGATTTTTAAATATAGTGAGATCGTGTAGATCAAGTTTCTTATTCCATTTCTCCTTCTAATTTCATTAAAGTAAGATTAAACTAAACTAAACCTTAGGTTTGTATTAGAGAATGACACGGTGAAAAAATTGGTCCCCGTCACCGCCCCGTCCCCGTCTCACCATCCCCGTCACCGCCCCGTCCCCGTCTCACCATCCCCGTCACCGCCCCGTCCCCGTCTCACCATCCTCTTCACTGCCCCGTCACCGCCACTGCCACCCCATTCACCGCCCCATCACCGCCACTGCAATCCCATTCACTTTTCTTTATTTACGTATAAAGGAAACATTCTTTAAAACTTTAAAACTTAGTTAAATATTAGTTAATAACTATACAAAAACAAAACACGCAGAGAAAAAATTAATTAATATAAATTCTCAAAACTGACACATTTTGATCACTAAATTTAAAATTGTTATTTTTCATACAGTTTTTCAATCACTAATCTTCCACCACCCCTGGGGCTAGCAATGCAAAAACAAACATGACATGTACTTTAAATGCTTACAAAGTCCCACCTCTTTACTAGAGATCTTACTGAGCTCCTTCAAACCCCCAAGCTCCCATCCCATACACCTCATTTGGGCCAAAAGGGTTTCCGAAAGTACTTTAGCCCAAAGAATGTAGGGCCTCCCTTTAGGTACAATTATTCCAAGGAACCCCAATGGCCAAAATTAGAACCCATGAAGGGACACAGAGCGTAGAAGTCTGCTTGGTGTTCTCTTTAAGTCTCAACTACTGGAGTTGCCATTGAAGCATATTCTAATCTGTCTTGCCATACATGAGACACACACTGTAGAAATCTGCCTGACTTTGTTCTAATGTTCCAACTACTGAAATTGCTGTTGAAGCCCTATCTAACACATCCTAATCTGTCTTACCACACATGGAACAAAGACCATAGAAGTCTGTTCAACACTGGCCTTACTGTAGTTCCTCACAGCCAGAGTCGCTGTATAAGCAGTGCTGCAAGTCTCCCCTCCCCCCAGCGATCACGGCAGGAGGGCACCCAACCCCTCCTGTAGACCCCCCCAACGGCCCTCCCGACAATCGCAGCAGAAGGGTACCCAACCCCTCCTGCCGGTCCTCCCAATGGCCTCCCCTAAGATCGCCGGCAGGAGGGTACCCAACCCCTCCTGCTGGACCCCCCCCCAACGAACCCTCCCACCCCGGAACCCCCTTAGTCTTACTTTCCAAGTTGGACCGGACGGCTCCTCACACGTATGGCCAGCAGGCTTGCCTCCGTCCAAATGAGGCGGGCCCGCCCCTACCCTGCCCAACCCACAGGATCCTAGGGCCTGATTGGTCTAGGCACCTAAAGCCACTCCCGCTATAGGAGTGGCCTTAGGTGCTTGGGCCAATCAGGCCCTAGGATCCTGTGGGTTAGGCAGGGGAGGGGAGGGGCGGGCCCGCCTCATTTGGACGGAGGCAGGCCTGCTGGCCAGACGAGCGAGGAGCTGTCCGGTCCAACTTGGAAAGTAAGACTAAGGGGGTTCCGGGGTGGGAGGGTTCGTTGGGGGGGGGGTCCAGCAGGAGGGGTTGGGTACCCTCCTGCCGGCGATCTTAGGGGAGGCCATTGGGAGGACCGGCAGGAGGGGTTGGGTACCCTTCTGCTGCGATTGGCAGGAAGGGTTGATCTGACAAATGAGGAGCACGGTGAAACACAGGTAAATAGCGGTTCCTAGAAGGGGGTACATTGGCCCGCGGGGACAAACCTGTTCACCGTTTCCGCGGTCGGTGAATGGCCTTGTCCCCGTCACCGCAGCGACTGCTAGTTTTCTTCCCCGTTTTCGGCGGTGACCCGCGGCTTAAATGCGGTGGCCGCGGGTAAACCGTCACCGTGTCATTCTCTAGTTTGTATACCGCATCTTCTCCACGGTCGTAGAGCTCGGCACGGTTTATAGGACTAAGATAAAATGGAGCTCCAAAGGATGGTTGTGGGTTGAGAGTAACGGAGAGAAAGGGGGTTTTGGGTAACAGAGAGGGGGGAGGTGTTACATTTTTGAGAAAAGCCAAGTTTTCAGATGTTTTCGGAAAAGTTGGAAGGAGCTCGAATTTCGGAGAGGGGATGTAAGGTTGTTCCAGAGCTTGTTGATTCTAAAGGGGAGGGATGACCCTAGTTTTCCAGCATGGGATATACCTTTTGTCGAAGGGAAGGATAGTTTTAATTTTTGGGAGGATCTGGTGGAATTAGGATTAGAGAATTCCAAGATAGTGGAATAATGGGAGGAATAATGCCATGAAGGATCTTGAAGGTTAGGCAGGCACATTTGAAGTGGACCCTGGAGATTATTGGAAACCAGTGAAGCTTGGACAGAAGTGGTGAGATGTGATCAAATTTACTTTTTGCGAAAATAAGCTTAGCCGCAGCATTCTGAATCTGCTGGAGTCTGAGGAGGCTTTTCTTAGTTAGGCTTAAGTAAATAGAGTTGCAATAGTCTAATCTGGAGAGGATGATGGATTGTACAAGGACGGCAAAGTGTTTTTGATGGAAACAAGATCTCACTTTCAAGATTGCTATTATACCATGCCTCCTTTTTCTTTATGGGAAGATGTGGCCTTTTCTTTGATTGGTGCTAGCTTGTCCAAGATAGCAGATTACAGGTAAACCTGGTTATCTGTTAAATTTTGAATCGTTCATAAAGATTCCTTGGTGTTTGACACAAGAGATGACGCTTTATCAGCATCTTAGATCATTGATGTGATTATCAACAGATGGGTTTGTAAACGTGCATTATGAAAGTATAAGAGCATTTGTAATTTTGTTTGCAGGGTTTTTACTAAGGAATAATCTGACAGGACCATTAAGATTACTTTCTGATATTCAGAAATTTAAAAAGGTATTGAAAACTACTCTGTTTATAGTGGTATTTAATTGAATGGGCAGAGTGATATTTTTTATGAATCTTTAGAATGCTGCCTCTTTGTTTGTATGTTATCTGATGTCTATGCATGTATTTTGTAAATCGCTTAGGTTTAAGCGGGTTAGAAATGTTATAAACAAATAAATAGACCTCAAAATTCCTAGGAAACTATTCACTTAGGAGCCCTTCTACCAAATGATGGTTTAAAGTGGCCTTAATGCACCCTTACGCGGGTCATTCCTATGCACTAAGAGGTCCTTTTATTAAGCCACGCTAGTAGGGTTAGCACGTCAGACATTTCATCAAGCGCTAACCCCTGCGGCCAGCTAAAAAACTAATGCCTGATCAATGCAGGCGTTAGTGGCTAGCGCGTCAGGCAGTTTAATTCGTGGTATTACGCGCATTAAACCCCTACCGCAGCTTGATAAAAGGACCCCTAAGTCAATTTTTACCGCTGGAGTAAAATGACTGATTTTCCTATTTTTGCATGTGTTTAACTTTGCACATATACGCATGTGCTGGCGTTCTCTGAGTAGGATGCTATTGAAGGTGCTTGAACGTTGGTATGTTCTTCTTGCTCTAATAATAAGTTAATGTCTTAAGTTTTGTGATTTAAAATAATTTTGTGAGCTAGTTTATGATATATTTTTTCATTGTAGATATCACCTGTGAATCATTGGTCCTTGAAGAAGCCACTGTTGGTGGCAAAACGGGTCCCGTCGGGGATATGGTGAATTGAAATTAGGTTCACCAAGCAGCGGGGGAATCTGTATGAAAAAATACTAAGTGGCATTTCCATGATTTCTTTAATTCAGTTCACATTGTCAAAAACCCAACAAAATTAAAATGTAAAAAAAAAAAAAGTACATGGGATTTAGTATTTTTGGTGAAATAAAAGAGAGGTTTTTTTGATCAATGAAAGACAATGGAATTTACCACAGACTTGATCAATTTGATCATCTGTTAAGATTGTCTGTGGGGTTGCTGAGATCTTTTTCCTCTCATTAGTAAGATTTAAGACATTGATGTGTTAATTTCCCCATTGACCATTAGTGCATAAGCCCCTATCACCACCTATTTTATAGGTGGAAGGGACTCACACGCAAAACCTGCACTAATCGGTAAGCACATGGCAATGCACACACACTAACTGATTAGCACAGAGCATGTCTGTCCTCTGCCCCAGAGCTAAAAATAAATTTAATTTTTTAGCTCATGAGTAGCGTGTGCCCATCCCCAAATTTTTGCGGGATGCCTCAACATGCCCCGCTATAAGCTATGTTTTGCTGTGGTAAGCATGCCTTAGTGCTTAGCGTAGCTTTGTTAAACAGTCCCTTAAATTCTAAGCTCAGGCAAATTGTTGCCTGGCTTTTATCACATAAAATCCTGAGAAAATCAATGACAGGTTATTCTACAGAAAGATAACTCAGAGCTTAGTCTCTCCTCTGCAAATAGCCAAGATTGATTTAGTAAAGGGAAATCTTGCCTCACCAATCTACTAAATTTCTTTGAAGGAGTGAATAAACATGTGGATAAAGGTGAACTGGTTGATATTGTGTATTTGGATTTTCAAAAGGCATTTGACAAAGTACCTCATGAAAGACTTCTGAGGCAATTAGAGATCATAGGATAGGAGCTAATGTCCTATTATGGATTAAGAACTGGTTGAAAGACAGAAAACAGAAAGTAGGCTTAAATGGTCACCGCCCAGGAAAAGGATCTAGGTGTCATCGTTTAGGATATGTTGAAACCCTTAGCTCAATGTGCAGCGGCTAAGAAAACAAATAGAATGTTAGGAATTATCATGAAAGGAATGGAAAACAAAGATGAAAATGTTATCATGCCTTTGTATCGCTCTATGGTGTGGCCGCAGCTTGAATACTGTGTGCAGTTCCAGTTCTGGTCGTTGCATCTTTAAAAATATATACTGTACAGGCAGCCCCCGAGTTACAGACGCCTGACTTAATTACAACTCATACTTAAGTACGCAGCCGTGGCTTAATTTGATTTCATTGAGCAGTATTTCCAATGGCATAGACTCCTACATTTCTCCTGCAGCATATTCAGGACTGATGCAGGGCCACATTAAGAACAGTGTGTGCTTGTTTGTGCTGTATCTTAGAGGGAATACTGGTAGAGACAATTGGCCCTTCTGTAAGCTAGGAGCAGAGGTAAGCAGAAAGAATCTTAAAATCTACAGATTCTGAGTTACATACAAATACGACTTAAAAACATAATTCGTTCTTAACCCATGGGATTGCATGAAGTGGAATTAGAAAAGGTACAGAGAAAAGTGACAAAAATGATAAAAGGGAAGGGATGACTTCCCTATAAGGAAAGGCTAAAGTGGCTAGGGCCCTTCAGCCTGGAGCACAGACAGCTCAGGGGAGATATAATAGAGGTTTATAAAATACTGAGTTGAGTGGAATGAGTAGATGGGAATCACATGTTTGCTCTTTCTATAAATACTAGGACTAGGGGGCATGCGATGAAACTACTAAGTAATAGATTTAAAACACACCGGAGAAAATATTTCATCACTCAACAGGTAATTAAACAGTGGAATTCATTGCCAGAGAATGTAGTAAAAGCAGTTATCTTAGCGAGATTAAAAAAAAAGTTTAGGATAATTTCCTAAAAGAGACATCCATAAGCCATTATTAAGATGCCTTAGGGAAATCCATTACTTATTCCTAGGATAAGCAGCATAAAATCTGGTTTTCTACTTGGGATCCTGCCAGGAACTTGTGATATGGGTTGACTTGGGTTGGCCACTTCATTCTGTCCCAGTATATCAACTCTTGTATTCTTATGTCCATTTCTATAGTTTCCATTGAACGTTTTAGGAGTATTCCTGATGATAACTTATCTTTTAAAACACGTCATCTCTTATATATCTAAACAACTGAGGATGACACATTCTATTAATGCATTGCTGTCCCAGAAACCTATGTATATACTTATACTCTCCATGACTACTGTAATTCTAAATTCAAGCATCTTCATTTAATAGATATTTGTCATCTCCTGGTAATTCAAAACACGGCAGTCAAATTTGTTAAAGAGATCAAACAATGGGGTCATATAGTATATCTCAACTATTAACAGAGGAGCATCGACTTCCAATTCATTATAGACTACATTAAAAATGTTAACAATCATTTATATTATTCATCAACCAGAATTACTGTCTTTTCTTTCCTGCTTAATAATATCTTATGCTTTGCTCATAATATTTAGATCTGCTCAGCAGAATTCACTTGTACACTATCTTTTAAGGTTTATTCATTTAAATACAATCTGGCAATTTATTTTAATGTTATTGGCCCTTCATTATGGGAATGGCTTGTCTAATTATCTATGGCTAGAGCCCTCTTTTCAGGTTTTTTAAAAAGGACCTGAAAAATTTGTTTTATTATGAGTAGGCCTAGATGGACAGGAGCCCACCCACTTTGGGCTCAGATCCACCCAGCATCACTGATGTACTGGCAGGGCTCCCAAAAGCACCATCAGCTGAAGACTACTATCATCTCTTCTTCCCCTCCCTGCAGATCTCAATTCACCCCTAGCTAACTCTCTCCCCCCCCCCTCCCCCAAAGCCTTCATTTCTTTACTGGTAGAGAGCAGGATTCAGAATTGCTGCTCATGCCAACCTCGAGTTTTCCTTCTGACACAACTTTCTGTTTCCATATAGGTGGGTCCTACACCCTACTCAATCCGGATTCAGAACCAATCACAGTACTGAAACACTTCTGGTTTCCCTACTAGACAAAGCCCGTCAGCACCTCAGCAAAGGAAATAAGTTACTAATCATCCAACTCGATCTTTCAGCAGCATTCGACTTAGTTGACCATTCCATACTACTCCAGATAATAGATGCCATAGGAATATCAGGTAATGTTCTCAACTGGTTCCAAGGATTCCTCAAAACAAGATCATACAGAGTCAAGTCAAATGATCTTCTATTCGACTCATGGTCAAACCCCTGCGGAGTTCCACAAGGATCCCCTCTATCGCCCATACTTTTCAACCTCTTCATAGCATCCCTAGGCACGGCCCTAGACGCCCTAAACATTACATCCTTCAGCTACGCGGATGATACTCAGCTCCTTAGATTACTGCAACAGCCTCTACCTACCTTGCCCAAATACTATGATAAAACAACTACAGACCGTTCAGAACACAGCTAACAGACTCATCTACTCGCTCAGCAAATTTGACCACGTCACACCCGCCTATGTAGACTCTCACTGGCTTCCGATAAAAGCAAGAACTCAATTCAAACTCTACTGCTTACTTTTCAAAGTAACCCATGGTATGGCCCCCAATTACCTGAACAACCGTCTTTGCCGCTACCGACTACCCAGATCAAGAAGAACTCAGAATCTTTTCACCTTCCCCCCTCATAATGGTACCCGACGTAAGAAACTTTACGACAGCCTTCTAGCAACTCAGGCAGCGAAAATTGACCCCACCTCACCAAACTGATGATCAAAACAACAGACATCAAAGTGTTTCGGAAAGAAATCAAAACATTTCTTTTCAAAAAACATGTCCTTACTTAATATTCCCCTCCCCAATCGCACATGCACTCTCCCCAGCAAATAACACACTAGTCATCCCCTTGAACCTCATTTACGAAAAATATCCAAACTCCTAAATAAGCATCTCCCTTAGGTATCCATTTAACCTTCTCCTAAATAAGCATCTCCCTTAGGTATCCACTTAACTGATTCCTTCAAAGTTAGGTATCTTTCTTCAGTTGCCTATATTGTTTTCCCCACTGAACCTTGTAACTACTTGAACCCTGTCAAGTTATTCTATCGATAAATCCAGATATCTTATACTTGTATTTCTATACCACAACATGTAATTTACTTAAATCGTTGTAATGTAATTCTCTCGGTAATGTCCTGATCTCTTTTAACTGTAATCCGCTTAGAACCGCAAGGCACAGGCGGAATAGAAATCACAAATGTAATGTAATGTAAAAGGAGAAATATTAGCAGATACAACTCCAATGTAGCTATTTTATTAGAATGACTTACATTCAGCAATAACCTCTCCACTTCCATGGAGAGATACAATCCTAACTGAATCAAGGAATTTTTTTCTTGGCAATAACCTTCCCCCCCCCCCACCACCCCACCTCAACTTCCCCATATGTGAGTACCAATATTTACCAGTAGTACCAATATCTACTGTTTATATCTACTATAACTTGTATAGTTAATTAATGTACCTCGGCTGTTTAATTCTACTATAGCATGTATATCATATGTGTATATATATATATATATATGTATGTATGTATATCATATATATGAGATACACCTAGTATATCTCAGATGTTCTCTATTTACCATAACTCAGTCTTTGTACCACTCACTTTCCAAATACATCTTGTCCATATTTGTCTTGACTACGTTGTGTATGTACTCCTGTAACCCATTTTGGGCTCTTTTGGAAGGATGGGCTACATCAATAAATAAATAAATAAATCTTAAAAAAAGGTCTTAATAGGGTCCCCAATTATTTTCAACAATGTTTCAGTCACAAACAACCCATCCAATTGATATATAGTCATATTGCCAATTACCGTATTTTCACACATATAACGCGCACGGTTTTTACAAACCGTGCATAGCCTTGTGCGGTATACGCGTGAGCGCGCTATATAAAATTTTTTTACATAGTTCCCCCCCCTGATGCACCCCCACCCCGAAGGACCGCTCGCACGCACTCCCACCCGCACCCGCACCCCCACCCTGAAGGACCGCTCGCACCCCCACAGCCTCCCGACCCCCCCCCCATCATGTAGAAGCTCCTACCGGTGTCCTGCTGCTTCCTCTTCCAGCGGTTCGCCCTTTCTCTAACGTCAAGCCCTCTTGCCCCGCCAACTCCCCGACACGATCGGGGCAAGAGGGAGCTCAAGCTCTCTTGCCCCAGTCAACCGCGGCACCCCCGACACGATCGGGGCAAGAGGGAGCTCAAGCTCTCTTGCCCCCCGACACGATCGGGGCAAAAGGGAGCCCAAGCCCTCTTGCCCCGCCGACTCCCCAACTCCCCGACAATATCGGGCCAGGAGGGAGCCCAAACCCTCCTGGCCACGGCGACCCCCTACCCCCACCCCGCACTACATCCTATTCAAAATTGGATCCCAGGCCCTCCTGCCCTCGATGCAAACCCCCCTCCCCCCAACGACCGCCCCCCCAAAGAACCTCCGACCGCACCCCCCAGCCGACCCGTGACCCCCCTGGCCGACCCCCACGACACCCCCACCCCCCTTCCCCGTACCTTTGTGTAGTTGGCCGGACAGACGGGAGCCAAACCCGCCTGTCCGGCAGGCAGCCAACGACGGAATGAGGCCGGATTGGCCCATCCGTCCCAAAGCTCCGCCTACAGGTGGAGCCTAAGGCGCCTGGGCCAATCAGAATAGGCCCGGGAGCCTTAGGTCCCTCTTGGGGGCGGGGCCTTGGGCACATGGTCGGGTACATAAATTTGTGTTTTCCGCGCGCTATACCCATGTGCGCGTTTTACACGGGTGCGCGTTATCTACGTGAAAATACGGTAAATGGCACTTCCCCAACACTGACCTAATATTCAGCAAGGAACAGTTTATTTGCTGTTGAATTTACTACTCAAAAGACAAATATAACCTGATCCATAGGTGCCAGCTCTGTGGGTACCCAAGCACCCCAATATTTTTGGGACCTCATGTGACTGCAGATGCATGAATTATCTGTTCGGGGTCGCTCTGTCTTTCATAGACTCACATGTTACACCACTGCATGACCAAGCCAGGATGAGAAACAGTGGCATACCAAGGAGGGGAAGTGCAGCTCATCAGGGGGCTCCAGTCTAGAGTCCAGTCTCTCCATGCTGCAGCCTGCAAGCTTTGGGCCTCCGGCAGCATTAATGAGCTGAACACACTGCCTTTGGCAGCCCTGGTAGCTTTCCCTATGCTGCAACGTCCTGCCTCTATGGGTACAGGAAGTTGAAGGGAGGGAGGGAGAGATTAAAGGAGACAGGGATGCCAGACCTTGGGGTAGTGGCAGGGAAGAAATGAAAAAGGAAGTGAAGGTGAGGATAGAGATACCAGACCACAGGGAGAGGGAAGGGATAGAGAGGAAAGGAGATAGATGCCAGAGCATGGGGAGTGGGAGCAGATATGGAAGGGAAGGAGACAGTGATGCAACCAATGGGGGAAGGGGAGGGAAAGAGACAGAGATTCCAGACCATAGGGTGAGGTGGGTAAGAGAGATGGAAGGGAAGATTAAGATACCAGATCTGGGGTAAAAAAAGTAGAGGAGAGAGATGCCAAGCCATTGGGAGAAAGAAAAGGGGAAGGTGAGATGGAAGGGATGGAGAAAGAGATGCCATACCATGGGGAAGGGTGGGGTTGGGTGAGGAAGGAAAGAAGAAAATGAGAGGAGAGAGATGCCAGAGTATGGGAGGAGGGGGAGAGAGAGACAGAAGAAAATGGACAGTGGGGTGAATTTGGAATGAATCATGTAAAAAGGATGGAGGGGGCACAGGTTGGATGGATGGGGGAGAGGGTAGACAGTTGATGGAAGGGACAAAGAAAGAGAGCAGGTGCCATATGGAAGGAAGAGAGTGAAGGGAAAATGAGGAAAGCAGAAACCAGAGACAACAAAAGGTAGAAAATATATTTTTTCCCTTTTTTATTGCTTTAGGACAAAGTAATATTGTAGCTGTTGATAAATATTTATAAATAGAAAATGGAAATAAGGTGATATTTTTATTAGACTAATTTTAATATATTTTTGATTAACTTTTAGAGACCAAAAACCCCTTCTTCAGGTCAGGACAGGTTACCATAACTGCAGTATACTGTACTGACCTGAAGAAGGTGGTTTTGGCATCTAAAAGCTAATTAAAAAATGTACTAGTCCAATAAAATGGTATTATTTTATTTTCCATCTTTTGTTTTATTTCTATTTGTTAATTTGTAAAGTAGTGATTGTTATTTGTATTTTTTTTAATTACATCTGCTATCTTTATGAGCTCCTTTTACAAAAGTGCACTAGCGTTTTTAGCACACGCTCATGATTAGCATGCACTATAGTGTGCGCTAACCGAAAAACTATCGCCTGCTTAAAAGGAGGTGGTAGTGGCTAGCACGCGCTATAACTGCTAGTGCACCTTTGTAAAAGGAGCCCTATATTTTGCACAGTATTAGGAGTCATGCATCACTGTTTCTGTTTTTGTGGTGTTGCATTGTATGCAGAGTCTGGCTTCTTGGCAGTTCATTTTAACTTTTGTTTACATATTTCTAATTTTAGTATGTGATTAACTTATTCCATTTTGGATGAGGGTGTATCTGTGCTCTGTGTGAATGAAAAAGACATGGTTTTCTATTCACACTGACTGTGCAGGATCGATCTGTACTAATCTGGCTTGTTAGTTTTACAATGAGTGTATTGATATTCTAGTGTTCACTGCAGTTTAAGATGCTGCCTTTTCCTAGTTACATCCTTATGTGATGCATGGATTATTACTAAAAATATTTTTGTCATATAAAGAAGTAGGTATTAAAAACAATCAGTCCCAGGCATCAAATATATTAGGAACACCACTGATAGTCTTATTTAATTTGATAAAAATGTATAATAATGTTCAGATTAAAAAAATAGATAGAAAGCCTTTCTATTTTGATTTTTCTAGATAGTAATTGTAGTTTGTAACCTGTGGGAATGTGCATCTCTTCTTATATTTTACACAGTACAAAGGAAATACATTTCTGTTTTCTATTTTTCCAGTGTTCTACTGCATATAAGGTTTGTTTTCATGAGGTTCAGGTTTTGTCTGTATATTTGTATTTCTAATTTTTAGTTACTTATTCTGTATTTGTTGAGAATCTGGTTTGGTAGCAGTGCAGTTTATGCTGTTTTCCCCATAGGAGAAAGGTATATTGGTATTCTAGATCTCAGTGTGATAATTACTGAAGTGTTGCCTCTTCATTGACAGGGTTGCTGTTTGAACTCTTCCAATTCTGTAATAGCATGACAAGCTTGATTTATAGGTTCTAAGAGTGTTTTTGCAGGATACTATGACCGTTAGCGTAAGAGTTTGCTGTTTCTCAGTGCCTTAGATTTTTGTTGTATTATCCAAGTTTAAAATGAGCTTTCCACACCTTCAACAAAATGTAAGATTATTTCTTTTATGATGGTGACCGGGGAAAGGAGGATATTGGGCTCTCTCAATAATTTTGAAAAGTTGGCTCCTATGATCTGAGCAGCAGCTATATGAGATCAACTATATAAGCAACTATATGAGATTCCAAATCCTAGTGGAATAAAATGCAAAACTATTCACTCTACAACCTTCCCATACCTGGTAGAAAAATGGTGGAATCCTTTTCCAGCTCAATTAAGGAATACCTCCTCCTACCAAAACTTCTGTAAAGGCCTAAAAACTTATCTATTTGGAAAATATCTTATTCTCCCACAAACAACAGGTCATGACCATCAGAAACCAAACAAGGTATATACCACCTCTCTCACCTCCATAGAAGATCAAGCTCTCTACATACCCATCACTCCACAATCCAGGAAAGAGACACTCACACCAGAACCCGTAATATCAAGATTACACCACCAGATAGAGCCAATCTTCTCTGCATTTTGGATGCATAACCATATGCCTACATGAACACAAACCAAGATATCTATGTCATGAACTCATTTCCAAGTTTTATTAAAATTTGTTATCCCGCTTATCAAATTTCAAAGTGGCTTACAGTAATAAAATGATTAAAAAAATAAGGGATATACAAACATTAGTCATAAACAAAACATCATAAATGTACATGTAGACATTATAGACTAACAATGATTACAAGAGGTAAAAGGAAAGAAATACAATTTTGAATAGGATAGGAAGACATACAAGGTTAACACATGTTGGAAGGGTGAATTATGTCCATGGTAGAAGATAAGATCTGGCTGTCAAGAGTTATAAGTCAAATGCATCTTTGAACAAGAAAGTCTTTAGGTTTGATTTGAATCTTTTGAGGTTGATGTCTTCCAGGAGGTGATTAGGCATTGAATTCCATAATTGAGGGGCTGTAATGGAGAATATTGATGAGCGTGTGGTATCATGTATTATCTGTTGCGGTGATGGTATAACTAGTAGATGTTGATTTTGAGATCGGAGTGTTCTGATAGGTGTGTAGGGAATAAGTAATCTATTTATGAATTCTGTTATTTGGGAGATTTTGGATTTAAATGTCAGTAATAGGATTTTATATGTGATTCTGTAAGAAATTGGTAACCAATGAGCTTTTACATGATCATATTTTTTTGATTGGGTTAGAAGTTTAATTGCCGTGTTCTGTATTATTTGTAATCTTCTTAGTTCTTTCTGAGTAATCCTTTTATAGAGCGCATTACATTAAATCCTGGACATGGCAATAGACTTCTAAATTGTAAATAGCACTGAACTCCTTCAGGGGCATATTAACAATCTATAAATACTAATGTAATATAATTTTCTTTTCCTCATTTCCCTTCCCTTTTTCTAATGGAAAATGACTGTACAAGCAATCCTTGTCAAACAATGCTCCACACAGGGCAGCAGAACATCTTGTTGTTTGGAGAGACCAACAACAAATCTCAACTCCTGCCCCCAAGTTTTCTTGTTGATGCAGTGTTAGGCAAAATATTGGTTGGGTCGTAGCCTCTGTAGCCTAACTCATTCTGCTGCCTATAGCTCCATCTCAACCCTAACTTGCCAACCTCGCCCTACCATATCTTAGATGAAACACCCATCAGAAATACCTTTTACACCCTGTGACTCTTCCAATTCTAAACTCCTCTGTTTTTTACCTCAATACCTCTCCATCAACTAAACACATGTATTCAAACACTATAAACCCAATCCAACCTTCCATCTCCTCTTTCACATATTTGAATTCAATCCTACTCTCAGATCCCATAGCTACAATCCATAATTATCCCCTCAAAACAATAAATAATCCCTGCAGCATTCTACTTAGCCATCACAAAGACTTCATGAAGGGCTGACAGTGGTAGGACCTATTCCTTTGGCACACCCTTCAGCTTGAAGCCTGAGGCACAATTCCTCAGATGTGGGAATCCTTTAAAGTAGCCTTAGATGATGTCATTTATTTGTGCTCTAAAGAAGGTGTAAATTTGTATAGGTAAAACATGATTTTATATATCAGCTATACCTAAACACCAGCCCTTAGTAGGCACACTCTTTTGATGTGCTTACTTTTTATTTCTGTGCACAATATTATAAGGGACCTATGCGACTCATCAGAACATAACCACCTTCAGATTCTCTTACCTCATGTTTTCTGCCTTTCGACTATTCAGAACAAGATCTTCAGTATTACAGGCCCCTCCCTTTGGAATACCATTCCCCTTGACCAGCATCTGGAATGATCAGTAGACAAATTCAAGTTCAGACTCAAGACATTTCTGTTTCTTGATGTTTATGCCCCATGACTTGCCCTCTATTGCCCCTCAACTGGGAGGTGAACATCAACTAGAACAGTGTCAGATTAGCCAGTTAGTCTATTACTGGGGTGCCCACACTTTTTGGGCTTGCAAGCTACTTTTAAATGACCAAGTCAAAATGATCTACCAACAATAAAAACACTAAACATATACCCCCTCTTTTACTAAGGTGTGCTAGCCGATTTAGTGAGCGCTAAGTGCTAATTCGCCCATTATATTCTTTGGACGTATTAGCATTTAGCACAAGCTAAATCGGCTAACGCACCTTAGTAAAAGACCCCCCATATTTATTTATTATATATACTGGGTGCACCTCTTCTGTCCTCCAGACCTCGTTCCATTCCCTAACCAACATCTCTCTCTGTCCTTCCGGGAGTCCAACTTTTCTTCCTCTCTCCTCCACCCCTATTGGCAACATGTCTCCCTCTCTCTCTCTCTCCTCTGTTATGATCATGCATCTCTCTGTTCTTCGTCAGGGTCTCTCCTCCTCTGTCTGCACCTTCCATATCCCAACATCTGCCCCCCTCTCTTCTGCCTCCCCTTTGTTTCAGGTTTCTCCTTCTCTCTATCTTCCTTCTGCTAACATTTTGAGTCCTCCCACCTTTGGTCAAGGTTTTTGTCTCTCTCACTCTATCTTCCCCCTCCCCAGGGCCTGGAACCTCTCTTTCCTCGGTTCGGGGTGTTTCCCCTCTCTAACCACTCTACTAGTCCAGGATCTGTCTTCCCCCTCCCTTTTGGTTCATGGCTTTTGGTTCAAAGCTGCTTTCCCCCTCCCCTCCTTAAGGTCCTTTTGTTTCCCCCCCACCCCCGATCCAGCATCTCTAAGGCAACCCCCATCCCACCGGGGCCCTCGCTATGGGCACAGCCTTACCTCTTGATTGTAACTTCAGCTAATTCCCCTTTATGCCTCTGAAACTAGACAAAACAATAGCAAACTAAAAATGAATACATTTTAAAGTGCTCAGCAAATGGATACCACAGGCAGCTGGGAAGGCACTCTGGGGGGCCTTACTGGGAGGAGTACTTCCCTGAATGCTACGTTTCAACAAGAGGATAGATGAGGGTACAGACTTACTCTCTCAGTTTATCTTCAAACTGTCCTTGTCTCCATTCTTCCCTCTGGGCCTAACTACCACAGCTGAAAGTTAATTACAGCAGCCTGCAGAGCAAACGTAGCAGGCTGCAGTTGGCCTCTGTAGCACGTTCTCTCTGCTGCGGTCCCACACCTCCTGTAATGTCAGGGGCGGGATCGCAGCAGAGGGAACGTACTACAGAGACCAACTGCAGCCTGCTACGTTTGCTCTGCAGGCTGCCGTAATTAACTTTCATCTGTGATAGGTCCAGAGTGAAGAACGGAGGATGCTGAGGGGGAAGCATGTCATCTGAGTAAGACAGCTGGGTGCTCACCTAAATTAGCTGGGCAGAGTGCCCGGCTAAAAGATGCTAAACACACTAGGGAGAAGACTGGCTCAGCGATCTACCGGCATTGCCTTTGCGATCGACCGGTAGATCGCGATCGACGTTTTGGGCACCCCTGGTTTATTAGCTTCCTTGCACTCTTCTCTCTGCTCTTCCCCCTTCCTTCAGCTGCCTTCTTCCCCTTTCCTATGTCTATTGTATTTCCTTTCTACTTACACTGCTAATTATTATTATTATTTAATTCATTTTATATCTTGTCCTCCCCAATGAGCTCAGAATGGGTTACAAGGTTAACATATATAATATATAGTCAAAAAAAGTTACAAATTGAGATACATATAATATAGTTTGTTCATTCTAAAATTACACACAGAGTGAATCTAGTTCAACACACATTTGGTATACATTTGATTGGGAAGTACAGACTGGATAGTCGTTTAAACTGAAGGAAGCATATTTGTGGATTTGATGTCCAATTTATCTATTTAACAATGAATAACTATTGAGAACTGCTTCATAGGCTTCTTTAGGACGTTATATCAAATTCAATAAACTTGAAATTTCAAAGTTAAAACATTCTTGGGACATACTGTGGAAACATAGAAAACTGAAGCCAGATAAATACCATGTGGACTACCTATCCATGCTGTCTACCTTCCTCTCCCTTAGATATCTCTTAGAGATCCAATGTACTTATCCCAAGCTTTCTTGAGTACCTGAATAAATTCATGTAAATCATTCTGAGCTCCCTTGGGAGAACAGTATGTAGAAAATGGAATAAATAAACATAGCAGCAGATATTCAGTGCAGGTGCCTGCACATAGCCCAACACTGAATATTCAGTGCTAATTTAATCAGCAGTGGTCAGCATTAAAAACAAAAAAACAACCTGCCAGTTACTAGCTGACTAGCAGGAAAATTGTGTGGAGGAATAGCCTAACGGTTAGTATAGTGGCCTGAAAGCTATGGAAAGTGGGTTCAATTCCCACTGCAGCTCCTTGTGACCCTATGCAAATCATCTAATCCTCCATTGCCCCAGGTACAAAATAAGCAAACGCTTTGATTGTAATTACAGAATGGCAATATATCAAATCCCTTCTCCTTTCATATAACCCCATGCAAAATTCTTCTCTGCCTGAAAAATTGCAATCATTAGCCTTGAATCGTTGAAGGTATTTCTTGCAGTCAAAAAGAGAACAACAATTTTAGATTAATCAAAACTGACTCTAGGACTCAAGTTCAAATGGAGTGTTCAAAGTATAGCTCCGGTAAATATTTTCAGATGCTGACCACTATGAGGCAGGCTTACACTTTAGAGAGGACGCCTGTGAAGGGGCAAATTGGAGTTGCAACCAAGATCTAAGACTGCAGTGTCTGATGATCTAGTACACCGTTTTTTACACAGCCTGCCTATGGTGAATACTTTCCAGGGACTTTCCATCTCTCCTCATTCCTTCTTTTAATTCTCTACCCCTATCTCAACAGGACAAATAGACAGAAGTAACCTTTCTCATGCCAGACAACAGATGCTAATTTTAATGCTGCCATTCATATCAGACTGTTGAATATAGTGGCTAGTGTCAGCCAGCAGGAGGGAGATCGCTCTATTCCACTACAGTCTTAATATGCCAAGCGTAGGGGGAGGAGAGGACAGAACTGGGAGCATCATCTTTGGTGAGAGGAGGGGATGTGGAGAACAGAATCAGAAGAGGGGATCTATAAAATGCATAGTGAAGACTATTGCTGGCTGGAAGCACACACTAAATGCGGAAGCACATAGGTGAGGGTAAGAATGCACCTGCTAGAGAAACAAACCAGTAAAACCTGTAGGATCACAAGGATGTGGAGAAGAGTCCTGGAACGTGAATAACTGGCAGAGGGAGGGACATTTATCCAGAAGCAATTTGGTATAAATGATGTCATCATAAAATGCAAATGAATACAAACCAGTCTAGATCCTGTCTCAATGCCTATCAGCTCTAGGTTTGACAAACGACTGGGAGCTTGATGCAATAAGCTTGCATTAGAGGAGGTGCTCTGACATTTAGAGCATGGCTTCCTAATGCAAATTTAATGCAAACTTTTGCTCCCCAATACTATCATGTAAATAGCATATAAATTATTGCTGCATTAAAAAAATGTGCACTGTTAAAAGAAAATAAAAGTACGCCCACTGCTGTGGTAATATGATGCATTTAGAGGTCAACCAAATTTCAGTTATAGTGCCGAAACTGGCCCAAAATCCTTTTTGGTCATTTTAGTTTCAGCTAAAAGGCTTTGGGTATGGTTTCAGTTTTGGCCTAAACTGACTGTGTGTTTTTGGTGGAAGTCAAAAATCTGTGCTTTGTTCTTTATGCCTCTATCCCTTCCCTTCCTCTGAACAGTTGCCTCACCCCCCTGTTCACTTGTAGGTACCTGGCGGTCTAATGGTCTGGTAAGAGCAGGAGTGATCTCCAGTCATTCCTGCCCATGCTGGCTCTACTCTCAAAATGGCTGTCATAACCTCTAGTTGCAAATTCATGAGACTATGACAATCTCTTGAGACTATGGCTCCAGAAAAAGGAGAACAGATTGAGACATCCGGGTTTTACTTCCATTGAAAACAATGGAAGTAAAACCCGGATGTCTCAATTCATCCTCCATTTTCTGGAATCATAAGATAACCCTACATAAGATTGCCAACAGAGGTCATGGCAGCCATTTTGAGAGTAGAGCTGACATGGGCAAGAGTGACTGGGGATCACTCCTGCCCTGAATATACCAAAAGAACACCAGGGATTATTAGGTAGTCTGGGAGGGGGATACTCTTTATGAAATATATATGTATTGATAGGTTTTAATTATGCAAGAGGAATTTAATATATATGTTGGGGAAATGCACTAACCAGCATTGTACAATTTTTAAGGATATTAATGAAGAACTAGTTTCTTATTCTCAGGTACAGACAAGTTTACTTACAGTACTGTACAGGTAATGCATTAATTTTAGCTTTCAGTTTAGGGATATTATACAAGGAAAATATGCCACAAGATAAATATTGCTAGAAAACCTGAATTATGAATTACTCTGGTCAGTATGAATTCCTCTGATTGAAGGTCAGATGCTTTTTTCTTTTTTTTTCTAATTCTGGTTGGACTGGTGAAGGAGGTCTATTATTTGTAGAGAGAGTGGTTTGAGGTATAGATCTTTGCTGGAAGAGAAGGTCTTCTGTTTGTAAAGTGGAGTGGAACATGGAGAATGTATCATCCTGGGTGCAGATAAGGAGAAGGTATCATCTTAGATGCCGATAAAGAGTACATCGAAGGTCCAGAAAGTTCAACAAGGGTTCAGTGAGGACTTTGCTTTTATAATTCTTGTTGGACTATAGGAGCTGAAGTCACATGGTATGTAGTAAGCCAATCACAATTCAGGGATAGTTGAAACTGGTTCTTTCTGGGTTTGGAGATGGAGGCGTGGAAAACATTGGTTTAAGCTTGTTTAGTTAATCACATTTCCTGGCTGGCCAGGTACTGAGATATACTGTATATCCCAGAATGTACCTCACAAGATTAAAAGGGTCATTGCCTGGGAGTTTCAGGTAGATGGTCTTTCTTTTGATAAGCCTATCCTCTTTGATTGATGTCAACATAGAGATCCTGTTCTTGGAGGCACTATGTGAAAAGTGATGAGGAAAAAGCAAATGTGCTAAACAAATCCTTCTGTTCTGTGTTCACAGAAGAAAAGTCTGGAGAAGGACCTCGGTTGGCTGACCGAGGTATATATGGGAATGGAGTAGATATCACTCTGTTCATGGAAAAAAGTGTTCATGAACAACTAGGAAAACTAAAAGTGGACAAAGTCATGTGATCTGATTAGATCCATCCTAGAATATTGAGGGAACTCAGGGAAGTTCTTGAAGGACCTCTTACATATTTGTTTAATAAATCCTTGGAGACGGGAGAGGTTCTGTGAGATTGGAGAAGAGCAAATGTTGTCCCTATTCATAAAAGTGGGAACAGAGAAGTTAGAAACTATAGACCGATATGTCTCACTTCAGTGGTTGCAAAGAAAAGTATAGTGAACTACCTAGAATCTAATGGGTTATAAGATCCGAGACAACATGGTTTCAGGGGAAATCATGCCAAACAAATCTGATCAATTTCTTTGACTGAGTGACTGGAGAATTGGATAAAGGATGTGCACTAGATGTAGTCTACCTGGATTTCAGTAAAGCCTTTGTCACAGTTCCTCATAGGAGGCTCATCAATAAACTTAATAGGCTGAAGTTAGGACTCAAAGTGGTGACCTGGGTTAGAAATTGGTTGACCAACAGACAACAGAGAATGGTAGTGAATGGAATTTGCTCAGTGGAAAGAAAGGTGAACAGTAGTGTGCCTAGGGATCGGTACTGGGCCCGTTCTGTTTAATATATTTGTGAGTGATATTTCTGAAGGTCTGGAAAGAAAAATGTCTTTTTGCAAATGACATGAAGATTTTCAGCAGAGCAGACACACCAAGTGGAATAGAAAGCATGAGAAGAGATATGAGAATACTGGAAGAATGGTCTAATGTCTGGCAGTTCAATTTTAATGTGAAGAAGTGAAGAGTAATGCACTTGGGAAGTAAAATTTCAAAGGAGCTGTGTATACTTGGGAATGAGAAGCGGATATGCATAGACAGGGAGAGGGACCTTGGCGTGATAGTGTCTGAGGATCTCAAGGCTGCAAAACAATGTGAAAAAACAGTGGGCTGCTGGGCTCCATAGAAAGAGGAATCGCCAGCAGAAAAGAGGTGTTGATGCCCCTGTACAAGTCATTGGTAAGGCCCCACTTAGAATACTACATTCAGTTCTGGAGGCCATACCTTGCTAAGGATATACTTTAAGATGACTTTGAGCGTTCCAGAGGATGGCAACAAAAATGATATTGGGATGTATGAGAAGAGGCTTGAATACCTGAATATGCATACCCTAGAGCAGGGATCTTAAAGTCCTTCCTTGAGGGCCGCAATCCAGTCGGGTTTTCAGGATTTCCCCAATGAATATGCATTGAAAGCAGTGCATGCACATAGATCTCATGCATATTCATTGGGGAAATCCTGAAAACCCGACTGGATTGCGGCCCTCAAGGAGGGACTTTGAGACCCCTGCCCTAGAGGAAAGAAGGGATAGAGGAGATATGATACAGACATTTAAATACGTGAAGGGTATTAATCTACAAAAATATCTATTTCAGAGAGGGAGAAGCAGTAAAACTAGAGGACATATGAGGTTGCAGGGTATGTAGACTTTGGAGTAATGTCAGGAAATACTTCTTCACAGAGAGGGTGGTGGATGCCTGGAATGCCCTCCCTCTGGAGGTGGTGGAGACAAAAACAGTGACAGAGGATAGTTTTGGCACAAAACTTGACAGTTCAAAAATGATATCTTCATTTATGATATGCAGGAGTGGTGCTTAAAAAGAAGCCCAGCAGCGGGGAAAGAAGATGATGCCAAACGACAAAATAACAAATCCATTGCTTCATTTTAATGGTCATGACTACTCGATTATTAAATCTATCAAAATTCTGGGAGTCACACTAGACCGATAATTAACACTAGCAGAACACATGAACCTAGTGGTACAAAAATGCTTTTTTACATTGTGGAAATTAAGAACCATAAAAAAATATTTTGATCCTTTATCGTTCAGACTATTTTAGACTATTGTAACAGCATCTATTTAGGAGCACCCAAAAAAATTCTAAGGAAATTAAGGATAATTCAGAATACAGCTGTTCGATTGATTTTTGGTTTAAAAAAGAATGACCATATTAGTCCATATTATCGTTTACTTCATTGGCTGCCTTTGGAGGCAAGAGTATTATTCAAATTTTCCTGTATCTGCTTTAAACTGATATCTGGATTGTCTCCAGCTTACCTATTTTCTCATTTTGTGTTGCATAGACCATCAAGAGAAACTAGAAATGTCTACTTATTTGCTTATCCAAAAATTAATGGGTGTAGATATATAAGACCATCTTAGATAGGACCCTAACATTTCAAGCTGATAGGCAACAATCTTGGTTAGGTAAATATATTCAGCAAGCTATATTATCCTATTGCTGTTTTCGGAAATTAATTAAGACCACTTTGTTCGATCAGTTTATTACTTAATGAGAGTTTTATTATTGAAATTCTATTTTACAAATATTTGTATTTTTTACTGTATCATTGTATTTCGCTGATTGTCCAGCTCTTTTTAGTGTAAACCGCCTAGAACTTTTGGTTATAGCGGTATAAAAGAACAAAGTTATTATTATTATTATGTCCCATATGTGGCAAGATGGATGGGGGGCGGGGAGGAGGGGCTGGAGTTAGTTGCTGCGACAATGTCAGCCATGAGATTGTTTGGGTTGGTGTAGCCAATGCTAGACAGACTTCTACGATCTCTGTCCCATATGCAGCAAAAAGGATCAAGATCAATTATAAGTATTTTATACCACGTTCGGATTATCTGAGTGCAGGTCTTGCCTTCTTGGAGAGGGAGGGGGCTTCTTGTACTGGAACTTGGCGAGTAAGATGAGCAATTGCTAGTTTGTTGCCTTCGGAATGAATGTGAATGTTGGGTGGACTGGATGGACCACACGGGTCTTTGTCTGCCGTCATTTACTATGTTACTATGATTTATTATTTAACAATTTTTTTGTTTCAGGCTTTCAATAGTCTGAAAGAGGAGGAGAGGGATCTGCTGAGTGGGCCAGTTACAGCCACAAGGTTTTTGCAAGCCATTTTTATTCTGTATCCAGCACAATTAATAACTCTGTAAATGCATCATATCATGCTACATTTGCATTCTTATTTTGTGTGTGTAATGCAATTGCAATTAATGGAGTTATGATCTTGCATAGTAGTTTATATGGCAAATAGTGTGTTCCAAATAAATTCTTTTGATACAAAAATTTGGCAGGAATTTAAATCTGTAAATCTAGGATAAGCTCCTTAGGAGATAGCCTCTCTGTTAAGACATGACTTCAGTTGTCACTCTAAAATGAGACGCAAAGTCAGCCATCGTGACGTGGCTTTTAGTTTGTTTTCATTAGTTGAGGTCCATGTGTGCAGAGGCTACTTTGTTTGGAGATAAAATATGGTCTTTCATTCTTTAAATTATTATATATATTCTGGCTTGGATAACATTTGGGTAATTCTAAAGAATTTCCAGGCTCGGTTGGGTATAATGAAGATGCAACATTTAAATCAAACTTGTGGCAATGAAATACTAGATTCCATTAGAAAAGAACCTGCAGTGATTGTTTTCAAGTTCAAGTATTGGTCAGCATATAGTGTCAATAAGGAAATGACATTACAATGAAATGAAGTTTATATATTAGAAAATAATTTGAGAAATGGATTGCTCTTGATTGTAATTTATGAGAACATATAGTCCTCGCATCCAGGAACATCAATGTGCATCAGGCTGCTATAATGTAGACCAGTGCCTGGACTCCTTTAACTTATTTAATTAAAATCTATATAATTCTTGTCCTTAATCAGTTTTAAAATTAAATACAAATCAGGAAACCTTTCAGAGCTAATTTCTTTTGTTACTTGTTCACAGTTTGGATAAGCATAAAAAGCTGGTAATCAGGTTTTTTTTGGTGTTTTTTTTAAAACACATTCTTACAAAGTTCCTGTCTCAGGCCCCAATGCTCTTAACTTACTGTGCCTTTAATGTTTGTTGCTAAACCAGTTCTAACCAGTTTAGCACACCAGCATTTTAGCTTCAGATGCACAAAATGGCCCTGTGCCTCACCCCTCTGTTCTGCACAGTCTTTTCCATGCCCCATAGCTAGGGTTACTACGTGGCTCCATAAAAAGGAGGACGGATTGAGACATCCGGGTTTTACTTCAGGTGCTTTCGATTGAAGTAAAACCCAGATGTCTCAATCTGTCCTACTTACTTCCATTGCTTTCAATTGAAGTAAAACCCGGATGACTCAATCCGACCTCCTTTTTCTGGAGTCATATAGTAACCCTGCCAATAGCAGCCTCTGAAAATAGTATGGAAATGTAGAACAATGAACTAATTAATATTAAAATGAGCACTCTGGGCAATCTGGGTGATGCACAAAATGAAGCACTGACCTTTTAACACTCCAAAATTACCAGCAGGTCTGGGGCTGCTGATTGCATGAAAGGTAGAAATTATATATTAAAAAAAAAGGTATGGAATACTTGCATCATACTTTTATAGAGCTGGGGAACACCAAAAAGAGCATATATATCTTGCTATATGCATGTGTTAAAAGCGCATCTTAGCGCATGTGTTAAAAGCATGTCTCAGGTATCAGTGGCGTACCTAGGGTATGTGGCACCCGGGGCCCATCATTTTTTGACACCCCCCCCCTTGTAAAATTTTTTTTTTTTTTTTGCAATAACCATGAAATGGAATAAATGGTCAGAATAGAAACAGGCAGTGAAAATTTTCTTTTATTGAACCTCATATATGTAACCATTATTCCAAACATAACATAACATAAATTATGTCTAAATTGTCATGACATTAGAAGTACATATGGAGTAGTTGCAGGTGATGCTTGGGACAGTTCTGATTGTGTTAGTTCGGTTTTATGTGTTTTTTTGAATAGAAGGGTTTTTATTTATTTTTGAAGGTTTTGCAGTCTGTGGTTGATATCAATTGGTTGTAGAGTTGGGGGTCGAGTGTTGCAGCTCGAATGGCTAGGAGGTTGTCGAACAGTTTTTTTCTTTTGACGTTTTTGGTTGGAGGGTGTGTGAATGGTGCACAAGTTCTCCTATGTCTGTTTGAAGTGGATTGAATTATTTAGCTGAAGAAATTAGTTACCCCCCCCCATTCCACACACATTAATTCTCTTCCATTTTTGTTCCCATTATAAAAAAACACTGATAAGTTCCCAGGAAAAAAATACATTAAAATAAGAAGTGAAAACAAAGGCCCCTACAGATGAGAACATAACATAAGAATAGCCTAACTGGGTCACACCAATGGTCCATCATGCCCAGTAGCCCATTCTCATGGTAGCCAATAGTGCTGCCCAATTCAGAGAAAAATATTTCATTCGATTCGATTCACCCTGTTGAATCGATTTTTCGATTCGATTCACTGTTAATGACACCGCTTTTTAAATTTAAACAAAGTACAACAATAAATTTCACAACAACAATAAATTTCATAAAGTACTTAAAAAAAAAAAAAATCACATTTTTCCATTAAAGCAGTTCTGGAGACATTTGCTTGAACAGTCTTTTTTCCCAGTCCATAAGCAAGCAATATGAAAAAGATTTCCTTAATTATCTACTCAAACATTTTTGCTATTTACTTTCATTGTACCTAGACTATTATTCAGTAGAAAAAATTTAGTTTGTTCAATCAAGCAGAACATTCACTCATAGAAGTCCAATGTCCACACAGGATTTGATTGAACAAACCAAATTTTTTCTACTGAATAATAGTTTAGGTATACTGAATAGCAAAAATGTTAAAGCCACATAGAAAAGCAGTAAAAGTCAATAGGTTCTCCAAGTGGGAACAACCTGATGTCTCAGCACTTGAGGAAAAGACCACATAATAATGTTTATAAGATAAATCATATAAATGATTATACTGAAGCAGGGTGTCCTCAGCGTGAGAGGTAAGCGAGAGGAGAGAATTCTCCAGCGCTTTACACAATAAGGCACAGGTTAATCACCCTCTGCCTGCAGTGCACACCATCATAGGACACCTCAGGTGTGCTCAAATTAATCAATGTGATAAATTAAACAGTGATAAACAATTGGTCAATCACAAGAGTGCAAGATCAAACAGGTTGTTCCCACTCAGAGAACCTATTGACTTTACTGCTTTTCTGAGTGAGTAGATAATTAAGCAAATTTCTGATAGTCTACAGAACTGATTCTCACCTTCCATCCCCAGCCCCCAAGACTTACCAGACCCCCCCCTCCCCCCCCGCCGATGTATTTACTTACTGCCTGAACTGGATATTAAATCGTGGGGAAGAGAGGAGAAATGCGGGGAAAGAGCCAGCCAAAACTAGTATTTGTTGCTGCTGAGTGCACCAATCCAGGGCAAGCAGACGCTTCCCCCATGTCTTAATAACAGACAATGGACTTTTCCTCCAGGAATTTGTCCAAACCTTTCTTAAAACCAGCTACGCTATCTACTTTTAACATAACTTCTGGCCACTTCATTTTTAAGCTTAGATCTTTCCTTCCAAACAGAGACCTTGCTAGATGTCAAATACAGCACAAGGTAACTTCACACGGACTTAACTGTGCAGGAAATGAATCTCCTCATACACCCACCATATAGTGCAAAAATGTGCAAAGGTCTGTTTTTTTCTTTCGATCACTACATAGCCTAATGCCACACAAGCAGCGCTGTTACAAACATATTCTGAAGGTCAATGCTAAGGTTGACAAAGTTTCCTTCCTTGGACCAGAAGGAGATACTGACAAACCACTGGAAGAGATTCTAAAACAACTACCCAGAAATAACACCCAAAGACCCACTCAGTGTGTGAACCAGTTGAGTGGAGTGGACTAACTGGGGGTGGAAATGGGCCCAGAGTTTGCTCAGCAGATTTCCCAGACTACCTCTTCCTCTCAACACACTGACATGCTACCACCACCACCAACACTAGGAACACCTCACCGAGTATGCCAGCAATGCTTATAAACTTTATAAAACACATTATTATATTTTCTTATAAAGCATATATTTTAACTGAACTCTGCCTTGCCATTCACAAAAATAGAAAAGTTCCCATTTCAAGCTGTCTCATGTACACTTTTCAAATCTAACATATTGTAATCACAAAACAGAAAATAAAATTATTTTTTCTACCTTTTGTTCTCTGGTCAATATTCAAATCTTGTTGGTCCCAGGCTCTTGTTGTCTTGCTTGCCAGGGTCTCCTTTCTCCGTGCTAACCATCCGTCTGCCATCTCTGTCCTCCCCTTCTGTTTCCCTTCCCTCTCCTGGAGATCTGGCATCTTTCCTTTTTTTGTCTCGATCCACAGATTCACCTTTTCTCAACTCCCCACCACCCCAGGATCCACCATCTCTCCCTTTCTGTTCCCAACTATCCTCCTATCCAGTATCTCTATCCCCCCTCCACACCATCCCCTGTTTCCAAGTTCTCTCCCTTTCTGTTCCTTCCCTCCCTAAATCCCATTATGCACCATCTCTCTCCCACTCCTCTGTTTTTAGACCCATTATTTCTAACCCCCAAAGTCTGGCATATGCACGTATCTTTGAACCCCCCCTTCCCTCTCTCCCTCTGTGTACTTTTACACCAGGACCCCCCCCCCCCCGAAGGTCTGTCCCCCCTCCGAAGGGCTACACCCCACCCCTGAAGGCCTGCACCCCCCCGAAGGACTTTACCTCCCACCCAAAGGTCTGTCCCCCTCTGAAGGCCTAAACCCCACCCCTGAAGGCCTGCACCCTCCCCGAAGGATTGTACCCCCCACCCGAAGGTCTTTCCCCCCCTGAAGGCCTGCACCCATCCCGAAGGCCTGCACCCCCCCAAAGGCCTGCACCCCCCTGAAGGCCTGCATCCCCCTGAAGGCCTGCACCCCCCTGGTGGCCTGTACCCCCCCCCGAAGGTCTGTACCTCCTGAAGGCCTGCACCCCCCCTGAAGGACTGCTCCCCCCTGGAGGCCTGCACCCCCCCCCCCGAAGGTCTGTACCTCCTGAAGTCCTGCACCCCCCTGAAGGCCTGCACCCCCCTGGAGGCCTGCACCCCCCCTGAAGGTCTATACCTCCTGAAGACCTACACCCCCCTGAAGGCCTGCACCCCCCCTGAAGGCCTGCACCCCCCCGAAGGTCTGTACCTCCTGAAGGCCTGCACCCCACTGAAGGCCTGCACCCCCCCTGAAGGCCTGCACCACCCTGAAGGCCTGTACCCCCCCGAAGGTCTGTACCTCCTGAAGGCCTGCACCCCCCTGAAGGCCTGCACCCCCCGAAGGTCTGTACCTCCTGAAGGCCTGCACCCCACTGAAGGCCTGCACCCCCCCCTGAAGGCCTGCACCCCCCTGAAGGCCTGCACCCCCCCGAAGGTCTGTACCCCCTGAAGGCCTGCACCCCCTGAAGGCCTGCACCCCCCTGAAGGCCTGCACCCCCCCCCACCCGAAGATCTGTCCCCCCCTGAAAGCCTAAACCCCCCCCCAAAGGTATTTACCTCCCACCCAAAGGTCTGTCCCCCCCCCTTAAGGCCAACACCTCCCTCTTAAGGTCTACACCCCACCCCTTAAGGCCTACACCCCCCATCTAGTACTGTCTAATGCAATTAGGTACGGGTCAGGAAGCCAGAGGGGAAGCAGGACATTGCAGCAATTCCCAACTGACCCTCCCCCCTCGCCCTCTAAAGCAGGAGCCGGCTAGCAAGAGGAAGTTGCCGATCCTGCTTTAGGGGGGGAGGGTCAGTTGATGATTCGGGAGGTCGATTTTGGGGTTTTTAAAAAATTGATTCGGGCAGAAAAAAAAAATAACAATAAAACCACCGCCAAGCAGCCCAGCGATACTCACCCTCAGTTCCTGCCTTAATTGCAGTGTTCCACGCGGCTCGGGCTCCCTTTCTTGCTTCCACCCAGCCGGAAACCGGAAGTTGCTGACCAAGCTCCGACGGCGACGGGGGGTGTGGCCGTGGGGGAATGGAAGTTAAGAGAGAGGGCTCAGGCAGGATCACTTCGGGGACTTGCGGAAGCCTTGGAGTCGGGCCATAGCAGGGAAGTTCCCGGGCCATGACTCCAATGCTCGAGCACCTCTAATGAGCTGGTACCCGGGGCGGCCTGCCCCCCCCGCCCGCCCCTAGGTACGCCACTGTCAGGTATGTTTCTTAAAACCGTATACCTGCTGGACTGGGGCTGCCAACTGCATGAAGTTCAAAAAAATACATTTGCATGGTTTTCTGGTAGTTATCTCACGCCCCTCTCCCTATGACGCTTATGACATATGCCTATGATGCACTATAATAAGGTACACCTATGACTTGCGTGCCTACGTTGGAGCTTTTCCTGGTGCATGTGCACATTTATGTCTCTTTCCATGAACCATTCTGCACATGTGTCAGTCACTTTCTCCAATGACTGATTGGATGGTGTTTCCGCAGACCTTATTTGCATTGTTTGTCGTTTAGAAATCAAAAAATTTACCGGGACTAAAATGGCTCACGGGATTTTAATGGTAATTTTAAAGCAACGGGGCCTCAGAGGATTTTTTTTTTTTTTTCAAACAAATAAACAGCTCAAAACACAACATTTTAAATACAAGTTTATCAAGTTTCAAGTTTATTATGAAATTTGATTAATCGCCTATTCCGAATTCTAAGCAATGTACAAATTGATAAAAATTACAAAGTTAGGGAGGACAAACATAACTGACAGGTGCTAAATCTACTAAAACATATTAACAAGTCAACTTACACATATAATCAAATATAAGGAAAACTAGAAAAGAAATACAATCTGGTTATAAAGAAAAACAATTAGGGTTAAAAACAATAGGAAAAGGAAGTGAAAACTATCAAAAAAATCTTAAGATAAATGAAGAGCCATAAGCAATTCATTTAATCATTGAATGCATCTTTATAAAGAAAACCCTTAAGTTTGCTCTTAAATTTTTCGAAATTCTTTTCCTCTCTTAAATAAATTGGAAGGGCATTCCAAGATTGAGGAGCTGTGACTGAAAAAATCGATTGCCGCCGTGTGTTAATAATTTGCTCTTCTGAAAACCAATGCCCAAATATGAGCAAAATGCAATAACACCCTTGTGTTAACTTGGGACCTTAAAGGTGTAAGACATGTTGAGAAATTGTCAGCCTGTGCTTGCAGTTCCTGGGACTGGAGAGTAATACTCTCCTGTGGGTTTAACAGAGGGCTGCTGATTGGAAGCTTTGGCAATCCCCTCTGGGCTTCATTGTTTTACATTCACACAACCAATCTTTAGTGTTTGGTTTCGATTTCTACTGAAAACAGGCAATATGTTTCTGCTGCAATTTCAGTTTTGGCCGAAACTGAAAAAAACAGTTTCAGCTGGCCTCTTAGGACTTTTGCGGCACTGAATGTCTCCATTCCTGTCAGTGCATAAATAGGGCTCACACACTGACAGGAAGTGAAATATTAGAAAAAAATAAACAAACCTCTGACACCATACCCTCTCCCCAGCCCCATCCAAAAAACTATTGCTGGTGGTCTAATGGATCCTACCCATTTCTGACACCTAAACCAAAATCCTTATCTCCGTTTTGCAGAGACCCGACCTTCTAAATCCCTAGTCTCCATCCCCTCCTCTTCCATGGTTCTACACCCCTTCCCATGGGTGCCCCTTTCTCTCTTTGCAACCTCCTCTCCTGCTGTTTTTGTCTTTTCCCTCCCATTCAGCACTACCCTGCCCAATGCTCTTTTATCCTGCACTCTCTCCTTTCCAAAATGCTTCTCCGGCCATCCCTCCAGCCTCACCTCCCTCCATGCTGTTTCTTCAGCTCCTCTCCTTCCCTCCCTCTATGCTGTTTCTTCAGCCCCCCTCCCTCCTCTGACCGCTGTAATTAAATGTTCGGGCAGCCTGCTACCGCCGGCATGTCCTGGAAGCTGCCTCTCTGCAGCGATTTCCTTTTCTCGCACAGGTGGGACTTGCAGAGAGGCAGCTTCCGGGGCAGGCCGATAGTAGCAGGCTCACCTCATTGCTGCTGCTGCCAACTGCCCAAACATTAAGTTACAGCAGCTGGCTGGGGAAGAGATAGGAGAGGGAATCGGGAAATAGAGAGATCATGAGGGGAAGCAGCATCGGAGGGAGGAGAACTGAAGAAACAGCATAGAGGGAGGGAAGGAAAGGAGCTGGAGAAACAGCATGGAAGAAGGGAGGGAGGGAGGGAGGGAGCTGAAGAAACAGTATGGAGGTAGGGGGCTAAAGAAACAGGTGGGGAGTCAAGAGAGCTGTTTAAATCTGGACAGTCTCCCGCATTTTTCAAAAACCATCCAGGCACTTGGACAGTCCTCGAAAAAGAAGACATGTCTGAGTTTTCCCGGACATCTGGTAACCTTACTCCTAACTTTCATTCACATCTTTTATTTGTAAGCTAAAAATAGGCTCTTAATATCTTGGACAGTTCAATGTGATTGATGCCTGCAAGGACACTTGTATCCTTATCTCAGAGTTGAAGACAGAGTCATGAACCCCCTATAACAGTGGTTCCCAACCCTGTCCTGGAGGACCACCAGCCAGTCAGGTTTTTAGGATAGCTCTAATGAATATGCATGGGGCAGATTTGCATGTCTGTCACCTTCATTATATGCAAATCTCACTCATGCATATTCATTAGGGTTATCCCAAAAACCCAACTGGCTGGTGGTCCTCCAGGACAGGGTTGGGAACCACTGCCCTTTAAGATTTGGGGTGGTGAGGTATATTAGAGCGTACACCTCTTCAATAGCAATAAGATATAAGAAATTAAATACATAAGTCCTCCTCTAACTCTCCGATCTCCTCATACGTCAGTGGCTGAGCTACAACTAGATTTTTCTTCAAAGCCTGCCAGCAAGTCTTTGACATGCCACTGAGAAGCAAGAAATTCAAGAACCTCCCAGCTGACCTTTTCCTAGAACTAAGGCAATCTGAAGATGAATTTTTAATAAATAGATTGCGGAAATGCTGCCAGACCTCTTCAGATGCTTACCATGAATTTAGCTTTGCAGTAAGGTGGAGACACTTCTCTGTTAAGAGGTCATATATGCCCTTTAGTGTATAGTTATTTATAACCGCAGTGCAATAGTCTAGACTTAAGACATTTATGCTGAAATTTTTACTAGGGTGTACCCTATTCCACCTAAAGAATGCAAATTTAAAACACCCATCATAAACCGAATAACCAGTAAAAGATTTCAATAAATTAAGCAGTAAAATGCAGCACACTAATATTAAAAGAATCAGCCTTTTTTTTTTTTAAACTAGGCACGTACTATGGGCATAGGATAACCAAGTTATTGCCAAGATACAATCTTTGACACCCTGTTTTATACAGCTAGACAAATTAACCACAAATGAGTAATCCCTTTAGATCTCCAAGAGAGCACAGCCCAGGCCTTGAAGTACAAGAGGCTAATCTGACAGTCACAGAGACATCAAGGGGATCATTGCTCAGTGCTAGTAAACTGACATTTTATTGAGATAATCTCTTTTCTCGAAATCCTCTAATCTGTTCCTGGGAAGGGCCAGATTCTATAAATGGCTCACAAAAAAGGGTGCCAGAAAAGATTGACAGTATGGGTGATCCTATAAGGGCTGCAACTATTTTATAAAATTGCACTTAGGCCCAGATTCTTGAACTGGCACCAATATTGGCGGCTGCCTTAAAACAGCTACTGATCGCGTGTCAATCACACATCGGTACTAGTTTCTGAATTGAGCTGACATGAAAGATTGACACTGGAAACAAAAGCCAGGGATTTCTGGGCCTACATTTCTGAAGCCTATCTTTGCATGAATCGTGCCTATGTAATAATAATAATAACTTTATTTTCCATACCGCCAACACCCAAAAAGTTCTAGGCGGTTCACAAAGTAAGAGGACTGAACATTTCAGTGATAATACAAAGCACTCAAGAAGGCACTATACAATATTCCATTTATAAAACTACAGTATAAAAACTATGACACAGTCTTTGATCAAGTAACAAATTTTTTGAACAAATGGGTCTTAACTGATTGTCTAAAAGCGCAATAAGATGCAGTCTGTTGAATCAGATCGTCTAACCATACTTGAACTTTACCTGTTTGATAGGCCAAATATTGGTCAAAAAACTTTTTATAAAGACAAATTTTGGGATTAGGGAAAGTGAATAAACCAGTATGCCAAGTAGACTTATTAGGCCTATACAATTCAAAGTGGGAGAAAAAATAAGATGGAGCTAATCCAAATAACAATTTATAGCAAATACAAGCAAATTTGTAAAGTATTCTTACTTCCATTGGCAACCAATGCAGCTGGCGGTAATAAGATAATGTAGGCCAGGGGTGCCCAAAAGGTCGATCATGATCAACCAGTAGATCGCAAAGGCAACGCGAGTCGATCATGGTGCCTTCACGTTCTACCTGCTTCCCGACGCAGAAGCGCTGAGCCAACCAGCCTTCCCCACCCGACGTCAATTATGACGTTAGAGAGAAAGTTCTGGGCTAGACAATCACTGCCTGACTGGCCTGGAACTTCCTCTCCGACGTCAGAATTGACGTTGGGGGTGAAGGCTGGTTGGCCTGGCGCTTCTTCATCGATGAAGCAGGGAGAGCTAAGGGTGGCGGTGGTTTGAAGGCCTGTTCCCCAATGGTGGCAGCAGCGGCTTGGTTTTTAAGATATCCTTAATGAATATGCACGAGGCAGATTTGCATATAATAGAGGTGACAGGCATGCAAATTTGCCTCGTGCATATTCATTAGGGATATCTTGAATACCTGACTGGCTGGGGGGTTCCCCAGAACAGTTGTAAGAACCACTGGTCTAGGTCAAAATATATGTTCATAAAAAAAATCCTATGACTGAGCTGACACAATAGAAATGGGATATTGGCAACGGGGATATTTGCAACAAAACTTATGAAAATTACCCTCTCCAGATAGAGTGCCTCTTTGCTAAATGCTAGTGTTTTTAAACCGAGGAATACAGCAATCTTTTAGTCCACTAGATTAGTAACCTAGGACATTTTTTCCATTTCAGTTTTCCAGTTTGGTATATTCCTGAGCTACAAAGATATGAGGGAGAGGTATTCTGGACTTAGCAGATTAGGAAGCATGGTTTAGACTAGAGCTCAAGGTTTATATATACTGTTTGCAATTCTGGGTCTTCTGGTCCCCAAATGGGACTTGTTCCCACATACCCAGAATGAATAAATGTGAGAGAGATTTCTGCACATTTGTTCAAAGAATTGAGAGGTACTACAGCTCTAAATTTATGAGGAGAAAAAGAATCTCAAGCATAGGCCTACTTTAAAAACACAGGCCTATTTGTGTTTTACAACATGGTATAAAATGTTTGCCGGAGTAGCCCTAATAATCACTTAACGTATATACTGTAGAAGGATAGTAAGGAAATCACTTCTGTGGCTCCCATCAGTGCTTCTTAAGTAATATGACTAAGGTGTTTTACAGTGCACATTATCGAGGTAAATTTATAACAGGACACAGTTTATTCAGCAGAAATCTGTATAAAGGTTTAATGCGTGTAATAGCGCGCGCTAAATTGCCAGCTGCGTTAGATGTAGCTGCATAGCGCGGGTTTAGCGCACACTAAAAAACTGCATGCGCGTTAATGCGGCTTTGTAAAAGGAGCCCAAAATATACCATGGGATGTATACACAGAATGTGCCTTTAATGAGAGTTTTGGTAATTTTAAATACTACATTTCGCACATATTTTCAGAATAGCCACACTAGCATTTTTTTTTTCTATTATTTTTAGCTAGATTTTCACTTAACTATCACAGAAGGTCTTTAGAGCTCTCTGCATTTCCAGTTCTAACATTACATGATGTTGTAGCCCACCAGACACAGCACTGACATTCATAGGGCCCTCTGTGTATATGATTGCCCTTCTCTGGTGTATCCTCAGAGCGACAGACTATATGGGAGGAGGTGGTAGCTGTTGTGCTTTTTTTAACGCTTGGTTTTTCATTGATTTTTTTTTTTTTTTTTCTTTTGCTGGAAATTAAAAAAAAAATTTTTTTTTGTCTAGTCTTTTTTCCTGATGTCTGCTGCTCTGAGGATAGACTAGCTTACAGAAGTTTGCTCTCAAAGTTGCAATCAGATTCATACCTTATGCAAAGGCCATTTAAGGTCTTGAAAACTGCTCTGTTGAAATTTGATAGAACCTGATCAGTGCCATAGCAGAATTTACAAAGCTATGGGACCCTTTTACCAACTGCAGTGAAAGTGGCCTTAGTTTATGCTTATGCAGGTCATTCCTGTGCACTAAAGCCGTTTTTACTGCATGGATAAAATATTTGTTTTTTCTAGGCATTGCTAGGCATCATAGAGGTAGGTGCCAGGGTTTTACTGGCCTAATTTACCTGTGCCAATCTTGGATGCCTAGCAAGATTCACTAAGCCCACCGATCAACTTCCGACCCCTTTTCGACCCAAATTCCCTCCGACCCGATTCACTAACCTCTGTCCCTCTGATCTGCGCATGCAAATGAGGGGGAACGGCATTCAAATGCAGGCAGGAGTAAAAACAGCTAGATTAAAAATAAAGTTTAAAAAAGGTCGCAGCTGTTAAGCATGCGCAGATCATCTACAGATGGTCTGCGCATGCGTTGGGATCGCTCGGATTGGGGTGTGATTCCGATCGCCCTCATTTGCATGAGGGCGATTCATGAATCAGCCCCCCGGACATGGATCGGATCCGATCCGTGCCTTTTGTGAATCTAGCCCTAAGTCAACCATGCCTATTCTCTGCCCCTAACCACACCTACTTTTCAGATAAGCATTGTTAAGCATCAGAAGATACCTCCACGTGTTACTTTTTTTTTTTTTTGCTTTTCACTAACAAAGTCTTATTATACAGCTACTATATTCTGCCACAAAGAACTGAACAAGTCCAGAACTCCAGCTATTTAGAAGCATGGCTTCAGATTGTCAGGAGAGTTGAAAACAGATATAAGAAATTATACCTATTATGTCTTCAAGCTGTGCCCACACCAGGTGCACTCTTTTTATGGAGAAAGCACTAAGTCGTCCAACCATCTGTGATATCAGTTTCTCAAGCTCAAGAGTCCTAGGTCCTGTTCTGTAGCTCCAGCAGCAGTGGGGATGGCCTTTACTTTGACTTCTGCCTCATCTTTCGTCTCTTGCGCTTCAGCCTGCGCATACGCTTCCACTCCTTACTTTTAATTTCATGTTTTTTTAAAATTAATTATTCAATTAACTTCAGTGGCATAGTCAATTACCATGCCATTTAAGCTAATTGATTTAATTTAGGTTAGGCATGGATTTTAGGACTAGATTCACTAAGCAAACCGATCATGTACCGATCGGTTTGCGCTCACTTTCCGACTACGGCTCGATTCACTAACTTTCCTCCAGACCCCATCCGCACCCGATTCGATCTGCGCATGCAAATGAGTAAAAAGGCATGTAAATTTCTTAAGGCATCGATTCATGAAACCATTTCGTCCAAACCGACTGGCCTTTCCAATCCAAAAGGTTTTGATTGCTTTACATCCTCACTGACTATTCCTGCCTAGCAACTGTCGCATGCATGTTAAGAACCCCATTAAAATATATATATCTACCCCGCAAAAAATCCAAAATATATCTAAACTTTAAAATATGTAAACTTTCATGTACATAAGCGTTAGAAATATTATTTTTTGGGAATGTGCCTAGCGAGTGCGGGATTGAATCTCAGATTTGTAATGCGCATGGCGAGAAAATCACGGATTAACCCTGTGCTCTCCTTGTGCATTGTACATTTCATATATCAATGCCAAATTAAAAAAAAATCAAAAATCAAAAATAACTTTTAAGGGCCAGCTATCCCTCCCCCCCCCCCTTCCTTCCAGCTAGATTGTTGCGTGCATCTGACGCCACGGGGTCGCCTTTGGTTGCTTCGTGCTTCACGGCAGAAAGAGCCGCACAGCCTCCTGGGATTTGCAGGCTGTATATAACAGCGCATGATCCCAGCACATTCAACTGCTGTTAACTGTAGTGCTTTCTAGCAACTTAACAGTTCTTTTCCTGAGAGAAATGGACGGCGCTCGTTGTCTACACTATCTGTTTTTTTTGGAACATGAGTATGCCGAGGAGAGGTTGGTAAAAACTACAGTTCTTATATTGCATTTTTTACGACAACAATGCTTTGCAGTAGGCGTATTCGGAGCCTGCCAATGACGTCCGCGATTAAACCCTGCCCCATTTCTACACAGTGAAGTCTTAAAGAGCTAGCGCATGTGTTATGTGCTTCAAAACCAACAAGGATACAGTGCACACACACGTCGATCGATGTTACAGTGAGACATGTGCGCGGATGGGGACGTGTTTACGATTTGATCATTTGCATGGACAACCTTTACTGAACTGATCAGCCAGAATGACTCGGAAACGGATAGGACATGAATAGGATCGATTTGTGGACTTTAGTGAATCTAGCCCTTAGTTAGGTGTTGTAAAGGGGCCTCAATTACGGGGCCTAGCAATGCCTAAGGCACCATTTATAGAATCAGACCCTAAGACTTCATGTGCTACTCAAGCACTAATTGGTTAGCGTGTGAGTAGTACTTGAGCTCTTAGGACCTGATTGGTTAGTGTGTGGCAATGTAGCTGCACTAAAACTGATTAGCCAAAATCACGTTTACTCTCCACCCTGACCTGCCCACCCCAGTGCTATTGTTTAGTCAGTGTGTAGGAAGCATACATCGATGGCAAAATTTCTACAGGATGCCTGTGCATGCCCTGTAGTAAGTCATTTTAAGCAGCATAGTAAAAAGACTCCTTAGTCAAAAGTACTTGATACTCTTCCTTTCCTCTGTTGTGTTACAGAAAATCTCATAGAAAGTACAAAACTATATTATTAAATTAAGCTGCAGCTCTTCGTTTTTAATTGTTTTAAACTTTTTTTTAAAATCCATGCCATTTCTTTCTCTTTCCTGTCATATCTCATACCTAGGGCCATATTTATTCTCCTTCTTTTAAAGTCCTGTACTTTTCCATATAACTTACCCTCCTCCTCCTTCTAGTGTTACATTATATGCTAAATATACATTATATGCTGTCTCAGATCCATCCGTTTCAAGAGCTAGTGCACTGTAGCCCTATGGCAAGGAATTAAGGAAAATATGCAATACTTAAAATCCTGCAGTCTTCCCATGTCTCACTAATAATGTTCAATAAATTCACACTAGAGTTATTTCACTATCTGACTTTTAGAGGCCATGAAGTGTCAGAATTCCCTTCTCACTCTGCACAGAGGGACAATTATAGGGGGTGGCTTCTTTTCTGCTTGTCATTTGACTAATGACACATCCATCGTGTCTACTTCCCATGTGGCCAGTGCATGTCTAACACCAAATGGGGTGTATCCTGGGAAAGGGGTGGAGGGAATGCGTTCTATATTATCTCGACATTATTGATGCTTTCTGACTGTGATGACTTATCTTTAACATACTTCCTTGACTGTAAAGCTGCAGGCTTTAAAAACCTTAATGATTCATACAAAGCTTGACTTTTTCAGAATTAAGAGAGATGTTGATGTGGTGTGTTATATAGATAGTACTGTAATGACATGAGACAAAGGTCTTCTCATGCATAATCACTCCTCCAATCTCTCTTGCCCCCAGGAATGCCTCTTTTTCTAGCAAGCAGAGGTATGTGCCCTATTAGCACACATACTATTACCCACATGAAAGTTAGGCTAAGCTCAGAAACTCATTTGACATATATTTAGTATTTTAGTTCATGCCTTTCCAGGGGTGGTTCAAGGTAAACTATATTCATGGCTTACAATCTAAGGGCTCTCTTACTAAGCTGTGCTAAGAAATGGGCTTGGTGTGCCCTTACACAGGTCTTTCCTATGCTCTAAGCCAGTGGTCTCAAACTTGCGGCCTGGGTGCCACATGCAGCCCGCCAGGTACTATTTTGAGGCCTTTGGTATGTTTATCATAATCACAAAAGTAAAATGAAACAGTTTCTTGATCATATGTCTCTTTAGCTATAAATTACAATATTATTATTAAGACTTAACTAAAAGGAAAGATTTATAAACTATAAAGAGTTTTACCTCATGCAAAATTGTCATTTCTTTAATAAGACATTAACTATTTTTTTCTGAGGCCCTCCAAGTAACTACAAATCCAAAATGTGGCCATGCAAAGGGTTTGAGTTTGAGACCACTACTCTAAGTCCATTTCTTCCATGGCCGTGAAAAAGCCTTTTATTGTATTTGTTTCATTTATGGCCATGTACTGAGACAGTAATGGCTCCTGCGTTAACCTTGTGTTAATTAGTTAGCACGTGCTAATGTGCACATACTAATTAGTTACCACTTCCACACCCATTCTCGATCCCTAGCACTCCCTTCAAAAAAATTGCAAAAAAATTAGTACCATGCACTTAGCACATGCAAATAACAAAAACAACACAGATCACTTTGGGCTAGATGCACTAAAGATACCGACTCAATCGTTGTTGGACGATTCTCTGGCTGATTCTCCAGCAACAAATGATGCGCTATCAAGTTTGCATGCAAATGTGACCGATCAATTGACACATGTGCAGAGCCCTAACAGCAGTGACAGCAGAAGCAGCCTCCTGTTGTTGCTGTTTGAGCATTTTTATTATGGCACAGATGTGTGTGTGTCACACATGCACAATCTGTCCCTTTAAAAAAAAAAGAAAAAATATCTTCACAGTTCTTGAGGCTGTTATAGAGCCTGGTATCCCTTGCTAGTTTCACATTCAAGGGATGAAGTGGGACAGAACCACTAGAGATTAAGGAGATGACTTGTTTTAATCTACCAGTGGACAGCTGCTTAATCAGAGCATCTTTTTGTTATCTGAAAGTGCAAAGTACCAGGTCTAAAAAAAAAAAAAAAAAATGCCCTTCTATCCTTCTTTTTGGAAATAGATACCTCCTTCCCCTTCTGAAGTCAGTGTTGGACAACCACACTGTATCTTGGCTCCTCCCTAGTCCTGACTGAAAACATGCCCAGACCTGGCTCTTTGCTAGAAGGATGTACTGTAGTTGTAGACATCTAAATTCTGCTTTATAAAATTGGGATTTTGATGTCCATGCAATATGGATGTCTAAATGCTGATTTTCAGATACCCAACACATAAACAGAGCTTCTAAAATAAAGGCCTTAGCGTTTCAAGATTATTGATATTGATGAATAACATCTCATCCATTAATTCACAAAGGGATAAGATAGCATAGACCTGCTAGGATAACTGATCCCTGATGTAAGCATGGCTGTGTTGGATCACCTATCAATAAATCTGTGTGATTGGTTTTCTACTGATAAATCTTTGTTATTCTACACTGCTTCTCCAGGCTGGTTTCACTCTGCTGTTTTGGACTGCAGGATTTGATTCTTCTCTTGCTTGTCCTTGTGTTTAAATTGAATCAGCTTCATTTCCTCATTCATTTTGGGATCTTATTGCTATTATGTTGTGGGCAAAATTGATAAATATATTTTTCTTATGTATTTTTATGTAAGAATTTTTTCTGATTTTCTGTTAACCCAATGATATGGTGATGTATTAAGTTTGAACTGTATAAAAATAAATTGAATCAGCTTCAGGAGTTTGGCATTATATCAACTCATGGAAGCAGAAATTTCTGCCCCATTGCTGTATTACTATAGCTAGTTCTGTGGCATTTTGAGAGGAAGTCATGTTAGCTTTAGTCATGTAGCAATTAATTCAGATGAGAGATGCAATAATTATTCATTCTGAATTGCCTATAGAATGGACTTTATCATTACATTACATTTGTAAACAAACAAGCCTTGAGGAAGCAACACTAAGGGTTGAGTATTACCTCTGGTGAGGGGTATTTTCACCCAATAGTGAGAAACATAGAAACATGACAGCAGATAAAGGCCAAATGACCCATCTAGTCTGCCCATCTACAGTAGCCATTATCTCTTTCTCTCTCTGAGAGATCCCACATGTCTATCCCAGGCCCTCTTGAATTCAGACACAGTCTCTGTTTCCACCACCTCTTCCGGGAGACTGTTCCACGCATCTACCACCCTTTCCGTAAAACAGTATTTCCTCAGATTACTCCGGAGCCTATCATCTCTTAACTTCATCCTATGCCCTCTCTCTGGGGAGAAGACTACAATCCACAGGGAAGCCTTGAAAATCTCCAAGAGGGGTCTAGTCAACCCTCCACAGTGAGTAATTCATCTTGGGATGGTTCAACCAAGAATAGTTAAAAAAGGAAAACCCATAACCCAGACAAGAATTAAAAACTACTTACTAACAAAATGTAAGCTTTAAAAATGCATAAAAACTAATCTTCAATTTAAAATAATCTATGAATAGATTATATCTTAATTTATTTTGTGCCAACATAATCTCTAAGGAAGGGACAATGAGTCTTGAAATGACAATATTATTTCTTCTATCACAGTGCTACTGTGTAGTATGGAAAATGAATGTAATGCTATTTAAAAAAGCATTTGATAAATCACTAGAGAGTTTAAACATTTTATTACCTGGAGATATGAAGGGTCAGTACTGAAATGTAGAAATTGCTATTTCAAATAGATTAGCTACCAAGATTGTTTCACTCATATTTCAGTATGCTCTTGAAGCTGCTGTTCAGTCTTTGTTTTGTTATTTTACCAGAAACATGTGATCTGAATTGGCCACTGCTGGAAGCAGGATACTGAGCTAGATAAACCATCGATCTGCCCCAATATGACTATTCTCATTCTTATTTGTAAATTTATATCCCTGATAAAAATGTGATAAGATGATGTATCCCCTCAACGTTAGTCCACATAGGAAATTTAAAGAAGAGCAGAAATAACACCAAAATACAAAAAAAAAAAAGTCCACTCTCTTCTGATGTCAGGAAGGTAGTTAAGGACCAAATAGGTAAAAAGCTAAGCATGTGGAGAAAAAGACTTCAGTTCAAACCACAAAAAGCTAGGGAAACACTAAACCGCAAATACATACAATAGTACAAGCATGGCAGATTAGACAACTGCTTTGGAAAAATATGGTATTCCAAAGCAACAACACTATAGGTGGATCCACATGTTACATTGTATACAGTCAGTCCATCCTCAAATTAAGACCTTAGATGGACAGCTGGAGTGTGCTTCCCTTTGTATTTCTTTATTTAGTTGTAAGAGTGCTGCTGCTCAATGGTATATACGATTGAAGTTGAGCACATGTAAGGCACCTATAGGAACACAAGGATCTTGGGAGTTTGATCTGAATATACATTTAGATGAGTCTCAATGGAAATCGGCTTGGAGATCAGCCACTACTTCATTACACTTTGTGATTTTAATGCAATCTTCCTTCTTTTTACTTCTGTACTTTTTACAAAGTACAGACTTAGTGATTGATAGTTCTAGCGATCGTTTGTTGAGGACTAAGATTGTATAGGTTGGTTTCCTAAGTATAGACTGGTTTGCTTGACTTTGGTTGCTGTCTTTGAACTTTTCCGGAAAGAATGGTCTTTTAAATGTTGCAGCTTTCCCATTTTAGAAAGATATCTTTAGCCAAAATCCTGGTTTTCTTATAGTATATTTTCAAAATCTCTGTGAATATAAATTGCTTTCTTTAATCATGCCCCCTCCACCAAACTGAGCAGCAACATCACCCTGGTCTTTGGATAAACTACCTACAATGCTTATTAACTTGATGTACACTACAGCATTCATCTCCTTTGCATCATTTGCTGGTATTATTTGATCACTGGTGTTATTACCATGTGCAAATGAGAAGCATAATAGTCATCTCTATATGCTGCTGCTTGAAAAGACTTCATAGTGACTCAGACAATTCATAATTGGTCAATTTTACTGCATGTTTTCATATATATATTAGCTTTCAGTTGAGCTGAGGCCACCGATTTTAATTGCTAAGAATAATGAACTTAAATATGTGAAATTAATTATGATGATGCATATGCATGGAGTCCACTTTGAATACTTTACAAAGTGACCAGCAGGGGGCCACAGAGATCAGTGCTTGCTCCAGCTCCTTTGAATTATATTGTGGAAAGAATAGAAGGGAAAGTGTACCTGTTCAAAATGCTATAGAAATCTACACCAGTGAAGAGGTAGATAAGAAGGAAAATGAGTTTAAAAGAAACTGAAAGACCGAGCAAAGATTTTTAGTGGAGTAACTGTCAGCATATAATCTGGGAATCATCATTAGGATGACCAAGACCATCCCAAACTGGAAATATACCCTGTGTGACATGGCTCCTAGAGCTCCTATCCAACCCACTGTGTCACAGGCAGAGAAGGCAATGAACAGGACACAGATTTGGAGTCCCCACTTCCCTTGTGCTCTGTGTGGTCACACTGCTTGCACACAGCTTGCTACAGCCGTGAATGTGACAAAACAGCTAGGAAAGAAATAATGTGTTTGATTGTAAAATGAGAAGTATCACTTTTAGGGAAGTATTATTGGATCCATGAGGGTTTCTTGTGAGATCTTACCTTGAGTACTGTGTGCTGTTCTGGAGATCACATCTCCAAAAAGACTTTGATAATATGGACTAAACACAAAGGATAGCCACCAAACTAATACCTGGCCTGCAGTAAGACATACATAGAGAGATTGAAGAAGTTAGGAATGCGGTGGACAATATTTAGACTGCTGTGAGCAATGCTAAATACATGCTGCCTGATATTCAGCACTATGTAACCGACCAGAAATGGCTCCAGGCTAGAAAAATAGCATTTGGCTGGCTAACAATTAACAATCCGTGGAAGACAGCTGTCTCTCTCCACTGAATATAAGTGATGAGTAGCTAAAACTTAGCTGGCTATAACACACAATAGCTGCCAATTCTAAATGCTGACCCACCAAGTTTAGTGACCAAATAGCTGGTCTTTCTTTGGCTGCTGTAACTTAACTGACCAATGCTTAAAATCAACTTAGCTGGCTAAGTTTGAGCTGGACAAAAGTAGATCAGATATTCAATGCTGATCATTGGAAATGGCCTGGCATTGACCAACAGCAGGAATTAGCTGGCCTCCCTCCCGTGGTCTGATTATCATCAAGGATCTTAAGGTGGAACCCATATGTTATTTGAGTATTGCCAGTATTCAGTGCTGGAATCCTTTTAGCTATCCAGGCAAGACAGGAGTGTTATGTGTTAAGACCATAAGAATAACCTTACTGGCTCAGACCAATGGTCCATCTATCCCAGTATCCCATCTTCACAGAGGCCAATCCAAGTCACAAGTACCTGGCAAAAACCCAAATAGTAGCAGCATTCCATGCTACCATCCCATATCTGTCTCAACAACAGACTATAGACTTTTCCTCCAGGAATTTGTCCAAACCTTTATTAAAAATAAAGTTGGGAGTGGTACCAGAGGACTGGAGAAGGGAAGATGTGGTTCCTCTTCCAAAAAGTGAAAATAAGGAAGAGGTAAGGAACTATAGGCTAGTAAGTCTAAGGTTATCAGACGTCCGTGAAAACCTGGACATGTCCTCTTTTTTGAGAACTGTCCGGGCTCCCAGACAGACTTTCCAAAACGCAGCATAAGTCCGGGTTTTGGAAAGCCCAGACAAGCTCTGGCCACATTTGGAGGGCCTCTGAGCATGCGCGGATAACATCACACACATCAATGTGTGCTCCAGGCCCTCCAGACGTGACTTAAGCTCATTGGGGAAGAGAGGAGACTGTGGGGGGAATGGGGCAGGGGTGGGACTGGAGGCTGAACTGGGTGGGGCTGGAAGTAGAACAGGGTGGGGCAGAATGGGGCAGGGCTTATGTATCTGGGGTTTTGCAGAAGAAAACATAGTAACCCTAGGTAAGTCTGACTTCTGCAGTAAGTAAATTAATGGAAACACTTTTAAAACTGAAAATAGTGACATTTCTGGAATCCGTTGGTTTACAGGACCCAAGGCAATATGGATTTACTAGAGGCAGGTCTCGTCAAACAAATCTGATCAATTTCTTTGACTGGGTGACCAGAGAATTGGATAGAAGATGTGAGCTAGATGTGGTGTATTTAGATTTTAGCAACGCCTTCAACAGTGTTCCACACAGGTATTTAATAAATAAACTGATTGCCATTGGTATTGGCCCCAAAGTGACAGACTGGGTCAGGAACTGGTTGAGTGGAAGGTCACAGAGGTTAGTGGTCAATGAAGATCGCTCTGAGGAAAGGGATGATAACAGTGGTGTGCCTCAAGGTTTGGTTCTTGATCCTGTTCTTTATAATATTTTTGCAAGTAATATTGCTGAAGGTCTTAAGATTTGCCTCTTTGCAAATGATACCAAAATCTGATGGTGTGGATAACATGAGGAAGGTCCTAGCGAAGCTTGAGGAATGGTCTAAAATTTGGCAGCTAAGATTCAATGCTAAGAAATGCAAGGTCATACATTTGGGCTGCAAAAACCTGAGGGAAAGGTACAGTTTAGGGAGTGAATAACTTTTGTGCATGAAACAGGAGCATGACTTGGGTGTGATAGTATGTGATGGTCTTAAGGTGGCTAAACAGGTTGAAAAGACAATTGCAAAAGCAAGAAAGATACTTGGGTGCATAGGGAGAGGAATGACCAGCGGGTAAAAGGAAGTATTGATGCCCCTGTATAAGACTCTGGAGAGACCTCATTTAGAATATTGTGTACAATTCTGGAGATTGCATCTTCAAAAAGATATAAACGGGATGGAATCAGTCCAGAGGAAGGCTACTAAAATGGTCGGTGGTCCTCAGCATATGGCGTACAGAGACAGACTTAAAAATCTCAGTATGTATACTTTGGAGGAAAGGCAGGAAATGGGAGCTATGACAGAGACATTTAAATACTTGCTTGGCATAAATGTGAATGAGGCGAGTCTCTTTCAATTGAAAGGAAACTCTGGAACGAGTGAGCATAGGATTATGCTGAAATGGGACAGATTCAGAAGTAACCTCGGAAAATACTTTTTCATGGAAAGTGTAGGGAATGCTTGGAAAAGCCTCCCGGTGGAGATGGGTAACATAGAATGTATCTGAATTCAAAACAGCTTGGGATAAGTACGTCGGATCTCTAAGGGAGAGGAGGAAATAGTAGATGGCATGGTTAAGCAGACTAAATAGGCCATATGGGCCCTAATTCTGCAAAGTGCGCCTAAAGTTAGGCGTAGTTTGGATGTCCTCGGTAGACGTAGTTTGCATAGACATCCAAATTCTTAGGCGTCCTTTACAAAATTGGTTTTTAGGCGGAAGTTAGACGTCCAACCAATGTCTTTAATATTATAATTCTGACGTTATTAGAATGGTGATTTTATGCTGTTTTTCATTATAATTGTGATATGCTGGCAGCATACTATTTTTCTTTTATATGTTTAATCCTTTTATTTATTTCCCTTCTGTCAGAGTGAGTGGGGTTCAAACGAGCAACATCAGGGTAGAAGGCTGTAGGTTTAACCAGTATGCTACAGAGTAAGCTGACAAACTGCATAGCAATTGTAAAACTAGGTCTTATAGGCATTGTAAGGAGGTCTACTTGTGAGTATGGTTTGGGCTTCAGATAAATGTGAGTTTGATAGACATGAGTTCTGTGGACGAGTCAAAGGCATGCTTTGGACATTTCCAATGCGATTTGCAAATTTGGTTTCTGGGTTTTATTTTTGCTTTATTAAGCTCAAAATAAGCCACCATATAAACAGGGCACATCCGGGATTCAAGGGCAAGTTGGATGCACACCTTCTCACAAATCACATTGAGGGATATGAGTAAACAAGGTTTCTCAACAGGGAATACCTGGCTTGGCCTCCGCGGGTGCGGGTCGCCGGACTGGATGGACCTGGGGTCTGATCCGGCGAAGCCATTTCTTATGTTCTTATGTTCTTATCAATACAAACATATTGCATGCAAAATCTACTAGTTTTCTGGCCAAACAGCAATGTTATTTGCTAATTAGATTACATGAAAAATACAGCTTTATGTTTCTTGCTGAAAAGCTACCCTTTTTTTCTCCAATGAGCTGATTCTTGAAACAGGTACATTCAGAAGCAAACCACTTGAAAAGAATTTATATATTGCATAAATAACTTCATTTGTAAAAGGTTAAAAACAGAAAAAAGAGATACAGACCTTAGCATGGCTTCTAGTTCATTGCAAATGGAGGTGTGCAGCTGCACAATGGTGACCTCATTGTGAAATCATCAAGGTGCACCTAGAAGGTAGAATGCCACAATTAAAATTGAAACAGCAATCCACAAAACATGTTGGATTAAAACCCCCTGACCAAGCAATTCAAATCAATAAAGCTAAGTGCTTATCTTTTTTTTAATATGTTATACCTGAAATGCTGAAGTTGAATACGGTTGGTATGGATAGAAGAAACCTTAAAGCCAAATAATAAGTAAAAATCTAAACTAGCTAAGTTTGGGAATACATGGACAAGTGATGAGTGGATACATAAAGCTTATGGGCCATAAGAGTAATCGAGCCCTGAGTGGTATCGCTGAGATCCTGGGAAGTGGATTTAGATGGGCTCTTACACTTACTAAATAAGGCTCCTAATATTATAGTCCATTTGGTGGTGAACAATTAAAATAGGAACATGTGCTGGGGAGCAGAACCCATGACCTCTAGAAGATGAGCACATGGCTTTTACCCACTGAGCCACAGCTGTTTCTTTTTTAGTGGTGGTGGTGGGGGGGTTTCCTTCCATGAGAGCTTAGGAGATCGTAGCCAAGTGACAATCTAAGAAAGTTTGCCTGCAAACGGCAGAGTGCTAATAAAAATGCCAAAGTCCACCATCCATATACTCTCTTATGAGAGCAAATAGGAAGCTGTTAAAATTACTGGAGATGAGGGGGGATTCGAAACCCTGACTTTTGGATTATGAACGCAGCATTTTAAACCACTGAGCTAGAGCTGCTTTCTTGCAAGGTGCCTCTGATATCATACCTAAGGTGCCTTTGATATCATACCTTAGCAGCTCACTAAGCTATGATATCACCTGGCAGTCAGAGACTCTCTGATTGGAAGCTTCTGTAACTCAATGAGTAAAACCCCTGTGATCAACTTCCAGAGGTCATGGGTTTGAATCCCAAACAACTCCCCCAGCCCACATTTGGGCCATGTGATTAATCACATGATTAAAAATTTAAATTGTGATTAATCATGCAATTAAAAAAATAATCAATGTACAGCCCTACAGGACGTACACCAAAATTCTCATTAATGTGCAGTACCTGCTCCAGGTTAATAAGGAAGCATATAGCATACAGTAGCATGTAATAGCATGTAGCATGTAACACTAGCATGTAGCATATAGTACTAGCATGTAGCATGTAGTGCACTAGCATGTAATACTAGCATGTAGTAGTGCTAGCATGTAGCAATAACATGTAGTACTAGCATATAGCATGTAGCACTAGCATGTAGTACTAGCATGTAGCATGTAGCATACAGTAGCATCTGCATGTAGCATGCAGATAGGGAGAATTTCAGATTGGGAAGTTAGTCAAAGATTTTTCTTTTATTCTCAGCAGGTTTGCCCAATCAGAAAGGATATCCCGTCTGGGAGGAAATGATAAACATCACACATCTAGTTAGTGAGGTAAAACAAAAACACACACAATACTTTATTTTTCTAATGGCTGACTAATGAAGGGATGTTTGTATGGTGTATTTTGAGATTTTCTTTATTTGCATCTACATAAGGACATGGGGAGCGTGACTATAAAATAGTCTGTTCTGCTTTATGTACAACAATAAGCTCTCACCTAATTCTCCTTTTTCAGATTAGTTTTAGCTTGCACGATGAGGAAGTGTTCAGATATTTTTACCTGGGTAAATTGCATTGAAAATTGTCTTGATACTTTCAATAATCATTTTTCTTTTGAAACTCGGGCCTTTTGATGGAGCTGGTGAAGGTGATTTCCTAATGTAAGGAAAAGGAAACTGAATTTGACATCATTCCAGTACTTTTCCTGTTGAGCTAAGTAAAGCTCCTTCTGTTTTTGTTACGCTTCCTTCAGCACGCTCGACTTGGAGCTAAACGAGGTCACTTGTTTTCCTTTCTCACAGGCCTTCACAGAAAGATACCGATTATTAGGCAAGCATTACAGCAGACCACTGTTCTTCGGCATTTGGCCCCCAAGAGTTAGTATCTCAAGCTTGTACGGGTTCCATCCATCAGAGGAAAAGAGAAATGCAAAGAATGAAATAGCCCTGCTTCATCTCAAGTTAAAATTGGAAAACTCTAAAGTAGTTGGATGTTAATAGTTATAGAATAATACATGTATTTAATTTCCAAATTAAGGGCTCTGATTATGAACATACATTAACAAATTAACCCCCCCCCCCAAACACACACATTTTTACTAAGCCTCATAGAATTCCTGTGAGCATCAGGGTAGCATCGGAGCATTTAGCGCCCCAGGCTACAGAAGAAACCTCTATCACAGCTTAGTAAAAGAGAGCCTAAGTTATGTTACTGCAGATTAACACTAGAATAGAGAACATGGGGATAATTTTATATAGCATGAAACAACAACGAAGGTGACCAATTGGTTCTCAGTCCCTTTTATTGTGTTAGATTCGACATGATCATGTTTCGGACAATTACATATTAATGTCTTTTTGAGTACAAATAAAGATTTATGTTTAATATAAAAGATTTTATTAACATTGTAGCTTTTAAATGTTAATATATGTTTGCATATTTTGATATACATAAGTTATTTATGATACATATTATTGTGCATTTTTATTTGTTTTTCAATTTATGTTCATATTATGGAGGATGCTGGTATGATTTTATCTTTTCAATACATGTTGTATCTTGGACTCCTGAGGCAGGCCCTTCTTGGGCCGAAACACGATCGTGTCAAGTCTAACACAATAAATGGGATTGAGCACCAAATAGTCACCTTTGTTTCTTGCTCTTCACTGGTGCGAAGGTGGTTTCTCCTTTTTGTTTTCCAGATAATGTTATATAAACACATTTTTACATATTATGCTCCCCTCCCCTGGGTTTCTGAAGAGAGATGATTAAGTGCATGATTTTTTATTTGAGGAATAAACTATTTGGGAGTAATAAAGTAATAAATAAAAATAAAACAAAAACAAAAAAGAAGATAAGATTTTACCTTTTTTTAATTAGCTTTGGATGACAATACCATTGTTTTACAATCACACTCAAAGTGGTATACAACACATAGGTACTTCAAGCATTGCCTCTATCTGTCCTAGTGGGCTTACAATCTATCTAATGCTCCTGGGGCACTGGAGGATTAAGTGACTTGTCCAAGGCCACAAGGAACAGTGCAAGATTTGAACCCACAACCTCAGGGTGCTGAGGCTGTAGCTCTAACCACTGCATCACACTCTGGGGTGATCAATTGTTGAGAAAGTAATACACTGTACCCTCCGAATCCGCAGTTTCAGTATCCGCGGATTCAGTTATTCGCGATTTTTGGGGGGAGGAAAGAAAAGAAACGCTGCATCCTGGACCTCCCCGGTCCTTACCTGGTGGTCTAGCGGGCTTTCAGGGCAGGAGCGATCTTCCTAAGCTCCTGCCCCATGCAGATCACTCATACAAAATGGCTGCGGGGAGTTCTCATCGTAGTCTCGAGAGACTATGGGAACTCTCGAGACTACGACGGGAACTCCCCACAGCCATTTTGTATGAGTGATCTGCACGAGGCAAGAGTATAGGAAGAGCACTCCTGCCCCAAAAGCCCGCTAGACCACCAGATAAGGTCCAAGATGCCGGGGGAAGGCAGGGGGTGGGTCAGAGCCGGCCCAAATGTTATTCGCAAATTTTCAATATTCGCGGGCCATCTCTACCCCTAACCCCCGCGAATATTGAAGAAGAAGTGTATAATGTTACAGTTTATAATGTGATAGAAAACCCAGATTGTTAGGACCTCTTTTGTTTGTGTCAAAATATTTCATCATAGTAGGTTCAAAGGTCTTATGTTTATGGATTGTTTTAAAATGTCCTCTAAGTATTCTGATCTCCTCCCCCTTCTCTACCTTTCTTGATGAGGCTATCATTGGAATGCTTTTATGTTTCACTTATACTGTATATTCTATTTGCCTTCTTTTGCTTATGTCTGACTCAAAGAAGAAGGTATTGCCTTCAAAAGCTAATCAAAAACAATGTTTGAAACAGCTTTGAAACAGAAGAATGTGCTAAAAATGGCATAAGGCGGCAGATAGATATTTTCTTTTTCCCAAAAATGTTCAAATTGCTGTATCTGAAACCCAGTTTTAGGACTTTTTTTCCCCACAGTTTGTCTAAATCTCAAGGGAGTGTGTTGGGGCGTGTTTTGGGCAGGCTTATGATTTGGATATTTTTCTGCAATAATGGAACATTGTAAAAACATCCAGGGCAACTCCCATCTTTTTCAGGTGGAAGCACTGGGCACAAAGCATTCAGGAACCCATGGAGTCTGCTTGAGGAAGATTCCTGTCAGGAGGGTCCTGGACCCAGGGACACCTGCAAGGAGGAGCTGTATATATGACAGAGCCTAAGCTAGCATTTTAATGCCAACATTTAGACTTCAAAAGGCAGGTATTAGACCCTGAGGCCCTGATTCTGCAAAGTGCTTCCCGATTTTAGGCAGCTGTAGGCATCCTACAGCTGTCTAATCAGCAAATCGGGAGGCACATTTTTTTAAAAAAATGCTACCCAGGCAGGCCGCCTATATAGAAGGCGCCTCCGGGAGCCTAGGGAGGCCCGCAAGACCACCTAAGCTCGCCTAAGGGCCTTAGGTGAACCTAGGCGGCCCTAAGCGTTTCCCTAGTAGAGGAAGAGATGCTTACAATGTAGGCCATCAAAATGCTGACCTATATTGTAAGTAGACGCAGCCGCTATACTTATTGTGGCAAGGGATCTCCATGCCGCAGTAAGTATAGCGACTGTGGCCATCTGTCCGATCGCTGGCAGGAGGGTGCCCAACCCCCTCCTGCTGGAAGGCCGCCCCCCAACATTCCCGATCACCGGCAGGAGGGTGCCCATCCCCTCCTGCCGGAACGCCCCTCCCCAAAACTCCCGATCGCCAGCAAGAGGGTGCCTATCCCCTCCTGCTGGAACACTGCCCCCCCAAAACTCTTGATCACCGGCAGGAGGGTGCCCAACCCCCCCCTTGTCGGAACACCCCCCCAAAACTCTTGATCCCCAGCAGGAGGGTGCCCAACCCCTCCTGCCAGAAAGCTGCACCCCCTCCGGACCCCCACGCTAACGACCCCCGCGCTACCCACCCGATGACCCCCCTAACCTTCCCCCAACTAACCTCTAAATTGTTGGCCGGCTGGTCAGGTCTTGTTGCCATCTAGCCGGCAGGCCCGCCTCGTCAAAATGAGGCGGGCCTGCCCCTTCCTGGTCCATGCCCGCTAAGTCTAAGGCCATGCCCAGGATCTAGAAGCCTGGACCAATCAGGCCTTAGGCATAGTGAGTTCGCCCATCCTCACTAACCCCAAGGCCTGATTGGTCCAGGCGCCTAGGTTAGTGGAGATGGGTGGACCCGATAATAATGAAGGGAATTTTTTAAAATAAAGTAAAATTCTGGAATCTCTCATGGCACACCCGGAATCTCTTTGAGGTGCAATGCTATGCTGTGGCACACAGTTTGAGAGATACTGCTATAAATGGTACCTATATCATAGGTGCTGTGGAATGTGATACATAGTGCATGTCAATCTTGTTAGGTACTGTTTATAGAATTGCGCCTAGCGGAGCCTAAACTGGACTTAGGTGCACTAACCTTAGGCACTCCCTATGCAAGGGTTTTCTTAGCCTAAATACCAACACCTAAGATGCCTACCAGTGCCTAAGTCCAGTTTATGCACCTACCATGCCAAAAATGCCCAAGAACTGCCCCTAACCATACCTACTTTCAGGTAGGCACATTAGAGGTGGAAGGAAGGTGTGGACGTCCAATTTCGGCAAGCACAAAAAGCAAAAGGGATTCCTCATGTTTCACCTACCGTGAGGCCAACGAAGAGTCAGGGGTGTGCGGGGGGAGACGGGGGGAGACGGGGGTTGGATTCGACAGGAGACAGGTCTTGCTGCAGGCAGGCCCTGTGGAAGCCTGCAATTGGTCCAGGAGGGGGGTGGGTAGGCAATGGCCCGAGTATAAGCCAAGACCCCAATTTATGAGCCATTTTTTTGGACCAAACAGCTCAGCTTATATTCGAGTATATACGGTAGGTGTCTTTTATAGAGATTTTGGGCCGAAATGCATGCTAGCTAGTATTCCGTACAGATTGTTCCATGCAGAGTGTCTTGTACAGTAAAGAATAACACGGGGAAAAAATCTGTCCCCGTCACTGCACCGTCCCCGGCCCACCATCCTCTGCACCACCCCGTCACTGCCGTTCCCTTCACCGCCCCATCACCATCACCGCCATCCCTTTCACCGCCCCGTCACCGCCACTGCCATCCCATTCACCGCCCCGTCACCGTCCCCACAGCATCCATATAAGCCTTAGTACTGCAATATTTAGCTTATTCCTTTCTTATAAATCAAAGTTCTGGCTGCTGAACTAGAGAAAGATGTTCAGCTGGCAGGGCTTTGTTTATAAATTTTTATCAACACAACTAATATACTACTTTATCCTAAAGCAAAAAATAAATAAATAAATATAATTTTTTTTTCTACCTTTGTTGTCTGGTTTCTGCTTTCCACATCTTATTTAATTCCTTTCATCCACTGTGTGTCTTTTCTCTGCGTCTTCCATTTGCTGTTACTGTGCCTCTCCCTTCACCCCCCTCCCCCAATTGGTCTAGCACCCATCTTCTTCCCTCCGCTCCCCCATAGTCTGGCATCTGTCTTCTTCCTTTCCAGTGTCTTCTCCTCACTCTGTCTTCCACATTTCTCTTCAGGGTCTGTTCCTCTCTACCCTCTTTCAATGTCTGTTCTATTCCTTTCCACCACCACCCTTCCCTCCCTCCTTTACCATCTGTTCCTTTCTACAACCCTTCAGCTCCTCTCGCGTGGCCTATCTATCTACCTCCCTCCCTCTTATTTTCATGGTACGCTACAATGTAATTTGGCAAGCCGCTGGAGCCTGAGAGCTCGGTCCCCAAACAATCTCGCTTCTGTGTTCCTATTTTCCCCATTTCTAATATCTCCTCTATGTATCTGGCATTGCCCCCTCCCCCTGTGTCCATATACCATCCACAAGGCATGTATGTCCCCTTTATGTCTCTGTCCCTATGCCCCCATGCACATAATTTCCCCTGTTTCTGTTACCTTCCTGTGTCCAGATTTTCCCTCTCTTCCTCTTCCACACCAATGTGTTTCTTCTCTTCAACCCCATCTAGCTTCTTTCCCTCTTTCTTCACCCCCCCTCCCTCCCTGCTTCCAGCATCTGGCTCACCTGCCTGTCTTCCCCTTTCTTTCCTGATGTAGGTTTCTTTCTCTTCCTCTTCATCCCCTTAGCTATTCTCTACTTTGAACCACTGTCCTAAAATTAGCAGGTGATAAAAAAATCTCTCCAATGCCTGGTAATGCATTCCATAGTTTTGGTCCTGCAATATAAGAGTTAGAGGATCTATACTGTTCCAGTCTAACAGAATGAAATAATTGAACATCCAAAAGATCCTTATAGGCATACCTCAAAGGCCTGAATGGCAGATATATTTTCAGAGTGGCTGCAATAATAGATGGCACTTGATTATTCGAAACTTTGAAGAGAAGCAACAATATCTTTTAATGACTTCTCCATTAGATTAGGAAGTCAATGTAACTGAATTAGAACAGGAGAGATATGATTGACTCTTGAAATGCTACTAATAATTCTGGTGGCCGCATTCTAAGCTATCTGTAGTGATTTTAACATTTGCTTGGATAACCCAAGTAGCAGGCAGTTACAATATTCAAAGAATAGAACAATCAGACTTTCACTCCCTCCTTCCTAATGTGAGCCGGCAGCCCCCACCCACCCGATCACAGCGTTCTCCCATCTCCCTCCCTCCACCTCACCTTAGATGCAGGCAGAGCTTACTGGCTTTCTTTTTCCCCAGCCGCACGTTTTCAAAGAGCTGTGCACACGTGGCTGCTCTGTTGTTCAATCTTCTCCTCAACCGGAAACAGGAAGTTGCAGCAGAGGAGAAGATTGAATTCGAGCAGCCGCGCGTGCGACTGGGGAAAAAGAAAGCCGGCAAGCTCTGCCTGCATCTAAGGTGAGGTGGAGGGAGGGAGATGGGAGAATGCTGTGATCGGGCGGGTGGGGGCTGATGGACCGCGCGATGTGTGATTGCCTCACTGCGGAGACAAGACCATTCACCGCTCCACGGGGCGGTGAATGGCCTTGTCCCCGTCCCCGCAGAGACCACTATTTTTTCTTCCCCGTTTCGGCGGGTTACCCGTGGCTACTCATGGCTAGCTGCGGGTAACAACCACTATTTCTCTATTTTACAGAATACCATATATAATTGAGATTTTTGGGTTAAAAACATGGCCCAAAAATGGGGATCTCGGTTTATATTCGGGTCAGCACCCACCCACCCCTCTCGGTCCTGTTGCAGGTCTCCCCTGGGCCTGCCATGAGCCCTGGTGGTCCAGCAGTGGGCTGAGATAGGAGAGATCCCTCCTGTCTTCTGTTTTGGTCAACTCTGACACATTCCACCTCCCTCCTGCCTCCCAGATTTTTTAAAAAAAACAACTAACTTTAAAGCCTTGATGGTCCAGCAGTGAACTGGGGTAGGAGCAATCTTCCTATGCTCCTGCCCCGTGGAGAGCTGCTATCTGAAATGGCTGCTGGAATGAGAGGGCATAGGATGGAGTTAAGAAGTGATAAGTGATAAGCTCAGGAGTAATCTACAGAAATACTTTTTTTACAGGAAGGGTAGTAGATGAATAGAATATTCTCCTGATAGAGGTGGTGGAGATAAAGATTGTGTCTGAATTCAAGAAAGTGTGGGTCAGCCAGGTGGGATCAGGCACGTGGGATCTATTCGGGAGAGGAGAAGACAGTGGCTGCTGTGGATGGGCAGACTGGATGGGTCATTTGGCCTTTATCTGCCATCATGTTTCTATGTTCCATTGATGCAGCAAACTGCTTATAAGTAAAATGGCAGGAAACATTAATAACATTGTGTTTGATGATTCATTGCAATTATATTTAAAAAAAGACGTTGTGGATATCTACTATTAGGTTTACATCCAAACAAATGATTTTGGATAAACTGGTTTGGTTGTGGACATAAAATGTGTTTCCCCAATATCACAGAAATGTCCAGCTGCTAGCATAATTTTCATAGTTAACTTTATGGGCATGGAAACGGTTCCCTTACTTTAGCAAGGCATTCCATTATATTTAGTACTTACCATAATTGTTTTTCCAAAACTGAACAATTACAATTGTGACAATAAACTGCTGATCAATGCAGCATACTGGAATAAATTGTACTCCACATTCATTTTAAAATTAGCAATCCGGGTGATCCAGGCCAAAGATTTCTTGTCAATGCTGTTTTATCTGTCTGCATGTGTACCACATGTGAGAGAACTTGTTCATCTCACCACACTTTTCCAGCTGTTAACATCTACATCTCTGTCAATGAATGAGTCTCAAATATTCAAATATTGATATATTCCATAAATTATTACATAAAACCCCCCTCAGAATGCTCATTAGGGGAGCATTTCTCAAAGGAAGATCATTCCCTGATGGATAGATCATATACTAAAGGTGCTTACAGGAACTTTAAGGAGCGCACAAGAATGGAAAACATTTTTAAATATTATTCTAACCAATTTGAAACTAATACAAAAGGACTCAATAGAGACACTCACCTCTTTTACAAAGCCGTGCTAGCGGCTGTCCTGCGCTAACAGCCCTGAAGCCCATACAGATTTAAAGGGCTTTGGGGCTGTTGCCGCACAGCTTTGTAAAAGAGGCAGACTGACTTTTTCACTCACTACCAACAATAGGGCCTTTCAATTGTAAACCATTACTTTCTCATCCCATCTGTCCATCCACTCACCTTCTCTTGAGTTATAATGGCATATAGAGATAGCCTAAGACCTAGATGAGTTTGTACTATTTAAACTGGGATAACAACATTGTTTTTTCTTTGATGAAGAGACGATAATTATAGTAAACTTGTCAGATATATAGTTAATCCAATAAAAAATTATCACCTGCATCTTGTTTATTTACTGCTATTTCCACATACCCAAGTAGAGTAACATGGCAAAGATCTTTACCTCTAATAAAGGATGTACAAGGGTATATCACTTTTTCTGTTGCCCAGATAATATCTATTTACTGCCTTCTACCTTGATTGTACAGCTCCTGTGGCTTTAATATATCTCCAGCTTCTACTCCTGAGTGTCATGTATTCATCCCCCAGTGAATCTAATAGCCCTCCAAAGAAGAGTCATCTCAAAAAAGCAGTATTCGATAGCTACACATTTAACTTTTCCTTGACATGCTCAAGACCATGCCCTCTTTTGAGGTATTCATTATTAGCATTAGGCACCATGCCATATAGAATATTGTGCCACCAGATGCATGTGCAAATTTTAATAAATGCCATTGGACACCAATAATTGGTTATTAGCACTCAGTTATTGATAGTTGAGAGCTGGTTAGCCAATTTATTTGCATGCACATCTCAGCATCATGCCCCATATTTGGGTGTATCCATTGATTGGTGCATAAATTTACATGCCGTTTGTGTAAAGTAAAGTAAACTAAACTAAACCTTAGGTTTGTATACAGCTCCATCTCCACAAGCATAGAGCTCGGCACGGTTTACAGGGTTAGGTTGAAAAGGAGCTACAATGAAGGGTTATAGGAAAGGAGCTAGGAAGATAAAGAGGGACAGGGAACCAAAAAGTGGGAAGTGTTAGATTTTTGAAAAGAGCCAAGTTTTCAGGTGTTTGCGGAAGGATTGGAGGGAACTTGAAACTCTGAGCGGGGATGTGAGGTTATTCCAGAGTTCTGTGGTTCTAAAGAGGAGGGATGTTCCTAGTTTTCCTACACGGGATATACCTTTTGTAGAGGGGAATGATAGTTTCAGTTTTTGGAATTAGGGTTAGAGGAATTCCAGAAGAGTGGAATAACGGGAGGGAGGATGCCATGTAGGATCTTGAAGGCTAAACAGGCACATTTAAAGAGGACTCTGGAGTGAACTGGGAGCCAGTGAAGTTTGGACAGGAGTGGGGAGACGTGGTCGAACTTACCTTTTGCGAAAATAAGCTTGGCCGCGGTGTTCTGGATTAGCTGAAGTCTATGGAGTTTTTTTTTAGTTAGGCTTAAACACTTATGTGCATAAATGTTATATGCAATCTCAATGCTATTAAATAAATGACATGCATAACTTACTTTACTTACCAACCCCCCCCCCTTTTTTTTTTTTTTTTTACTAAGCCATAGTAGAGGTTTCGACTGCAGCCCGGAGCATTAAATGCTCCAATGCTGCGCCGATGCTCATAGGAATTCTATGCAAATCAACAATATCGCATACCCTAAGCTTTATATATTAATTTGAACCATAGAAACTTTAGAACCTCAGCGACACAACTCCGGGCTCAGTGTACTCATTCCCCTAAGCATTATGTGTCTTCTCCTCACCAGTTCTATATAATCATTTTTATGAAATGTTCCAAACTTAATTTGGTACATAAGTAACACTTAGCTTTGTGGTCTTGAAAGCCAGGGTGACCCATGGTAATTTTGCCATGTGTATACACTAACCACATGCTTAAAAATAAAATTTACTTTTTGGTGCAGAGGGCATGTCTGGGGATGGATAGTGTCTATGCAAATTGGCTAGTGCATCAATATTGTTGTGAGCTAACCCATTAGTGCACTGCAGTGCTCCTGCCTATCATTTGCTACTTTGACCCTTCTGCAGTCCTTTGAAGCCTTTATGCTGATGTTTTGTGCCTCTTTGCCCCTCTCCCAATGCCTTGAGCTCTTCCTGCCAAAATCAGTGCTGCTTTGCTCCTCTCCTAATGCATTGTTATTTATAATTTATTTATTACATTCATCCATCTAACACAGTGTATTGCAAACTGTGTGCCGCGGCACACTGGGCAGCAAGAGAGGCTCCGGCGCTTGTGTCAGCTGACATGCTCCTACTGTCGTGTATCTGCCAGGACTCCTGCCTTCTTCATCTTCTCTCCACATCCCCTCTCCTCTCTCTAGCCTAGTGGCAGCTCTGTATGCTTTTAGCCGTGGTTTCATCAGGCAGCCTCGGGGCCTTTGCTAGGCCAGCCTGCTTCGGCCGGCCTAGCAAAGGCCCCGAGGCTACCTGATGAAACCGTGGCTAAAAGCACACAGAACTGCCGCTAGGCTAAAGAGAGGAGAAGGGATGCGGAGAGAAGACGAGGAAAGCAGGAGTCCCGGCAGATATGCAACAGTAAAAGTCAGTCCCAGCTAGACTAGGATACTGCTGGACAGGGGGTAGGAGGGATGGGAGAAGTCCGTTGTTCGGAGCGAGAGCCTAAAATGATGTAGCTCAGCTAATTCTCTTTAGAAGAATTGTTTTTGAACAGAATTGCAGTAGGAGGGGAAAAAGAATGAGAGGAAAAAAGGCGAGGGGTGGGGGTAGTAGGAAAGAAAGAAAGGAGGATTGTCCTTTGTTGGAATGTTCTGGTTGGGTTTTTAAAGGCCTTTGTTGGTTTGGCTCTTTTAAGTATTTTAAATTTAAGTGGTAGCCTTTATTCTGTACCGAATGAGTATTAATGTTTTTACTTCCGTTACTATGGGGGAAGCTGCTGAGGAAGAAATGAGAGCTTTTATCTCCTGGTCAGTAGAACTGGGACTAACTGTAGTTTACACTGTCCTTTATTCTTTACTTTTTTTTTTTTTTTGCCTACCTGCAGCTTTGGTTGCTCTTGAGCTACAACCAGAGAAGGATTAATTACCAAACTATATTCATGTTTGTATGTCTCCTGTGGGCATCTCTAAGGACTATCCTTTTCTCATTTTATTAAAAAAAAAAAAAAAACTGTGCCCAAGTCAATGACTTGCAGCCTTTTCCACACTGGTTGCTGTACTGTTTCCCTGTTTGATTGGAGTTCTTCAGTTTGTGCGTGCTAAATCTTTATTTTGCACAGATTATCTTCAAAGCCAAATCGTCACCCGAGTTCAAGTACAAGGCACCACTGCATTTAGGTTTTGTATTTCCCAGTCTCCTCTTCCTAGTGATGAATTTAACTTGTGCAATGTTGGTGCACAGTGATGTGCCAGAAGATCATCCATGATGAACCATGTCGACTGGAGTCCTAGTCAATGATGGCCTCTTCTTTGCTTGTGCTTCTACTGATAGGGAGAAAATCACTAGTATCACCTTAAATTGCACTTTAATAGCACTTCAGCACTTTCAAAAAAATGTTTTTGCACTACTTTGCACCAATTGCACAACCTATTAACGCTGCTATAGACTTTTACTGATGTTTTCCCATTTATGCTGTAAATGGTTGGAAATTGCAGAAGATAATGTGTTTTTCCATCTAAACACATGACTTGTTGCAGCGTTCTATGAAACTGAATCTACTTTTGATAGTGGATAAGTGTCTTCTTTTTAAATGTAAACCTGCTAAGAACTTAAATACAATAATAGAGCTGTGATTCAATAAAGAATAAAACTCTTCTTTGCTTGTGCCATTTTATTGGCTGGCTGTATCTTCAAGTGGTAATGCTGGACAGGGGAGAAGGGAAGGAAGAATGGGTACTGCTGGACAGGGGGAGGAGGGAAGGGAGAAGAGGTACTGCTGGATGGGGGAGGGGGTAAAAGGAAGGGAGAAGAGATTATGCTGGATCTGGCAGAAAGGGAGGGAAAGGAAAGGTGCTACACTGGAGGGAAGGGTGATATGGTGCATGGAGAGAGAGCATGTTGGGTTGGAGGTGAGAAGGAGGGATGCCACTTGAGGGAAGAGGCAAGGAAAGAGAGAGAAAGCATGCAGGAGGCAGAAAGTGTTGGACTCATTGAGAGGGGAGATGGATGGGGAGGATAGAAAGGAGGGAAGGAGAAATGTTACACTCTGGGGAAGGGGGAGAGGGCAAAGTGAAAAGTTGGACTCATGGAAGGAGAGAGAGAGTGAGAGAGAGATGTTGGTTGGGGGAGGGAAGGAGGACCAGAGGAGAAGCATGCAGGAGGAAGAGAGAATAAAATGTTGGACTGGTGGAAAGGAGGAAGAAATGTTGGACTGGGAGGGGGGCAGAGGGGAGGAAGGGAGATGGACTGCAGGGGGCAGAAAGGAGGAAGGGAAAGAGAAATGTTACACTGGGGGGGAGGAGAGATTATTAAAGAAAGGGAGAGATATCTGACCAGAGAATGGAAGGGAAGGAGGAGAATCTGGTAGCACTATATAAGAACATAAGTATTGCTGCTGCTGGGTCAGACCAGTGGTCCATCATGCCCAGCAGTTCGCTCACGCTGTGGCCCTCCGGTCAAAGACCAGCGCCCAACTGAGACTAGCCCTACCTGCATACGTCCGTGTTCAGCAGGAACTTATCTAGCTTTGTCTTGAATCCCTGGAGGGTGTTTTCCCCTATGACAGACTCCGGAAGAACGTTCCAGCTCTCCACAACTCTCTGGGTGAAGAAGAACTTCCTTACGTTTGTACGGAATCTATTCCCTTTCAACTTTAGAGAGTGCCCTCTTGTTCTCCCTACCTTGGAGATGATGAACAACCTGTCCTTGTCTACTAAGTCTATCCCCTTCAGTATCTTGAATGTTTCGATCATGTCCCCTCTCAATCTCCTCTGTTTGAGGGAGAAGAGGCCCAGTTTCTCTAATCTTTCGCTGTACAGCAGCTCCTCCAACCCTTTAACCATCTTAATTGCTCTTCTCTGGACCCTTTTGAGTAGTACCATGTCCTTCTTCATGTACGGCGACCAGTGCTGTACGTAGTACTCCACGTGAGGGCGCACCATGGCCCGGTACATGGCCAGAAAGACTGTAGAAGTCTGCCCAGTAATGTACTTAGGTTCCTTCCAACTACTGGAGTTGCCATAATTTGATTGTTGCTGTTTTCTGGGTCTTGCCGCATTGGGTAGGTAGAGACCCAGAAAACAGCAATGTTATGCCTATGGCCAGGGGGTAACTGAAACTCAGCATACTACGTGACATGTCTCCTCAAGTCTGCGTATCTGCTATCCTGACCTCCGTGACCTGGGTGCTGCCAAAACAGAGAACAAAAGGACAGTAAAACCAGGTTGACCAGGTGTCCGAGTGAAGACAGCTGGTTTCTGCAACAAGTCTGCTTATCTGCTATCCTGACCTCCGTGACCTGGGTGCTGCCAAAACAAAGAACAAAAGACCAGGACCGGGTGTGCCTGAATCGTAGTGAAGGATGCTGGTTACTGCAGGATCAGCTGTATAACTATGAACTCAGCAGTTTTCACCCTATATAAGGACGGGACTCTGCCCCTAACATTAGAATCCAAGACGTCTAAAGGGACAGTCTCCTTTAGTCCACCCACCTATCAATTGCAGGGATTCCCAATTGTGAAGGATGGTCGTTGCCTGGGATCACGGTGAAGCTATTTTATTCTTATATTCATATATATATATATATATATATATATATATATATTAAAGGGTTATTGTCTATGCTTTTATATTGTCTGTGTGCTTTTATGAGTGACACTGATCATCCCATCTGACAGAAATAAGTGGCGGAACATATTGGTACCAGAAGTGGGGTGGTCAAATGTCATCAGAAAAGCTACCCAGAAAACAAGGGGTTGAGGAGCAGGCTCCCAATCCCTCCATTCTGGATTGGAATGACAGTATAGGTAAATTAATGGCCACTGAGTGGTCTGTAGAAGCAGGATTATGGGAATCCTGTACTTTTGGAAGTGGGGATCCACATGAATTATGTGCCTCCTTACAAAAGGTGAAAATATCAAAAGGAAAAGAGCAAGAAAGAATTTCTAGACAAGGATGGATGATTTTGTCAGCACGGAGGAATTTGCATGAAGCTAAACATGAGTTACAATTGAAATTAGGAGAGCTGGAAAAGAAAATGTGTAATCAACAGCATGCCATTACAATGCTACAATGTCAGAATAAGTTGTTAATGGATAAGGTAGACACCTATCAAAATGTAACAGAAAAGGCAGCTGTGCGATGTGCACGATATAAATACAAGAAACGGAGGCAGAAAGTGAGTTACAGAAAAGTTAAAATCTTAATTTATCATCTGCCGGATGATTGGAATCCAAACAAACGGGATGGGGATATTTGGGATTCAAATTCTAATAACAGTGAGGAGGATATATGTGTTGAAGGAGAACAGGCAGAAAGTTTAGAAGCAAAGCCTGTGAGAAGACAAAGATTACAGGGAAATCTGCAGACAGGAGAAAATCTGACTAGATATAATGTTATGGAGGATGTTACTCAACAAGAAGTCATGGATATGATGGCACGCTTTAAACAGCAGCCTGGGGAACCACTAATACAATGGGTAATTCGGGTGCAGGAGCTGGGCGCAGCAGGGATTATGTTGGATGCCACAGATGCCCCTAAATTTGTTCAAATTAGTCAAGAAGTAGCAGTACAAAATGCGTTATGGGAGGATCCTTATCCTGCAAAATATGCCCAATGGTCTTTATTAGAGATAATTAGTAGGGGTGTCACGAGGCGATATCCACTTGAATCTGATTGGCCCTCAAATGATAAAATTTGGTATACATTAAAAGATGCTCAAATGAGAATTAAGGAAGAGGCTATGAAGGTAGTCTTAGTAATAGGTCACGCTGACACATATATGTCATTACCTTTTACAGTGTCCATGAGAAATAAAATTATCAAGTATGCTGCACCGGCATACAAACAGGTAATGATAACTTTGTTGATCAATCAAATAGACAGGACTATTTTGGAAGCCTTAGAAGCGGTCCGACAGTTAGGAGATCGGGGGGACTGGGGACCTCAAAATACTTTTGATAAAAAGAGAAAAGGACAATCCAATTCAAACAGGGCTAATCGGGTGTCTCGGAGGAATATGTTTTTGGCATTAATATAAGATGGTGTAAAGAGGGAAGAAATAGATGGGAAAGATACAGGGACGTTATGGGAAATGTACAAAAGTAGAGGACTGGGAAAGAAATCTATATCTCAAGCACAAGTGAACAAAGGAGAGAGGGAGGATATTTTGGTGCCAACGGCTCTTCCTGAGGAAATTGCTTCCATTCTTTATCCTGATTTAAAAAGGTGGAAGTGTTGGGAGGATCAATGATGTGAATGCCAAGCCTCAGTGTTTGCCTGGACCAAATTAGAACAGTGTCTGCATGTAGAGATAAATATTTATTGGAAATCTGGGGAGCAAACGGTACAAGCTGAAGTGGACACTGGAGTGGAGGAATATAAATATCAGGATTGGGGGGGGGATTATACAAGCGGTACAAAAAAAAAAAAACATTTAAAAATTGGACAATTACCAATTCGGGAATATACTGTATTGATCAATGAGATTCCTTAAAATATAATAGGGATGGATATCTTAAAAGGGGTAACATTACAGCTTTCCGATGGAATCTATAGTTTTGGTAAATTGCCAGACATTCCTATGAGATCAGTAGTGGTGGAGAAATTATCCAAACCAATAGTAGTACCAATCTCCACTAAAATTGTAAACATGAACCAATGCATTTTTTACTATTCCTATAGTGGAGCAATGTCCAGAACAATTTGCATTCACTTGGCAAGGGAGGCAATATACATCTACCAGACTACCACAAAAATACTTACATAGTCCCACTTTCTATCACAAGATTATAGCAGAACATTTAGATAATTATACCTTACATGCAGGAGTAGAACTATCACACTATATTGACTAAGTGGGCAAAAGGATGCCGAGAGGTGATAGAGAAAGTTAAACAGAAGATTGTAAACTTCCCTTCTTCCCCAAAGTAAAAAAAAAACAAACTTGGGCCTTTTTGGATTCTGGAGGCAACATATTTCACAACTGGGGTGACATATGGGGTAGGTTGGACAAATAAAAGAGTAGAAATATTGCTAAGTGACCTTTATAATGTATAAAGTTTTGTTAAATAGTATAAGGAAGTTGCACTCCAAGTGATTTTGCAAATGTGTCTTTTACCTCAAACTCTAACATTGTGAACCACTGTACCTTCACGTAAACCTCTCTTGTATGTTTTATAGATTAAAACGTCCCTGCTTGCATTCTCTTATGATTATGTGACAGAGCTTGGAAATGGAAGAAGAGAGAAAGGAGACCAGCAAAACTATAGAGCAATTAACTTAAGTTTCTATCTCTCTTTTTTTTAGAAGCTTAGCATCCAGACATGGTCATTAGAACCAATTTTACTGTGCCATATTTAAAATACTTCCAGCACTGTGACCTGATAGTGGGAATCCAATGGATACCAAATTTGTTTAAGACTCTTTTGATTAATAGTGTGCTTATTTACAGATTAAATTCAACCCTGAATCATTGCCGATGGAAGAAAGCATGCTGGAGCTCTGTGTTTGTCTGTTTCTGTTATGTGTTGTCTGTTTTAGCTTATGGGGTACCCCAATAAACATCGCACATTGGCCATTTCCAGAGTTTTTCCACCCCTTTTATTAGTCCAAATGGTACCATATCCCTTTCCAAAAAAGATTCCCCCACATACAAGAAAGTTTCTTATAAAAACCATGCTCACAATGATTTTATGCTATGGCTCATACAGCCCAATTATAATTTAGTTAGGGGTTATATTATAAGAGGATATCTGAAGAGAAAAAATTAGAAAGCTTTATACTTGGTAAAATGGTACTCATTGGTATTTGATATTTGCTAAATAAAATAAAAAATGGTCTCTCTTTATTTAACTTACCAGGTATAAACAGTGCAGTGCACTTCTATGACATAAGTTATTTTGGTATTACCATCAGTACGTGTTTATGGTCTCTCTTAAGTGACATAATAATTATGTCCAGAACATAAAAAGGTGTATTTTCTGAATGTCCTACAGAATACCTTTAAGTGCATTAGTGTTGTTTCTCTTATCTCAAACAAATACTACCTTACACACAAGTATTGTGTCACATGTTATTACATTCTGTACATAAAGTGGTTTTTCTCCTTTTTCTTTTTCTTATCTTCTCTTTTATCACTAGGGGTGTTTATTGTAACTAAAGCATTGAAGCTAAACAGTCATGATAAAATATTTTCCTTGGAAAATCACGTACTGGGAAATGTTATTCCATATAGACTTTCATCCCTTTGTGATAGAATTGGTCAGCTCTGCTCTCTTATTCTTATGATTTGGCTAACATGCTGGGTTAAGAGAAAATTTCACCAGATCGAGAAGATGATGACACGCAACCAGACATACAGTGCCGTGCCATGACGCTATTATGTGGCACCGACTTGGGAATAGAAGTGAGCCTATACCCTGCCGCTTCACATTAGGGCTGGTCTCTGGGGGTGGTGCACTTGACTCTTACGTGAGTGAAGGCATGTGAGTGGCATAGCAAGCCTATTGAAACTGGAGCATAGCCAGACCCTAACCTAAACTGCTAAGAAAAACGGGATATCAGATAACTGCAGTGATCGATGGTGAATATGAAGCTACCCTAAATGTATGTAAGCCATGAGTAAGAGCACAAATATAATGTTAATAAGATTATTAATGTCCATGATTTCCTATATGTGATACTTTCAAGTAAAATGCCTAATTAGCAAGAAATATTAGAGAATGCAAGAATACCAGGTTTAGAACATAAGGAAATAATTTATGAATGGAAAATTAATTTTCCTATTTTACCTAAATGTAGAACCTGAGGTATAGTAAATACTATTGTTTCTGAAATACAGGCTGGCAAACAAGCATATTTTGGCTCCAGAGTAGCAGATGTATTGAGATGGGAAGGTGAATGGGTGCCAAATACTGTACATAATCATGAACTAACACTACGATATGATCAGTTAATGTTACATGTCATCAATGATAACTGTGTTTTGTTTTTTATACCACAAAGAATTAACTTTATCTCATTGATTTAAAACCACACCCTTAGATAGAAAATGGTGTAATTTTGAAATGAAACAATGTGTCCTTTTACGGTGATGCCTTTGACATTGGGACCCCAATTAGGGTTTCCCACTTATCATGGGCAACAAAGAGATGACCTGGGTGCTGCCAAAACAGAGAACAAAAGGACAGTAAAACCAGGTTGACCAGGTGTCCGAGTGAAGACAGTTGGTTTCTGCAACAAGTCTGCTTATCTGCTATCCTGACCTCCGTGATTTCGGTGCTGCCAAAACAAAGAACAAAAGACCAGGACCGGGTGTGCATGAATCGTAGTGAAGGACGCTGGTTACTGCAGGATCAGTTGTATAACTATGAACTCAGCAGTTTTCACCCTATATAAGGATGGGACTCTGCCCCTAACATTAGAATCCAAGACGTCTAAAGGGACAGTCTCCTTTGGTCCACCCACCTATCAATTGCAGGGATTCCCAATTGTAAAGGATGGTCGTTGCCTGAGATCACGGTGAAGCTATTTTATTCTTATATTCATATATATATATATATATATATATATATATATATATATATATATATATATATATATATATATATTAAAGGGTTATTGTCTATGCTTTTATATTGTCTGTGTGCTTTTCTGAGTGACACTGATCATCCCATCTGACAGAAATAAGTGGCGGAACAAGCAACAATCATGACGCCAGTCACAGAAGCCTAAGAGGATGTCATATAATTTGCTTTTGAGATATTTAATAAATAGTGTATACAAAAATAAAAGTGTGGAAACATTTTGAAGATCCCTTGTATAAGGCTTAAAGCTACAGCTCTGAATAATATTTGTCACTGGGTGACAATTCATATTAAACAGAATATTTATTTATTTTAAAATTTCTTACTCGTTATATCCTACAATTCTATGTAAGTTACAAAATATATTCATAATTTAAAACAAATACAGACAATAAACAACAATATAATGACACAAAAATAAATTCAAATGTAATTAAACAACAATCTTAGATGAGAGAGGGAAACCTGGCACTTCATAATCCAATTTATAAGTCCTTGATCTCTGTGCTCTGTTAATCTCAAATAAAACCTATCTGATTAAAGAACTTAATCCATGGTAGAGCAACCACACCAAATTCCCACCTCGTTCATAAAGATTATGAGCAATTATGCCAAATGTAGTTGTTAGGTCAAAGGAGGACCAAAAAAGCAGATTCTCCCCAATTCAACGATCTTCTCAAATCATCTACCAAAGCCACCATAATAGACCCAGTACTAAAATTGGTTCTAAAACCCAACTGTGGATCATCCCAACTGCCTTCCAATTCAAAAGAATCCTGTAATGTATCATGACACAAAAATCAATCACCTTATTCTGAACTAAGAAATTAGAAACTGGATAGAAATGATAAATTATTTTGCCATCTTGATTCTTTTTTTTTTTTTTTTAATAGTGGCCTAATTTGAGCCTATTTCAAGGCTATTGGCAACTGTCCATATGTCAAGGAAATATGAAACAATTTAATAATGCACACACATAACTTAATTAAATAATAGACCTAACTGGCACTGATAATTGACATTTAACACCTTCAAGTTACTTGGAAGTCATGTGCCATACTTAAAAGTGGGTGTGGTTAGGGGAAGATTGCAGGCGTTGTTTTAAATTATGTGAAAGTTTATAGCACATGTACCAATGTGTGCACAACTTGGGTGCAGGCATTTTGGCCAGATTTTCCTTGGCCTAAATGGATGCTCCTAAAAGTTATCATGCGTGAATAGCTCTACAAGGGATGGCTGATACCTGAGAAGTTAATGAACCGGGTAGATCAGCCATAGTAGAAAGAGATTCCCTCAGGGCCAGCCCTCTGTGCTACAGAAAGCAGACTCGATTCAGGCAGCCCTTTGCTCTAGTCCTAATATGTCTAGCTCTTGGACAAGCCCACTAAGGTGGCCCTAGTGGTGTCAATGCTGAAGTAGTTCTTGATGGTAAAATACATAGATGGAATCTAATTGAACTGGAAATGTACTTCTAACATCCCAAATATCCCTTGAATTTCTTGCAAGCAAAAAACATTGACCCTATACACCTTTAGGAGGTCAATAGTGGCTACTCTTTTGATAAAGGGGGATCTCATGACATAACAAAAAAGGAACGAATAAAAACACATTAATATGTCCCCAAGTTGAAAATATAGATTAAAACATGTAACAACAAAATACAACTAATGTGCGTGTAATTAAAAGATATTTAAGAGCAAATTAATTCAGGGATTCTAATGTTCTTTGCATTTTAGTAATGAGTGGTGTACATGGTGTCTTTAATTAGACAGAGTGTAATTTAAAAGTGGTGTATGTCAAAACAACCTTCTTGGCACAGTTCCCTGTGCTGAAGAACAAAGTCGATGTTACTGAACAAGGATAAGCTTGTATCTTCTAGAAAAACCAAGCTTAGCATGTTTTCAGTTCAATAACAAGTATACATCACTGGTAGCTCTGTGTATGCAGACACTTTTCAGAGATTTTACGGTAATGCTTAGGTTGCATATTTACCACACAATGACTTATGAAAAGAAGAGTATATTTTTCATGCACTAATGGGTCTACCATATGAATATAGAGGTATATAGAATAAGGAAAAGAAGTCTAAGAATATTGCATAGGCTCTGGGAAATATGCTTTACAAAAATGCAGAGAAAAAATTTAGAACCCCCCTAAGGCTCATTTCTTATTTAAATTTCACATTTACATTACATGACATTACATTAGGGACTTCTATTCTGCCTATACCTTGCAGTTCAAGGCGGATTACAAAAGAGCTAACTGGACATTTCCAGTGAAGTTACAACAGTTTTGGTTTTTTGGGGGTTTTTTTGTTACAAGGGAGGAGAGGTAGCTGGATTAATTCCGGAAGAACTTGCAAATTGAATATTAAATTGACTGTACGTTACTGTATGATATAACAAATAGATTACAGTTAGAGTACAAATAAGATTACGTTATATTTCAGGGATCTGAATACTTGGTTGGTGTTTTGAGGGAGAATTTATCTAGGAGGAGGGGGAAGGGTTGGGTTAAGATATCTGGATAAATTTTTTGAAAAGAAGAGTTTTGATTTCTTTTCGAAAAGTTTTGAAGTCGCCCATTGCCGTCAACAGGTTGGAGATGGAGTGGTTAAGTTTTGCTGCTTGCGTCGCCAGAAGGTTATCAAACATCTTTTTGCGCTGAGTGCCCTTGAGTGGAGGGAAGGCAAAAGGGTTCGGAGTTCTTCTTTGTCTTGAGGTGAGGATCTGGTTTAGGCGGTTGTTTAGATAGTTGGGGGGGGGCGGAGCCGTTTAATGCTTTGAATAATAGACAGTAGAATTTGAATTGAATTCGTGCTTGCATAGGTAGCCAGTGAGAGTCTAGGAAGGCAGTTGTAATATGATCATATTTTCTCAGGGAGTAGATCAGTCTGAGGGCAGTGTTTTGTACAGTCTGAAGTTGTTTTATCATGTTGGCAGGACAAGGTAGATAGAGGGAATTGCAATAGTCCAGTAGACCTAAGACTAGGGATAGGACAATTAGCCTGTATTGTGCTGGGTTGAAGAATTTTCTTATTTTACGTAGATTTCTCATAATTAAAAAAGCTTTCTGGGATGTTTTATTGATTTGGGACTGCATTGTGCAGCATCTGTCTATCGTTACTCCTAGGAGTTTGAGTTCGGGCTGTACTGGGTATTTGGTGTTTTTAATTTTCAGTTCTGTAACGGTGGGAGTTTTGGCCTTTTCGAGCAGAAGGAATTTTGTTTTATCTGAGTTTAGTTTCAGTTTGTGGTCTACCATCCATTTTTCCACTGCATCTAGGGTTATTTCCAGTTTTGCTGTAGTGGTGGGCACTGATGGGTCGAAGGGGAGGAGTATGGTGATGTCGTCTGCGTAGCTGAAGGATGTAACATTTAAGTTATCTAAAGTGGCTCTAAGGGAGGAAATAAAGAGGTTGAAGAGCATAGGTGATAGAGGTGATCCTTGTGGAACTCCGCATGGGTTGGACCATGGTTCTGATTTGATATTATTGGACTTTACCCTGTAGGTTCTTGATTTGAGGAATCCTTGGAACCAATTGTAGACCTTGCCTGAGATCCCAATGGCATCAAGTATCTGTAGCAGTATGGAGTGGTCGACCAGGTCAAATGCTGCGGAGAGGTCAAGTTGGATTAGCATCATCTTTTTGCCTTTGCTAATTTGCTGTCGAGCTGTGTCTAGTAGTGTTACTAGTAGTGTTTCTGTGCTGTGGTTGGTTCGAAATCCTGATTGTGAGGGGTGAAGTAGGTTATGGTCTTCCAGGTAGTTGGTGAGGTATTGTGCAACTAGACCATCTTTATTTGATAAATTGCAAATCTAAAAATCAGATCCAAGAGGTTTCATTTTCAGTTAAGTTTCTAGATGACTCACAGTTATACATTCATAATTAAAACACATAAACACTAAATTTCATAGACATCAATAAACACATAGGTAATCCAAACAGGTAGACTTTCAATTTCTTTCTAAAATCATACATTCACAGTTAAAAAACATAAACAGGGACATTCTAAAACCAGTGCCTAAGTTAATTGAAGAATGCCGTTAGAAAAATAAAAAAACCCAGTGAGGTTGAAGTATCTATCACACAAAAATAAAAGGTGCCGGAATCGCGCCTAGCCCAATCAGAGTCTTAGGCCCCTCCCAGTGCATCCCAGAGTGCACTGGGAAGGAGAAGGCAGACCTGCCAGTAGGAGGGAGTGAACATCCTTCCTGCTGATTTTCCATCAAAGGTACAAAGGGGGTGAGGAGGGGTGTGTGGGGATGTCAGGCTCAGCAGGAGGGGTATCTCTTAGGAGGTGTACTGGGGGGATCAGTGGGTGTGTGGCAGGGAGGAAGAGAGAGAGGAATTGGGGATCTCCTTCCAGTTCAGCTAATTTCAGCAGGGGAATCCCCAATCAGCTAAGCCAGCAGGACTCCCTGAAACTGTGGTTTTGGGGAATCCTGCCTGCTCAGCTGATTGAGGATTCCTCTGTAGCGATCAACTGATGGTAAGCAGTAGACTATTGTTGGGATCCTCTGGCAAATATAGACAACAGAAATGTAGGCCAGAGTGTTCTGGGCCTACATTTCTATCTTTGCATGAATCACACCTAGGTAGGCGCTTGAGGTGCAGTTCTCTAACTGGTGCTGTTGTGTGATTGACATGCGATTGGTGGCCGCTTTTAAGGCTTTTACAGCGACCACCAACAGGGGTGCCAGTTAAAGAAGCTGGGGGAAAGGTCGTAAACTATGAGGATATTATTCACATATCAGTTATACATTTTAAAGGCAATTCTGCAAATGCCACCTAGACATACATATCACTTAGACATGTCATAGGCACTAAGAACTGGTAGTTCTGCACGAATGTGCACTAGCCCTATTCTATAAGATAGCACCTAAGTTCTATAGCACAGGTGTCAAAGTCGGTCCTCGAGGGCCAGAATCCAGTCGGGTTTTCAGGATTTCCCCAATGAATCTGCATGAGATCTATTTGCATGCACTGCTTTCAATGCATATTCATTGGGGAAATCCAGAAAACCCGACTGGATTCCGGCCCTCGAGGAGGGACTTTGACACCCCTGTTCTATAATATATAACTGCAGGGGGGTGTATATGAGGGTGGAGCATGGACCCTCATTCAGTGTTGGTGGATGCTGGTTTTGACACCAGCTTTTATATGAACAACCTTGTAGGCGAAACCCAGCCACATGAGGGCTTGCCCTTCCTCCAGTGCAGTTGGTGTGTGTGTGTGTGAGGGGGGGGGGGGGACTTTACTGATTCATTGAAAGACAATCACTTTCTCAGCAGGTGGTGGGCAGGTCTCTTAACAGTAAAACAGTTTATCAGCAGAATTTCATCCATGTGCTCTCCTTGAAAGACCTGAACCACAACTCTGATAAGCGCTCTTTGATTTTATTCTTAATTATAATCTAAGAACATAAGAATTGCCACTGCTGGGTCAGACCAGTGGTCCATCGTGCCCAGCACTCCGCTCCCGTGGCAGCCCTTAGGTCAAATTCAGTGCCCTAACCGAGACTAGCCTTACATGCGTACATTCTGGTTCAGCAGGAACTTGTCTAACTTTGTCTTGAATCCCTGGAGGGTGTGTTTCCCCTATATCAGCCTCCGGAAGAGCATTCCAGTTTTCTACCATTCTCTGGGTGAAGAAGAACTTCCTTACATTTATACAGAATCTATCCCCTTTTAATTTTAGAGAGTGCCCTCTCGTTCTCTCTACCTTCTACCTTGGAGAGGGTGAACAACCTGTCTTTATCTACTAAATCTATTCCCTTCATTATCTTGAATGTTTCGATCATGTCCCCTCTCAGTCTCCTCTTTTCAAGGGAAAAGAGGCCCAGTTTCTCTAATCTCTCACTGTACGGCAACTCCTCCAGCCCCTTAACCATTTTAGTTGCTCTTCTCTGGACCCTTTCGAAGAGTACTGTGTCCTTCTTCATGTACGACAACCAGTGGTGGACACAGTATTCCAGGTGGGGGCATAACATGGCCCGCCACAGCGGCGTGATAACCTTCTCCGATCTGATCATGATCCCCTTCTTAATCATTCCCAGCATTCTGTTCGCCTTTTCTGCAGCCGTCGCACATTTCCCGGATGGCTTCATTGACTTATTGACCAGTACTCCCAAGTCTCATTCCTGGGGGGTCTCTCCGAGTACTGCACCAGACATCCTGTAGGCGTTTATAAGATTTTTGTTACCGACATGCATCACCATAAACTTATCCACGTTAAACCTCATTTGCATTGTCGTGGCCCATTTCTCGAGTATGTTTATGCCATGATGCAGGTATTCGCAGTCCTTCTATGTCTTTAATACTCTGAATAACTTCGTATCGTCTGCAAATTTAATCACCTCGCTCGTCGTACCAATTTCCAGGTCGTTTATAAATATGTTGAAGAGCACGAGTCCAAGCACCGAACCCTGCAGTACTCCACTCATGACGCTTTTCCAGTCCGAGTATTGTCCATTTACCCCCACTCTCTGTTTCCTATCCACTAACCAGTTTTTAATCCACATGAATATTTCACCCTCGATTCCATGGCTCTCAATTATTTGAAGTAGTCGTTCATGCGGGACCTTGTCGAACGCCTTCAGAAAATCCGGATATACAATGTCTGTTTATAGGGTTTGCTGCTTGATATATATGCTCTAAATTTTAATCACTTAGTTAAACTGTGCTGACTCTATATCTTTATTGTGGTGTACTGCTCTGTTTTCAAACCTAGACCTTTCCCTCCTCAAAAACAAAATAATTAAAAGCTTTCTCTCCCTTTCTGGCTAACTCTGATACAACTGACTCTAGTCTTTCATGCTGCTAAGTTTTCTAGATTTTTCAAACTTGGTTTCTTGAACTGTAGACCAGGTTTATTTTCCATTTCCAGAGCTTGGATAGGTAGCAGATTAAGTCTTGAAGCTGGTTTATTGGGCAGGAACTTGCTATATAGATATTTGCTGGGGATTTTTGGCTGTAAACAGGGGTGTCAAAGTCCCTCCTCGAGGGCCGTAATCTAGTCGGGTTTTCAGGATTTCTCCAATGAATATGCATGAGATCTATTAGCATAAAATGAAAGCAGTGCATGCAAATAGATCCCATGCATATTCATTGGGGAAATCCTGAAAACCCAATTGGATTGCGGCCCTCGAGAAGGGACTTTGATTCCTCTGCTGTAAAGGAAAAAAATTAGATACCAACTAACCAGCAGAATTTGATTGTGTTGTGAGGCCTTGCCCTTCCTCCAGTGCAGTTGTTTTTTGTTGGGGGTTTTTTTTTGGGGGGGGAGGGACTTGGCTGACTCATTATAACTTATAGTCCCTCCCACCCATCCCAGGGTCAATCCTCATTCCAGCCAAAGAGGGATGACTTTTATTCAGTATAATCATTGTGGTGCTTTAGTTCCAAGGTACACAATCTGGAGACTTAGAGGGGCATAATCAAAACAAACATCTAAGTCCATTTTGTGCCTAGGGCACTAGTAGCCCAAAGTCAGTAGCATCCAAAGTCCATTCTTGAAAAATACGTCCAAAACTTTTTCAAAAAATCATCTATTTTTGCGTCCAGCCGTTTGATCGTTCAGACTGCTAATACGTCTATCTTTATACTACATTCTCATCAAAAAAAACATCCAAGTCCCAAAAGCCTAGATTAAGACCTTTTGAACATGGGAGGGGCCAGCAAAGTGATGGACTGACTACCAGACATGGCAACAGAGTAGTGGGGCACCTTACAGGGCACTGCTGTGAACGTCACAAAAAGAGTATCACATAAACATCTCACCACAACTCTCTTGCAGGTCATAATGAGCCCCCCAAAACACTCCCATAACCTACTATATCCACCTGTCTACAATAGCCCTTATGGCTGCAGGTGTGACCTATATGGCAGTACAGTGGCAGTGGTTAGAATGGCTTATGGGCCTTGGTCCTCTTCTCTGTGGTTCACTAGTCCACCCCCCAGACTTCTTAAGCCACCTCTATTTAAGCTCTACTAGGCTTTCCTATTCCAGGTGCTGATGTTCTGGAGGCAGGTATGTACATTGTTATTCTGATTTTTATAGTGTGGGGAAGGAGGCCTATGACTCTGGTTGGCCCAGCACCAAAGGCCCCTTCTATGGAAGGGGCTTTAGACATCTGGACCATTCAGGGCCTTAGGTCCCTCCCCGGTGCATCTCAGAATGCACTGAAAAAGGGAAGGCCTACCATTTTGAAAGAGGCAGGGCTGCTGGCAGGAGGGAGTGGGCATCCCTCATGCCAGCCATATACTAAAGATATGGGGGTTTGGGAGGTGCCAGGGAGGATGTTGGGTTATGAGAGGGTGTTGGGGAGTGTTGGGGAATGTTAGGTAGGTGTTGGGGAATATTAGAAAATGTTGGGTGGATGTTAGGGTGTTTCGGGGCTGTGGGACTTCAAGGGGAGAGGGGGTTGGAGGTGTAGAAGGAGGGATTTGGCATCTCTTCTGCCAGTGACAGTTTCGGGTGGGGGTCTGGGGGTGGCAGCGGAAGGAATTGGGCATCCTTCCTACTGGCCAAGTTCACGAGGGGGTTCAGATGTTCCCTGCCACAGCTGCTCAGCTGCTCATGGCAGGGGGATTCCCATGCTGCGATCAGCTGATGGGAAGTGATCAGGTGCGAATCTCATACCAGCGCCTTGGACATGGGCACTGATTAGGTGGGGTTGGGCGTCTGTCTCTTAGGGCAGATGTAATTCTGTATAGGACACCAGTGTGCAATTCTCAGCCGTTTTTTAGGCGGCTGCAGAAACCGGCGTCCTATACAGAATTTCCCCCTTAAGGTGTGGCAATTTAGCTATGCTAACTGATTAGCACACTGTCTTATATTCATTTTAGGCCCAAAAAAGGTATTAGGTCTTATTTTCGGGTAAGTCTTATTTTTTTTAATGTACAATGATCATCTCTCCCTTCCTCTCCTCCATCCCTCTTTCTATTTCCTTTCTCTCCCCCATATGTGCCCTATCTTTCTATCCCTCCCTCCCTCCCATCCCCCTATGCAGCAGAACCCTTGAAGCTCCTATCCCTCCGTTCCTCCCATCTCCCTGTCATTGCAGCGCACCCCCCCCCCTCCAGGACCCCAACCCTTTCATCTCTCCCTCCCATCCGAACCCTGACCGCAAGGCCGAAATACCTGGTAGCAAATGGCAGTGCCATCAGCACAGGCTGCATCATGGCCTTCTCACTCCCAGGATTTCCTCTGACGTATCACTGATGATGTCATCAGCAACGCGGCACACAGAACACGTGAGAAGGCCGTGATGCAGCCTGTGCTGCCAACACTGCCGTTTGTTTCCAGGTATTTCAGTCTCTTGGTCGGGGTTCGGATAGGAGGGAGAGATGGAAGGGTCAGTGGGGGGGGGGCCCGGTGGCACGGGGGGGGGGAGGATACTCTGCTGCCAGTGACTTGGGCTTATTTCCGGGGGTAGGGCTTATGTTAAGACCTACCCCGAAAATCATGCTAGGGCTTCTTTTCGGGGTAGGTCTTATTTTCGTGGAAACCCGGTGGCTACTTCACACACAATCTCCTGCCCTACACTCATAAGAGACCACTACTTTCCCAAGATGAAATATGCCCTTCAGCTCCAAACTGCCCAGAAAAGATCTTATTCCCATTTTCTACCAAACCTTTGGCATAATCTACCTCCACACATCAGATCCCTCCAGGGCCTTCTAAACTTCAAGAAAGCTATAAAAACCTACTTCTTTGCCAAGCTCAATTAAGCTTACTAGAACTGACTTTCCCCTTTTCCTCCCTAACTGCCACTGAGGAACTCCCTATAAACTGCAGCCAAACCAACTGTTACTTGAAGATAAAGGCAATCCTCGTATAAACAACGCCCGCACGTGAGACATCATGATAACCAAATAATCTTCATATCCGTAATATCTATGCTAAGCTAATTAATTTCCTATGGAACTATACTATTAGATTGAATTCTTATATTGCATACCTTGATTGCAAAGTCATAACCCCATGCACTACTAAATAGTAAACCTAATGTTTATTGTAACCCTAGGAATATTATAACACTGTGAATGTTAAACTGTAACCCATTCTGAGCTCTCTGAGGAGGATGGTATATAAATCCAAATAAATAAATGTATATATTTTTATTTTGCAAGGTCAATAAATAGTATTTAGCTGGAAATTTCTCCTGAAGCTTTACAGGGGTGAAATAGTGTTTTCTACTGCTTTATTATCTGACAAGATTCATAATAGTAAGGGTAAGTTATAATAATGGTTAAGAGCCCAATTCACAATTTTACTTTTCGATGGGTGATTTTTAAACCTTGCAAGCAACTTGTCCCTCTACAGCTAGTTTATAGTCTATCTGTGCACTTGCATACTAATTTTCAAAAGAAAACTTCCTTTAGAGCAGGGGTGTCCAACCTGCGGCCCTGTGAAGTATTTTGTGCGGCCCCGGTCGAGGGCGATGCAGTGTTTTCCTCTGCTGTCCCTGGGTGTTTACCATCTTGCCGGCACCCTCCTCTGTCTTGCTGCAGTGTTTGCGCGTTTGTGTGGCCCCAGAAACATTTTTTTCGGCCAATGCGGCCCAGGGAAGCCAAAAGGTTGGACACCCCTGCTTTAGAACTTCTATTTGAAAAATTGGGGTCAATAGGGACACCACTATGTTTGCACCCCTGCAATTCACACCAGCAGTTCTGCAGAGAAAACTATAAAAAGATGGGAATGTTTGGCACAGTGGTTAGAACTACAGCCTCAGCACCCTGAGATTGTGGGTTCAAATCCCATGCTACTCCTTGTGACCCTGGGCAAGTCACTCAATCCCCCATTACCCCAGGTACATTAGATAGAGTGTGAGCCCACTGGGACATATAGGGAAAAAAGCTTGAGTACCCAGTGTATATGCTTTTGCCTGTCTAGGGCAGTGTTTCTCAACCTTTTCAAGCCAAGTATCCCCTAAGCCTAACAAATACCAACTGAGTACCCCCGGCCAAAATCCTTCCCAAACCCGCCCAAACTCTACCCCAGAACCGCCCAAACTCCGCCCCTGATTCCATCCCCACAATAATAATACTAATTGTAATGCAATTTCTTCCATCCATTTTTCATATACACACAATATAATCTTATTAATATATACTGGTAACCACAAAATTAAAAAAAAAAAACCCCCACACAAAGCACACTGTATGCAGAGAAAATTTTTATTTTATTTATTCAATTTTCTATACAGTTCTCCCAGGGGAGCTCAGAACGGTTTACATGTATTTATTCAGGTACTCAAGCAGTTTTTCCCTCTCTGTCCCGGTGGGCTCACAATCTATCTAATGTACCTGGGGCAATGGGGGGATTAAGTGACTTGTCTAGGGTCACAAGGAGCAGCGTGGGTTTGAACCCACAACTTCAGGGTGCTGAAGGTGTAGCTTTAACCACTACGCCACACTATCATTTATATTCGGGGGGGTTTCAAAGATGTCAAGGCAGATGACTTTAAAATATGCAATGTCTCTTCAGTAACAACTATAGAAAAAGAGACAAATATAGTGCAAAATATAGACAGCAGATATAAATTCTCAAAACTGGTTGCACTTCCTTCTGACTGTGCATCCAATATTTCTTTCTTTCTCCTGCATGCTTCCTCTTATCCAGACGTCATTCCATTCCCCAACCAACGTTTCTTTTTGTCCCTCCATGAGTCCAACTTTTCTTCCTCTCTCTTCCATCAGATCAATTTTTACCACTGCCCATTTCTCCTTCTATCACCCATCTTCGCCCATTTCTCATTCTATCACTCCTCTCCAACACCATGCCACATCTCTCCCTCCATAACTATGCCCAACATTCCTCCCCCTTGCATCCCTTTCAATCTATCCCTCTGTTCCCTCTCCACCACCATATCCAACATTTCTTCCTCTCATCCTTCTATTCCTCATGTATCTCTACCTCACTCCTCTCTATGCCCAATTTTCCTCTTCCTTTCCCCATGTGCACCATCTCTTTCCCTCTCACTCACACACTCAGGCCCAACAATTGTCCCTTTCTATTCCCTCCCTCCCTCCTTCCTATGTCCCAAGTTAGTACCCCCTCCCTCCCTCCTATGTCCCGAGTTCATGCCATGCTATCCCTCACTGACTTTCAGCCTTTGTCCTCCCTCCCTGCCATGCCCTAGCCTGCCTGCCCCCAAGTTGACCCACCGCCAATTCCTCCTCCTCCCCAGTCCGCTGCTACCCCCGCCACCCGCCTTTAATTATCACCTGCTGCAACTCCAGGAAGGGTCTGGCACGTGCAGCGATTGCATGCCACCGGCCCACAAGCCTTCTCCCCGACATCAATTTTGACGTCGGAGAGAAGGTCCAGGCCATCCAAGCAGCAATTGGCTGGCCCGGACCTTCTCTCCATGTCATAATTGACGTCGGGGGGAAGGCTTGTGGGCCTGTGGCATGCAATTGCTTCATGTGCCTGACCCTTCCCTTCCCAGAGTTGTGGCAGCAGCGGGGGGTAATTAAATGGAGTGGGCGGGTGGGGGGCAGGTGGTGGTCAGCCTGCATACCCTCAACAGGCGATCCGTGTACCCCAGGTTCAGAAAACCTGGTCTAGGGAAAGGTAATATTTAGGCTGCAAATTTTCTAGTATTGCTAGATGTATTTAATGTTGTACTATGGTAAATGAATGTCCCTGCCCCAAAGAGTTTATAATCTAAGAGTGTACTGTAGATAAAGGGGTCGTTTTTCTAAGATGCTAAAATCTGGGCTTAACACAGGTTAATGTGGGACTTTTTTGTGTGCCAAGCCCAGATTGAACATGGTATTTTTCTGGGCTTTTTCTCTTATTTTAATTAGAAGTCATATCTTAATGCAACTCCCCTAAAGGGAGGGTTTGGTAAGAAAGTGGGGAGAGAGGAGATCTTTGCTCACAATCCGGCCAATTTTCAGCTGTATTAAGCCAGCTAGGAATGACTCCTAGCCGGCTAAGTACCACATAGCCAGCTATCCGCTGATATTCAGCAAGAGATAGCTGGTTAGCCCAGTGACCAGCCATGTCGCATGACATAGCCAGTTACCGCTGACATAGCCAGTAACCAATAATATTCAGCAGCTGGCCAGCTAAGGAACACAGCAAGATAGACCTGCCTATTGGTTAGCGATTGAGAACATAAGAACATAAGAAGTTGCCTCCGCTGAGGCAGACCAGAGGTCCATCTCGCCCAGCGGTCCGCTGCCGCCGCGGCCCATCAGGCTCTTTGCCTGAGCAGTGGTCCCTGACTAGCTTTATAACCTATCTCTACTCCTATTCCTGTAACTTACCTCTACTTCTATCCCTATAGCCCATCTCTACACTTATCTATACCCCTCAATCCCTTTGTCCTCTAGGAACCTATCCAAGCCTTCCTTGAAGCCCTGTACAGTGCTCCTATCTACCACAGCCTCTGGAAGCACATTCCATGTATCCACCACCCTCTGGGTGAAAAAGAACTTCCTAGCGTTTGTTCTAAACCTGTCCCCTTTCAATTTCTCCGAGTGCCCCCTTGTACTTGTGGTCCCCCTTAGTTTGAAAAATCTGTCCCTGTCTACTTTCTCTATGCCTTTCAGGATCTTGAAAGTTTCTATCATGTCTCCCCTAAGTCTCCGCTTTTCCAGGGAGAACAGTCCTAACTGTTTCAATCTGTCAGTATATGAGAGATTTTCCATACCCTTTATCAGCTTAGTTGCTCTTCTCTGGACTCCCTCAAGTACCGCCATGTCCTTTTTGAGGTACGGCGACCAGTACTGGACACAGTATTCCAGATGCGGCCGCACCATTGCACGATATAGTGGCAGGATGACTTCCTTCGACCTGGTGGTGATACCCTTTTTAATGATACCCAACATTTTGTTTGCTTTCTTCGAGGCTGTGGCGCCTTGAGAGGCAAATTAAGTTTAAATCAGCTTGCATAGTTCATCGTATATTACAGACTAACTCTTCAGATAATCTGATTTTGCTTTTTTCTCATTTGCATTATTCTTACACCAGATTAGAGGAGCACAGTATACTGTATAGATGACAGTTCAACTCCTCAGCAAACTGTGAGACTGACACACCACAGGTTGCTGAATCTTGTGATATATCAAGGTGCAGTGAAAGATCACCTTTTACTGCACCTTGATAATTTCCTCCTTCTACTCCCCCCCCCCGCCCCTCCCAAAAAAAACATTTAGATTTGATAAATTTTCAAAGTGCTTCCTCATTGGCATTGTTAAAAGTGGTTTGCATGCACTTTGAATTTTTAGGGGCCCATACAAACCAAAAGCAAGTTGTCGATCAAAATGGGAAGGATTCGAAAAGACTGGAAAGTGGCAAATGTTACACCGATCTTCAAGAAAGGTTCAAGGGGAGAACCGGGAAACTACAGACCAGTGAGTCTGACCTCGGTACCGGAAAAATGGCACAGTCACCGATCAAGGACTGCATCACTGATCACCTAGACGGACACAATCTGATGAGAACCAGCCAGCACGGCTTTAGCAAAGGAAGGTCTTGCTTGACGAACTTGCTACACTTTTTCGAGGGAGTAAATAGGCAGATAGACAAGGGTGACCTGGTCGACATTGTATATCTGGATTTTCAGAAGACGTTCGACAAGGTCCCACATGAATGACTACTTCGAAAAATTGCAAGCCATGGAATAGAGAGTGAAATACTCATATGGATTAAAAACTGGTTGGCGGATAGGAAACAGAGAGTGGGGGTAAACGGACAATACTCGGACTGGAAAAGCATCACGAATGGAGTGCCACAGGGTTCGGTGCTTGGACCCATGCTCTTCAACATATTTATAAAAGACCTGGAAATTGGTATGACAAGCGAGGTGATTAAATTTGCAGGCGATACAAAGTTATTCAGAGTAGTGAGGATGCAGAAGGATTGTGAAGACCTGCAATGTGACACAATACGCTCGAGAAATGGGCCGCGACATGGCACATGAGGTTTAACATGGATAAGTGTACGGTGATGCATGTCGGTAAGAAAAATCTTATACACGAATACAGGATGTCCGGTGCAGTACTTGGAGAGACCCCCCAGGAAAGAGACTTGGTAATACTGGTCGACAAGTCAATGAAGCCGTCTGCGCAATGTGCGGCGGTGGAAAAAAGGGCAAACAGAATTCTAGGAATGATTAAGAAGGGGATCATAAACAGATTGGAGAAGGTTATCATGCTGCTGTACTGGGCCATGGTACGCCCCCACCTAGAATACTGCGTCCAGCACTGGTTGCCGTACATGAAGAAGGACACGGTACTATTTGAGAGGGTCCAGAGAAGAGTGACTAAAATGGTTAAGGGACTGGAGGAGTTGCCATACAGTGAGAGATTAGAGAAACCGGGCCTCTTCTCCCTTGAAAAGAGGAGACTGAGAGGTGACATGATCGAAACATTCAAGATAATGAAGGGAATAGACTTAGTAGATAGAGACAGGTTGTTCACCCTCTCCAAGGTAGAGAGAACGAGAGGGCACTCTCTAAAGTTAAAAGGGGATAGATTCCATACAAACGTAAGGAAGTTCTTCTTCACCCAGAGAGTGCTGGAAAACTGGAATGTTCTTCCAGAGGCTGTTATAGGATAAAACACCCTCCAGGGATTCAAGACAAAGTTAGATAAGTTCCTGCTGAACCAGAATGTACGCAGGTAATGCTAGACTCAGGGCACTGGTCTTTTACCTAACTGCCGCCGCTTGAGCGGACTGCTGGGCACGATGGACCACTGGTCTGACCCAGCAGCGGCAATTCTTATGTTCTTATGTTGGCAAATGCACATCCTTACATGCTATATTGTTACAGTTAAAAATGGCTAATTGTCCTCTGGGAGCTGTCTGAACAGAAATAGAAGAAACTTCTTTGTACTTCAAAAGCTGATTGTCTGTGAAGAATAAATATTAATTAATTCTTTCAGTTGCTAGACTTTGCAAGGAAGACAATATTCTCTTCTTTGAAATTATGCAGCCAAATGGTTTAGTAACTATGTAACTTAATGGGATGTTTCACTTCAAAAGAAAGGTATAAAATGAATGACTGCAAGGAACTATAGTAATTGTCACATCCTTAACATTAACAGAATGCTGGATATGATCGCAAAGACACTGAGGCCCATCTGGGGCTCAACCTGCTCTGTTACAGGCTAATCCATGAACTGCTTATTCCTTACCTTTTAACCAAAAAATAACAGGGCATAAGGAAATCTGTTGAGATACAAATTACCTTTCTTCATCTTCCTTTTTGATTAGCAGCAAATTGTTTCCTTTGTACATATAAAATTTCTGTTGCCTGTAGATGTTTCTACCTGAAAAGGGGATTTCTGACTGGACAAATCAAGTGTTTTGACTTGAATGTTGTTGCACATTAAGCTTACTTTTGTTAGGTTTTGTTGGTGAGTTCTAAGAATAGAAGTCTGAATGTCACTAGTTTGATTTTCTCTGGATTTCTTTTTATGTATATATGCTAAGCGCGCATGCGCACTCTTAATGCCGTGTTGCCTGATCTGTAGTTCCGTGGCCGGCAGAGTGCACATGCACGCTTACCACGCATCTCTCTGTCTCGCAGCGGGCTTGCCGGCTCCAGCCAGACAAAGTTCATTTTTTTGTTTAAAGCCCCCGCCGCGGCTCCTCTATCGAACCTCAGCAGAGTCAGAGAAGACTTCTGACTCTGGCGGGGATCGAGAGAGAAGACGCAGCGTCGGCTTTGAACTAAAAAATGAATTTTGTCTGGCCGGAGCCGGCAAGCCTGCTGCGAGACAGAGAGATGATCGCATCCGAATAGTAATGGAGCAGAGGGGGCCTGGCACCCCGGATACTGCGGCCGGAACATGACATCAAAAGTGGAAAATGGCGGTGGGTTGGCTCACCTCACGGCAGATGCGTAGGAACCAGCTCTAAAAGGCTCATCCTCCCTCTTCCCCACGCTCTACTCCTCTTTTGCGGATGGCATGTGCTACGGGGATGACACCTGCTTCGTGGGGGGCTGGGGCTGAAAGGGAAAAGATGGGAGAAGGGGCTGGGGGTGGGGGAAATGGGTTTGGAGCTGGGGCTGAAAATAGGGGACATGTGAGGGAAGGAGGCTTTACTAGCACCCGTTAATGTAACGGGCTTAAACACTAGTATATATATATATATATATATATATATATATATATATATATATATCTTTATTAATTTTTCAGTCTAAAAACAGTGCATAAAGGAATACATATAAGTAATTTGAAAAATAGCACTTACATCCATCAATAAATATATGAGAAACCATTTTCACCCACCCCCTCCCACCCTAATTCCAATGTATTCAATAAAACCATACAACAGTACATACATGTAATTAATAAACAAATCCTAATATAATATTCCTCTCCCAGCCACTCCCTCCCCCCTTCCCTGGATGTGCAAATCAAACCGGAGATAAGGGAATAAACCATTTAATTAAAATTGGTCAATGGACCCCCCCACATCAGTTTAAACAACTTATTATTACCCATTTGTTCAGAATTCATTTTTTCGTATTTATAACACAAGCATAATGAATTCCACCAAAAAGTGAAATTTAATCTGTCAAAATTCTTCCAATTATTAGTGACCATTTGCATGGCTACCCCGGTCATTATACCAAGTAATCTGGTATAAGAAAGATTTTTAATGGGGTAGGTATTCAAAGTGGTTTAAGCAGACAGGAGAGGCTCCTATCTGCTTAAATCCTGATCAATGGGCCAGAAGAGGATATTCAGCAGCACTTAACTGGCAGCAGCTGACTGCTATAGTGATTCAGGAAAGGAGTTATAGGAGGATGCAGATATGTGCTCAGAAGTCATATTCAGTGTTGATGCCCACATACCTAACTGGATAGATAGAGCTACCTAAAAGCATCCCAATTTGTAGCTTGTTAGGTATATTGTAACTGCACTAACGGCCTCTTTTACAAAGCCACGTTAGCGGCTGCACTGCGCTAACAGCCCCGAAGCCCATAGAGATTTAAAGGGCTTCAGGGCTGTTGCCGCACAGCTTTGTAAAAGAGGCCGTAAATATCAACTGGTATCCGTATAACTTCTGGGTCCGGTGATGAGCTGGATATCAATATTGGTGCCCAGACATGGCCCAGCATTGAATATCTGAAGCTAATTCAACCTGCAGCTATCAGCCGCTTTAAAACCACTGATGACTGCTTGCTGAATATTGCACAAGATGAGGACAATTTCCAAATCCTTTTCCACTATTTTACTCATGGTTATTTGAAAGTCGCCCACCCTATATATAGGTAAAAGCCCATATATTACTTCACCGTGCTCGTATACAGAGTCTAGTTGTATGAAAAAAGTTTGTAAAAAGTATTAAGCAGTCCACAGAATTACTTTGATTTATGTCTATTTGGTTTTTAGCAAGTTTTTTAGTTAGGTTTATTGTTTACATTTTAATTTGAATTTTTAATTTTATTTTAGATTGTCTGTTTTTAGTTTTGTATTTTTTGCACTCTATTGTGTTTTTTAGTTTAGTTTATCGTGTATGTTTGAAGCTGTAATCTGCTTAGAATTATGAGGCTTATAAATACATAAAATCAAATAAAATAAATGATGTTAAACTGAGATTCTCAGTGCTTTGCATGCTGATTCAATAGTCCTAATGACTTTGGATTGGTGGATGTTGAGTATATGATCAGCTTTTGAAATGAAGCTGGAGTAAAACATATAGAGCTCCTTTTACTAAGCTTTGATAGTAGTTTTACTGCGCTTAGCATGCACTAAATTGCCACATGTGCTAGACCTTAACGCCAGCATTGAGCTGGCGTTAGTTCAAGCCGTGTAGCGTGGGTTTAGTGCGCGCTAAAATCCTGCATGCACTAAAAACGCTATCGCAGCTTAGTAAAAGGAGCCCATACTGATGCCATCTTATTTCAGTAGATAATCTTATTTCAGTAGATAATCTCGAGAGACTACGGGAACTCACAGCAGCCATTTCCTCATGGCGATCTGCACGGGGCAGGAATGTAGGAAGATCGCTCCTGCCCCGAAAGCCCGCTAGACCACCAGGTAAGGCCAGGAAGGCGTCAGGGAGGTCAAAAATATGTTTTTTTTAATTTTCCCCCTCCCCAGATAAACAATCGCGATTATGTGAAATCGCGAGTGCAGGAACCGCGATTGGGGAGGGGGAAGTGTATGTGATATGGAAACCGCATAGTTGTATGCGGTATATACATTTTTAAATAAATAAATGAAGTTGTGATGATGGACCTAAATATTTGAAACATGATATCATGTTGGATGGACTGTTCTCAAATTTAATTTTAAAAAATGTGGTTATTGAAGTAATATATGGACAGTGGTCATATGATTAAAGCAGTATCAGAGGTTTTTGAAGAAGGAATTGTTTGAACCTCTTTGATATTATGGCAATCTCCTACAAAATTAAAGCAAATGTAAACAATGGATATAAAGGATGATTCATAAGTGGCTAATTGGTATCTGTGTACTCGTGATATTAAACGTGACTGATTTGAAAGGATCCATTTTGGTGTGACACTTTGCATTTTCATAAGCAAACATGTTTTGATCTGAAAAGAAAAGGAGATTAAAGTATCTGCAAACACTTTTTCTTTGGCAATTTTCAGGCAAAAGTACCAATGTAATTTCTCTTTGAAAGCCGGCACTAAAGGCTCCTTTTACGAAGCCGCATTAGCGGTTTAACGCGCATAATAGCGCGTGCAAATTTGCCAGCCGCGCTAGTTGCTACCGCCTCCTCTTGAGCAAGCGGTAGTTTTTCGGCTAGCGCGGGGGTTAGCGCGCACTAAAAAGGTGTATGCAATAAAGCCGCTAATGCGGCTTTGTAAAAGGAGCCTCAAGTGCCGAATAAAATGTGCACATGGACCTTCAGCACTGCAAGCAGGTAGAAAATTGCCCTCCATAAATCCTGAAATTCCCCAACTCAGACTCATGTTTGAATCAGCAGACTCGAGAGCCTTGGCAGAGCTTGGTTTTAAATTGCCACGTGCCAAGTTATTTAGCCATCCCGCCCTTCCATTTTTAATAACGTGGTTTAACTGTGTGTCATGCATAGAGGTTTCCTCCGTTGTCAAATCGATACAGCTACAAAGATGACTGTAAAATGAATGTGCAGGCTATGAGCCTATGACTGACACTAAGCTATTAACAGATGCATACGAAGAAAAGCAACAGCGGAAGGAAATTACTACACAGCATGCTTCCTGCAACAAAACCTTTACATTTATTATCACTCATAATATTCAAAATACAAAATATCCTGTATACTCATTCCCCTTTTACTAACACTGTATTTGGAATTCTCAGGATCCTGAATAGCAATAGACAGAAAATACGTTAGTTAACTTGTCATCTCTAAGGCCAAAAAATTCGACCAGGCAACTCCTCTTCTGATGGCTTCCCATCCATCACCGTGTCATTTATAAAATTCTATTATTGATTTTTAAAACAAGAAACACTGGACAGCCAGAATTCATTAATAAATTTTTGATACCGTACACCACATCGCGATTTCTTCGTTCCTCGGAGCAAAATTTATTAGTAATCCCAGCCTTGAACCATATTAATACTAGAAGAAACATTATTTTTTTCAGTAGTTGCCCCGACCCTCTGGAACTCAGCACCAAATGCTCTTAGAGAGATAACTAATCTTGAGAAATTTAAATCTTTCCTTAAGACATTCCTTTTTAAAGATGCCTTTCAAGTGTAAATGTCCTTTTGAGGATTTTTATTTTAAAAAAAACAACAAAAGAACAAAACCATATGAAACTTTTTATCTTCTACAAGTCCACTTCTATTGGACTTACTTGTTTTTAACCCCATCCGTTTGTTTATACCTTTATATCTTACTTTTCATTCAGCATTGTAGTTCTCCCCTTCTTTTCCACTCGTACCCATTTGTCCAGTCGTGTATGTCATTGCTTTTATCTAATCGTGTATGTTTATTTTGTTAAAGTTATGTTAAATTATATTATATTATATGTTTCTACCCTATTTTAAAATGTATAACCACCTTGAAATAAATTATAAGGTGGTATATCAAAATTTTAATAAACTTGTAAACTTGTTTTGAATACGAAGGGATAGGAAAACTGTGGACACATGGAATTCTAAATGCTAGTTCTTGTGATATATTTACATTTGTGTGATCTATGGCATTGGCTCATTCCCTAGCTAAGTAGGAATATGTCATAATTTGGCTGAGCCCACAGAAGGAAGTTTGAATCAACTGATCAGAGAAAAAGGGAGGGAGCGGGCTAGGGTGCTTAGAGCTGTAGAGACAAAGCAAGTTTTCAAGTTTTATTTAAAATTTGATTATATCGCTCGTCAAACTTTCTAAGTGATATACAAAACTCAAAATGGAAGACCAGCTCCTCTGATTAGTGTGAGCAAAGTTTGGCTGGCACCAATCAGAGTTTACCTGTGAAGGCTATGGAGGGGGGGAATGGACTTGGCAGACTTTTGCTTCTGTCAGCAGCCCAGGTGGGAAGGACAATTTTTGACCCTCCCCTCTTTTGGAGAGTTGGAGGTATGGGGCAGCAGCTGGTTGGGGGGTTGTGGAGGTTAATCACAGTGGCATTAGACCCATTCCCATGGAATGGTTATAGAGGGTTGTTTGGAACAAAACTTAATATATAAGGGAAGGGGTAGGATTCATGTACAATACCATCATGAATCTCAGGATTGCCATGGCATTACTGCTTTGGTAATGTCTTGGGTAGGGTGGGCAGTTGTGGTTAGTTCAATACCATCTAACAAATAGTTTGTTTCCTTTGTTAATCTTAATGATTTGAAGTGGGAATATGAATTTGTGAAAAATTGGGGAATGGTTATGAAGTTTGGAGTTCTTTACATGCTAATAAAGCTACAGCCGATTATTGCCACATGCAGGTGTCTGAGAGCTGCATTTTAATGTTTTCACTGGAAGCGTAAGAGTGTGAATGTCAAAGTTAAGTTATTGTGGAGTACTAAGAATGAGAAATATGATGGCAACCCCAGAGTTATTTGTTAGAGATTTGCATATCCATCTATTCACAAATCTCAGTACGAATATAGCACAAAAGTTCCCAGGGATCTGTTGACAGGTTACACAAATACTAATAACAAAAGTTTTTATATAGTTGTGGTATAAACAGTCAACTACCAAAAACAAAGGGACTGTGAATGTGTATGAAACTTTCAAACCGGGATGGCGCTCAGAACCTTGAGTTGGTAATGAAGTCACAAATCGGGGACACGCCCCTATAAGTGTTTTTAGTGCTCTATCATTGCATCATCTTTATCGGTAGAAAGATAAATACTGTGTTTTCAAAACATCTTGAACTGTGCGCTTGTAACAAAAAACTATAATTGGTGATACTTTCAACTCTTAGTTAATTTAATTCATGAAAAAGCTCAACTTAGCATAAACAGACCTGGTATAAACAGACCTGGAGTTCTTATTCTATATCCATTAAAATAGAACATTCCGGGGTGGGGGGGGTCAGGTGATGCGATTCAGCTGAATGGACATCCTGTGTTACAGTTCTGGGGTATATCTTAAGAATTCTTCATTATTGTCCATTTTTATGGCCCCTTGACTTTAAACTTTTTATAGCTACATATTGCAGAATCGCCTGCGTCCTCATATCTCAGAGCCATCAATTGTTTGAGTGCAGTATGATGGCAAAATCTCAGAAAGTTTCTAAAGACAAGAACCGTGGCTATGATGCTAAGATGGAGGATAACGACAACTTGATGGTGTTTACATTACAAGAGGCCGCAGTGAAAGAATTTACCTGCTCCCTTATGGAAGTAATGGAGGAAAAGCTGGCCAGATTAGAAACTGCAATCAAGGATCTATAGGAAAGCATTGATGTCCAGACTAACTGACTTCAGCGGGCAGAGGAACATTTGGCCCAGCATGAGGAATAAGCTGATAATGTGGAGGAATATCTCCGCATTTTGCAGTCCAGGCAAAAGTCTATAACAGAACAGATAGGAGATCAAAAGAACAGAGGGTACAGAAATAACCTTTGATTCATTGGATAGCCGACCTCAATTAAAGATAAGGATTTGAGCTCTACCTTTGAACAATGGCAGCTGGGGGCTTTAGGCCTCTTGGATGTTGCTAACCATGTGGTGTTAGAATGCATTCACTGAGTGGAGATCCGCAAAGACAATGACCTTTGTCCACATCCAGTGATTGCTCGGTTTTTGAATTATGCCATTAAAGAGCAAATCCTGATGCAGCATAGAAGGCGTAAGAATAGCCTTGCTAGGTCAGACTAATGGTCCATCTAGCCAAATAGCCCATCCTCATTGTGGCCAATCCCGGTCTCTATACCTGGCAAAAACCCAAAGAGTAGCAACATTCTATGCTATCGATCCAGGGCAAGCAGTGGCTTCCCCCTTGTCTGTCTCAATAACAGACTATGGACTTTTCCTTCAGGATATTGTCCAAACCTTTCTTAAAACCAGCTATCCTATCCTCTCATACCACAACCTCTGGCAATGTGTTCCAGAGCTTCACTATTCTCTGGTGAAAAAATATTTCCTCCTATTGGTTTTAAAAGTATTTCCCTGCATCTTCATTGAGTGCACCCGCTCTCATGTGATGGAATTATGAGATTCTCACAGGCATTCACAATTTTTCACCAGACTAATTATTCACTAATTGTTGTGCGCCAATGGTGAGCATAGCCTTCCTACATGGAAAGACTCACTCTCAGATGTTGATTAATGGTGGGCTTGTCTCATTGCTGTATCCACTTAAACAGGCTTCAAGATGGTAGTATACTTGTCAAGGGAAAACATGCTAAGATTCACCACATCTCCTTTGTGTGGACAACCTCACTTTTCTCTCTGGAGTGGGTAAATACTACTTTTCGACTAAGGGAAGAGGTGGGGGCTTATACATTGGGGGAGGTGCTGCAATTGGGGGGAGGTCTTTTTCCATCATTCTCACAAGTTCAGGCAGCCTGGCATTTATTTTTTTTCTCACCATTTTGTTTACAGACAACTTCATCATTACTGTCTCTCTCTTCAATCTATATATGGAGACATATAGGAGTTAGGATCCTTGGATAAAGACTTAGAACAAATACTATCTTCCAACAATGCTTTTTTTAATTATGTATTCCAGTTTTTAATTATAGTTCTTATTTCTCTTATGCTCTTTTTGCTATGTACTCATCTTAATTATATGTAAACCGAGTCGAGCTCCATTGGGAGATGACCCGGTATATAAATCAAAGATTAGATTAGATTAGAACAATACATTATTACATTACATTAGTGATTTCTATTCTGCCAATACCTTGCGGTTCAAAGCAGATTACAAAAGAAGTTATCTGGCCATTTCCAGAGGAAATTATCTCTCTGGTATAGACTTTGTAGGGATTATAAAGGTGATAAATGCTTGCACACTTTAGCTGATGCTTGGACACAAGAGTTGAAGAGAGAGGTCTCATCTAGAAATATAAGAACCCCTTTCCACAATGTTTTTCACTTTTTAAAGGATGTTTCTTTACAAGAGACTCAATATAGAATTCTTCATAGAACTTACAGCACTAAAGCTGGGGGAGGGGGGTGCAGCTTGGTCTTTGGTGGGATGCTATATGTACTAAATGTTCTCAATCACCAGGTACTTTGATGCATACGTTTCTAGAGTGTCCAGAGTTGAAGCTGTGGACTGATATTTTCTCAGTTCTAGACAAAATAGTGGGACAGCGACTGGAATGGGACTCTGCTGCTGAATTGTTGGGAGATGTACAATTTATGGAGGGTCATTTGCAGCTCAAAAATTTGGCTTCATAAAATGCAAGATTATGCCAGCCTGGAGTTGCACTCTTGTTTAAAAGAACAATATTGGAATGGACACAATATCGTACTTTATGGGACTCATTTTTTAACTCATGCCATTGGATATTTTCTGTCAGTCCATAATGCTTCTTCATGTTGTTGAGATGTGGTGGGATACCAGACATCTTACTTACTTTATTTTTGACCTACAACTACCAGATGATGATTCCCTGTCTAATGTTTTATGTATTTTGAGGACCTGCAACAGTTAGTATGTTGTGTCTGTGTGTGGCTGAGTATCTGGATGTGCAGGTGGGGATTTTCAACTTTTCATATTTTTCAAGGGTTTTGGGTTGTTGGAGTTGGTATAAAAAAGGTTGTCAATAAAAAGATCAAGCCATGTGCTTTGGTGCATTAGTTTGTTTGCATATGACTTTGCATTTTTAGAACTGTGCGTATGCTTAGCACAGGTTTTGCATTGATATTTCTGTTATATAAGCTTTTGTATTGAAACCAATAAACATGATTTTAAAAAACCCCACAAAACCCCCAGAACATTCCAATGCGAACTTCCACACCGATGAGGTATGAGTCTAGGGTCATGTGCAAGACAGTGAGGAAAAAAAATGGTATTGTTGAGGAAACATCAGCAGAAGACAGACTCCAGCTTGTCTATGGCCCCTCATCTGAAAGTTGTGGTTTAATCCAGTGGTTCTCAACCCTATCCTGGGGACCCCCAACCAGCTGGGTTTTCAGGATATCCCTAATGAACATGCATGAGACATATTTGCATACCTGTCTCCTCCATTATATGCAAATTTATCTCATGCATATTCATTAATTTAACAGCATGGAGCTTAATTTACTTCTAAAAATAGCTTAATTAATTTACAATTTAGCTACACAACTAGCTATTTACCACAACAGTATTTATTCAAAATTGATTTTTAATATATATTTATAATGATTTATCAAATCCACACAAACATAAATAAATCACATTCGTTCGACACCACATATCACATATAGAGACCCTTCCCTCTGATTCAGTTACCCCAAAGTCCACACTTTCACAACTTGAATCTTCTTATCGATCGTTGCCTTGTATTGTCCCTGCCATATTTCTCTGGCTTCAGATGTATATCACAATCTCACTCCAAAGGTTTCTTTTTGTCACCTTATATTCTCCAGTTTTCCCAGGAGCTTAGTCATCAGTTCAGGCTAAGCTTAGTCAACAGGCTGAACTGTTGACTAAGCTCCTGGGAAAACTGGAGAATATAAGGTGACAAAAAGAAACCTTTGGAGTGAGATTGTGATACACATCTGAAGCCAGAGAAATCTGGCAGGGACAATACAAGGCAACGATCGATAAGAAGATTCAAGTTGTGACATTGTGGACTTTGGGGTAATTGAATCAGAGGGAAGGGTCTCTATATGTGATATGTGGTGTCGAACGAATGTGATTTATTTATGATTGTGTGGATTTGATAAATCATTATAAATATATATTAAAAATCAATTTTGAATAAATACTGTTGTGGTAAATAGCTAGTTGTGTAGCTAAATTGTAAATTTATTAAGCTATTTTTAGAAGTAAATTAAACTCCATGCTGTTAAATTAATGAATAAGCATGAGATAAATTTGTATATAATGGAGGAGACAGGTATGCAAATATGTCTCATGCATGTTCATTAGAGATATCCTGAAAACCCAACTAGCTGGGGGTCCCCAGTCAGGGTTATGAATGTCCAGTTTATTCTGTGTTCTTTGAAATTGTTTCATCTTCTTATACCATTTCTTAGCCCAGACAACTTTGGAGCCAGTCTGCAGGCCCTGTTTCTTACTGGTTTTGCATACTGCAATGTAAAAAGAGGAGACAAGACTTTGGACTCCTTTTACTAAGGTGGGCTAGCGGTTTTAGCATGTGTGCTACAATGCCCCGCGTGCTAAACGCTAACGCCTCCATAGAGCTTGCGTTAGTATTTTTTGTTTAGCGCGTGGTTTGCGCATGCTAATCTTGAGCGCGCGCTAAAAACACTAGGGCACCTTAGTAAATGGAGCCCTTTGTTTCAGCTATATTGGGGAAAAGAGGAAGGCTAAAAGTGGACTTGTGAGACTGAAAGATGCTGAGAACTGCCATGTGAGGAGGAAAAAGCAGACGTGCTAAACAAATGCCTCTATTCTGTATTCACAGAAGAAATGTCTGGAGAAAGACCACGGTTGGCTGTCAAGGGTACATAGGGAGTGGAGTAGATAATGTTCTTAGCTGGCTAAATGGTTTTGAAAAAGTTAGCTTTCATCCTATTTCTAGGTTCATAGACAACCCCCCGAAAGACAAAGGCGCGCGCCGACAACTGAGCACAAGACGGAGGCGCGTGCCAAAGAAAATTACAGTTTTTAGGGGATCCGACGAGGGGTTTTGTTGGGGAGCCCCCCCAGTTTACTTAATAGAGATCGTGCCGGTGTTATGGGGTTTTGGGGGGTTGTAACCGTCCACATTTTACTGTAAACTTAACTTTTTCCCTAAAAACAGGGAAAAAGTGAAGTTTTCTGTAAAATGTGGGGGGTTACAACCCCCCAAACCCCCCACAACGCCCCCACAACGCGGCGCGATCTCTATTAAGTAAAGTGGAGGGGGGGTTCCCCCCCACGCCCCCCCACGCCCCCCCCGTCGGATCCCTAAAAACAGTAATTTTGTGCAGTGCGCACCCCTGCACTGCGCTCAATTGTCTGGGCGCGCCTTTGTCCCGGCGCGCTTTTGACCTGACACCTGTTTCTAAATTAAAGTGTATAATATTTCTAAATTATTGTACTCATTTATTTATTTTGAAATGTTATTAATGCTCATGGTCAATTAAAAATATAAATACCAACTGCATTTTATTTTCTGTGGACTAGAATGACATCTTTCCTTAAATTTTGTTTTTGCATCTGTGTCTCAATCATAGTAGTTCCTGGTCACTTCTAACCATCTGTTTTGTTTTGTTTTTTTTCCATCCCTGTCTTCATTTTCTGTTTGGTATCTCACAGTTGCAGAATGCAGGACCCCTGAAGATTTAGAAGCAGCACCATGCCGGTTCTCCTTGCTTGGCATTTTGGATGAAAAGCTGAATGTGGCTGTAACAGGTTTGCAGTGCCCTCAATGACCGTAACTAAAAACCTATTGCATGTGTCAAGAGGTGCTTCAGCAGCAGCCCTAATGGCTGATGGAGAAAGCATTTACCGGAAGCAGTAAGGGTCAGACTGCAGACATTTGCTCTAATCAATATCATTAAAGTTAAATGAAGCTGCAGTTAATACATATGCTGGCAGTGCCTTCAGGTCGAGGCATCGGTAGAAGATAACGAGATTTCTTCTATCCTCATTAGCAGGTGGTCAAATTATCACTTCTGCTTCTCTCAGGAGCTCTACCTTGGGGTCTTGCACACTCTTCTGTCATTCTACCACGAAATCAAACGTTTACTTCATAAAACAGGATTAATTTATTGAACAGTCTCTAACGGGAGTGATGGCTGTTTAAGTACATATACAGTGATTTCTCAAACACAACAACCTAGCTCCCAGTGGAGCTTAACTAGAAAGTCACTGGCATTGTCTTTGCAATTTGTAAACGTTTCTTAGTAGTATGCCAGCATTATACTTTTGTTAAACCACAAGTATTTTCAGCAATGTTAGGAAATTCAACTTTACGGAGAGGGTGGTGGATGCTTGGAATGCGCTCCCGAGAGAGGTGGTGGAGAGGAAAACGATGACTGAGTTCAAAGACGCGTGGGATGAACACAGAGGATCTAGAATCAGAAAATAATATTAAATATTGAACTAAGGCCAGTACTGGGCAGACTTGCATGGTCTGTGTCTGTACATGGCCGTTTGGGGGAGGATGGGCTGAAGAGGGCTTCAATGGCTGGGAGGGTTTAGATGGGATGGAGTAGGTTTTAACGGAGATTTCGGCAGTTGGAATCCAAGCACAGTACTGGGTAGAGCTTTGGTTCTTGCCCAGAAATAGCTAAGAAGAAAAAATTAAAAAAATTTAATTTGAATCAGGTTGGGCAGACTGGATGGACCATTCGGGTCTTTATCTGCCGTCATCTACTATGTTACTCTGTTACTATAGCATTACTACTCTCACCTGAACCAGCCAGCATATCTATAGAATCCTCACACATTTTAGCACTATGGACATATCATTCTTTCTGTTCCTTTTACACATCCCTTCTTAGAGTTTCACAAATACTAGTCTCAGTGAAACATGGCAGCTACGTAATGAGGCAATTCTATAAGAGGATGCCTCATTTTAGGCAGCTGGATGACACAAAGCGAGAGCATATTATATAATGGCATCTGGGCACCCAGATTCTGTTTTAAACCATAAGCATAACCCAACATCAATGTGTCAAACATCTGGGGGCTTCCAGTACTACCAATCATAGCATTTAAGCACATCTATAGAGAATCATACTTAAGACACACATAAGGAATTATTCCCTTATATGGTAGACAGACCCCCAACCAGTGCATCTCCAGGGTGCATCATGCAGTGCAGAATGTCACCATTTTTCACGATGGAGGCAGCTGAGGCTGAGCATGTGGGCATCTTTCCTGTTTCCCATAAAGGTACAGAAGGTAGGCTCAAGGGTTGGGAGGATGCCACTAAACACCAGGGGTTTATTTTTTTAGTCAGGGAAAGGAAGCTTGGGCTGGAGGAAAGGGAGAGAGAATAGAAGCCACTAGGCTGCTAGGGAATTTGGATGGGTGGGTGGAGATCAGGCAGGGGAGAGAACATAAGAATAGCCTTACTGGGTCAGAGAGTGGTCCAGCAAGTCCAGTAGCCCGTTCTCACGGTGGCCAATCCAGGTCACTAGTACCTGGTCAGGGTAAAAACAAACAAAAAAAAATCATTAACTTCAGAAAAGATACACTCATTAAACAAACAAAACATTTTCAAGGCTCTGCACTAAATAAACATGTTGCTTCATAGCATGATGTCTGAGGTGCTGTCTAATATAAAGGAAGTGACATCAGATGCTATTGTAAGCGCTATCAATAAAAATATTGATTTTGTTATTATGTAGTCCATTTAACTAATTAAGATAAAATGGCAACTTGAAAACATAACGAAATGATGCCAGTCTGTTTTGCCATTAAGACCAAAAGGTTCTGAAATATTCAATCTGAGAATCCATTTTTACTCTTTCTGAAGCAATCTCATCTATCTCCACCCCAAGAAAGAAGAAGAATCTATTGTAGAGCAAAGCAGTGAAGGGACATAAAATTATGTCACATCCATAAGCAAAGGATCCAACTTTTCAAAATTATTGGGGTTGCCCAATATCTTCCCTCCCCTGACCACCACCAAAAAAGAAACAGTCTTACACTTTGTTGAACTTGAAGGTTGGGGGAGATCACCTCAAACTGGGATGATACCACAAAAATCCAGTGCATTGAGAAGCAGCAAACTCATACGCTAACAGCCACAGTATCCTGTAAAAGCACGCTTATAACCTATAAATTAAGCTTTTCATGCTATTACAAAACTGAAAGAGTTCAAACAGCAACCCCGTCTATGAAAACGCAGCATTTCAATAATTATCACACTGAGATCTAGAATACCAATACACCATCACCTCCTATGAGGAAAACAGCATAAGCTACACTGCTACCACAACAAATTCTCAGCAAATACAGAATAAGTAACTAAAAATTAGAAATACAAATAAGCAGACAAAATCTTAACCCCAGGAAGATCAACCTTATATGCAGTAGAACACTAGAAAAATAGAATGCAGAAATACATTTTCTCTGTACTGTGTAAACTATGAGAAGAGATGCACATTCACGCGTTATCTATTATTCTTGTTTGAACATTAATTATACTTTTTTTTTCAAATTCAATGAGACTATCAGTGGTGTACCTAGCATATTTGATACCTGGGGGCCGATCATTTTTTAACATCCCCCTCCTTTATATGGAATATTATTTTTAATAAGCACTAGAATATCAATATAGCCATTGTAAAACTAAACAAGCCAGGTTAGTACAGATCAATCCTGCACAGTCAGTGCTAACAGAACACCAAATCTTTTTCATTCACGTAGAATACAGATATACCCTTGTCCAGAATGGAATAAGTAATCACAAACTAAAATTAAAAATATGTAGACAGAAGTTAAACTGAACTGCCAAGAAGTCAGACTCTGCATATAGTGCAACACCACAGAAACAGAAACACTGATGCATGCCTCCTAATATTGTGCAAAATATAAAGATAGCAGATGTAAGTTTGAATATCTATGTGGCATAAATACGCATAAGGCAATTCTCTTTCAATTGAAAGAAAACTCCAGAGTGAAAGGACAGGGGATGAAGTTAAGAGGTGATAGGTTTAGAAGTAATCTAAGAAAATACTTTCTTAAAGAAAGGGTGGTAGATTCATAGAATAGTCTCCCAGTAGAGGTGGTGGAAACAAAGACTGTGTCTAAATTCAAGAAAGCTTGGGACAGACATGTGGGATCTCTTGGGGAGAGGAGGAGACAGTTTCTAGGAGAGAGTTTCCTAGAAGGGAGGTTCCTAGGAGAGAGTACCTGTGGGAAGGTGAGAGCCTCCACAAAGAGACTTCCCTGAGCAGAGAAGGTTCAGAAGCCGAGGGTTAAGGAGAACCCCGGGGGAAGCTGAGAAGACAGTGGATGCTGTGGATGGGCAGATTGGATGGGCCATTTGGCCTTTATCTGTCATCATGTTTCTAGCTATTCTTCATGGGTTTATTTTCTGCCTTAATGTGAATGAACTGACCTATTTATAAGCTTCAAGGATTCTTCTATAATATGAATTATATAATAAGCATGGAGAATGTTTTTGGAACAACAGTGCTGTTAAGAGTTTTGACTTCCTTCTTCCACTATTTTTTTATCTCAAAGCTCAAACAAAAAGCAATACATAATTCTAATATACCAGATCTCTTTTCTCTTTATTTGTGTATCTGCCCTATAATTAAAATGATGCAACAAGAGATTAAATACCAGACAGCTACAGACTGTGTTTTGCAAGAGTGCATATTCCTAATTGTAATAATAGTGAGAGCAAACAAAAATACATCAATATTTCAACGTAAAGCATTCATTGTTATTTCTTGATGACTCTACAATTATGTCATACTATGGGGAACAGTCTATTGAATTATGTTCCGCAGAACAGGTTTGATAATACGATGGCTGGTTCTCAAATTCCCACAGCTCAGACAAACGTGTACATTACTGAAATTTTTGATCTCTGCATTTGTAAGCTAAGGTGTTAATAGTGAAAAGATGTAAGTGGTTAAAATTGGCTGGAAAAAAGGGCCAGGTTGGAATTTAGATGCCAAGTTTAGGTGCTTATTTCCAAAGAGCTTCATATTATTCAGTTTGTTAGGTGCTTATATTCAACAAAGTGTAGTCACCTTAATTTTTAGTTGAATATAAGTGCCTGAATTGATTCAGGAACAGATCTAAATTTAGAAGCTTAACTAAGGTAGCCAGTGCTGAAAATCAGTGTATCATCTATTTAATGAGACTCTGGAGTTTTGCCTGCCTCTTGGGTCCTGTATGTAGAATGTGGAGCATGTCTGAGGTTCTGGATTTTAACTTTATACCTAACAGTCTATGGCTGTTTTACAGAACCTCCCTCCCAGACTTTCCTATGTCTCTGGCACCCACATTTACTAAGACAGCTGGCTCTATCCAGCACTAACACCTTATTTAGCTTATATGTGAGATCTATCACCTTCACACCAGACAAGCCTCTTTCTAAGCAATCCTTATGCCAACCAGCCACCCATCTATGTGCACAGTGGTGTAGCAAGGGGTACGGACCACCCCGGATGCCGTCTTGGCGGGAACGCCGGCACCTCTCCTCCTCTACGCTCCAGGAAGTGATGTCAGAGGGAGATCTGAGGCCGGTGCAAGCAGCAGGTTAGAAATGCTGCTTGCTGCTGGTGATCATTTGATGAGGTATGCTTGGGGGCAGCAAGGGAAGGAGTGCACAGTATGATTATGCCGGGCACCACAGCCCTGGGTGCCCCTTCCCTTGCTATGCTGCTGTATGTGCATACCTAAGAATCAAATCTCCAACTAAACCAGCAATCTTAACCCTTCCCTCTTGAACAGAAGACCTTGGAGACACATCCTGAGAGAGAGAGAGGACATTACATCCCCTGGAGGGCAAGTTAGCATTTTGGAGTTAATTCTATAAATGTACACCTAGTGGTGTAGCGAGGTAGGTTGGTGCCTGGGGCAGTGGTGCCACAGTGTGAACCCCCAATTTTCTCTGCTGCTTGGGTGCCCCCCCCCCACTATTCCCTACCTTCTGAGTTCACCCCCACTCTTGCTTGCCACCACTTGAGTGCCCCCATTCTTCCCTGCCGCCTGAGTGCTCCCGCCTCTCACTCTTCCCCTGCATTTGAGCATTCCCCACTCTTCTCTGCCACTAGAGCCCCCCCCTCCCCCGCATACCTCTTGAAATGGTCACCGGCATGAGCAGCATCTTCTACCCACTGTTCACACTGGTGTCTTCCTTCTGACATCATATCCTGGTTCTGCAACCAGGAAGTGATGTCAGAAGGGAGCCGATGCTGGCGCAAGCAGCAAGTGGAAGATGTTGCTCATACCAGTGAACATTTAAAGAGATATGTAAGGGGGGGTGGAGAGGCTCCAGCGCCGGTGTCACCTATGAATATGGCACCCAGGATGGTCCTTCCCCCTGCCCCCTTACTATACCACTGTGGGCACCAACATATAGGTTCCCAGAGGGCATCTGATAGGGGTATATTCTATTACTAACCCATGAGAGGCCTACTTTCCTTTACAGAATACTAGTGTAACTGGGTATATACACACATATATATTGAGGTACAAGCACTTGTGCCAGCCATAGATTTGGCATAATTGCATACTCTTATGTTCTGAAGATGCATTCATAACTTATAGTATTCAGAAAGTTATTGAATAAATGTGCACCCCACCCATGCTCTACCCAGACCCCACCCATATATACTCCTATCAATAATATGTACATATACAGAATACATTTAGGTATACTTTTGACATGTACGAGTACAGATTAGTGTGCCTACTTTACAGAATTAAGTGCTGGCAGCATGGAAGTAACTTCATAAATTTATCTCATATAGTCAGAATTAAGAGGGTAATGAAGTAGTCAAATCAAGGGATGCTTTTCTTGAGATTGTAGCAACTATATATTTCTCATTTCTTTATTCATACACAAGTTATATGTTGAATATATGCCCGCCCCCTTATTTTACCTGTGGTCACTGACCCCCCCTCCCACCACCCAAATATGTGAAAAAACCCCAGTACTTTCTAGCCTGTCTTGCAGATTCATATGGCTCATGTACATCTCCACAGGAGAGCAGAGGGGCATTCTAAGGGTTACTGCAGTGAATGTCAAGTTTAAAAGTCCCAGGTCAGATGTCACTATAACTTGCTTATATTGTATGGTGAGCGCAACAGAACCTACTGTACCTACATAAAGATGACACCTGCAGGCATAAGGGCTATTGTTGTGGCGTATAGGTGGGTATAGTAAGTTTTGGGTGGGTTTTGGAGGGCTCACCATACAATATGATTTTAGTGACATTTGTACTTTGGACTTTTTATGTGACATTCACTCTAATACCTCCTAGAGTGCCCCTCTGATGTGCTCAGCAGTCTGTGAACAGTTTTCTAAGAATGCTGGCTGACTGGACATCCAAAAAGTTTGTTTTTGTGCGTTTTTCATGTGGCCATCTTTATAGTCAAGAATGGCCACAAAAGGCAGATATATTACCACAAAAGACAGATATACTAAGGGTCAAAATGTCTAGATAAGTCATTTTCAAAAAAAAAAAAAAAAGACAGACTTCTTGCAGTTTTGAAAAAGAACATTTTCTCTACTGAATTTATGGACATCTTTCTCAAAATATCCAAACTCAGACTTAGAAGTCCTGTTGAAAATGCCCCTCCACATGCCCAAGCTTGATTCTGCATCCAGCACAAACTCCACAGCCTGAATCTCCAGAAGTTATCATAGCATTGCTCAGACTTGACCGCTTTCTGTAACCTTCTGGACAGAGAACCTACAAAAGAATCCACAAGAGGGTGAAAAAATTTTAGTTTCTAACCCTCTCGAATGTCCAGTACACATTTATCTGAACAAATCTCTGTCCAGGCCTCCCATTACTCTAAGAGCTTCCCTCCTATTTGGGGGAGCTTTAGTTATGGCCTGGCATCATTGGGACTTCTGGGAAATAGCTGCTGAATGAGAATTGAACATCTGAGGTCATCTAGAGCCCCTAAACCTCTGTCTAGATCTGTGGCAGGACCATCTGTGACCTCAAAAATAACCACAGCTAGACCCTCGGGGGCACGTGGTCTACTGTACAGCAATGACTTTGGATGATGATCTGCCACACTAGCCATGAGGTCATCCAACCCCTTGCCAAAGAGCATTTCTTCTTTAAAAGGGAGCCTGCTCAAAGTAGCTTTACAAACTGAAACAAAACAAATACTTCCTTACGTGACATAAAACTCTAAGGAACTTTTTACGTGTATATTACTTTATCTTAATATGTAGCTATTACAACTGGAGAAAAATGCATGTTCAGAGATCTGGAGGCCAAATGGAGACAATACCCCAAATATAGCCCTCACCCACCAATCATTCCATATATCTTTATAATCTTGAGTGTTATAATTCTTGGTTTAAATAAGTATTCATCTTCTTCAATACATTAAATATGGTGAGAAAGAACTTATCTGCTTCTAGGCTCCGAGGTGTACCACGTTTCAATCCTGCCTCAGGGAATCCATAAAGTAAATTTTGAAGCAATTCAATTTGTCAGGTCTCTGTAACGTAAAGTGAAAAAACAATAACATCAATTTCACATATTCATAAATACTCCTTAAGTGTTGCATTCATCATATCTTCAAATTATCTTTTGGATGAATCAAGGGGTACATGTATGTTAGGGGCTGCAGACTAAGATGATCAAATTGCTTGAAACCAACATAAAATGCTGTCGCTCGCTTATTTTAAAAAGACGTCTTTATCATCGTGTCAAAATGTGGTGACAACACATCTGTCAAATCCAGCCAATTGGAATAAGAGGCATAAGCAAAACTCCACAATCTTCATAGATAAATGGTTACCAGCACTTAAAAAATAATGTTGGTGCATATCTAAAGAGCAGTGTCTGCACAGTCACAAACCATTTCTTCACAGTCAAATTCTCAATGCTCTACTATACCAAAAAGGCCCACCATTTAATTTCACTGTTCAATTCGAATGGGAGCAGTGTCAGTTTCAAGCTATATGAGCATCTTAGCTTTTTTCAACATTGCTCTTCACTGTTCTCCATTTCACCTCCCCTTTTTCAGCACTACCCCTCTTTGTGTGCTTATTTACCTCCCTTCCGCATTGCTCCTTCTCTGTGTCCCTATTGCCTCTCCCCTTTTTCAGTATTATCCCCATTTGTAGTCCCGTCAACCCTCCATTTTAGTATTATTCCCATCGGTGTGCCTATCTAACCCCTTTCAGTATTGTCCCCTCTGTAAGCCCATCTGCTCTCTTTTTATGTATATTTAAAGCAAGAAGCTGGGAAGAGAATCAGTTGGACTGTTAGATGACTGAGAGATAAAAGGGATTCTCAAGGAAGACAAGGTCATAGCAGAGAGATTGAATGAATTCTTTGCTTCAGTCTTCACTGAGGAAGACGTGGGGGAGTTACCAGTGCCAGAAATGGTATTCAATTCTGATGAATCAGAGAAACTCATACAAATTTCTGTAACACTGGATGATGTAATGGGTCAATTTGACAAATTGAACAGTAGTAAATCACCTGGACCGAATGGTATACTGGACCGAATGGTATACTGACAGAACTGGGTCAATTTGACAAATTGAACAGTAGCAAATCACCTGGACCAAATGGTATACTGGACAGAATGGTATACTGACAGAATTGAAAAATGAACTTGCAGAGCTATTGTTAGCAATTTGTAATTTTTTCTTTAAAATCCAGCATAGTACCAGAAAACTGGAGGGTGGCCAATGTGATGTTGATTTTTAAAAAGAATTCCAGAGGTGATCTGGGAACTTATAGACAGATGAGTTTGACATCAGTGCTGGGCAAAATGGTAGAATGGCTAGCATAACTGGTTTAAAGAAGGGTTTGGACAATTTCCTGGAGGAAATATTCCGTTATTGAGAAAGACATGGGGCAAGCCACTGCTTGCCCTGGATCAGTGGCATGGAATGTTGCTACTCTTTGGGTTTTGGCCAGGTACTAGTGACCTGGATTGGCCACCATGAGAACGGGCTACTGAGCTTTATGGACCGTTGGTTTGACCCAGTAAGACTATTCTTATGTTCTTATGTAGACACTATTATAAAGAACAAAATGACAGAACATATGGATTAATGAGAGAAAGCCAATATGGATTTAGTAAAGGAAAATCTTGCCTCACCAATCTACTGCATTTCTTTGAAGGGGTGAATGAACACGTGGATAAAGGTGAACCAGTTGATATTGTGTATTTGGATTCCAAAGGCATTTGACAAAGTACCTTATGAAATACTTCTGAGGAAATTAGAAAGTCACAGAATAGGAGATAATGTCCTTTTATGGATTGAGAACTGGCTGAAAGACAGAAAACAGAGAGTAGATTTAAATGATCAATATTCTCAATGGAAAAAGGTAAATAGTAGAGTTACCCTGGGGTCTGTGTTGGAATCGTTGCTTTTTAACATATTTATCAATGATCTAGAGATAGGACTAACTAGTGAGATAAAATTTGCTGATGACACAAAGTTGTTCACAGTTGTTAAATCGCAAGAGGATTGTGAACAATTGCAAGGACCTTGAGAGGCTGGAAAACAGGGTGTCAAAATGGCAGATGACATTTAATGTGAGCAAGTGCAAAGTGATGCATGTGGGATAGAGGAACCCGAAATATAGCTCATGATGCTGGGTTCTATGTTAGGAGTCAGTGCACAGGAAAAGGATCTAGGTGTCACCATTGAGAATATGTTGAAACCCTTAGCTCAATGTGAAGTGGTAGCTAAGAAAGCAAATAGAATGTTAGGAATTATCAGGAAAGGAATGGAAAACAAAGATGAAAATGTTATAATGCCCTTGTATCGCTCTATGGTATGGCCGCAACTTGAATACTGTGTGCAGTTCTGGTTGCCATTGCTCAAAAAAAGATATAGCGAAATTAAAAAAGGTACAGAGAAGGGCAACAAAAATGACAAAAGGGATAGGATGTCTTCCCTATGAGGAGAGGCTGAGGCGGCTGGGCTCTTCAGCTTGGAGAAGAGATGGCTCAGGGGTGATATGATAGAGGTCTATAAAATTCTGAGTGGAAAGGGTAAATGTGAATTATAATAGGACTAGAGGGCATGTGATGAAGCTACTCAGTAGTAGATTTAAAACAAACCAGAGAAAATATTTCTTCACACAATGTATAATTAAACTCTAGAATTTGTTGCCGGAAAATGTGGTAAAATAAGTTAGCTTAGAAGGTTTTTAAAAAGGCTTGGATAATTTCCTAAAAGAGAAGTCCATAGGCCATTATTGAGATGGCTTGGGGAAATCCACTGCTGATTCCTACGATAAGCAACATAAAATCTGTTTTACTACTTGGGATCTAGTTAGCCCTGGGTTAGCCAATGTTGAAAACAGGATACTGGGCTTGATAGATGTTCAGTCTGTCCCAGTATGGCAATTCGTATGTTCTTTTTTTTTTTTTTTTTTTTAAATCTTTATTGATTTTCAAACTTCAATAATGTAATACAATTGATATATCAGGAAAACTGCACAAAAAAACATTATTCGCTATGTAATTATTACATTAACAATCATTTCCCCCCTCCCCCAGCACACTCCTTCCCCCAAAGCAACCCCCTTTCCCTCTCCCCCTGGCCCCCTGTTGCGCCATACCTGCCTTCTCCGTGGCCCCCTTCTGTTCAAAGCATGATTGTTGTCTGCCCCCCAGCCCTCCTGGCCCACAGCACCCCGAACCCCCAACTACGATTGGGGCAAGAGGGAGCCCAAGCCCTCTTGCCCCGGCACCACTCACTTTCCCCGACACGATCGGGGCAAGAGGAAGCCCAAGCTCTCTTACCCCGGTGGCACCCACCTTCCCCCGACTCAATTGGGGCAAGAGGGAGCCCAAGCCCTCTTGCCCCAGCGGCACCCACCTTCCCACAACTCGATCAGGGCAAGAAGGAGCCCAAACCCTCTTGCCCCGGTGACACCCACCTTTCTCCGACTCGATCGGGGAAAGAGGGAGCCCAAGCCCTCTTGCCCCGTGGCACCCCCACCCCCACACCCTCCGATCACGATCGGACAGGAGGGAGCCCAAGCCCTCCTGCCCAGCACCACCCCCACCCGCCGATCACGATCGGGCAGGTGGATCCCAAGCCCTTCTGCCCAGGCAAACCCCCCCCCATTCCCACTAAGATACGGGCAGGAGGGATCCCAGGCCCTCCTGCCCTTGATGCAACCCCCCACGACCGCTCCCCCGAACCCCAATCAACTCCCCCGCCAACCCGTGACTCTCCCCGCCGACCCCTCGACCCCTTGACCCCTAATCCCTCTCCCTGTACCTTAAAAATCATTGGTTGGACGGACGGGTGCCAAGCCCGTCCGTCCGACAGGCCAGCCATCCCTGGAATGGCTGGCCTTAGGGCCTGATTGGCCCAGGCGGCTCAAATCCCGCCCACAGGTGGGGCCTGAGGCGCCTGGGCCAACCAGAATCTGCCCAGTAGCCTTAGGCCCATCCTGCCCTGGTTGCAGTAGAGAGTGGGTAGGTTGCCGGGCCGCTGAGCTGATCGCGCCAGCTGCGATCAGCTCAGCGGCCCCTTTTCAGCACTTATACCTGTTTTGACTTGGTCTAAATCAAAACATATAAGTGCCGACTAGGCAACCTGCCTAAAGTTTTGGTTATACCCATTGTATGCCTAGGTGTAGGTCTGCCCACCTCCCGCCTCTAAAAATGCCTCTTTTCTCTCTCTGTGCATTTAGAGGCAGGGGAAAGGCCTAAGATGGTTTTACATATGTCTAAAACCAGCTTTGATTATGGGTACTTGGACGATCAGGCTTTTTGATTGTCCGAGTACCCATTTAGACCACTTTTTAGACTTTTTTTTATTATTATTATGAGCCCCATAGTGAATGGCCAGACTGTTATCATTATCTATATTTCTATGGTTTTCAATTAATTCAATTTAACATGTCACTGTGCAACATATTATTTTACCACCCCTATTATTTCCTATTGTTTATGTCAGTATAAGTTTGATTTAGACTACAAAAGTTACTTATCTTTTTTTTTTGTCTTTTAATTTCATCCATAGACCTCTATGTAACAAACACGTATTCGGCCTTTTCTAAGCTTTAAGAATTATACATAATGGGCGAAATTTAGACATTTATGACAGAGGAAAACTGAGTCAAAGACTTTAACTACTCTTGGAAAATATCTGCAGCAAATTCATGCATTAAAAAAAATACAGGGCCCTTTGGCAATGAAGGGAAATTTTGCTGAACATGTTGATTCTGCGGATTTAATGAGCAAAACTGTTGATAAAGCAGCTTTTATATCCATAGCAACAGAGTAGATGACATCAGATAAAAGCCCTTTGATGTCTCCAATCTGTCCAGTTATTCTCGTTTCCACTGCTAATGAGAGCTTCCAGCTAAGCTTGACCAATTGTAGGATATTGCTCTTTGTGCAAATCAGTATTTGTTGTCTTCCTCCTTGGTTCTCTGCCATGCTAGTTAGATGAAAAGACAGTTCTCCCACTCCCACCCTTTCCTACCCTATTCTATGTGTTATTGCCAAGAACCTAAACAGCTACTAGAACTTGAGAGGTTGCTGTTTCCAACACAGGTCTCATAACCAAGCACCTTGCCACAACGAACGTACTGGCATCGACACAATTGGCTTCTGCAGAACTGGCTTCAGTCCAGTTACCATTTGGCTTGCATTATCACTAGGTTGTAATTCTTTTCCCTGATTCTTGTTTTCCCCTCATAACCTCTCCCCTTATCTTTGAGTGCGAATTTGTATAGTGCAAAAATTTTGGTTTTGGTCTGTTCAGTTTTCTCAAATTTTGTGTGGGTTTTTGTTTGCTTCACACATTTATTTTCATTGACATATTTTAACATGTGCTATAGCTTTTTAATGTGCTTTTATCAGTAGTGTGTGTTCATTTTTCAGTTGGTACATGTTATGAGGCCCTTTTACTAACTAGAGCAGGGGTGCCCACACTTTTTGGGCTTGCGAGCTACTTTTTAAATGACCAAGTCACAATGATCTACCAACAATAAAATTTTAAAAAAACACAACGCACACTGTATGCATAGAAAATGTTAATCATCATTCCTATTCCAGGGTTTTCAAAGAGGTCAAAGCAGATGACTCTATGCACTGTCACCTCAGTAACAACCATACAAAAGTAGACAAATACCCACCCCCTCCCTTTTTACTAAACCACGTTAGCAGTTTTTAGTGCAGGGAGCTGCGCTGAATGCCCAGCGCTGCTCTCGACACTCCTAGGCTCCCTGCGCTAAAAATCTCTATTGTGGTTTAGTAAAAGGGGACCATAGTGTAAAATATAGACAGCAGATATAAATTCAGACACATTTTGATCACAAAATTTAAAATAAAATCATTTTCCCTACCTTGGCTGGTGATTTCATGAGTCTCTGGTTGCACTTTCTTCTTCTGACTGTGCATACAATCTTTCTTCCCTTCTTTTAGCCTGTATGCTTCCTCTCCTCCAGACCTCATTCCTTCCCCCAACTTTTCCTTCCTCTTCCCTGCCCTTTCTTTCTCTCTGCCTCCCTTTCTTTTTTTTCTGTTTCTCTTCTTTCCTTCTGTATCCCTGCCTGCCCTTTTTCTTTCTTTCTCCCTGCCCTTCCCCAAGCCACAGCCACTGCCATTACCATCGGGGACCAGGACCCAAACACCACCAAAAACAGGCCCCAAGCTCTCCCTGCTTCGGCCAACCAGCATTCCTCTCCCTGACGTCAATTCTGCCATCGGGAAGAGGAAGGCTGATCAGCCCAAGATCGCGATCGACCTATTAGGGGAAATGCTGCCGGGTCCTGCCTTCGCGGAAACAGAAAGTAGGCAGGACCTGGCAGGAAGAAGAACAAATGCTTGTCTCCCGCATTAGCCCGTAGCGAACGCTTGCTTCAGGGCTCTCAACATGTGCGCGCCGGCTTCCCTTCTCCCCTCCCCCCCCCCCGGACATAACTTCCGGTTTCGGAGGGAAGAGAAGAGAAGCCGGCACGCACATGTTGAGAACCCTGAAGCAAGCGTTCGCTAAGGGCTAATGCGGGAGACAAGCATTTGTTCTTCTTCCTGCCGGGTCCTGCCTACTTTCTGTTTCCGCGAAGGCAGGACCCGGTTTTTTGTTCAGCAGCGGCAGATGACAGCTGGGCGGATCGCCCAGCTAAAAGGCCCTAGGGAGAAAGAAAACTGGAGAGGAAGGCTGATCGGCCCGTAGATCAGGACGGCAACACGAGTCTATCACAGAGCCCGGGATAGGCTCCGCGATCGACTCGCGTTGCCTTCCTGAGCTACTGGTCGATCGCGATCGACGCGTTGGGCACCCCTGAACTAGAGCATGCTAAGCAGCATAGAGAGTAGCATGCACTAACCATTAATACATGCACCATGTTATCAGTTACCACACACTAATAACTGACAGGGGGGAGGGGTAAAAGTACAATCCTAACTGCTTAGCACTGCACAGGATGATGGTGCATGTCTGTGTTGTAAAATTTACAGTTAATGGAAGTGCACTTAATGCCAGCTCAAGAGGCAGAATTAGGTGCATCCAAGCTAATTACACTTGACATTAAGGTGCATTCAGGAACTTGTCTGTGCAGTACCTGCAAAGGGAATAATGGGAATTCCCCGACAGTTACCATAGTATTTGCAATCATCACACGCTGGAATTTGCACATGATCAGCAGTTAGAAGTCACCCTTATTATTCAATGTGCATGAATGAGCTCATTGAAGATTTTTTTGAACAGAGGAAATATCCATTAAGCATTCCACACAGCATCATAAAATACCACATATTCAGTCAACTGCAACTTATAACTATCATAGTCCTCCATATCCTGAGTCTTTCTCCGTAACCATTCAGAACACCGCGATTCCAACCTCAACTGTTTCACTGCCTCTGTCCGTCATGGACATGGGCTATATCCATCCCATACTCTCACCTCAGACATCGGTGTCAATTCATCTAATGAATCTTGTAAACTTAATTGCTAATAATTGAATGTGCATGATAGAGGGACATCTTAAGATTAGAGAGTAGCCATAAAGTAGTCATTCTCTATATCACTTTGTATTTCCCTACATAAACTGCATATATTTATCCATCATTTTTGTCCAGTTTGTCTGTCATAATTTGATCGTAAGCTCTTTGAGCAGGGACCGTCTCTTGCGTGTTTAATGTGCAGCGCTGCATGCATCTGGTAGCACTATAGAAATAATAAATAAAAGTAGTAGTAGTACCTGACAAAAACCCAATAAGTAGCAACATTTCATGCTACCTATCCCAGGGAAAGCATTGACTTCCCCCATGTCTGTCTCAATAACATTAATCAGTTAGAACGCAGTAATGTAGAGGCGTTAACTTCCTTCATGGGGAATTCAAGCTGAAGACAGCTTGCACATGGAACTACTCCCTTTGCATGGGTTAACATTTTCTGTCTGCACAGAGTCAAAAGCTGTAACTTGAGCAACAGCTTTGGTGACATGATGTTTCCCAGCCATACTGGGGTTGCAGAAGTACTCAGTGGCATAGTAAGGGGGTGGGGGTGCAAAGCCTTCATGCTAGGAGCCAGCAACCCTCCTCCTCTCTGCCCCCCGCGATCCTCCCTCTGTCGCACGCGTGCCCCTTGCCTTACCCAGTACCTTTTTTACTTCTCCGGCACAAACAATAATGCTGCCCACTTCAGCATCAGTGCTCTCTCTGACATCACTTCTGGGTCCCCTGTCTAGGAAGTGACGTCAAAGGGTGAGCTTATATGGGCATGCTACTTGCGTCGGAGAAGTTAAAAACTTATGGGGAGCTAGAAGGGGCAAGCACACACGGCAGGGGGCAGGGAAAAGGGCAGGGGAGGGGCACCACTACCTCAGGTCCCTCTCACCCTCGCTACGCCACTGGAAGTACTTGCACCTTTTCCCAAGCTTGTAATGCCAACAGGCAAGATATTCCAAAATGGAGTTTTTCTTACCCTTAGCAGATCATTACTCAGTATCTCTTCAGGACAGTTTCTACCATGGAAGCAAATTTCGCTTTACATTTAGGGCAAATTTTCAGACCCAGTTTAGTGTTTCTTTTTGTCAGTTGATTCAATTTGATGAGATGAGTTTTAACTATACATCACTTTGAATTAAGATACTGTGACTGAATCAAAATTTTAATAAAACTTGAAACTTGTTTTTCGCTTTCCAGGTTCTGGGAAGTTGGCATCTCCTGTTTTCCTGGGCCCTCCCCGATGCTTCCCAATATGCACTGGGAAGAGGGAGGCCTGCCAGTTTGGAAGAGGTGAGCCTGCCGGCAGGAGGAACTAGGCATCCCTCTTGCCAGCCATCTCCTAAAGGTAAGGGGGAGGGGGGATCAGGAGGTGTCGGAGGATGTTGGTGTGTGAGGAAGTGTTGAGGTTTGTTGGGAAATGTTGGGTGAGTGTCAAGATGTGTTGGAGAGTGTTGGGTGGGTGTTGGGGGATGTTGGGTATGTATTGAGGAGTGTTGGATGGGTGTTGGGGAGTGTCAGGTGGGTGTTGGGGAGTGTCTTTCTATCCCCTCTTCTCTCTCTTGCTCAATCATTAGGATTCTCTATTTTCGCCTATGCTGACGATATACAGCTGCTTTACCCGATTAACACTTCAAACCCTTTAGATATTACTGATCTAAATACTAAACTGGATATCTTAAGCGATTGGCTCTTCTCTAATAAACTCTCACTCAACGTCGACAAATCCTGTGGTCTCCTTCTCCCCATTAAAAAATCTGAAATATTACCAGGAACAATTTACATCAAATCCACACCTATACGTATGGATACTAAAATAAAATTATTAGGCGTCACCTTAGATAGCGAACTTACATTTCATGACCACATAAGTTCTGTTGTAAAAACTTGTTTCTTCAAATTACGTATCATTCGTTCCCTCAGATCTATTTTAACTACTGACTCGATTAATACCTTAATTCATTCCTTAGTCATCTCCCACTTAGACTATTGTAATTCTCTTTTAAATGGACTCCCCCAAAAAGAACTTCGACGGTTGCAACTCATTCAAAATACCGCAATCAAACTCATTTACAGAATTGGTAAGTTCGAACACGTCACTCCTCTTCTTAAAGAGGCTCATTGGCTCCCAGTCACCCATCGGATAATTTATAAAATCATACTGCTTACTTTTAAAATTAAACATTCTCACCTGCCCCTATTTCTAGATAAACTATTAATCCCCCAAAGTTCTTCTCGTTCCTTAAGATCAACTGATCAAAAACTGCTTTTCATTCCTTCTTTAAAAGAATCCTACTACACTAGGAATACTAACTTTGCTGTAACTGCCCCCACATTATGGAACTCTCTCCCTCAATTTCTTCGGGATGAAATCCAATTACCAAAATTTAAGACTAATCTTAAAACTTATCTATTTCAAGATGCCTTTGCCAAATCTTAATCTTTTCTTGGTTCACTTGTTGATCTCTTTCTCAGCGCATATCTCTCATACCACGCACCCTTACCCCTCGTGTTATATCCCTTCCCTCTATCTCATTTCTTCTAAGATTATGTAACTTTTCCCTTCCTCCCCACTCATCCTCACTGTCAGGTCTGTCCATATGTTTTATATGTTTTTTCTTTTTTTTTTTCTTTCTAATACACCATTAAATAATTCTTCCTTTCCTATTTCAAATTTTATTGTTAACCGGTCAGATATTTGTTTTATGATCGGGATATTAAAAACCAATAAACTTGAAACTTGTCAGATGTGTGCTGGGAATGTCAGATGGGTATTGGCGAGTGTCCAGTATTTCAGAGGATTGACAGGGCTGACGGCAGGAGGGAGTGGGCATCGCTACTGCCAATTGGATGTGGAGGGATGTCAGGAGTATCAGGGGTTTGTGGGATCAATGGGGTTGGCGGAATAAGAGAGTGGGCATCCCTCTTGTCACTGATAGTGTCGGGGGGGGGGGGGGTTCTGTGGTGGCGGTGGGAGGGAGTTATCATTCCTCCTACCACAGACAGGTGGGGGTCAGGGGGTATCGGCGGAAGTAATGAGCATCCCTCCTGCTTGCACCTTCTTGCACCCGTGACAGATGCCTATAGTGTAAGTGGCCCGCCTCGGGTTGCTGTTTTGTTTTTGTTTTTTTTAGAAAATGTGCATCCCGATTCACTGGTTAGACAGAGGTAAGATGCCTACTGCTGCCTATAATCAGGATGCCTTTTTATAGAATTTGCCCCTAAGTCTACAATGGCAAGTCTACAGTGGCAAATTTTGATCCTTATTTTTTTGCATTATTTGCAGTCCAGATTGACTTATTTTGGATATTATCTGCCATCATCCACTAGGTTGCAATGTTACTATGGGCCAGATTTATCATAAGATGCTGCTAAATTACCACACATTATGCAATGGGACATATTTTCTAATAATGCATGTTAATTGTATTAGAGCACTCTAATGTGATAACACAGTTTGGCAATTCTTGCCTTATGAGTAGTGTTAAAGATCATGTGCTACAATATAACTACAGTTGGCCTTTACCATATTTTATTGCATCTGCATTGAGCACCTTCAAAGTCAGCTTTAAAATATGGCCATAAGTAGTCAGTGACTCAGATATTTGGGGAGGCTAAAATGAGGTGGGGTGGGGCTAGGGTACGAAGGTATGGGTTGTGGCAGTCCAAGTTAAAATCCTTGTGGATGTGTTGTCCCGCTGTCTCTTTCCTCCCTCTCTATCCAGCATCGCCTGTCTCGCTCCCCTCCCCCCCCAAAAAAAAAGTCCTTCTCTCTCTTTCCTCCCATCAGTCTCATCCCTCACCATTGTCCTGTCTCATCCCCTCACTCCATAATCGCCTCAACTCATTCTCTCCCTACAACCCTCCTTCACTCACTGGGAGGAGTGTGTGGCGCAGTGGTTGAAGCTACAACCTCAGCACCCTGGGGTTGTGAGTTCAAACCCCGCGCTGCTCCTTGTGACCCTGGGCAAGTCACTTAATCCTCCATAGCCTCAGGTACATTAGCTAGATTGTGAGCCCACTGGGATAGATAGGGAAAATGATTGAGTACCTGATTGTAAAACCGCTTAGATAACCTTGATAGGTGATATATAAAATCCTAATAAAACTTGATACTTCCATCAGGTTTCTGACTGCTCAAGTCTGCAATGCAAAGAACTTCTTGCTGCTGTCTCTCCTATTCCAGAGGCTGCAAAGAAAATTAAATCACGCATGGAGCCAGAGCCCTGTGCGCACTGCTGATGGCTCTGCTCGTTCCCTTCTTCTTCTCCCTCCCCCACGGTGTAGTCTCCTGTTTCAAGGAGGGAGGAGATGGCGGGAGACAAGAAGAGCCAGCATCAGCGCACACAGGGCTCTGGCTCCACACATGATTTTTATTTGCAGTCTGGTGGTAGGGAAGAGAAGATCATTCTCCCTATTTGCTTTTGCTGATGTGGACTCATAAAGTGAGGGGAAGCTAGTGTTTGCGGCTGGGGAGGCTCTTATACAGGGTGCCTGCGAATAAGGCACATGTTCAAATGTGTTTGTTTCCAGAAACTCTGGATGCTGTGAATGTTTTCTTGACATTCTGCTGCACCATTACAAACATATTTAATAGTAAACACACTTTCAGTTGGATAATTACTCGAAACAGGTTTCCAAGACGCCGGTAAGCCACCTGTTCAAATACAGCTAGAAAACATTTGGGCCATGTTTCTGTATTATTGGCAATCAGCCTTACCTCTGCAATAGAAATTCTGACAACTCTATACCTACATTGTTCTTTAAAATGAAATGTGGTTCGATTCATAAATTCAATATCCTATATTATAAAGCGAGCAATAATTGTATGGTTGTATATATGCAAGTAAATTTTATCTCAAAACGGCCCTAAGGATTTTCATGAAATGGGTGAATCTAGGGTTTTCGGGTGTGCAATTTAGCAAAATTCATTTGTGGGAGTCATTTAGGGAATTCTCTGATGTTCCCACCTCCCCCTGCAGCCCATTGGTCAGACATTCCTAATAAAGTTTAGATGTTTAGCCAGCCAATAGGCTGCAGGGAAAAGCGGGACTGAAGGTGAGCTTTAATTGACTAGGCATAAGCTTTGTTTCTGAGGGTTCCTCTTCCAAGAACTTATTATTTCTTGCGCTAAACATTTGAGCAGAATTTTTCATTATATAGCATAGGTCAACAAAAAAAACCCACCTTTTTCTTAGTGCCTTGGTTCTTTTTTTTTTAATCTGTTCCTGGGGTTATTTTGGGGCGCTGATTCAGAAAATTGCATTGCATCAGCTCTGGTTTCCTATTTAAATTATTTACTGCTATTTAAAAGATTTCTTCGGCAGAATCGGGTTGTCTTAACAAGCTTTCTTTTTTGAATGGGAAATTAATGTATTTAAGTTACCCACAATTTTTATTGTGTATAATGATCTTTATTTCACAACTATTTGTCTACTTCCTTTCCTATAAAGCACACTGGCATAAAAATGTAAAGCTCAAATGACAAAATTGCCTTTGTTCTATTATATTACATAATTATGTGCAAAAAATTTAGATGGTAAACATGGTTTCTTTAGACTACATAAATTTTTATTTCAAAGGTTTCTCAAACTGATCTGTTTAAAATAGTTGCACATAGATTTTGGGCTCCTTTTACGAAGGTACGCTAGCGGTTTTAGCGCACATACCGGATTAGCACGTGCTAGCTGAAAATCTACTGCCTGCTCAAAAGGAGGCGGTAGTGGCTAACACGTGTATCAATTTAGCACATGCTATTCCACGCATTAAGGCCTTAGCACGCCTTTGTAAAAGGAGTCCTTAAATTCTAACGGGTTTTATAGCTTTGTCTGTTACCTGGTTTGTGTTTTTGCATACAAGTTAGCAGCTATTATGAGAGTGTTTACATATTTCCAACTGTAGTTTTACATCCAAAACATTGGATTGTAAAAAGTAAGTAACTGTATAATAGTTATGATCATATAGGAGGAGTGTATATATTTCTACTCATATCATTTCATTTTTGCAGATCGAACACTGTAGAGGTTATGGCAACTTCAAGATGGAGCTGCTTGAATCATCGCAATGTATTTTGCTATATTTGTGGGGAGTACACACTGAAAGCAACCTATTTCTAAGTTTGTAAGAAGAGCATTTGTGCCAGTGGACAAATGGAAAGAGAAGCTGCCTGAAATTTGGAGTGCCAAAAAACTACTTCGATGACTGTTATTTATGTATTGTTAATATCATAGGCATCAATTGAAACAGAAGACCTGTTCTGCACTCAGATCTTGTACCCATTACACCTTTCCATGAACTACTACAGCTCTCAGAGGATGAGTCTTGCATGTCTGATATTGCACAAAGTAAAGAAAGTGGAGGCAGAGACAGTGATTTGCAAACAACTTCACATAGTGAATGTTTTGACCGGAATGAACTGAGTGATCTGATCAGGGACTTAAATCTTTCCGAGTCTTCTGAATTGCTTGCCTCCAGACTAAAGGAAAAGAATGTACATCAGCCTGGAATGAAATTACATTTTATTGAAGGAGAGAAAAGGACTTGCTGCCATTCTTTACCAAAGACAACTTAGTATTCTGCAATGACATCGGAAACCTCTGAAGATAATGGGTCTTTCAGACTATAACCCAAGTGAGTGATGTCTTTTCATCGACAGTTCAAAACGTAGTTTGAAATGTGTTATTTTAAATAATGGCAACAAATATGGTTCTATTCCAATTGGTCACTCCACCAGGATGAAAGAAGAGTACAAGGCCATCTCTTTAGTCTTGAAAAAGATAAATTACCAAGAACATCAATGGGTAATTTCTGTAGACTTGAAGATGGTTAATTTTCTTCTTAGTCAACAAAGTAGCTACACAAAGTATCCTTGTTTTTTATGCCTAGTAGAGCCAAACATGAACATTGGGCAAAAAAGATTGGCCTCTGAGGGAATATGTGGTGTTTGGAGGACAAAATGTAATCAATGAACCATTGGTAGCGTGAGTTAGAATCATACTGCTACCACTACATATAAAGCTAGGCCTGATTAAACAATTTGTAAAACATAGTAACATAGTAGATGACGGCAGATAAAGACCCGAATGGTCCATTCAGTCTGCCCAAACAGATTCAATTAAAATTTTTTCTTCTTAGCTATTTCTGGGCAAGAATCCAAAGCTCTACCCAGTACTGTGCTTGGGTTCCAACTGCCAAAATTTCCGTCAAAACCTACTCCAGCCCAAGGCTTTGAATAAAGACGGTTCATTCATTGAATACATGGAGGGGCATAATTAAACAAACATCTAAGTCCAATTCAGATGTATAGCGCTAGATGCCCAAAGTCGGCAGTGGAAAAATGCCTATTTTTGAAAAATACATCTAGAATATATATATTTTTTTTAAATCATCTATCTGGACGTCCAAGCTATTGTTCGTCCAGACCACCAGAATGTCCATCTTTATACCACATTTTCAAGCAAAATTTTGTCCAAGTCCCAAATGCCCAGAACAAGATCATATGGACATAGGAGGGGCCAATCTTATAATGGACTGGCCATCCAGAAATGGCAATAGAGCAGTGGGGACATTTTAGAAGGCACTGCTGTGAACTTTACAAAAAGGGTGCCAAATAAACATCTCAACAGAACTCCCTTATAGGTTATGGTGAGCCCCCCAAAATACCCCCAAAACCTACTATACCAATCTGTCTACAACCCCAAGGTGACACCTACATGGCAGTAGAGCAGGGTTTAGGGGAGGGGGGTTTGGTGGGACACATCTTCAACCATAGATGCAGTGGTTAGACTGGCTTATTGGCCTGGGTCCTCCTTTCTATAGTTCACTAGCCCATCCCCCAGGCTATTTAAGACACTTGTGTGCAGCTCTACTAGGCTTTCCTTCAGATTGCTTGACCAGTCACTGGTGCTGAGCCAGTTGGACTATTGCAATATAGTGCTCTTGGGGGGCATCCAAAATAATTTTTCAAGGTTAAGAATAGTCCAGAATCATGCAGTTCACTTGATTTTTGGCTTGAGGAAGTATGATCATGTTGGCCCCTTTTACCGAGAATTGCATTGGTTGCCCGTTGAGGCCCACATTAAATTCAAGTTTGGGTGTTTTTGTTATAAAGTTATTTTTGGTATGACTTCCACTTATCTTCTTGATTCATTCTCCATTGTTGGATCCAAATATCAGCGTAGTACTCATGGCTTGTTCAGTTTTCCATCAACTAAAGGATGTCGGTACAAAAAATGTCATCACTGTTTGCTTGCCTACCAAGTGGCTCTCTGGGATAGGGAACTAAAACCTCTACTACTTGGTTCTGAGTTTTACTATGATTTTAAAAAGCAATTGAAAACTTTTCTGTTTAGTACCTAACTAAACTGATCCTTTTATATGCTATTTGAAATTTATGTAAAAGTCCCGTAACACATCCAGAAAATCAGCATGATTGGACGACCTGTCTTTTAGGTTGTTCAAGTACTGACTTGGGTGGTTTTTAGACGTGTTTAAGTTTTGATTATGAGCCTCCATAATGCATATGTTACCTGGACTTACCATGGAAAAACTGAAGGCAGGAATTTTCAATGGTCCACAGATCAGACAACTTATAAACGACCCACATTTCATAGCATCAATGAATGAAATCGAATCATGTGTCTGGTCTTCATTTGTTCCTGTTGTGAAAAACTTTCTTGGCAACAAGAAGGCAGATAACTACACACAGTTAGTAGAGGATATGCTCTTTCATGTCAACAGGCTTGGCTGTTAACATGAGTGTTAAAGTCCATTATCTGTACAGTCATTTAGATCGCTTTCTAGAGAACTTTGATAACTTAAGCGAAGAGTAAGGTGAAAGATTTCACCAAGACATAAAAACAGTGGAAGCCAGATACCAAGGAAGATGGGATGCACACATGATGGCAGACTATTGTTGGAATCTTATGCAGGATTGTCCTGGCAGATCCCACTCTCGGAAGTCTTACAAAAGGAGCTTCTTGTGTGTCGAATGACTGGAAAGTTTGTATCATAAACTCGTGCTTTTGGTATGAAATAAGTAGATTTTCATGTTGCATACTTTTCTTTTAATTTTCAATATGTTTCCTTTAAGCTTAAAAGATATTAATTTAAACACTATATTAAAATTGCCTGGTTTTTTAATGGGTGAGCAGAGTGAAGAGTGGTAAATGGCACATGTTCTGTATCTCAGAAACTAGAGCTGATAGGAGAAAACTGGTGCCATTTTTGGAATCAGCAAGTCAAATATATCCAGAAACAGGTCTAATATTTGGGGCACCAAAATGAGTGTTGGCCAGTGTAATTAATGTTTCTGGCAGTAAGTAGTAGGTTATGTTAAGGTTAAATATTAATACTGAGCACTATATCCTATTTTAATACCTAAAGGAATAATTTGACAGGAATGCTCAATGAAAATAGAACAAATTAACATCTTTGATAAATATGCATTAGCACGTATTTCTGCGCATTATACAGGCAGATTTTAATCTTGACATTTTGAATGTAATCTTAGCAATTTTTGAGGAGATGTTGTCACATTGAACTTTTCCAACCTTTTCTATTGCTGCGCATTTTTCATAACATAAACTTTCACAGGCAAAATAAGAATAATCCTCCGAGAAAGAAATATCTAAGACTGTCTAGGCTGGCAGCCAGTTCTTTGTCAACAGTATATGAATGATTTTCATATTATGTTTTTCTCGGGGTAGTTCTGAAGTAAACATATGACTAATGAGGAAGTAATTAATACACTGAAGACCAGCCATTCAGCCTAGGGAAACCTTATGTTAGAAAATAGAGTTTCCCAATAATTAATGGCAATGGCATTCAATTAACCAGCTTAGAAATGGATAGTCTTTACAGCACTCAGGAACTCAGGCAGGCACTTTTTTGCTCATGGACAATTTCTCTATTTGGAAAGTTTATTGCTTAGCTGGGACCACTTAAAGCAGTGGTTCCCAACCCTATCCAGGAGGAATACCAGCCCGTCAAGTTTTCAGGCTAGCCCTAATGAATATGCATGGGGCAGATTTGCATGCCTGTCACCTCCATTATACTGTTTGGAAATCTCTCTCATGCATATTCATTAGGGCTAGCCCCAAAACCCGACTGGCTGGTGGTCCTCCAGGACAGGGTTGGGAACCACTGATTTAAAGTGTCACAGAGGCTGGCCAGGGGGCATCTGCTTTCAGTGGAGGAGAGGTGCGGGCAGAGTGATGGTTTCAGTTTTGATTTTGGTTCCGAATCCAGCCAAAACCAAGTGGCAAATTTGGGCCAAAGGTTTGGTGTCAGCCTAAACTGGAAGCCTCGATTTTGGTTGCCCTCTGATGAGAATCTTTCTGTGCAGGGCTATTGAGATGGGATGGGAGTTTAAGGGTACCTCTTATTGTGCAATATTTTAGATTTTATGGTTATTTATTTGAATGTTTTTTGCTTTGTAGGAGATTATGTGGCCTATTTACAAAAGCACAACAAAATACCCTTAAACATGACATTTAGACTACATTATTAGTGTGACATCATGTGTAAAAGTATGGGTGCTATAAAAACCCCAGATAATGTGATCCATTCTATGTTTAATTAGGTTGTGTTATTTTATAGAAGGCTACATTATCTCATTGCTGACTTCTGACTTAGTCGAGTGATTTTCCATTTCTTGCATTCCGTTAGAAAAATATGAAACGAAAAAAGTGGAAAATTGCTGAACTTAGGGCTCCTTTTACTAGGGTGCACTAGCATTTTTAGCGCATGCAGGAAATTACTGCATGCTACACCACACGCTACGCTTCTATAACTAACACTAGCTCAATGCTGGTGTTAAGGTCTAATGCGCGCGGTAATGTAGCGCGCGCTATTCTGCGCATTAAAGCCCTAGCACACCTTAGTAAAAAGAGCCCTATGTGTATAGACCTTGATGTAGACTGCCCCAACTGGGTTGGCTAGACTGAGAACTTTTCAGTGACCCCTCGTATACACCCCCCCCATATCACTTGATATTTAAAGTGATTTAAATGGGTAAAAAAAGCTCCTGCCCACTTAAATTGCCTGCGGTCAACTAACCAATGATATTCATCAGCACTTAACTGGGCAGTGCCGCTCAGTGGCGTAGCAAGAGTGAGCAGCACCCTTCTCCCGCCCTCTTCCCTGCCCCATGCTCTTTCCCTGCCTGCCCTGCTGCACGCGTACAACCCTTTCTCTACTTCGTACCTCTTTCAACTTCCCTGGCACGAGAAGCATTACCAACTCACTACTGCGTTAGCTCTCCCTCAGGCGAAGGACCTGGATGTCACATCAGAGGGAGAGTCGACGCTGGTGCGAGCAACAGGTTGGAGATGCTGCATGTGCCAGCGAAGAGATAGAGGTACTGCTGGGGGGAAGTGAAGGCGCGCGTGTCGAGGGGAAGTAGTGGGGGGGGGGGGGCAAAGAGGAAGAGGGGTGCCATCACCGTCACCAAGACAGCGCCTGGGGTGGACTATCCCCCTTACTACACCACTGATGCCGCTCAATATTGGCACAAAGGACCTGATTCTTTAAACAGCGCCTAATGGCCGGTCGTCATGGTTGTCAATCAATTGCATGGTGCCATTTATAGAGTCATCCCAGCGGCGCCTAAACAAGCTTAGACATCACTAGACGATCTAGTGGTAGGCGCCATCATATTAGGTGTCTAATATACCAGCACCTAACACAGACACCTAGCGATGCCTAAGTCAACAATGCCAGGGATTCAAGACAAGGTTGGACAAGTTCTTGCTGAACCAGAACATAGAAACATAGAAACATAGAAATTGACGGCAGAAAAGGGCTATAGCCCATCGAGTCTGCCCATACCAATGACCCACTCCCTGACTTTTACTCCCCTATAGATCCCACGTGAATATCCCATTTTCTCTTAAAATCTGTCATGCTATTGGCCTCAATCACCTGCTGAGGCAGCTCGTTCCAATGATCGACCATCCTTTCGGTGAAGAAATACTTCCTAGCATCACCTTGAAATTTCCCTCCCCTGATTTTCAGCGAGTGTCCTCTGGTTACCGAGGGCCCTGCAAGACTAAAGATATCATCTTTCACCTCTATACGCCCCTTGATATACTTAAAGGTCTCAATCATGTCCCCCCTCTCTCTTCGCTCCTCCAGTGAGTACATCCGCAGTTTTTTTAGCCTTTCTTCATACGTGAGATCCCTGAGCCCCAAGACCTTCCTGGTAGCCATTCGCTGAACCGATTCAATTCTCAACACATCTTTCCGGTAGTGTGGTCTCCAGAATTGAACACAATACTCGAGATGAGGTCTCACCATGGATCTGTACAGTGGCATTATGACTTCAGGTTTTCTGCTGACAAAACCCCTACGGATGCAGCCCATCATTTGTCTTGCCCTGGACGAAGCCTTCTCCACCTGATTGGCAGCCTTCATATCATCGCTAATGATCACTCCTAAATCATGTTCTATCGTGGTCCTGGACAAGGTTTCACCATTTAGTGTGTAAGTTCTGTGTGGATTTTTTTTGCCTAGGTGCATTACTTTACATTTTTTTAGCATTGAAGCCTAGCTGCCAAGTTGATGACCACTGTTCCAGCTGCCGTAGGTCCTGCGTCATAAAGTCAGGCACACTGCTTTTGCCTACTATGTTGCATAGTTTGGCATCGTCGGCAAACAGTGATACTTTTCCTCTAAGCCCTTGGGTTAAATCTCCTATGAATAAATTGAATAGAATCGGCCCTAAGACAAACGCAGGTAGGGCTGGTCTCGGTTAGGGCACAGGTCTTTGACCTGGGGACCGCCGCGTGAGCGGACTGCTGGGCGCGATGGACCGCTGGTCTGACCCAGCAGCAGCAATTCTTATGTTTTTATGTTCTTATGCCTATTCTCTGCCCCTAACCTGCCTATTTTTCAGGTAGATGTCATTAGGCAGTCTGCATTTCCACATTTTTATAATTTTTAATATAATTTTATTAATTTGGACGTTATAGGATATTATGTATTAGAAATATTATTTCTTTTCCTTTTCTTTTCTTTTCTATTTAAATGGAGTTCATGTAAACTGCTTTGATCCTTTTTAGCTGTATATGCGGTATATAAAGATTTTAATAAACATAAACATCTAGACTTAGGCATTGCTTGGCATTGCACGGTATCCCACGTGAAACTTAATTTTTAAAATCAGTTTTTAATGAGGTGGTCAATTACCATGCCAATTAAACCAATTAAAAACAATTATGTTTTGCACAAAATTCAGTTAGCCATCACTGATTAGGGCACCTAGTGGCGTCTAACCTAGGCAACATTCAGACCCTGATTCTTCCCTCTCTCCTTAAAGAATGGCATGGGGTTGGTTTCCCGCGGTTATCCGTGGGGACAGCGATAGTGACAAATTTTGTCACCGTGTCATTCTCCTCTACTGCTAACTACCGACTCCACCCCTTCTGCCTAGCTGCACTGTATGTCAGGTCACATCTCTGCTGGTATTCAAATCCAGGCTCAGCACCCACTTTTTCGAAGCTGCATTTTAGGTCCTAACCCTTCCAACTTGCAATATGCACATCTGTTTCTCATTCCCTCTCTAGCCCCTACCCTCTCTACTTCTTCATCCCTTTGTACTTCCCTTCATAATCAGCATGTATTGATCTATCCTGTGTCCTGGGTGTCTGTCATAATTAGATTGTAAGCTCTTCCGAGCAGGGATCGTCTCGTGTGTTTAATGCACAGCACTGCATGCATCTGGTAGCGCTATAGAAATAATAAGTAGTAGTAAATATGGTCTTGTATCCTTTTCGTCCTTCTTCCCTCCCTGCTGATGAGGTAGTCATTATCCCATGAATTACTTCACAGTCTAGTAACGATTGTGTTCACATCTACTTAGAAGAGCACATAATTACCATCCTTTTTACAATTTGATTATATCCAACCAACTTTCTACATACTAATAAATCCCTTTGCATCAGGCAGCATTGTTTACAGCAACAAACAGGACAATCGCGCGCCAGATACCAGCGCACTGACAATCGAGCACTGACAATTTGGCGCAAGACACAAGCGATCTATGGGAAAACTTAGTTTTAAAGAGCTCCGACAGGGGGCGTGGGGGGGAACCCCCCCACACACACTTTACTGCATACTGTTCGCGCTGCCGTTGGGGTGTGTGTGTGGGAGGGCAACCTCCCACATTATAGAGAAAATTAAACTTTTCCCGAAAAAAATCGTAAAAAGTTCCGTTTTCTCTATAAAGTAAAGTGGGGGTTTCCCACTCACACCCCGCTTCGGAGCTCTTTAAAACTAAGTTTTCCCGCGGCGCGCTGGTGTCTTGCGCTGAATTGTCTGCCCTCCATTGTCGGCGCGCTGGTGTCTTGCGCACGACTGACTATGAACCAAATGCACAATAGTTGCCATTTTATTGGATAGAAGAATAATATTCAGGAATGCACCAAGAGTCCGTAATATACCATGTCTATTTAATAATGGCATCGGTGCTGAAGGGCAGATGTGGAGGTCAATTTAAGAAATGCTGAAGGAACAGTCTCTCTTTCTAGAGTATCCAAGAACAGATGAGATATTGCAATGGATTAAAACTATTTTTAAAGGAGGTCGTCAGTGATTACATTTGAATATTTAGTAATACAGTATGTTTAGAATAAGGGAGGGTGAACTTTATGTATTTGTAAATAAGTCTTCTTGTGCTGTTTGGGTTGTTTTGTAAACCACAGAGAGAAAGTTCTAACTTGGATAAGTTATATAACAATTGTGGGTTATTTTTAAGATCAAAAACGTTATGATGTATTTCTGGTCATGTAATACGAGAACAAAAACACAATGTCATAAAATATCAAACCTGCTGAACAATGAGAGAAACCCTTAATTTCCCATCCCAGCCCTGCACAGAAAGATTCTCATTAGAGGACATCCAAAATTGAGGCTTCCAGTTTAGGCTGACACCAAACCTGTGGCCAAAATTTGCCACTTGATTTTGGCCAGAACCAAAGTCAAAACTGAAACCATCACTTTGCCCTCACCTCTCCCCCCCCCCTGAAAGCACATGCCTCCAGGCCAGCATCTCCCCTTGTCTGCCTGAGAAACTTCCTAGCCCCCTACTTGTCTTGTTTTTTCCATTGATTAGATTATAAGCTCTACTGATCAGGGACTATCTCTTGCATGTTTTCAAGTTTATTAAAAATTTGATAAAACGCTAATCATAAATTCTAATTCTTTAAAAAAAAACCTTAAATTCTCTCTCTTGTGTACAGATACAAAGAAGGGGATTGGAAATAAGAAGTGGGTTTAGAAGATTGGGAATTTTGATGCATCTGTGTTTAACACTATTCTTAAATTTAAAAATAATTATCATGCATTTCATGAGGTGTTTTTTTTTTTTAAATTAGCAGTATAGCTTCAGAATAATGATATAATATTCTAAATATTCTTTTTTTTAAAAAAAAAACCCCTCCTATTTTTCTACTGCTGTTAGCAAGGGTCCAAGTATTTCTGTTCTTTTCTCCCTCATTCTCCCCATCTTTCTCTTATCAGTTTTCATTTCCCTCTGTCTAGTGGCATTTCTACCTGCTTCTCCATAGCATTTCTCATATCTTTCAGTTCCCAAGTCTATGCTATCCTATTCCCTCAACTCTTATCTTCCCAATTCCTTTCTTTATTACTACTACTATACTTTTAAAACCAATAGGAGAAAATTTTTTTTCAATCGGATAATAGTTATGCTGTGGAATCCTTTGCCAGAGGATGTGGTAAGAGCGGATAGCGTAGCTGGTTTTAAGAAAGGTTTGGACAAGTTTCTGGAGGAAAAGTCCATAGTCTGTTATTGAGAAAGACATGGGGGAAGCCACTGCTTGCCCTGGATCGGTAGCATGGAATATTGCTACTTCTTGGATTGGCCACCATGAGAACGGGCTATTGGGCTTGATGGACGATTGGTCTGACCCAGTAAGGCTATTTTATGTTTCTATAGTGTTTTGCAGTGCTGTGCAGAGTCACAAAGACAGTTCCCGTATGAAAGAGCTTGCAATCTAAACAGATAAGACAAACAGGATGTCATGGATACATTAGGGGAACAGTTAATCTGCTGGCTAAATTGGTGGGAAGTGGGGAGTAGGGTTATGGATTGAAGGCTATATCAAAAAGGTGGGTTTTCAGTCTGCTTTTAAACAAGGGAAGGGGCTTAGCAGACAAACACAGGTAATTTATTCCAGGCATAGTGTGCAGCTAGATGAAAGGAACAAAGTCTGGAGTTGGCATTGGAAGAGAAGGGTACAGCTAAGATCAGCTTATCTGAGGAACAGAGTTCTCTGGGAGGTGTATAAAGAGAGAGAAGAGAGAAGAGAGGAGAGATATTGAGGGGCAGCAGAATGAACACACTTGAAGGTCAGCAATAAGAGCTTGAACTCTATGTGAAGGCAAATAGGGAGCCAATGAAGTGATTTAAGGAGAGGGGTGACATGAGTTTAGCAAGGTTGTACAGCAGAGTTTTGCACAGATTGCAGGGGGAGAGGTGGCACTGCGGGAGACCAGTTAGAAGTAGATTGCAGTAATCTAAGCGTGAGGTTACGAGAGTATGGACAAGGGTCTGGATAGTGTGCTCAGAGAGGAAGGGGTGAATTTTGGTGATGTTGTAGAGATAGAAGTGATGGGCCCTAGCAGTTTGTTGGATGTGCACAGAAAATGAGAGGTCAGAATCGATGACAACTCCAAGGTTGAGGGAAGAGGGAGAGATGATGGCTTGGGGGAGGGAGACAGGAGGGAAGGAAGGGAGAGAGAAAGATGCTGGCCCTAGGGGGTGGGGAATATAGGTTACACAGAAGAGTTATGAGGGGGTGCTGAAAAGTTCTCAGCCCAACCAACTTCCTGAAATTCTGAGTGTTATTTTACCACTATAGCTGAAAAGAGTGTTATTTTATTTTTCATAGTGCCAATTTGCAGAATTGTAATGCTATGGGTTTTTTTTAACATTATTTCAAGTCACTGATTGAACCATGTCAATGAAAAGTGTGGAATTTTTCAAGTGTGGAACTCTGAGGCGACATGAAGCTCCTGTTCCTGCAGAAGAAAACTCCATAGGAAATCCATGAATATTTGTTGCAAACATTGAGTGACGAATGCCCTCATACTCCACAGTGATAAGGTGATATACAAGTGCTCAGCATGGAGATTTGGGGACCAAAATGCAGCAAGGTCTGGGAGGCCTCAAACAGTCAACTCCTGAAATTGTTGCCCATGATCATGAGCTGATTTTAGCAGATTGGCGAATATTGACTTAAACAATTGCTGAGACACTACAGATATAATAATAATAATTTTATTTTTTATATACCGCCTAACCAGGAATGGTTCTAGGCGGTTCACAACAAATAAAAACTGATCATACAGCGAAGAATACAATTTAAAATGGAAATACATTCTATATAATGAAAGCTTACCGGCGCATGCGCTGTTAAAACAGCGTGATCCCTGCCGTTGTGGTGTGTGATCCGTGGCAGTGTTCCATTTTAGAACCCGGCGGCAGGGAACCTTCTGGCCACTCCCCTCCTCCCACCCTCACTCACCAACTGCTGCTGCGAGGAAGCGCAGGCAAGCTCTCTCCCTGCCCACGTCCTCGGCAGGGAACACACCTCCCGCCCTCGTTCACAGCTACCGCTGCCACCGCCACCGCTGATCCTCCTCTTCAGAGCAGCCTGCGATCGTGACCGGCTTTAAAGAACCTCGCAGGCCGCTCTCCAACCTCAGTAGCACGTTCCCTCTGATAAATGGGATCGTTTCAGAGGGAACGTGCTACCGAGTTGGAGAGTGGCCTGTGAGGTTCGCTATAGCCGGCCACCACGATTGCAGGTTGCTTTGAAGAGGAGCAGGCCAGAAGACGCAGGGTTGGAGGGAGGGTAAGAAGGGGATCAATACAGAGGGCCAGGGGGAGAGGGAAAGGGGGCTGCTTTGAGGGGAGGGGTGTGCTGGGGGGAGACAGAAGGGGCCATGGAGAAATAGGGAGAGGGGAAGGGGGCTGCTTTGGGGGGGAGGTGTGCTGGGGACAGACAGCTTTGCTCTGGGGGGAAGACAGAAGGGGCCATGGAGAGACAGGGAGAGGGAAAGGGGGCTGCTTTGGTGGGAGGGGTGTGCTGGGGGAGACAGAAGGGGCCATGGAGAGACAGGGAGAGGGGAAGGGGGCTGCTTTGGGGGGAGGTGTGCTGGGGACAGACAGCTTTGCTCTGGGGGGAAGACAGAAGGGGCCATGGAGAGACAGGGAGAGGGAAAGGGGGCTGCTTTGGTGGGAGGGGTGTGCTGGGGGAGACAGAAGGGGCCATGGAGAGACAGGGAGAGGGGAAGGGGGCTGCTTTGGGGGGAGGTGTGCTGGGGACAGACAGCTTTGCTCTGGGGGGAAGACAGAAGGGGCCATGGAGAGACAGGGAGAGGGAAAGGGGGCTGCTTTGAGGGGAGGGTTGTGCTGGGGGCAGATAGCTTTGCTCAGGGGGGAGGGGGAAGACAGAAGGACACAGACAGCGGCCAAGGAGAGAGAGATAAAGAAATAGACAGACAGACACATCTATTCTAACACCCATTAATATAACGGGCTTAAAGACTAGTCAGATAATAAAACATAAGAAAAGCATAAAATGTGTTGGGTGTAAAATTCATGAGCAGCTGTCAGCCAAAAATTTGAATGTTAACGAGAAATGACATTGAGTGGACACTTTCAAGTTGATTTTGCAGCATTTTCAGTAAGCTGGTGCCAACGTTTTGGAACGACTAGTTACTGTTGATGAAACAAGGTTATACCACTATGAGCCTGAGACAAAACAACAGTCCATGCAATGGTAGCACTCAGGTTCTCCAAGGCCAAGGGCATTCACGACCCAAGAGTCAGCAGGAAGTATCATGGCCACAGTGTTTTGGAATGACTGACTATCTTCCAAGGGCCAAACAGATAATGCAGAATCCAACTGTAATCTGCTGTGCCAATTAAAGGAGGAATTAAAAGAAAAAAGGAGAGGGAAGCTGTGGAAAGGAGTACTCTTTTTGCTATCAAATGCACCTGCTCACAAGGCTGGTAAAACAATGGACATTTTGACGCAGTTGAGGTTTCAGTGCATAAACTATCTACCCTACTTACCAGATCTTGCTCCATCTGACTATTTTCTGTTTCCAAACCTTAAAAAGAGTTTGAAAGGGCAACAATTTTCGAGTGATTTGGAGGTGATAGCAGCAGTGGAGCAGTATCTCAGTGACCAGACATCAGAGTATTTTTTGAAAAAGTTACAGAAACTTCAGATATGATGTGCCAAGTGTGTTGAACTTAGGGGTGAATATGTGGAATAACTTGTAAGTTTCATGTCTCTGCATCATTCCCTTCTTGGTTAGGTTGAGAACGTTTCAGCACTCCCTCATATGCTGGCTAGGGCAAGAATAGGGACACAGAGATGGGAGATGCTCAACAAACATGATGGAAAGAGGAAGATAGGGGCAAGGACATAAGGGTGATGCTGGGGAGGATAGAGAGGAATACAGAGAAAAGATGGATGGTGGATATGGAAAGAAGAGATGTACCAAATGGACAAGGACAATCTGACAAGGTAGTTAAAAGAAGACAGAGAAGAGCAGAAACCAGAGACTTGGATCAACACACATTGGGAAAAACAGTGATCTGACAACAAAAATAGAAATAAGTATTTTATTTTCTAGTTATCAATTAGAATGCGTCAGTTTTTGGGAATGTGCATCTGCCAGAACTTATTTTAGATATAGCTTGGACTCAGAAGAACTATCTCACTCATTAGCCTTCAATCTCCAGCATAGTGGCGGTAAATATCCAGCTTTGAGATGGGCAGCTCTTGGCATTTCTGGGTAATTAGCATGGGTTCACTTACCACCTCCTCAAAAGGAGAACATAAGAACATAAGAATTGCCATCTCCGGATCAGACCCTAGGTCCATCAAGTCCGGTGTTCCGCACACGCGGACGCCCTGCCAGTTGTACCTTGGCATAGTTTTAGTCCCCTTATCACTGTATGCTTCTCAAGGGAGATGTGCATCTAATTTACCCTTACCCGTATCACTCTATGCCACTCTTAAGGAGATGTTCAATCTACAAATATAGCCAAAATATACACTTACTTAAGGCTATGAAGCCACCTTGTATATAATTTTAGAATTTTTTAGACGTTTTTTAACCCGACCCTCAGTGGCACCACTCAGGACTCAAACTTCTCATTGTCCTGAGCTTTATGTGTCTGCTCGTCATCGGGTCATTTATTATTATTTTTTTTCATAGAGCTTTCTGCTATTTATATTTCTATTTATTCTTTTCTTATAAAGATATTCTCTTATAAAGATAAATACTTAGCTTAAAATACGGCTAAGTCTTCTTGATCAGAGATGTCAGCACTAGTAAGGGATGCCAAAGCCGACATGTTTCGCCTCGCTTGCTTTCTCAAGGCTCAATCCCTACAAATCACCAACAAAACCATAAATTAAAACCTATTTCAATATAACAAAGTGTAACCCAGGCTATTTTTTAACCGTGTTTCAATAATATACTTTAGGAAAATAGCTCTTACTTGACCTAAAGGCTTCCCAATTGCTACTCACCCATAGCCATCTACCTCCGTTGTAACAGTCAATCCTTTACAGCAGGGCCGACAGCGTTCATTAGTTTAAATATCATCGGAGCTCCAATCAGCCCGAAGACACGTAATGACGTGTCATCTGACGTATCGGGGCTCACACTACTGTAACTTATTCCTTATTTATCATTTTCCTTTTTTCTAACTCCTCCCACTCCTCTGTTCTTCTTATTAGATCAAACTAAATCAGATTAGAGACAACCATTCAAGCTCTGTGTTCAGCCCATAAGGAGTAACTGTGTTTAATATGTAAATCCAACGTTGTTCTTTATAGTTAAGTCTTTCTTCCACGTTAACCACCCCCTCCCCCTCTTTTTCCTTATAGTGATCAATTACCCTCCATTTTAGCTGGCTAGAATCATGTTGATGATTTATGCAGTGTTCAACTATCGGAGCTTGCAACGTTTTTTTTTTAATCCTTGATTTATGCTCATTTAATCGCACATGAATGGGACGAGATGTATGTCCGACATAAACAAGATTACAAGGGCACATCAAAATGTAAACTACATTTTCCGTCCGGCAAGTTGTATCTGTAAATGCCGTAATGGTTGTATCTGTAAATGCCGTAATGGTTGTATCTGTATCTGTATCCGTAATGGTTGTATCTGTAAATGCCGTAATGGTTACCATTACGGCATTTACAGATACAACTTGCCGGACGGAAAATGTAGTTTACATTTTGATGTGCCCTTGTAATCTTGTTTATGTCGGACGTACATCTCATCCCATTCATGTGCGATTAAATGAGCATAAATCAAGGATAAAAACAAAAACGTTGCAAGCTCCGATAGTTGAACACTGCATAAATCATCAACATGATTCTAGCCAGCTAAAATGGAGGGTAATTGATCACTATAAGGAAAAAGAGGGGGAGGGGTGGTTAACGTGGAAGAAAGACTTAACTATAAAGAACAACGTTGGATTTACATATTTAACACAGTTACTCCTTATGGGCTGAACACAGAGCTTGAATGGTTGTCTCTAATCTGATTTAGTTTGATCTAATAAGAAGAACAGAGGAGTGGGAGGAGTTAGAAAAAGGAAAATGATAAATAAGGAATAAGTTACAGTAGTGTGAGCCCCGATACGTCAGATGACACGTCATTACGTGTCTTCGGGCTGATTGGAGCTCCGATGATATTTAAACTAAAGAACGCTGTCGGCCCTGCTGTAAAGGATTGACTGTTACAATGGAGGTAGATGGCTAAGGGTGAGTAGCAATTGGGAAGCCTTTAGGTCAAGTAAGAGCTATTTTCCTAAAGTATATTATTGAAACACGGTTAAAAAATAGCCTGGGTTACACTTTGTTATATTGAAATAGGTTTTAATTTATGGTTTTGTTGGTGATTTGTAGGGATTGAGCCTTGAGAAAACAAGCGAGGCGAAACATGTCGGCTTTGACATCCCTTACTAGTGCTGACATCTCTGATCAAGAAGACTTAGCCGTATTTTAAGCTAAGTATTTATCTTTATAAGAAAAGAATAAATAGAAATATAAATAGCAGAAAGCTCTATGAAAAAAAAAAATAATAAATGACCCGATGACGAGCAGACACATAAAGCTCAGGACAATGAGAAGTTTGAATCCTAAGTGGTGCCACTGAGGGTTGGGTTAAAAAACGTCTAAAAAATTCTAAAATTATATACAAGGTGGCTTCATAGCCTTAAGTAAGTGTATATTTTGGCTATATTTGTAGATTGAATATTGTGGCACCTTGATGAAGATTTCAATATTAGTGCGTTGATTTAATTAAACTCTTAAGGAGATGTGCATCTAGTTTACCCTTAAATCCTAGAACAGTAGATTCTGCAATTACTTCCCCTGGGAGAGCATTCCAGGTGTCCATTCCAGGTGTCCACCACTCGCTGCGTGAAACAGAACTTCCTGCATGAAACAGAACAGTCTATGTCTTCTTGTCCGTGTCACACTGGACATTGTAAATAACTGCTTTCCCTGCTCCATTTTGTCGAATCCTTTCAGTATTTTGAAAGTCTCGATCAGATCCCTTTGCAGTCTCCTCTTCTCAAGGGAGAACAATCCCAGTCTCCTAAGTCATTCCTCATAGTCCAGGTTCTCCATACCTTTCACTAGCTTCGTTGCTCGTCTCTGCACCCTCTCTAGCAGTTTTATATCCTTCTTTAAGTATGAAGACCAATGCTGGACGCAGTATTCCAGGTGCGGTCTGACCATGGCTCTGTAGAGCGGTATTATAACTTTCTCTGATCTACTCGTAATTCCCTTCTTTATCATGCCTAGCATTCTATTTGCTTTCTTCGCTGCTGCCGCACATTGCGCCGACGGTTTCAGGGTCCTATCTATCAGTACACCCAGGTCCTTTTCTTGTTTGGTCTTTCCCAGAGTTACACCTGACATTACATTACATTAGAGATTTTTATTCCGCCTGTGCCTTTCGGTTCTAAGCGGATTACAAAATTGGAAGAGAACTGGACATTTCCAGGAAGTTTACATATCAGGAATATAACAAGTTTACATATCAGGAATATAATATGTTTACATATCAGGTTTAAATCACAGGTAAGGATAGCAGTACATTCAAGTTAAGGAGATTATTGCATAGTGCTGAGGAAGAAATATTGGTTACATATGGAGGTTGCTTACATGGCGTTGAGGAATGTTATAGGAATGATGAATATGAAGGAGTAATTGTATATGTGTAGGCAGGAGGTTAGAGTGATGGTAGGTGTTTTTTAAATAGAAGCGTTTTGATTTCTTTTCGGAGAACTTTGATGTCTGATGTTTTGGTCAGCAGTTTGGAGACTGTTGGGTCAATTTTCGCTGCCTGTGTCGCTAGAAGGTTATCGTAGAGTTTCTATACTGACATACTATACTTGTGATCTTTATTTTTTCTGCCTAAATTCATCACTTTGCATTTTTCCACATTAAAATTCATCTGCCATTTATCTGCCCACTTCTCCAATTGATTCAAGTCGCTCTAGAGTTCCTCGTTGTCCTTCTGCGATCTGATTGCCCGGCATAGCTTTGTGTCATCTGCAAACTTGATGATTTCACTGGATGTTCCTTCTTCCAGGTCATTTATGAAAATATTAAATAAGATGGGTCCAAGTACTGAGCCCTGGGGTGCACCGCTAGTCACTTTTTCCCATTCTGAGAACTTCCCATTTATGCCCACTCTCTGTTTTCTGTTCTCTAGCCATTTGCCTATCCATCTTAGTATATCTCCCTCTATTCCATGGCCTTGTAATTTCCTGAGAAGTCTTACATATGGAACCTTGTCGAACACTTTCTGAAAGTCCAAGTATACAATATCCACCAGTTCTCCACTATCAATTTGTCTGTTCACTGTCTCAATATGAAGGGCAATTCTATAACATAACATAAAATTTTATTTGTATACCGCAATACACCATGAAGTTCAATGCGGTTAACAGGTGTTAAATAGAGGATCATCATAAGAAGTAAGGGTACAATGACAAGTAACATAGGAGTGTAAATAACAAAGGATAATTACACAATGGGGGGGGGGGGGTGACATTGGAAAAAGGCAACCTAGAAAAGGACTTGGGGATTTTGGCGGATAGAACAATGAAACTGGCAGCACAATGCGCAGCGGCCTTGAAAAAGGCGAACAGAATGTTGGGCATTATCAAAAAAGGTATCACTACCAGAACCAAGGAAGTTATCCTCCCGCTGTACAGGACAATGGTGCGACCGCATCTGGAATACTGCGTCCAGTACTGGTCGCCGTACCTAAAGAAAGATATGGCGATACTCGAGAGGGTCCAGAGAAGAGCAACAAAAATGATAAAGGGCATGGAAAACCTCTCATATGCTGAGAGGCTGGAGAAGCTGGGGCTCTTTTCCCTGGAAAAGCGGAGACTTAGAGAGGATATGATAGAAACTTATAAGATCATGAAGGGTATGATGAAGGTAAAGAGAGACAGATTCTTCAGACTGGCGGGGGCAGCAAAATCTAGAGGGCACTCAAAAAAATTGAGGGGAGATAGATTTAGAACAAATGCTAGGAAGTTCTTCTTCACCCAGAGGGTGGTGGACACCTGGAATGCGCTTCCAGAGGAGATGGTTGAGCAGAGTACGATTTTGGGTTTCAAAAAGGGATAGGACGAGTTCCTGAAGGGAAAGGGGATCCAGGGGTATAATTAGAAGGTTACTATACAATACAAAACGCCCTTGAGTAATAGATCACTATAGGTCCTTGACCTGGGGGGCCGCCGCGGGAGCGGACTGCTGGGCGTGATGGACCTATGGTCTGACTCAGCAGAGGCAATGCTTATGTTCTTATGATTGTGCCAGGTCTGAGTCAAATACAATACAGGTGAGGCGATATGAGGAGAGCTCAAGAAATAAACAGAGTTTGGATAACCCACATTTACATGTTTGTTACACAAATAGAATACTAACGCTTACATATATGTGTACATACTCGCCTAAAAGCTATTCTAGAGCATGCAGAGCATGGACAGGACTTACATGGTACAAGGCTTAATCCTTCTGAAATTGGATTATTGCAACTCATTGTATCTTGGACTGACACAGGCAAAGAATAAGGTCTTGCAGTTGGTAATAAATTCAGCTGTTAGGCTGATTACAAACACGCCTAGAATGGCGCATATTTCACCTGCCCTGAAACAACTTAATTGGCTCCCAGTGAGACAGAGAGTACAGCATAAAGTTCTTACGATGGTACACCAGGTTCTATATAGGTCGGCTCCGGCATGTTTTCATGTATTGTGGGAGATCTATAACCCTGGAAGGTCTTTGAGATCAGAGGGAGGGGATGAGACTAACAGCTACTAAAGAAACAGGAGTGCGATATGTGTTTTAAAATGAAAATGTTTAGTATCACTGGTGTACATTTGTGGCATAATCTGCCTGGGCAATTGAGATTGTGCAAGGAGTATGTGAACTTTAAGAAATTACTTAAGACACAATTATTTGTCAATGCCTATATGGAAGACAAAGGAATGATCTTAATATGGTCTTGGGGATGTTGCCGCCATATATATTCAGATAGTGAATGTTTTCTATGACTATAATGAAAATTGTCTATGTTTGTGGATTTTATGGAATTTTATGAATGTTTTTATTGGAAGACGCCTAGATATAGGCAGTATATAAATATGTTAAATAAATAAATGTGTAACTTACAAAATACTGTATGTAAGGAACATCTCTGCTGGTATAAGTGTGAGGGCCCAATTTTTATCCCCCCCTCCCCCCATACTGGGTTATGCTAATATCCTATACCAGAATCTAGACAGCCGTCAGGACCACTAAGTGGAGGAACCCAGTTAAAGGATTACCCCTTAGTGTATCCGTGCACATTGCATATAATCTTAACATGCAGTAAAAATAACATTTCTGTGCAATCATCACAGAGGGCAAGCTAGAAATGGCCTTACACTTAGGAGCTCATAATCAAAAGAGAAAAAAGTCCAAAAACCGGCCTAAGTCGGCACTTGGACGATCATAAGTCAAAAACGTCCAAGTGCCGATAATAAAACCTGGTTTTGGACGTATTTAAAAATGACCTAGGCCTTCATAGTGCTGCTGAATGACCAAAGCTAAATGGGGCGTTTCAGGAGGAGTGTCGAGGGCGGGAGTTGGGCGGGACGTGGACTGGCTTAGACTTAGTCGTACCGAAAGTTATACAGCCCAGGATCGACAGAACTTCGATGTTGTGACTTAGACCATGTAAAACATGGTCTGAGTCATAAAAACCCACCTAAAGTCACCAGATAATCACCGCAAACACATAAAACAGACCCCTACACACTTCCCCAGTGATCACCAACGCCCCCCCCCATAAAAATATTAATCACACCTTTAAAATTCAGGCTCCAGACCATCATCACCTGGCAGCCTGACATAGGAAAGCCTAGTCATCCAGCACAGAGGTGGCTTAAAGCCATCTTGAGAGTGGGTTAGAGACTCATGGAGAGGAAGACCTATGCCCATAAGCCCCTGTAATCACTGCATTGATACTTAAACATGTGCACTCCCCTATACGTCCCTAAAACCCATATAAGTGGCTCCTGCAGCCATAAGGGCTATTGGGGTGGTAGATAAGTGGGTCTAGGGGATTCTGGAGGTGGTTTGGGGGTCTCACCATGACCTATAAGGGAGCTGTAGTGAGGAGAAGACATGACACCCTTTTTGTGAAGTTCACAGCAGTGCCCTGTAAGGTACCCCACTATTTAGGTGCCATGTCTGGGTGTTCAGTCCATCACTTTGCAGACCCCTTCCACGTCCAACAGAGCTTGTTCTGGGTGTTTTTGACTTGGATGAAAAGTTGAACGAAAATGTGGTATAAAGATGGATGATTTAGTGACTTTGATGATCAGATCTGCAGGACGCATAATTAGACGATTTTCGAAAGGAAAAAAATTTTGGACGTATTTTTCAAAAATGTGTCCTAGGCTGTTTTTTACTTTGGACGACTTGTGACTTAGATGAAAACAGACTTAGACGTTCCTTTCGATTATGCCCCTCCACCTGTATATTAATTTTTGTTGTTAAAATATGGTATGTGCTAAATCCTTACTACATCTTAGTAAAGGGCCCCATAATAATTTGTTAATGACTCAGTTACTAGAGTGCACAGCTTGAGTGAATTTTCTTTTACTGAGGTGATTTGGTTTTCATACTTCCTTTCCTTTACAGAATAATCTATTGTTTTGGCATAAAAGGTATTCACTGCTACTTATAGTCTTGGCTAATTATCTTTTAAGGTGAATGTAATTAATCGTTTGATAAATAGTTCCTTTTTTGTCTTTCACAGAAATGACTTCAAATGATTCATTGCTTCTAAGAAGAGAGTGTGAAAGCCTTCTTGGATATAATCTACACTAAAAATAAGACATTTCCATTCCTAATCTGTGCAAACAGATTTTTAATCAGTATTGTGTTATCCATAATTAATCATATAAATGATGTTCAAAGATAGGAACTGTGACTGATCTCTAACAGAGTAGATGTGCCTGAAAGAATAGATAATATGAAAAGGTACTTGAAAAAAATTACAAGAACTGTATCGAGGATTTGAAAAATGTGCATACACTTGGGATTCAAAAATTCATCAGCCACTTACAGTATATTATCAATTTATAGGACAAGCAACTTGATCAACTGACCATCCTCCTATTATGGAGAAAGTAGAGGATCCAGAGTGTCAATGTCCAATACATAAAAAAACACTTCCTCTACGGATATGTTGAGGGTTCCTGGAGAAATCCTTAAGAGAAAAAAAGGAACTGTTAAGAAAATACAGAGAATGCCACATAACCAAGGACTAAAGCGGCCATCAAATGCACAGTATACAACAGTGACCAATACGTCAGTGCCTTGCATCCTGACAAGGCAAGCCAACCTCTCCAAAAAAACCCTGCCCCAGAGTCAAGCCAGTCACACTGTCAGAAGAGAAAGATCATTGGAGGAGGACATTATGTTTGGGAAGATTGAAGGAACCAAGCGAAGAGGGCAACCTGCAATCAGATGGCTAGACATGTTGAAAAAAACCATGGAGGACCTTACCAGACTAGCACAAAACCGATCTCTTATTAGATCTAAGAACATAAGAATAGCCTTACTGGGTCAGACCAATGGTCCGTCAAGCCCAGTAGCCCGTTCTCACGGTGGCCAATCCAGGTCAGTAGTACCTGGCCAAAACCCAAGGAGTGCAACATTCAATGTTACTGATATAGCGCAAGCAGTGGCTTCCCCCATGTCTTTCTCAATAACAGACTATGGACTTTTCCTCCAGGAACTTGTCCAAACCTTTCTTAAAACCAGCTACGCTATCCGCTCTTACCACATCCTCTGGCAACGCGTTCCACAGCGTAACTATTCTCTGAGTGAAAAAAAATTTCCTCCTATTGGTTTTAAAAGTATAGTAATTGTAATAAAGGAATTGGGAAGATAAGAGTTGCTGACTGGGCTACGACTTGAGGGTTTCAGTGATGGTAATTGGGGGTAGAGGGTAGGGGGTAGAGGGGTTCATTGATGCTTTCTGGGGGTGCAGGGAGTTCAGAGATGCTGACTGGAGGTGCAGGGATGGTTCATTTATGGTGATTATGGCATGGGGTATGGATAGGATGCTTTCAGGTAATGGAATGTATGACTGGAGGGATCAGGGGAAGGATACTGAAGGTTGGGAGAGTGCCATTGCACCAGAACCAGTTATGTATTTATTTACTACTGGCTCTGTTCAGCATTACATGCAGAGCATGATAGCGTGGTTGCTGCTGTATTATCTGTACCTTCATGCACTGATGTGCCGTAGAATGCCGTATCTGCCCTGTGTGGTAAATACAGGGCAGATGCTGACCACATTCCCTGCATGTACTTCAAAGGCATGTTAATTTTTGCATTAAATGTGTGGTAATTACTTTAAAAATAGACAGAAAAGTTTCCTTGGTCACAAAATACAAATGTTTCCAGACTTGGCACGGGAGACGCAAAGGCGCCGCTGTGAATTTCTTCTTCTGAAACCTGGGGTTTTATCTTTGGGGGTGACTTTTTATTTGAGACATCCGTGTAAATGTATTGTGTGTTACCGTACTCTCAAATATGTGTTTTTTGAACCATCCCAATTGACAAACTTTGTGGCAATGTCTCGTCTGAATGCAAACAACCTTTGAGCCCTATAATTTGATTATTGATGACCTCATTTCAGTGCTATAGCTTTCAGTATTTCTTATGTATTATTATTAATTTCTTCTACTATTTCGCCAATTTTCTTTGACTCTTGGATCCTAAGTTGAGGACTTGAGCATAAATAGCAAAATTTGTTAATTTATGAGTTATATTTACTGTGTAATTGATATCTATTCTATTATTGCTTTCTGTACAAGTGTAATACTTGAAATTTAAATTGAAAAATCAATAAAAGATTTAAGCATAAAAATGTGTGGTAATTACAAAACTGCACTTACTTAAAAGGGCCCAATAGAGCACAGAGATTCAGTATGGAAACATATGGACTAGGAAACATCTCTGGCACCCAACATCTATATTTTTGAACAGAAAGAAATCTGTTGATGCAGAAGAACTCTTTAAAAAACAAACCAGTGTAAACTTTTGCTTGGGAAGTGGATGATACCTTATCCAGCCTATCCACACAGCCATCTTGTTATCAAATCAATGAGAGCTGAATTACGTATTCAGAAGTACTTTGATGATTTTTGTGAAAACATATTTCAAAGATCCTCTAACAGCTGTTTCAACTTAGCCCTTGCCACAACACCCAGCCAATCTGGTTTTCATGATATCCACAATGAATATGCATGTGATAGATTTACATACTGAGGCAATTAGGGCCTGATTCTATAAATGGCACTTGTGCCTGACTTGTTGGCAAAGTTGCCAATCAACCACTAAGCGCCGCTTATAGAATCATGTTTAATGGTACCTAGGTGTGCTTAGGCATCACTAAGCATCCTTGTGGTTTTCCTGGCCTAATTTACTGGCACCTAACACAGATGCCTAGCGATGCCTAAGTCAACCACACCTATTCTCTGCCCCTAACCATGCCTAATTCCAGGTAGGCATCGTTAGGCACAGTTAGGTGCCTAAACTTAAGTGTCAATAGGTGCCATGCGATATTCTATGCACAATACTAATTAACTAATTTTTTTAATTGATTTTTAATGGTGTAGTCAATTACCATGCCAATTAAGCCAATTTAAAAAAATTTCATGCAAATTTTAGTTAGGTGTCGCTAGGCGTCCATGATAAGGGTGCCTAGTGGTGCCTAACCCAGGCGCCATTTATGGAATCAGGCCCTTACGCCCAGATTCTCTATAAGGCACTGATATCAACGGCCGTCTAAAAAGCGGCCACTGATCGCATGTCAACAGTGCCCTACGGAGAATCACGCCTCCGTGAAAGATAGGTGCTGGAAATGTAGGCCAGGGTTTTACGGGCATCTATATAAATGCTTTAGGCTGCCTAATGCCACTTCCGGCATTAACCACACCATCAGTAGCATTTGGTGGCCTAAAACGCCTCCATAGGCACGATTCTGGTGAGTATTATTTAGGTACTGGTTGACGCTTTGACGGTGTCATTTTTTGCCATTTTAAACAGCATATTTTAACTAGCAGGTGCCGGTAGAATTTCACCCTTAATGTATATCTATGTTTGCATATGTAATGTGAATATCCTAAAAACCTGACTGACTGGGTGTATATTTATATGAACAAATCAATTCTGGAAGAGATCAAAGCAGCTATGTCACTTGAAGCTTTAGAACTTTGTCAAAAACTGATCATTCAAGCTGCCTCACTTTACATATATGTAATAATGTTAGCTCATAAATAGGGGACTAAATTATTTATATATTGTACAAGTAACGCACCACTGGGATTAAATGCCTTTTCATAAAGAGATTTACCCAAAACAGTTTACAATACATTGAGTAGTAATCAGTTACTCTTAAGTATTTTTTCTATCTGTTCTAACTGTAGTACCTGGGGCAATGGAGGGCTAGGTGACTTGACCAGGGTCATGGGGAGCAAGCTGGGATTGAACTCACAGCCTCAGGGTGCTGAGGCAGTAGCTCTAACCACTATGGCTCTCTTCCCCATATTCCTGATTTACCATCCTCCCTCTCATGCCCTATATTTTTGTTTCTTCTTGTCGTTCATTTCATCACTGTTCTTCAAATTAGTGAATCATGCACCTGGAATGGAGTTAGTTTGGTGCATGAGAGAACACTCTGAACCAAACCCGTTACCCCCAGATATAACAAGATAATACTCGAATCATAATGCAGCCTGGGGATTGAATTGTTTTCATGTAATGTCATGATGCAAATAGAACAAGAAAAATCCTTACTTGAAATGCTCAGAACATTTTATGAGAAATCAATTTCCCTTCGTAACTGAGGCATTATTTGCGTGGAGAGCTTTGAAATATGTTATATCTGATTATATCAGTGGTCTCAAACTCGCGGCCCGGGGGCCACATGCGGCCCGCCAGATACTATTTTGAGGCCCTCGGTATGTTTATCATAATCACAAAAGTAAAATAAAACAGTTTCTTGATCATATGTCTCTTTAGCTATAAATCACAATATTATTATTTAGACAGCTGAAAGGAAAAATTTATAAACTATAAAGAGTTTTACCTCATGCAAAATTGTCCTTAACTATTTTTTTCTGAGGCCCTCCAAGTATCTACAAATCCAAAATGTGGCCCTGCAAAGGGTTTGAGTTTGAGACCACTGGATTATATTGTAATCTTTGTCGAGCAGGAACCGCCTGTTACATGGTTTATAGTTTATTTGGTTATATCCCCCCACCTTTAACAAGGTGGATTACAATACCACATTCACAGTAAGCATTACAAACAGCCATAAGACACACATGTAAAAATTTCATCGACATATACAATTTGACTAATAACAGATTCTCAGCATCCATGCTCCATTTCGCAAAAAAAGATTTCTCTTCAAAAGCTGATATACAATGGAATGGCATTCCATGCGGCTGGACCAGCACAAGGAAAAGCTCCCACACTTGTGACTTTCAACCTTGCCTGCTTTAAAGTAGGAACATATAGTTCTCCAGCTTGGACTGAACATAAACTACATAAAGGTACATACTCAGATATACAGTTGGTTAAATATCTCGGCGTCATTCCATGAAGGCAAAGATAGATTAATGTAATGTACAGTGTTGCATGCATCTGGCAGAGCTATAGAAATGGCAAGTAGTAGAAGTATCTGGTGGTTGAAATTAAAGTGCCATACCTGAAAATGCAAACAGGATTCTTTTGAAAGGGTTCCTGGTTAAAGTTTAAAGTAGGGCACTTTTATAATATGCCTATGACTGTTTCCTTTAATCCGAAATCCATTAGGACATTAGACTAACAGTAGGCCCTTATTTTAGAAGCTCTACCTGTGTTTTCCGCAATATATTACTATAAATAATACAACGAAGGCTACAATCATACTTTGAACAAGAACTACCCAAAGTTCAGGCTGATTTCATTAAAGATTGAGGGAAAGAGACATTATTACCAATGTTAGATGGATATTGGAGAAGAGCAAAGAATACCAAAAGCCCCTATACTTTTGCTTCATTGACTACAGCAATGCTTTTGACTGTGTGGATCACGATAAATTATGCAGAACTCTAGCACAAATGGGAATACCCAAACACATAATTCAGCTGAAAAACAGACTGTACAAAAACCAAAAAGCTACAGTGAGAATAGAATATGGCAACACTGACTGGTTTCCAATTAAACATGGCGTCAGGTAAGGATGCATTTTATTACCTTAGCTGTTCAACCTTTACAGTGAAGCCATCTTCAGAAAGCAAATTTTGAAGAAGAGAGTGCTGGTTTCAAAGTTGGTGGCTGAAATATACAATGCTCATCACCAGCAGCAAAGACGGCATGCTGTATCTACTGAGAAAAGACAAAGCTGAAAGTCATAACATGGGATTAGAACTGAATATAAACAAGACAAAGATCATGAACATGGAAAATGATGAAGATTTTGAGCTTGATGGTAATAGAATAGAAGTTGTAAAGGAGTTCAATCTCTTGAGCTTTTTAGTAAACAAAGAAGCAACTAGCAGGGAAGAAATACTCTGCAGAATAGCACTTGGTCACCCTTCAATAAAGGCTTTTGATACAGTATTCAAAGGCAAGGAAATAACACTCCAAATGAAAATCAGACTTATCCACACACTCATTTTCTCAGTGATCAATTATGAATGCGAAAACTGGACACTACAGAAACAAGACATAAGATTGACTCATTTGAGTTTTGGTGTTGGAGAAAGATTTTATGCGTGCCTAGGAAAGCCAGAAGAACTAACAAATCAGCTTTGGAAGAGATCAAACTGGCTATGTCACTTGAAGTCCAAATGATAAAGTTATGACTGTCTTACTTTGGCCATACTGTCAGAAGAGAAAGATCATTGGAGGACATCATGTTTGGGAAGATCAAAGGAACCAGGCAAAGAGGGCGACCTACAATCAGATGGCTGGACATCATGGTGAAAACAACCATGGGGATGATGCTGGAGGACCTTACCGGACTAGCATAAAACCAATTTCCTTTTAGATTTATAATTCATCAGGTAGCTAGGACTCAAACACAAGTCAATGGCACTTAACTAACTAACCTGTGTTTTGGACGTCTGAAAACTGCCACTTAGACATTCATATTGTATAGACATGAACATCTTGTGACAAACCTAGCACCTGCACTAGTTTTGCACATAATAGGATCCTGTGCAGAAGAGCTGACCAGATTAATTCTGGTGACCATCTTGAGGCTGACCTCCCTTGCCCATATGGTGATCTGGATCAGGGGCAGGCAGACTGGCAATAGCGGCATCCTATCCATAAGTCAGCTAGGGCAGCCAAAGATAAGCTAGCTGAGCCTAGAAAATCCAGGCAAAGCAGGCAAGGGAAGCCTGCAGTGGAACCAGAGCCCATCCCCCTCTACAGGCTGAAGGGGAGTGGCTTTGGGCTGATTAAAGGCAGGCTGAAATAAGCAGTAGGGGGAGGAGAGAGTGACGAGGCTGAGTCACTCCAGCAGCCTCGAGCAGAGCAACAGCCTTGGAACAAGGAAGCAGTGACTGAGGTCCCAGACTGGCCTATGCAGGAGGTGGAAGAAAGCCTTCCCACTTCTACCTGCCAGTTGCCAGAGTGGGTGGAAGGAATGGAAGTGCAGGAAGCTGGCTCCATTACAGAGAGTCAGGCACAGCCCATGGACATTAATTAACAGTGAGTAGCTGGAAAAGCAGCCAGTGGTTTTTCCACTCTTTGAGCAGGGAATGCTTTATGTTCTGCTCCTTGTCATGGAAGCTAAACTTTAGGTCAACTGAGGAGGTTACTTACCTGAGGGATTTACTACTGTGACCATGTGAAGTTTGGGGCTAAAGTATATTGAACTGCATGAATGATCTGTAATTCTAAACTTCCCTGTGTGTGCAGTAGCTGGAAGAGTAATTACAGAACCTCTCTCAGCTGTGCTGCCTACTGAGAAATAACTGAAGCACTCAGCAGCCTTGGAAAACGGTTTTGTTGTCAGCTGCCCAGGGAGAACATGAACTGCCTGTTGTTATAAGTTATGATAGGACTTCATGTACCTGCTGTGGAAATCTCCTGCATGTCTCAAACCACTGCTACAAGAGAAAAGTTTTTGTTTTTCTGAAATATGAGCCTAGTCTCTTTACTGAACCAGAGTGAATGGTCTCAGGTGGGACAGATCTGTTTAGGTGTTCTTTTGAACCTTTAATCTTTTTCTTCTCCTTCATTCAAGGAAAAACGCAAAGACTATTACTCCAACCTCATAGGCACCGACAAACCAGACACAAAAAAACTGTTCAACCTAGTAAGAAACCTTACTGACACTAAACCATGTCTAGCCACCCAGGAAAACCTAATACCTACAGCCTCTCAGTTAGCAGACCACTTCAAAAATAAAATCATCTCAATTAGAACAACATTCAACAACTCACAAAACAACACAAACAAGATTCTAATAAAACCCACATCAGATGAAGCAATATCAGCTGACAGGTTCTGGACCGACTTCCCTACAACCCAGTGGACTGAACTGGACAGGCTATACAAAAAATATTGCAAATCATCATGTGACTTGAATAACTGCCCACCATACCTACTAGCAACAGCTTCCATCAACTTCAAAGCTAGCTACACATTATGGCTGCAAACCACACTCAGGGAAGGCCAGTTCCCACCAGAGCTCGGAGAAATTATAATCACGCCTATACTGAAGGATCCCAAAGGTCTAACAAATAACCCATCAAATTACAGACCAATCGCTTCTATCCCAACATACGTCAAAATAATAGAAGGACTAGTTGCACAACAAATGTCCACTTACCTTGAAGCCCACAATATCTTACATCCATCCCAATCCGGATTCAGAACCAACTACAGTACAGAAACTCTCCTGGTATCTCTACTAGACATAGCTCGAAGTCACCTCAGCCAAGGAAATAGACTGCTAATCATCCAATTTGATCTCTCAGCTGCATTCGATCTAGTGGACCACTCCATTCTTCTCCAAAAACTAGACGCAATAGGAATTTCAGGTAAAGTTCATAACTGGTTCCAAGGCTTCCTTAAAACTAGAACATACAGAGTCAAATCAAAAGACACTCTATCTGAACCATGGTCCAATCCATGTGGAGTACCACAAGGCTCTCCCCTCTCTCCCACACTTTTCAACCTATTCATATCCTCCCTAGGCACCACCCTAGACACCCAAAATATTACTTCTTTCAGCTACGCAGACGACATAACCATCCTCCTTCCATTCGACATACACAACCCAATCTCCACAGAATGCCTGAAAACTACATTAGAAACAGTGGATAAATGGATGACAGATCACAAGCTGAAGCTGAACTCTGACAAAACCAAATTCTTATTACTAGAGAAGGACAAAAAACCATCCCTAACAGAACTGGAAGTAAACTCAATCAAGTACCCTATACAGAACTCCCTTAAAATCCTAGGAATACATTTAGACAGATGCTGCACAATGCAAACACAAATCCTAAAGGTCACCCAAAAAGCATTCTTCACAATGCGAAATTTAAGAAAAATCAGGAAATTCTTTAACAAAGACCAATTCAGGATCATTGTCCAATCCCTTGTGCTAAGTATTGTCGACTATTGCAACAGCCTCTACCTACCTTGCCCGACCAACACAATAAAAAAACTACAGACCATCCAGAACACAGCCCTCAGACTCATATACTCACTCAGCAAATACGACCACATTACCAATGCATACCTAGAATCTCACTGGCTACCAATAAAAGCAAGAACACAATTCAAACTCTACTGTCTCATTTTCAAAGTAACCCATGGCACGGCACCCAGTTACCTAATTAATCGTTTCCATCACTACCACCCACCAAGAAAAAGGAGAACACAGAACCTTTTCACCTATCCACCACTCAACGGAACTTGTCGTAAGAAACTCTACGACAACCTCCTGGGGACACAGGCAGCTAAAATAGACTCTGACATCTCAAAATTACTGACCAAAACAACAGACATAAAAGAGTTCCGCAAAGAAATAAAAACACTACTGTTCAAAAAATATCTCCCATCACTCTAACCACCACCCAACGAGTTCCCAACCAACGACTTCGGAAACACCCATCTATACTATCTCTTTGTCTGTGACCTAAAATGTAATGTAACTCTTCTACTTTACACCTGATTTAAACGATCGAGTTGCCATGTATTACCTCTGCAAAATGCAATATCTTCTGTCATATGTAATAACTTCTGTGACAAGTATTATCTTCTGTGAACTTGAAGTATCATAACTCTTTACTGTTACTGTAATATACTCCTAACCTGAAATGTAATTCAACTGGAACTGTCCAGATATCTTCTATAATGTAATCCGCCTAGAACCGCAAGGCACAGGCGGAATAGAAATCCCTAATGTAATGTAATGTAATTATTGAAAACTGGATTTTGTGGAGTGCTGCATGTGTGGCCTGTATGCTTTGTTCTTTTGACCACCAAGGTCAGATTAAAATTATTATTGTGTTTTGGAAGAATTCTGACTGGACTTTGTATTTTGTTGAGTGGTTGAAGCCAATACTTACCCTTTTCTCCAAGGCCTAGGCGATTGCCTAAGGTCCAGTCAAAGACACGCCAGAGCATAGATTTTGTCACGATACCACTCTGCTCTGAGGAGTGCTTGTGACAATCTAAAACTGCAGTACATCCATATGACAACAGGGCATGAACTGGGCTAGGGAAAGGCTATGGATGTCCAAAAGATGTCTAAAGAGATAGACATTGTTTTTAGACCTGGTACTCACCACATCCAGATTACAGAAAGGTGCTTCCACTGGAGGGGCTAATCCATTAATCCAATAGTTGCTGCCCTTCCCCACCCCTCTCCCATGTGAAACTGGCAAAGGGATACTAGGCTCTATGACAGCTTCAGAACTAAGGAGGTTCATGGCACTATTAGTCTCTTAATTGACTTCCCTCTGGAGTGAATGAGTGGCCTAATGGTTAGAGTAGGGGCTGAGGATCCTGGTTCAAATCCCTTTTCAACTCTTTATCATTTTTTTAGAATTGTGAGCCCTCCAAGGACAGAAAATACTATATCTGAATGTACACTGCTTCAATAGCCTTTTGGATTTGCAGGTTTCTTAAATATCACTTGCAAGCCTGAAGGCTATTTAAGTGTACATTCAGCTACAGCAGATATTTTAATGTGCTTGGACGGTTAACAGTTTTTTGTGGGGGGGTTTTAAGATAATAAACAGCTATAGTAGGATTTAAACTAAAGTCTCCTGGTTCTCAGCCCACTGCTCATACCATTGAACTATTCTTCTGCTTTGCATGGTTATGGCCATTTTATAACATTGATAGTCCTATGCTGCTACAATGACTTCTATGTCCTTTCTTTGACTCTGTTCATAATTTGGACCATTCAGTTTGTAAATGGATGCTCATTCTAGATGTCTACAGCACCTTTCTCATGTATTTTAGAAGATGCTGGGCATCAATCAGTGACTCTTTGTATAAAGGCATTGCACTGAAACTTAAGAATAGATTACAGGTGTTGCAGAGCACAGCAGATAGCATAGCATAGTATAGTATTCGTATTCTTTGTGGGTATCTTGAACACCTGATGGCTGTGTGTGTACTGAATATTGAGGGCCATGTTTTTAATTGTTAAACAGTACATTATATTATACCAGTAACTCCTAGGGCAGTGGTAGGCAAATTCATTACTCAAAGGAGCCAAAATCAGCAGTACAACGATTAAGATTTTTTTTGAGAGTCATACCCCGTGCCCGCTTGTGCTACGACAGCTATGTCAACCCGACTGACACACCGCTCGCCCACATGTAGTCGAAATCGATTCATGGCAGAGCCTAGAGAATGACACAGGGAAAAAATTTGTCTCCGTCCCTGCCCCGTCACCGTGAGCTCAGTCCCCGTCCCAGCAAACCATCTGATCCCATCCACACAAGCCTCAAATAGTTTTATACTGAACTTATATTAAAGTATAAAAAGAAACAATATTCTTTACAATTGTCAATTTATAAATCAGCGTCTTCTCCCTACTCTCTCTTCCCCATTTCCCTTCAGCGTCCTCAGCCCACTCTCTCTCCACTTCCCTTCAGTGCACGCACATAAAAACAAGCAAGCAATTTTATATCATTTTCATTCTATTCATTCATAGAAATTAAAGTCTAAATAATGCCAGTCACATAACAAAACATGATTTTACAAAAATAATTCCCTGCACAGTCAAGCCTGCAAGGATTACTAGATGTCTTTCAGCAACTCCCCTCCCTCCCCCTTACCTTCGTAGCCAAGTCAAAATGATCTACCAACAATAAAATGTTTAAAAACACAAAGCACACTGTACGCAGAGAAAATGTTAATTATCATTTATATTCTGCGGGTTTTCAAAGAGGTCAAGGCAGATGACTTTATGTAATGTCACCTCAGTAACAACTATACAAAAATAGACAAATATATCCCTTCCCTTTTACTAAACCGCAATAATGGTTTTTAGCGCAGGGAACTACGCTGAATGCCCTGTGCTGCTCTCGATGCTCATAGGCTCCCTGCGCTAAAAAACGCTATTGCGGTTTAGTAAAAGGGGTCTATAGTGCAAAACGGACACATTTTGATCACTAAATTGAAAATAAAATCATTTTTCCTACCTTTGTTGTCTGGTAATTTCACCAGTCTCTGGTTGCACTTTATTCTTTTGACTGTGCATCCAATATTTCTTCCCTTCTTTCAGCCTCCTGTATGCTTCCTCTCCTCCAGACCTCATTCCCTTCCCCAACTTTTTCTTTCTTTCACCCTGCCCCCTTCTTTCTTTCTCTCTCCATGCCCCATTTCTTTCTGTATGTCTGTCTTTCTCTCTCTCTCTCTGTGCCCCATTTCTTTCTTTCTGTCTGTCTTTCTCTCTCCATGCCCCCTTTCTGTCTGTCTTCCTATCTTTCTCTCTCCATGCCCCCTTTCTGTCTGTCTCCCTATCTTTCTCTCTCCATGCCCCCTTTCTGTCTGTCTCTCCTCCCTTCTTTCTTTCTGTCTCCCTGTCCCCCTTCCTTTCTTTCTTTCTCCCTGCCCTCCCCCAAGCCACTGCCATTTGGAAACAGGCTGCCACCGCCACCGGTGAATAGGCTGCCACTGCCGCCATCAAGGAACAGGCCGCCCCGAGTTCTGCGCTCTCCCTGCTTCCCTTACCCGTAAAGAAGACACTGAAGTGCCGGGCAGCGATTGTCTGGTCCAGAACTTCTTCTCCGACGTCAGAATTGATGTCGGGTGGCAAAGGTTGGTCAGCTCGGCGCTTCAGTATCCTCTTTACGGGGAATGGAAGCAGGATGGGCACCCCTGCTCTAGACGAGCCGCGAGCCACACTCAAGTGGCTAAAGACCCGCATGCGGCTCACGAGCCACAGTTTGCCGACCACTGTCCTAGGGAGATTCTGCACAACTGCATAGCATAGCAACAAAATTCCTCACCCCTGCAGAACATGCAGAATTTTCAAATATTTTACTCAGAATTCCCCAGGCATAAATTGTTATTATCTTGTGCCTCATAAATAAATGCAACCATCAATGAAGTTCTAAATTACTCAGAAAAGTTCCTGGACATTACAAACCATTTTTGGGGGGGGGGGGGGCAGGAAATGCACAATTCACAAATGAAATCTGGAATCTTAGTTGATAGCAATACAGTTTTACAAAAGACGAAGAGCAAAATTCTAACAAGTTCCTTGAAGACTCCAGTTTCTGGCAGAAAACCTCTCCGAAGCTTAAATTATACAGAAAATTTACAACTTTTCACTTTCTTACAGAGGTAGTAGGATAAAACAGAGAAATCTTTGCTATAGGTTATTACTGCAATTTAGTACAATGTGGAAATTTCAATACAAATAAAGTTTTAAAAATTACACAAAAATGAAACATGCTTGGATAAGCCGAATGTGTAACTTTCTCACTCCAAGATTTAAAACTGCTCTGCTTGGAGCTTCATTCAGTGAAGACCACAACAAGCTGATTATGATACTTAACACCTACTCACAGGAAGTATGCATGACATCAGCAGAGCAACCCATTGATCTCTTTATTTATTGGGTTATTTTTCTTAAAAAAAAAAAATCTTGTTGCTTTTCTTTCTGGCGCTACCATCTTTCTTAAATTAAAAAAAAAAAGCTTTATGCAAATTCATGGGTGCTAGAGGGTAAAACAGGCAAATAAATTCTTATCACGGCATAATCAATGTCAAATGAACTGCTATGATACCATGGAAACAAAAGCGAGATAACTGGCTTCTAGCACTGAATACAAATTAACAATCAAAGATTCACTTCATGATTGAAAAATCAAGTTGCTAGGGCAACTTGCAAGGTTGGCACGCGTTATTAAAATGAATTTAAAAAATGAGGTCCAACTGAAGTTGCTCTTTTTAGGGATTTTACATATTGATCATCTATTTATCTAAATATGCATTCATGCCGATATTTGCAGCATTCTACAATGTTTCTAGTCTAGAGTTTATGCAATGGATTCTATAAGCTGCAATTTTAAAATTGAAGCTGTTATCACTGTATTATTCTGATATCAACAAGGGATGAATAGGACCCTGTGGTTTAGATTTTCAGTAGTACATCATACTTTGCAGGTCATAACCTTATATACTGCATTAAAAGGTCTCATCACTTCCTATAATTCTATCTGTTCAGAAAATCCTCCCTTGATCTTTTGCATATAAAGCTATTGCCATCACCATAAAATACCAAAAGAGGATGGCAACTATATAACAAATAAATAGAAAATTGTTAGCAGTCATACAATATGAAGAAAATCTACCCAAACTAGCCACAAACAGCTTTGTGAAAAATCAATATTGGATGGGTTTTGGAGGGCTCACCATACAAAATAAGAAGGTTCTAGTAACATGTGTACCTGGGACTTTTAAAGGTGACATTCGTTGTAGTACCACCTAAAGCAGTGTTTCTCAATACACGGTATGCGTACTCCTAGGGGTACATGAGCCACTTGTAAGGGGTACGCAGTGCTGGAACTGTATGTCTCCCAACTTCCGTCACATCTATGCAGTACCGGTGCTGTATGTCTCCCTTCCTCCTGCCATCACGTATCTCCCTCCTTCCTCATCAAGTTTCAAGTTTATTTAGTTTTTGATTACCTTGCATAGTCCAAATCCCCAGCCTCCCTCCCTCCCCGAACAGCAGCAGCAGCTCACTGTGTGACCTTTGCTAGGCCAGTCCGCCTCTGATGAAAGAGGAAGTTGCATCATCGAAGGCGAGCCGGACTAGCGAAGGACCTGAGGCTGCCTGATGGAATCGCCGGCTCAGAAGTATCTCTCCTTAGTGGCAGCTCACTGTGTGTTTTTAACTTCCCCATGCAGCTGCCGCTAGTGTTAGTTCCATCAGGCAGCCTCAGGGCTTTTGGTAAACATCCTTGTTTGCTTAAACAGTCTTCTTAAATCTCAGTTTTTAAGATATCTGAGAATTGGCTCAGACCTATCAGAATATAAAAGGCAGGGTTGTCAGCTATTTCACTGTATGAGGAATAGAGGCTTTTCTCCTCAAATCCTTAGAGGTGCCTATAGGAGAGCTACATTTTCCAAAAGAGATTTGCTGTTTTTGCAACGGGATTGTTCTCAGGACGTACAAGCTTTGACATATGTCCTATTATATTCTTCTATAATTACCAAGTAGTACATAAGTTACATAACATTAGGACATTTTGAATATGGATCCAGCATTCAGGGGGGTCTTCTCTGAGGGTTGTGTCCATGCAGCAGCGGAATTTGAAAAAATATTGAGCCTCTCTGATGTCAACACAATGTTTTCACAGAATAATGAGTTAGAGGGCCATTAGAAAAGTCATAACTGCTTTATTTGCAATATCACCCTGGAATTCGAGGGTGGTTTTACTGATCCCTGCAATGGGAAGAGGTTTTCCTTTGTTTTAAATAGAACCACCTGTACTACCTCGTTTGTGGTATATGTTATACCTTGTACATGTCCGAAACAGTGAAGGGGAAGGCAGGCCAAATCATCCCCCTCACTGCACCAGGACATCAGTTTCGATCTTCAGTGGGAAGCCCCGCTCCCTTCAGCACCTAGAAGGGTGCTCCCAGGGCTCCATATATCTTTTATATAATTGTGGGATCCATTTGATATTCAGCTGCAGCCTACCTAACTGTCTTATATAAGCCCTGGCTAAATATTGGCCATGACCCACATAAGGTCTATAAAATACTAAGTGAAATGGAAAGGGTAGTTATGAATTGCTTGTTCACTCTTTCCAAAAATGTTAGGACTAGGGGCATGTGATGAAGCTACTAAGTAGTAGATTTAAAGCAAATGGAGAAAATATTCACACAATGTCTAATTAAACTCTGGAATTCATTGCCAGAGAATGTGGTGAAATCAGATAGCTTATTGGTGTTCAAAAACAGTTTGGATAATTTCCTATAAGAGAAGGCCATAGGCCATTATTGAGATAGCTTGGGGAAATCCACTGCTTGTTCCTAGGATAAGCAGCATAAAATATGTTTTACCACTTGGGATCTAGCTAGGTTCTTGGGGCCTGTGTTGGCCACTGTTGGAAACAGGATACTGGGCTTGATGGACCTTCAGTATATCCCAGTATGGCCATTCTTATGTACTTATAAGCTCCAGCAGCCTGCACCGCTTAAATTAGCACCAGATATTCAGTGTGCCAGTGCGCAGACATTTCCCAGCACTGAATATCTGGGGCTAATTCTGTATTTCAAAAACACTGACTACTGTGGTTTGAATATTAACTCCATAGTCTTTGTTCAGGGTTCAGCAATATGCTATGAAGAAAACAACCCTAGCAGTGGTTGGTATTTTTTTAAATGTTAATATGCTATAGCAGTGGTTCCCAACCCTGTCCTGGAGGACCACCAGCCAGATTTTCAGGATTGCCTTAATGAATATGCATTAGAGAGATTTGCATGTAATGGAGTGGCAGGTATGCATATCTGTACCATGCATATTCATTAAGGCTATCCTGAAAACCTGACTGGCTGATGGTTCTCCAGGACAGGGTTGGGAACCACTGTGCTATAGAACTCATACCCTCTAATACAGGCCTGCACAACTCCGGTCCTTGAGGGCCAAATCCAGTCAGGTTTTCAGGATTTTCCCAGTGAATTTGCATGAGATCTATTTGCCTGCACTGCTTCTATTGTATGCATATTGATCTCATGCATATTCATTTGGGAAATCTTGAAAACCTGGCCTGGCGAGGGCCAAAGTTGTACAGGCCTGATCTAATATATAATTTCAAAGGTTTATTTTATTTCTTCTTATCAACAGCTCAACTACACAGCAGTGAATGTTACACAGTATCAGGTGGGTATCTTTCAACAAAATTTAACATTTTACAAGTTGAAATATTATAATAATTATATATATTTAGAATTTGATGCTTTCTATTTTTTTCCTTTTCTTGCAGAATCCAGGACAATTCATTATCACTTCCTGCAGACTGTTATAGCACTGTAAACACTTTTTTTCAGGTAAGTTAAAAAAAAAAAAAATACTCTCTCTGCTCAATTAAGTTAGTCTGCTAAAAACAAACAAAAATGATCACTTATCCTCTGTAGTCTTTTCCTTGCTGTGGGCACCCAAAGCAGTGGCATGGTAAGGGTGAGCAGCATCCCCTTCCCTCGCACCTTTTTAACTTCTCTGGCGTGAACAGCATGCCCACATTGGTGTCAGGTTGTGGGTCCCAGAGGTGACATCAGAGAGAACACCGATGCCAACATGGACAGCAACCTCACACCGGGGAATTAAAAGAGATAGGAGGAAGGCAAGGGGCACGCGGCAAGGAGAGGAGCGGGTGGACGGAGAGGAGAAGGAAGACCGTGCCCGTGGCAGCCCATCACCCACCCCCCTACCCCCGTATTCCCCTTACTACCCCACTGACCATAAGAGCAATCTTCAGGCACTAGGAAAGATGGTCTTTCAATAAATGGCTATATGAAGAGCTGACAAGCTGTTTTCCAAGACAGAAGAAAAATCCAACAAAAGCAACACAAGAAAGTTACAGAATTGGAAAGAGTCTCGGAATTCAAACAATCATAAGCAATAGCTGTATGGTGACAATTTTTATTGAAGGTAAAAGCAGTAACTGGATGTTAACAACGCCAGACAGAGCCGTGTTTCAGTTTACCCATCAAACTGTAGACTCTTATCTAGCTCTTGTTTGGCTGAAATAACTATGTGAACAGGCTACATAAATGCCCCCCCCCTAAAAAAAAAAAAATTATTCCATATATTCCTCAGTTCTTAATTCTTTCTCAGGGGCGATCAAATAAAGAAATCTCACAAAAGTGTGGTTAAAACAGTCAAAGCTTTGAGAAGCATTTCTGCATCCTCCAAAATAATGGGACATCAGAAAGGCTTCTCAAACACCAGTGACTGACCATTTTATTGGGAATAATGAAAGGAATTAATTCATTATTAAACAAACGTAGTTGGTACATCGTCCAATTACAATCCATCTACAAATTATATATTCTATTGGTTCTACCCAAGTCATATGTTTTTTTTAAATTTTACTTCCTTAGCAACAATGACTTAACTCATCACATGCTATTGTCTCATCTTTGTCAGCAATAGAAGGGACATGCTTACTGAGGTCACGCTGACCCTTGCAGACATGTTCTCTTCTATTGCAAATATGTTTACAGAAACAATCACATGATTTTCTATAACTACAAGCTCATCAATATTTGTCATACTATGTAAATGGAAGAAAAATATGTTTTTATAAACAGATGTGTTTTTCTCTCTAAACCATCTAAACAACTACTGGAAGAAAAATATGTTTTTATATACAATTAATGATATTTTAGGTAGTGTGACTTTCAGCTCATTTTCATGGAACCATTGTTATGGCCTCAGCATCTTGTTCCAGACATTAAACCAAAATATTTTGTTCTATGAAGGAAAAATATGTATTATGCAAACTGTGCTGTTTACACCTTGCTGTGTCAATTATTCAGCTACTTCTTTCATATAATATTAGTGTATTTTAAAGTCTTAACTAAAAGTGTATCTAATACATATTGGTTATGGGTCCCCCTTATATTCTGCATAATACAATTATCCCCATCACTCTCAAACTTCCAAAACTATTTTTTTAAAAATCTGTAGGTATCATCTGACCTCTAACTATCCTCCCCCCCATAAAAAAAATCATAAAGGGTTTGCAAGGTAACCTCCCCTTCAACACTCAAGCCTACTTTCAAATGTACCCTTGCTAGTCAGGTTTTCAGGATAAATACAATGGGGCCGATATTCAGACCACAGGATGCCATTTCCAGGGACCAGCATTGAATATCCGGTTTATTTTTGGATGGCTCAAACTTAGCCAAATAAGTTGATTTTAAACACTGGCCAGCTACGTTATAGTGGCCAAAGATAGACTTGCTTTTTGCATGGCCCAATTTGGCTGCTAAATTTAGGGCCTCTTTTATTAAACTGCGCTGGCAGTTTTTAGTGCAGAAAGCCACGCTGAATGGCCTACACTGCTCCCGATGTTCATAGGAACTCTATGAGGATCAAGAGCAGCACGGTTCTCTGCGCTACAAACTGCTAACGCAGTTTAATAGAAGAAGGGGTTAGCTGATGAGTGCTAAAAATTGGCAGCTTTCAGGCACTATAGCTGGCCATGTTTTAGCCACTAACAATGAATATTCAGCAGAGAAAGCCAACTGTCTCCCGCTGAATATTAGTGGTTAGTCAGTCAAGCATTATTTAACCAGACAGGAACGTTCCTGGCCAGTTAAATAGCGTTGAATATCAGGTGGTATGAATATTCATGAAAGAAATTTGCATACAATAGAGATAGTATATGCATATAAATCTCATTCATATTCATTGTGGATATCCTGAAAACTTGACTTGCAAAGGGGTACTTCAGGACCAACATGGGAAACACTGTTCTAGAACCAACTTCAGAATCAGCCATTTATCACTGGGATGCTTGAATGCTTCAGCACCTTTTATCCTATTTGCTTCACACAGAAACAATGTGACACTCAGTTCTTCACATGCACAAACTTTAATCATTTTTAAATTATTTTCTCTGGGTTCTAGTTTGAACCAGATAATAGCATTTCTTGTGCCCCCCCCCCCTCTTTATTTACAGGGCTGTATTGAAACACATCAAAACCTCAACATAAAATCAGCTTCTCTAAACCACTTTAATGTTAAGAGTTCATTCCCCTCAATTTTTAAAAGTTGCTCAGTATTCCATTCTGAGAGCTTGTTAAACTTTTGACAGCTTTCTCTCACCATACAACTGAGACATCAATGTAACTTATTAGCACCCCTCAACAGTTGCTATCATCACTTCATGTCAGTCTAAACTAAATTTTACACATTTCAGCCTTAGTTAGAGGAGACGAGCAATCATACACCCTCTCTTTCTAGAGTTCCAATTCCAACTGCCAGGTTTTATTTTTTTCTCTTCAACTGTCATTTCACTGGTTTGAATCCCTTTTCATAATTCCACAGGCTCAAACAGCACAAGTCCAGCTCAAGACCCTGATTACAGCTCTCATCTTTCCCATGAACATGAGCACATACACAAGATTGTCAATAGCACCAACAAATAAGAACATAAGAATAGCCTTACTAGGTCAGACCAATGGTCCATCAAGCCCAATAGCCCGTTCTCACGGTGGCCAATCCAGGTCACTAATACCTGGCCAAAACCCAAGGAGTAGAAATATTACATGCTACCAATTCAGGGCAATCAGTGACTTCACCCCTGTCTTTCTCAATAACAGACTATAGACTTTTCCTCCAGGAACTTGTCCAAACCTTTCTTAAAACAAGCTACGCTATCCGCTCTTACCACATTCTCTGGCAACGCATTCCAGAGCTTAACTATTCTGTGAGTAAAAAAAAAAATTTCCTCTTAGGGAAATACTTTTAAAACCAATAGGAGCAAATATCAACCATAGAATAATACCTTTGGGTTATATGTTTGTGTATATTGGATCTTCTGATGTGTCACACAAATTTCTTTATACCCAAATCATCATTACTCCAATATGATTTCTGTAGGGCTTCGTTTACAGAGTGGTGCTACTGATTAGCACCGTGCTGGATGCTAAGAAGCCCATTCAATTCCCATGGGCTTTTCTCATTTAGCATACGCTAATTGGTAGCACCACTTTCTGAAAGAAGCCCTTAAAATTTGAAAAAGTAAAAAACTAAGAGTTTATTCTTCTTTGAATTTTACTTAAACTTACATTGCAAATTTATATAAGAATAGATGTACTTATCTTTCATAGTGTCAGAGGGGACCATCATCCATAAGCCTATTCTTTATTTATTTGGGGCTCCTTTTACAAAGGTGCGTTAGGGCCTTAACACGCGGAATAGCACACATTAAAATGCCATGCGCACTAGCTGCTACCGCCTCCTCTTGAGCAAGCAGTAGTTTTTCAGGTAGCACACGCCATAGCGCGCTCTAATCCGGTACGTGCGCTAAAAACGCTAGCGCACCTTTGTAAAAGGAGCCCTTGATTTTTTTAGCCCATCCTCCCAAAGGAGCTCAGAATAGGTTACAAATCAGGCATGTTCCCTATCTGTCCTGGCATGTTTACAGTCTCTCTAATGTGGAAGATTAAGTAGCTTGCCCAGAGTCACAAGGAGCAGTGCAGGGTTTGAACCCACAACTGCAGGGTCCTGAGGCTGTAGCTGTAGCTCTAACCACTACACCACACTCTCTTCTAGTTAGGGCCAAGGCCGCTGGACCCCTTTCCAAACTGCTCTGCAATTTATACTCACCCCATATCTTCCATACATACACATGCTATCATTCAGGTGTGCACACTTCTGGGTTTGGGCCTAATTTGGCTCTATATTCCTTTCCACATTCCATCATCGGTGTCAACTCTGTCTCTTCAGCTGTGAACTACCTCTGTCATATACCACAACCTTCATCCAGTCACAAAAATAAATAAATAAAAAGATAATTAAAAAAACAACAACCCATAAACCTGTGGCTCCTGGCACTTTTCCTCTTCAGCAACCAGCAGCCAAGCGATATTGTTAAATCATTGTCACATTTTTATAGGGTGGCACAATTTGTGAGGATGCTGGATGAGGAATCACTGGCTATTTCTGAGATCAATAGTACCTCATACACTGTTAAAATATATGAGATGGATCAAAGCTAATTAGCCCTCTTGCCAGCAACCACAAATATTCTTGTCAACCTGCCATCTTAACAATAATATTTCTTATTGCTAGCACTTTGCATTTATACCCTAGTGCTGGTAGTTACATAAAATCATATAGAATTAAACACAGTAATATGGACATTTGAACACTATAACACTTTTGCACACAGTAAAAGCAAGAGGTTTCTGAACCAATAAAGGAGAAGTGGAACCTGTAATATAGACATTACCAAAATAAGAAGGTTCTTAGACCCTTTTCCTTGAAAAAAAATTTGGGGGAGGAATATGAGGTAGCTAGCAATAAGAAATGTTATTAGGATGACAGGTTGCCAAGAATATTTGTCATCAATGGTATCATACCACACCCCTGTATGTCATAAAAAGTAGGGTTGCCAAGAGAGGGCAGAGTGGAAATGTGAGGAGGAGAGGGAGGAAGGGAAAGGAAATGTAGCCAAGGAAGGAGAAGAATACTGTTTATTAATTTTCCTCATACTCTCTGGATCACTAGAAATACCTGTGAATTAAGTCATTTCTTGCTGCTAGACCCTGCTTGTGGGATTGGGTGGGCTGATTTCTCCTCTGCTACTGGTTCTGTTATTACTTTGGTGTCTAGTTGTTCCACCCTGCCATTTTTCAGAAAGGGTTTGTCTGTGGTGTTGGGTTAGATCAGTGGTTCCCAAACCTGTCCTGGGGGACCCCCAGCCAGTCAGGTTTTCAAGATATCCCTAATGAATATGCATGAGAGAGATTTGCATACCTGTCACTTCCATTATATGCAAATCTCTCTCATGCATATTCATTAGGGATATCTTGAAAACCTGACTGGCTGGGGGTCCCCCAGGACAGGTTTGGGAACCACTGGGTTAGATCAAAGCCAGAAGGGATATAGCAAGATGCAAGGCCTACATAGGGGGAAATCTTGGACCTGGAAGGAGGCAGAGAGGCAGAAAGAAAGAAACAGCATAAGAGAGAGAGAGACTGGACCATGGAAGAGAGATGTCAGACCATGGAGGTCTGGTTTTAAGAAAAGTTTGGACAATTTCCTGGAGGAAAAATCCATAGTCTGTTATTGAAACAGACATGGGGGAAGCCACTGCTTGCCCTGGATCAATAGCATGGAATGTTGCTACTCCTTGGGTTTTTGCCAGGTAATAGTGACTTGGATTGGCCATTGTGAGAATGGGCTACTGGGTTAGATTGACCATTGGTCTGACCCAGTAAGGCTATTCTTATGTTCTTATGTTAAGAGTTAGAGATCTGGCCCTGGAGGAAGGAGCGAGAGGAAAAAGAGAGGAGAAGCTAGACATAGGGAGAGAAAGGAATACAGAGAAGAAATGCTGGTCATGAAAGTAGCAGAGGAACAGGATAACAGGAACAATGCTGGAAAAAGGGGGAGTGAAAAAAGGGTAGATGCCAGACAGGACAGATGAGGAGCACAGAGGATGATGGTGGGCACAAAGGGGCAAATTCTGTAAAGGACATCTGAAAGTTAGGAAAGCAGGGAAATGCTGAGCGCGAATCTATAATGCATAGACGTACTATAGATGATCACGCTCAGCATGTCTAGACGCATCTAAATAGTTAGACGTCCTTTACAGAATCGCCTTTTAGGTGTCACATAAACGTCTTTGTAATACCTATAACATTATCTGGTTTTAGTGTTATGACATCATTAGAATGATATAACATAACATAATAGCAGATTTCTAGACTGCATAGCCATGAGTTCAATGCGGTTAGCAAAAGATTATGCTAAGAAAAAATACAGGAATAATATAATATCCAATTGAAATCTAATTGATCAGAAATTTAGACTTTATACTGCTTTTCATTAAAATTGTACGTAGAGAAATACTGTCACCACTATTATATTTTATTTATCTTTTAAACCTTTTTTTAAAAAAAATTCTCTTTTTTTTTCAGTTCCATATTTTTATTCTATTTTTAAATGTTTGACAATAAAAGTATTATATAACATTCAAGTAAGCCACATACAAAGTAACATAATATCAGGTCAATATATAACCATTTTTACAATCAAACAATTTTTATTGATCACCAATGGCAAATTTAAAAATATATCTAATACAAAGAACATCTAAAGTCCTGCATTAATTTCAAATTGTAACATCAGAAGACAAAATAATAGAGAAATATTGACACTGCAAGAATTAAAATACAATAGTGAAGAGTACATTCTTACCCCACCCCCCACAACCTCAAGAGATATGAACAATAAAGAGATTAGGCCATGACTATATAAAAAGAATAAATAACTCTTCAACAAGCCCAACAGAGGAATAACCCAAAGGAACATTAACACACCAGAACCCTGGATTATTATGAACCCCGGTGAAATCCCTTTTTAGACCATTAATTTCTGGCCCTCCCAAAATCCTTGCCCACCTATCTAACCCACCAACCCCCAGTCATGCAGTAAAAAAGAAATAGAAAAGCATGAAAGTTTGTGTGTGTGCACTAGTGCTGCCCGATTCAGGAAAAAAATAATTTGATTCGATTTGATTCAGCCTATTGAATCGATTTTTAGATTCGATTCGTATTTCTTGCCGAATTGGGTGTTTTTTTTCCAACCATCCTGGTGGGTTTATTTTATAGCTTCTTCACCCCCTTTGCCCTCTCCTACCCACACTGGTCCTGTGGTGTAAACAAAATAAACAAATAAAAAATACTTTTCCTCTCTCTATTAAATCCTAGCTCACATTTATGGTACAACACCAGCTCTGGAAGGATAAACATTTCAAATCTGACATATTGTAATCACAAAACAGAAAATAAAATTATTTTTCCTACCTTTTGTTGTCTGGTCATTTTTCCAATCGTGTTGGTCCCATGTTGGTCTGATTGTCTTCTGATCAGGCTCTCCTTCTTTCTCCATGCTAACCATCCATCTTCCATCTCTGTCCTCCCCTTCTGTTTCCCTTTCCTCCCCTGGAGTTCTGGCATCTTTCCTTTTTTTCATTTCCATCCCCCCCCCAGCTGCAGCACCATCCACAGATCCACCATCTCTCCTTTTCTCATCTACCCTTTCATCCAGCATCTCTCTTCTGTGTCCCTGTTCCTATGCTCCCTCCATGCCCAGGATCTTATCTCTCCCCATATCCAGCTTCTTCTTTCTCTCTTCCTTACCTCCTGTATCCCCTTCCCCAGGTACAGGCTTTCTCCTACAATCGCTCCTGCCATCCCGCACCTTGCCCACCTACTTCAGAACAGTATCTGTCCCTCTTGTATCCTTCCCCTTGTGGTCTTGCATTTCTCTCTCCCTTTCCCTTTCTCCATTAGTCCAGCACCTCTCCTCTGCTTTCCTCCCCCTCTTTTTGGTCTCTCTCTTCCCTTCACCCCAGGTCTGGCATCTCCCCTCCCCTCCCCTCTCTTACTCCTTCCTCCTCCTCCCCCTGCCCTGAAGGCCTGCTCCCCACCACGAAGACCTGTTCCCCCCAGGAAGGCACGTTCTCCCTTCCTCCCCGCGCGAAGGCCTGCTCCCTCCACGAGGCCTGCTCCCACCTCCCTCCCATGAAGGCACATTTTCTCCTCCTCCTTACCGCGAAGGCCTGCTCCTGCTGCGAAAGCCTGCTCCCCCCTGCCTCAAACGAATGCCTACTCCCCCCGCCGCGAAGGCATATTTTCTCCTACCCCCCTCCGCGAACGAATGCCTGCTCCCTCCGCAGCCTGCACCTTCCCCACCCTTACCACCTTACCGCTAGTAGGGCAGCTTGCAGGCTCACTGGTGTTATAGCGATCCATGCAGCTGCCCATGGTCTTCAGCAGCATGTTCTCTCTGCCGCGATCCTGCCCCTGACATCAAAGCAAGGGCAGGACGTAGCAGGAAGAACATGCCGCTAAGGACCACGGGCAACTGCAGGGATCGCTATAACACCAGCGAGCCTGCAAGCTGCCCTATTAGCGGTAAGGAGGTAAGAGCGGGGAAGCTGGGGGAGGTAAGAGCGGGGAGGCAAGAGCGGGCAAGCTGGGGGAGGCCTTTCTGACCGACCCTCCCCCCTCAAGCAGGAGCAGCAGCGGATGGCCAGCAAGAGGCAGCGCTGTAGCTCCTGCTTTAGGAAGGCAAGGGGGAAGGGTCGGCCATTGAATCGGGAAGCCAATTTTTTTTTGAATCGATTCGAATCAATTCACCTGATTCGAATCGGTGAATCGATTTGAATCGTGAATCGGGCAGCACTAGTGTGCATCAGTCAGAACCACTATATCAAATCCCATCAATAGGAGGAACAGCCGCATCCACCAAGCGATTGAGGAGAGAGCTGCGCACACGATGAGGCAACGATTGTATATAGGGGCCCCACACAGAATAAAAAAGTTTTGATTTCCTAAAAGTCAAATTAAGATTCTGTAATTCCCATAACAATAACTCATGAAGATGTTTACGCCATAAGCACGACATAGAAACATAGAAACATAGAAAGATGACGGCAGATAAGGGCCATATAGCCCATCAAGTCTGCCCACACTATTTACCCACCCTCTTAAGTCTTCTGACCCCTTAAGTATAATTGTAATTATACTGTCACTCTACTGACCCGCTCATTTAAGTCCTAGTGACCCTATCCCTTGGCATGACCCCGTAGGGATCCCACATGGGTATCCCATTTGTTCTTGAAGTCTGGGATGCTGTGTGCCTCGACCACCTGCACTGGAAGCATGTTCCAATGCTCGATCACTCTCTCCGTGAAGAAGTACTTCCTTGCGTCTCCACGAAACCTCCCTCCCCTGAGTTTGAGCGGATGTCCTCTTGTGGTCGAGGGTCCCCTGAGAAGAAAGATATCCTCTTCCACCTCGACCCGTCCCGTGATGTACTTAAATGTCTCAATCATGTCTCCCCTCTCCCTACACTCTTCAAGAGTGTAGAGCTGCAATTTGCTCAGTCTTTCCTCGTACGGGAGACCCTTTAGCCCCGAGACCATCCTGGTGGCCATCCGCTGAACCGACTCAATTCTGAGCACATCCTTACGGTAATGTGGCCTCCAGAATTGCACACAGTACTCCAGATGAGGTCTCACCATGGCTCTGTACAATGGCATCATGACTTCAGGTTTCCTGTTGACGAAGCTTCTCTTGATACAACCTATCATCTGCCGTGCTTTAGATGAAGCCTTCTCCACTTGAGTGGCTGCTTTCATGTCAGCACTGATGATTACTCCTAAGTCTCGTTCTGCCGTAGTCCTGGTTAAAGTTTCTCCATTCAGGGTGTAAGTTCTGCAAGGATTTCCGTTACCGAGATGCATGACCTTACATTTCTTGGCGTTAAAGCCCAGCTGCCACATCAAGGACCAACTTTCTAAAGTACGCAGGTCTTGCTCCATAGCATCTTGTAGATTATGGCCGTTTACTATATTGCATAGTTTGGCGTCATCAGCGAATAAGGTTACTTTGCCTTGAAGCCCTTGAGTCAGATCCCCAATGAATATGTTGAAGAGGAGTGGGCCCAGGACCGAACCCTGTGGCACTCCGCTAGTCACCTCCGACATTTTAGAGCAGGTACCGTTAACTACCACCCTCTGAAGTCTGCCATTAAGCCAATCTTTAACCCATGCAGTTAGAGTCTCTCCTAATCCCATCGATTTCATCTTGTTCAGCAGCCTGCGGTATGGGACGCTGTCGAACGCTTTGCTGAAGTCCAGGTACACGACGTCCAAGGACTCTCCTGAGTCCAGTCTTCTTGTTACCCAGTCAAAGAAGTTGATTAGATTTGACTAGCATGACCTACCCTTGGTGAATCCATGTTGGCTGGGATCCCGGAGATTTCCCTCGTTCAGGATCGTATCTAATTTATACTTAATTAGTGTTTCCATGAGTTTACACACTATTGAGGTGAGGCTTACCGGTCTATAGTTTGCAGCCTCAGCCTTGCAACCCTTTTTATGTATCGGAATGGCGTTGGCTGTTTTCCAATCTAACAGAACTTTCCCCGTACTTAGTGAGAGATTGAAGAGCACTGCTAACGGTTCCGCCAGAACGTCTCTCAATTCTCTGAGCACTCTTGGGTGTAAATTGTCCGGTCCCATGGCCTTGTTTACCTTTAGCCTTGCCAGTTCGTTGTAAACGTCCCCAGGTGTGAACTCAAAATTCTGAAACGGGTCATCCACGTCTTGTTTTATCATCAACTGTGGTCCGTGTCCCGGTGCTTCGCAGGTGAAGACTGAGCAGAAATATTCATTTAGTAGTTCTGCTTTTTCTGAATCCGCCACCGTGTAGTTCCCGTCCGGTTGTCTAAGGCGTACTATACCGTCTGTATTCCTTTTCCTATCACTGATATACCTAAAGAAGGATTTGTCCCCTTTTTTAATGTTCTTTGCCAGAGTTTCTTCCACTCGAAGTTTGGCCTCCCTAACTGCTGTTTTGACCGTTGCAGATCTGGTCTTATATTCTACTTTAGTTTCTCTTCTCTGCGTACGTTTGTAGGAAAGAAATGCTTTTTTCTTTTCCTTAATGAGGTGCGAGATCTCTTCAGTGAACCATTGGGGTTTGTTGTTTCTTTGTCGTTTATCTACTGATTTTATGTAGCGATTAGTTGCTTCGTGTATGGATGATTTTAGGTACGACCACATAGTTTCCACATTGCTGGTCCCTGCATGTCCTGCAGCGTCTGATGAACGAAATCCCCCATGCGTGCGAAGTCGGTGCCCCGGAATTGGAGCACCGTTGTTTTTGTAATTGATTTAGGGGATCCTTTCCCAAGGTTGAACCATACCATGTTATGATCGCTGGAGGCTAGCGTATCTCCTACCGAGACCTCTGAGACGCTTTCCCCGTTGGTGAGTACCAGGTCTAGGATCGCCTGGGCTCTAGTGGGTTCCGTTACCATCTGTCTGAGATGTACTCCTTTTATGGAGGTCAAAAGCCTCCTGCTGCTGCTGGTTGTTGCTGAAAATGTGTTCCAGTCTGCATCAGGTATGTTGAAGTCCCCTAGCAGTACAGTGTCGCCCCGTAGAGTTATATTCTCTATGTCTTCAATTAATTCTGCGTCCATGTCTTCAATTAATTCCGTGTCCATGTCTTCTGGTTGTCTTGGAGGTCTGTATACCACTCCAAGATACAGGCATTTTTTGCCACGTTTACCCAGAGGGATTCCCCGGTATACTTGACATCAGTGATCCTGGTGGTTTTGATGTCCTCTTTAATGTATAGTGCTACCCCTCCACCTAACCTGCCCTCTCTGTCCTGACGAAGTAAATTGTACCCCGGTATAGCCATATCCCACCCATGTGCGTCCGTGAACCAAGTCTCAGATATTGCCACCACGTCCAGGTTGACATTCCTTATTTCAGTTTCCAGTTCTAGAATTTTATTGCCTAAACTGTGTGCATTAACATACATGGCCCTCCACACTTTGTGTTTGCTGAGTCCCTGTAAGGCTATTCCTGACTGAGTCTGTGTGACTCCTAGAGAACTGTTTGCATATTGGGTCCTTACCTCGGAAACAGAGTGTCGACTCGTCCCATCAGGATAGTTCCTTTCCACACCAGTATATGTGTAGGTCCCCTCCCCCAACTTACCTAGTTTAAAGCCCTGCGAATCAGGCGGGCTAGTCGGTGTCCGAAGACGTTCTTACCTCTGCTGGTCAAGTGGAGTCCGTCTGGTCCCTGTAGTCCCTGCAGCGCCTCTCTATGATCCAGGAATCCGAAGTTCATATCTCGACACCATCCTTGTAGCCATTCGTTCGTTCTCCGGATGCATTCATCTCTGGCTCTTCCCTTGCCTCTAACTGGGAGGATTGATGAGAAGACTACCTGCGCACTTGTCTGCTTCAGCCTCTCACCCAAGGCTCCGAAGTCTCTGGTGATGGTCTCTGGGGTGTTCCTGGCAGTGTCATTCGTACCTATATGGATAAGAAGCATAAGATACAATATTGGCATGCCCACAATTCCGCAGAACCAACCCAGGAGGGAATAAGCCATAAGAGTCGAAAGAAGTCCTCCTCTCAAATATCCATAGCCAAATCTTTGCCCCAGCGAATTAAAATGGATATAATCGATTTAGCTGGAAGTCATTGCACGAACCGCCAGTGAAAATACACAATCAGGAACAAAAAGATCATCCAAAAGTTGAGCTACATCCATTGATAAGGAAGCAGCAGACAATGACTTTATATAACTGTTTTTATCACAACACGAACTTAGTGAAATACCAAAAAAATTTGTAGGTAACTGTCAATGGATGTCCATATATGACTTCTTGAATAAGATGAAAGAGGGTAAAGTTTTCCATTGGCATGTTCAAATTTTTAATATAAACAAACTTAGCTCCACCAAAAAGTATAGTCAAGAAGTGAAGCAGATTTCCAATTCTGTAATACTTGTTGAATACCAACAGATAGTAATGAGTCAATCAGTCTCGAATCACAAAAGCATTTTTCAAAACAAGGATGTAAAATTATGATTTCAAAATATAGATCTGCAGTACATTCTGTTATAATTTTGATAGTAGACCATATTTTGTTCCAAAAGGGACAAAATGCTTCACATTCATATATCATATGGTAAAATACCTGGGGAAGTAGAATAATGCCAACACATAATCTTTTCAAATTTTGACTTTATGCATTTTGGAAGGAGTCCATACTGCATTCCACATTTTAAAAAATAAGGATTGTGAAAGGTTAACTGAGAGGAGAGGTCTGTTAATTTTAGACCAAAATAGTTTCCATTCTACTTCTGATTAAAAAAAATTTAGTTTTTGAGATTATTTTGACTTATTATCATTGGGAAAGATATAATGAGAGTCTCGGAGTTGTTTGTATAAAGTGGAAATAGCTTTACCCTTAGTGTGTATTAATGTGCTCCAATTCCATAAACAAGAGATATCTGTTAAGTGTATTTTGGAGATAATACGAGTTAGAAGTTAGAATTGTAGGGTCTTGTGTTTTAATAAAGGAAAGGTTTCTGTAAATTTAGTAAAAGACATAAGACTATCATTATGTAAGAGCTGTTTAACGTACCAAATATTGCTTTTTTGCCACATTTTCCAATTAAGGGTACTATTTTTATGTTTAATTGCTGGGTTATTCCATATAGCCATTCCTGGAGTTAGTTGCTGTTTTATCTAGAACAGGGGTGCCCACACTTTATGGGCTTGCGAGCTACTTTTATAATGACTAAGTCAAAATGATCTACCAACAATAAAATTTTAAAAAAACACAAAGCACACTGAAAGGCAGAGAAAATGTTAATTATTCATATTCCGGGGTTTTTCAAAGAGGTCACAGCAGATGACTCTATGCAATGTCACCTCAGTAACAAAATACAAAAATAAACAAATACACCCCCTCCCTTTTTACTAAACCACAATAGTAGGTTTTAGCACAGGGAGTTACACTGAATGCCTCGCGCTGCTCTCAATGCTCATAGGCTCCCTGCGCAAAAAAACGCTATTGCAGTTTAGTAAAAGGGAGCCATAGTGCAAAATATAGACAGGAGATATAAATTCTCAAAACAAACACATTTTGATCACTAAATTGAAAATAAAATCATTTTTCCTACCTTTGCTGTTTGGTGATTTCATGAGTCTCTGGTTGCACTTTCTTCTTCTGACTGTGCATCCAATCTTTCTTCCTTTATTTCAGCCTCCTGTATGTTTCCTCTCCTCCAGACCTCATTCTCTCCCCCAACTTTTTCTTTCTGTCTCCCTGTTCCCCCTTCTTTCTGCCTCCCTGTCTGCCCCATTTCTTTCTTTTTCCGTGCCCTCCCCCAAGCCACTCGGTTTGCTGCCACCACCATCGGGGAACAGCCCCCAAGCCACCGCCGTCCCAAGCTTTCCCTGCAGAAGCGTCGTGCTGACCAGCATTCCGCTCCCTGATGTCAATTCTGACGTAGGAGAGGAAGTTCCGGGCCAACAAGGCATTTCTTCTCATTCCATCCAGCCTGAGCCCCATCTCTCCTTGATCCAGCATTTCCCTTCTGTGTCTGTCAGAATTACCATTCCACCTATTTTCCAGCATCACCCTTCTTTGTGTCCATCTCACCTATATCCCTATCTCACCACTTTTTCAGAATCTTCATTTGTCTCTGTCCTTGTCTTTACCCCATGTTCACCATTTGCCCTTTCAATGTCTTTATCTCCCCCCCACACACTTTTTCAGCATTACTTCTATGTCTCTATTTCACCTCCTCTTCATGTCCCCTCTGTATCTCTATCCTTATTCAGTAGGTTCTGCTAACCCTTTCTCTTCTTTGTGTCACTATCTCCATTTTCTGCTTTCCCCCCTTTTCCTTTGTTACTGCACCCTGTAGCCAGAATCTTTCCACCCTCCCTCCACTCAGGCCCAGCCCAGTATGAAATATTTCCTTTTGTTTCCCTCCCCTCTCTCTTTCTCTCTCTCTTCCCCACCCTCACCCACGAGTCCTGCATCTGGCCCTTTCCCTTCTACCTGCACCCGGCAACACCCCCTGCTCCGCGGCTCTCTTCAGCAACTCGTCAGCAGCGGTGATCAAGACAGGCTGCCGACATCGAGGCCTTCCCTCTACGAGTCCCGCCTTTGTGGAAAAAGGAAGTTGAAACAAGCGGGACTCGCAGAGGGTAGGCCCCGACGTCAGAAGCTTGTGTCGATCGCTGCTGCTGAGTTGCCGAAGAGAGCCGCGGAGCAGGGGGTGTGGCCGGAAGCAGGTAGAAGCGAGAGGGAGATAGGAAGGCTGTAGAAGCTCCGGAGCATGACACCGACCCCGGCCAGGATGATTTCTTTTTCAGGCTGCTGCTGCCGCTGCCACACTCCCCCCCCCCCCACCGAAATGACAAAAAAAACAGCCTAATGCCCGGCGTCGGCGTCTTTGACGTCAGGGAGAGGAAGGCTGATAGGCCCAGTAGATCGGGACGGCAACACGAGTCTATCACGGAGCCCGGGATGGGCTCTGCGATCAACTCACGTTGCCTTCCTGAGCTACTAGTCGATCGCGATCGACATGTTGGGCACCCCTGATCTAGAAAATGGAGAGCACTTCTGTTACAGTGAGCAATTTGAACCAACAACATCAGGGTACTAAGGTTGTAGCTCTAACCACTGTTAAACCACATGTCAACTCTAAAACCAGCTGTTAAACTATATGTCAATTCTAAAACTAGGGCTTTTGGGCTTTAGTTGGGCACTTGTTTGATAGGCGTGTTTTTAGGGCGTGCTTTAGGCTTTCTGGAGGCGTCCATATAGAGTTGAATGGGGCTTTTATTTTTGGGCTAAGAGGACTCCAGGTTGATAGTAGGTCAAAAAATGTTTAATAATGCATTACTTAAGAAAATCACATGAAAAATATATATACATTGCATACTAAACCTCATTTCCAAAAGGTTAAGAAAAGTAAAAGAGATACACTACTCACAAGGGCTATGCTTCAGAGCAAGTGGATGTGTCTGATGCACAATCTTGACATCATTGTGACATCATCAATATGCAGAATGCCACAAAAAATAGGAATATGTGCTGGGGTATCTGACCATACTTGGGATTTGAACCCAAGACCTTTGGAAATGGAAGCAGTGCCTTTAACCACTGAACTAAAGGTGCTTTCTTTTAAGCAGGGATTTTTGCCATGTGAGATGATACATTAGGAGATCATAACCATCTCAGGGTTTCCCTCTGGACCCTGGAAAGAGCAGAGTGCAAATGTAAATGACAAAGTCCACAATCCATACTCTCTTAAGAGACCAAAAAAGAAACTATTAAGATACTAGGGGGGGGGATTGTGTGGATTTGTACCATTGACCTGTGGAAAATGGCAGCAGTATCTTTAGCCACTGAGCCACAGGAGCTTTTGTTGAGGCAGGGGTTCCTATTATTTTTTAGTGGCATTCTGACATCTAGGTGCATATTGATGATGTCACAATTATGTCAAAATTGTGCATCAGACACGTCCACTTGCTCTGAAGCATAGCCATTGTGAGTAGTGTATCTTTTTTTCTTTTCTTAACCTTTTGGAAATGCGGTTTAGTATGTAATGTACCATTTTTCGCTCCATAAGACGCATCTGACAATAAGACACACCCTAGATTTAGAGGAGGAAAACAAGAAAAAAAACATTCTGAACCAAATTCTCTCTGCCAGGCTCTGCACCCAGCCCCACACTCCTTGCCAGGCTCTGCACCCTGTCCCCCCTCCCTGCCAGGCTCTGTACCCTGTTCCCCTTCTGGTGGTCTAGTGGTAGGCCGGGACAGGGCACAGGGCAGGAAGGCCTAGTGGCGGGCAGGCAGGCCTAGTAGCCTAGTGACAGGAAGGCCGGCCGGCAGGTCCCATACTCCCCATGTACCCCCGTACCTTAAATTATTCCCCCATGCCCCTCACATACCCCCAGTACTTTAAATCATCCCCCCATACCCTTTTAAACACCTCTAGTATCTTTTATGCAAATACAGAATACACACAAGTGATAACGTAAAGTATGTAGCAGCAAGGTTCAAATAGTGCCCAATACATGTTTTCATTAATCTAGAAAAACCCATCCGCAAGTACCAACCCGTCTTTCAGACAGACAAAAGGACAGGCCCAAACCCCTAGAATCCAAGTCCCCCCCCAATCCCACCCTCTCTACCCTCCATTGTGTGGCTGCTAAAGAATCGAAGAAATTAAGGGCTCCTTTTACTAAGTTGCGCTAGCGGTTATAGCACGCGCGCTAGATGCTAATGCCACCATTGAGCTGGCGTTAGTTTTTACGCATAGCGCAAGGGGGCAGCGTGCACTAATCTGCAGCCCATGCTAAAAATGCTAGCGCAGCTTAGTAAAAGGAACCCTAAGTCAGATAGAATACACAAATAAGAGATACACAAAGAATAAAAAATCTGGATAGAGTGCATGATCCACCAAAGTGCCCCAGCACAGAAAAAATACAAAAACCAACCAACAACCGTCAGGGGTATTAAAAAAAAAAAAAAAAGCCTGTACCTTTTAAAATCCCTCCCGTCCTCGCTAGACAACTCTCATACTCAGCTCAGGAGCGCGGATGTGAGGAGCAAGCGTTATGCGCTCCCACTAGGGCCCGCCTTTGCATTCCAATTGGCTGGCATCAGTTCTCACAAGTCCTGCGAGAAATGATGCCACCATTCAGAAAGCAGCGGCAGGCCCAAGCGGGAGCACGTAACACTTGCTCCTCACATCCACGCTCCTGAGTACGAGAGCCGTCTAGCGAGGAAGGGATACTGCTGGATCACCAGGCTGTTTAAAAAAGGTACCGATGATGGCGGCAGTGCTGGGGGGAGGGTATGAAAAGGTGCGACGGTAGTATGGAGGGGGGTTGAAAAGGTGCGGTGGCAGTGCTGAGAGGCAGAGGGAAGGGGTGTTTTGAAAAGGTGTGGAGGAAGGAGGGTGTTTTACAATGCTAAGGGGGGGTACAAATTTTGTATCTTCGCTACATAAGAAGCACCGAGATTTCCATCCTCTTTAGGGTGGAAAAAAAGTGCATCTTCTGGAGCGAAAAATACGGTATATATATTTTTCATGTGCTTTGCTTAAATAATGCATAATTAAACATAGTTTGACCTAAATATCAACCTGGAGTTCTCTTTAGCCCAAAAAATCCAGCAGAAAAGCAGACCTGGTTTTGCAATGCTTTTACTTTATGCTCAGAAAAATGGAATCCATAAATGCAATTCTGTTTATAGACGTCTATTTCAAAGTCACGCCCATGCTACACCCATGCCTATCCTGTTAGACTTGACTTTTTCTGATGGGCATCCACAAAATTGTAGATGTCTATTTGTAGAATCACATCTAGCATTTGAACGTCTAAGTTCCAATTAATGCTTAATATCCACTTTATGTGGACACCTAAGTCGATGGATGTCCACATTGTGGACACCTAAAGTTAGATATCCTTTATAGAATTTGCCCCAAAGAGAACACAAATGTCAAAAGGTTAGGAGAACCTGGCAAAAGAGTTAAGAAAAAGCAGAGAAAAGCAAACAACACACTGGGACCAAAGCAATGTTCTGACAATAAAGATAGAAAAAAGTATTTTTTCTGAATTTATTAATTTTAATATGGTAGTTTTGGGAAATGTGTATCTCTGATATCTTGCATTTCAGTTTCCATTACTAGTCTATTACTATCACAAGTTTTCTAAATAGGTCTGGAAAATGTTTGCATTTTGTAGGATTTGTTTACTGGAGCTCTGAAAGGAGCAGGGAAGTTAAAAATAGCCAAAGAAATATCTACATGTAAACAGATGATAATCAGTAAATCAAACAGTTCTTAGATCTCCTCCAGCAACTACCTACTCAAGGATCAAGTTCAAAAGACAAGTGAGGTCAGCATTTGTACATGCCTTAAGGCAGGCATAGACACCAACATTTAGATTGTCCACCTTCAGTTTACCTAGTCTTGCTCCTCTTTCATGCACAAAAGTTATTCATCCTCTACCATTCCTTTATGTTTTTTTGCAGCCCAAATGCATGACCTTGCATTTCTTAGCATTGAATTTTAGCTACCAAATTTCAGACTATTCATCAACATTTCTTTTCTGGACGCTTTCGAGACCTAAATGCTCTTTTTAGGGCTACGTAGTTTTATTCTATTTTTAGATACCCTCCCTTTTGTTCTTTCCCTATATGTTCTCTTTCTTACTTGATAAATTGTAGTTCTATCCTTCTTCCCTTTTTTTGTTCCTGTTTGTTTTTGTATTGTTTTAAAATGTTTTAAATAATGATTATTGTTTAAAAGGATGTATAGTTACCCCATATATGTTTTTAACAATGTTCACAACCTAGAAGGCTGATTGGACGGTTTAAAAAAATGTTTGAATAAACTTGAAACTTGAAAACTTCTCTAAGTCCTTCTTCATGTTATTACATCATCAGGGGTGTGTACTCTATTGAAGATTTTGGTATCATCTGCAAAGATTTGTCTCTTTGTATGCTGCTTAGATGGCCCTAGTACAATCATAAGAACATAAGAAGTTGCCTCCGCTGAGTCAGACCAGAGGTCCATCCTGCCCAGCGGTCCGCTCTCGCGGCGGCCCATCAGGCCTAATTGCCTGAACAGTGTCCCTGACTAATTTTGTAACTGCCTCTAATCCTCTAATCCTATCCCTATTACCTACCTCTACTCCTATCTGTACCCCTCAATCCCTTTGTCCTCCAGGTACCTGTCCAGACCCTCTCTGAAGCCCTGTAGCATGCTCCTGCTTATCACATCCTCAGGTAGCGCGTTCCATGTATCCACCACCCTCTGAGTGAAAAAGAACTTCCTGCCGTTTGTTCTAAACCTTTCCCCTTTCAATTTCTCTGAGTGCCCCCTTGTACTTGTGTTTCCCCGTAATTTGAAAAATTTGTCCCTGTCTACTCTTTCTATGCCTTTCATGATCTTGAAGGTTTCTATCATGTCTCCTCTAAGTCTCCACTTTTCCAGGGAGAAAAGCCCCAGCTTCCTCAGTCTGTCAGGATATGAGAGGTCTTCCATACCCTTTATTAGCTTAGTTGCTCTTTTCTGGACTCTCTCAAGTACCGCCATGTCCTTCTTGAGGTACGGCGACCAGTACTGGACACAGTACTCCAGGTGCGGGCACACCATTGCACGATACAGTGGCAGGATGACTTCCTTCGTCCTGGTCGTGATACCCTTCTTAATGATGCCCAACATTCTGTTTGCCTTCCTTGAGGCTGTGGCGCACTGCGCTGACGCCTTCAATGATGTGTCTACCATCACTCCCAGGTCTCTTTCAAGGTTACTCACCCCTAGTGGTGATCCCCCCATTTTGTAAGTGAACATTTGGTTCTTTTTCCCTACATGCATGACTTGCATTTTCCTATGTTGAAGCTCATTTGCCACTTTTTGGCCCACTCTTCCAGCGCTATCAGATCTTTTTGGAGATTTTTGCAGTCCTCCTTGCTTTCAACCCTGCTGTATAATTTGGTGTCATCCGCAAATTTAATAACCTCACATTTTGTTCCTGCTTCCAGGTCGTTAATAAATATATTGAACAGGAGCGGTCCCAGCACCGACCCCTGCGGAACTCCGCTCGTGACCCATTGCCAGTCTGAGTAATGGCCCTTTATTCCAACCCTCTGTTTCCTGTCCGCCAGCCAGTTTTTGATCCATCGGTGGACCTTCCCTTGCACCCCATGGTTCCATAGCTTCCTTAGCAGTCTTTCATGTGGTACCTTGTCGAAGGCTTTTTGGAAGTCAAGGTAAATGATGTCTATAGATTCCCCTTTATCCACCTGGCTGTTTACCCCCTCAAAGAAGTATAATAAGTTAGTGAGGCATGACCTACCCTTGCAGAAGCCATGCTGGCTCGGCTTTAGCCGCCCAGTGTTTTCGATGTGTTCCCAGATGCAGTCTTTAATCAGCGCTTCCATCATCTTTCCTGGGACCGAAGTCAAGCTCACCGGCCTGTAGTTTCCTGGGTCTCCTCTTGAGCCTTTCTTGAAGATGGGCGTGACATTTGCTATTTTCCAGTCTTCCGGAATCTCTCCAGTTTTTAAGGATAGGTTGCATATTTGTCTAAGTGGCACAGCTATTTCGTTCCTTAGTTCCTTGAGTACCCTTGGGTGAATGCCGTCCGGACCTGGCGATTTGTCGCTCTTTAGCCTGTCTATCTGCCTGAGGACATCCACTTTGCTTACCTCTAGTTGGACCAGATTTTCATCCTGATCTCCTTTAACAACCTCCTCGGGTTCCGGAATGTTGGTTGTGTCCTCCCTCGTGAAGACTGAAGTGAAGAACTCATTTAGCCTGTCAGCTATTTTCTTTTCCTCTTTTACCACTCCCTTTCTGTCTCCATCATCCAAGGGTCCTACTTCCTCCCTTGCTGGTTGCTTCCCCTTGACGTACCTGAAGAATGATTTGAAGTTTGTTGCTTCCCCCGCCAGTCTCTCTTCATATTCTCTTTTTGCTTTCCTAACCACTCGGTGACACTCCTTTTGGTGTTTTTTGTGCTCCTTTTGGTTGTCCTCTGATTTGTCCTTTTTCCATTTTTTGAATGATGCCTTCTTGTCACTTATCGCCCTTTTCACTGCATTTGTTATCCACCCTGGGTTTTTTGTTCTATTTTTTTTGCACCCTTTCCTGAACTTGGGGACGCACAGGTTTTGTGCTTCGTCAAGTTCAGGAAAGGGTGCAAAAAAAATAGAACAAAAAACCCAGGGTGGATAACAAATGCAGTGAAAAGGGCGATAACACCCATAACCACATTTTGTTCTATCTTAATGGGACATTATTTTACTTACTTTCATTAGCCACATTGTTGTGACAGTTAATAGTTCCTTCATTTCTCTGTATTACTGTGGATGCTTTTTCAGCATATCTTATTTTTTTGGCATGGTCATATTGGTATGGCTTAATTTTGATTCCTACTTTCCAAATCTTTTTATCTGTATCATTTTAATTACTTATCTTATTCATTTGGCATTCAATCTCTAGTACTACATTGTTCACTTTTCTCAATCGCATGCTCACTTTTTTGGTGATCAAATATCTATTACCAAGTGTTCAGAAACGATTTCCATGGACATTATAATCCTTCGTTCTCAACACCCTTGTTTTGCACAATCAAACTGTCCACCTAAACTCATTGACACCATGTTTGTGACAGCTCTTATGCATATTTTGAAAAACTGGAAGTCATCCACGTTACTGGACTACACCTTTTGGTGGAACTCTTTGAGCATGTACCACAAATTTGAATCATATGCATATGAGAAGAACATGATTTCCCGATTCTCCACAAACTTGGTGTGAAATAAATCACCTTGGTCATTCTTAGATTCATATGTTCATTCTGCCCTGTAGACACTTCTGCCTCTTTCTCTCTCTCTTTCTCTCTCTCTCTTTCTTCCTTTCTCTCTCTTTTTTCTTATATTTCACTCTTCCTGCTTCTCTGCTTTTTCTATTTCTTTTCTTAGCAGTTCCAAATACTTTGGACCCTTTTTACTAGTCTGGTTGTATACCAACGATTGTAACTATGGATTTCTTGTCTTTATACCACTGCTTCTTATTCAGTTTCTGTGTATTTGAACTGCTTTCTGTATATTACTTATAATATTCAATAAAATTATTGAACTAAAAAAAAAATATATATATCACAAATTTGTATGGGTACCACTCCTATCAATTTGTTCACCTAAACCAGTGTTCTTCAACTTTTTTACACCTATGGACCGACGGAAATAAAAGAATTATTTTGTGGACTGGAACCGGTCCGTGGTTGAAGAACACTAGGCTAAGTCAGGGGTCAGTGGCCATTTTTGCACAAACAATGTCAGACAAATGTTTTTGTGCCTGCTTTTTTTTTTTTTTTTGTATGTTCATTGTGGATATTTTCAGTACAAGAACGTCTTTCTCATATTTTCGAACAGGAAATCCTAACATACTTCCTGTTCGAAAATGACTTTGAGATGGACCTTTTTTTTTCGTGGGGGGGGGGGGAATGTTATGAGCAGGAAGGATGTCTCAATTCTGACTTGGATGTTCTTTCAAAAATGCCACTCTGTGTGACGAAAGTCAGAAAGAATACATTTCTGTTTCTATAAAGAATCCTTGAGTTTTAGTCTACAATTGTGAGGTGGGAGATATCCTTGAAAAGACTCCACTTCTGTTTACCTTGCAAAAAACTGTAACTACTGGTACATTAACAAAAAGATAAGAATCTATAACTTATCCTATTTGACTATTTTTACACATTTTAACTTCAGTATCATTTCTCCTATTAACTTCAGCTGATCTAAGCTACTATATTCTATACTTTGCTTCTTATTCATGTCAAAGCTTTATAGAAATCTAGAAAGGCCTGACTGAGCCAACAGTGAACTCATTTCCTTCATTCTAGGAATCCATTTATAAGAATTCATTGTGCTCTTTCAGAAATAAGTTGTTTCACACAATTGTTACATTCGCCTGAGTAATTTATAAATAGGAAAGTGGAGAGTAGAACAAAGGTACCTTTCCTTTCATATTTGGGATATACATTATGTTGATCTATTAAACTTTTAACATAATGGAGACATTTGTATAAAAGACTCTGGCATTTAGATCAGCATTTTCCCCTAAATTCAATAAAAAGCTCTACAAATTGTGCATGCAAAGAGGGGCACATGCCCAATTTAATTGAATTCAAGTGGATCGATTTTTCGCTCTGTCAAAAATTACAAAGACTAGGGGACACTCGATGAAGTTACACGGAAATACTTTTTAAGCCAATAGGAGGAAATTTTATTTCACTCAGAGAATAGTTAAGCTCTGGAACGCATTGCCAGAGGATGTGGAAAGAGCGGATAGTGTAGCTGGTTTTAAGAAAGATTTGGACAAATTCCTGGAGGAAAAGTCCATAGTCTATTATTAAGACATGGGGGATGTGTCTGCTTGCCCTGGATCGGTAGCATGGAATGTTGCTACTCTTTGGGTTTTGACCAGGTACTAGTGACTTGGATTGGCTACCATGAGAATGGGTTACTGGGCATGATGGACCATTGGTCTGACCCAGTTAGGCTATTCTTATGTTATGTTCTCATATGTAGGGGCCTTTGTTTTCACTTCTTATTTTAATTTTTTTTTTTTTTTTCTGAGAACTTATCAGTGTTTTTTATAATGGGAACAAAAATGGAAGAGAATTAATGTGTGTGGAATGGGGGGGTAACTAATTTCTTCAGCTAAATAATTCAATCCACCTCAACCAGACATAGGAGAACTCACGCACCATTCACACACCCTCCAACCAAAAACGTCAAAAGAAAAAAACAGTTCGACAACCTCCTAGCCATTTGAGCTGCAACACTCGACCCCCAACTCTACAACCTATTGACCTCGACCACAAACTACAAAATCTTCAAAAAAGAAATAAAAACCCTTCTATTCAAAAAACACATAAAACCGAACTAACACAATCAGAACTGTACCAAGCATCACCTGCAACTACTCCATATGTACTTCTGATGTCATGACAAATCAGACATAATTTATGTTATGTTATGGTATGTTTGGAATAATGGTTACATATATGAGGTTCAATAAAAGAAAATTTTCACTGCCTGTTTCTGTTATGACCATTTATTCAGTTTCATGGTTATTACAAAAAATATTTTTTTACATTGGGAGGGGGGTTTCAAAAAATTATGGGCCCCGGGTACCACATACCCTAAGAACGCCACTGATAAGGTTATAGAACAAAATAAATATCATAGGGTCCTACCAATAAGAGAATAAAAATTAGAATGTTAACTAAAGGAAGAATGCTTAATAGTAAAATAAAAACAGTATTAAAGGATCATAGTGAACTGTAATTTAAAAACCTGTTGGAACAATAGTTTGCAAAAAGAATATGTTAAAGGAGAGATTTTACCCATACACTTGTTAGCAGTCTCGAATAATTAAAATATCTACATAATTAATGGTTTCAAAATGTTAGATTGCATCCAAGTAACTGATACACACTACACACTGGAAGATGTGCAAATTTGGGACCAAATTGCATTACAATTACAGCTAAGAACTCTGAGAATTTGGAGATTCATCAATAGTTCTTTTAGCGTTTTGGCTGTGCCGAGCTAGGGTCATGTTCTGTGTAAGGGTAGAAAAGATTGAGCAAGGACTTCATGAACATTAGGACATGTCAGCAGCACCATATACATGAGCTATTTTTAACTGTCTAGGCCGGGGGTCGGCAACCCGCGGCTCCAGAGCCGCATGCGGCTCTTTTCCACCTTTGCTGCGGCTCCGGTAGTGTGTCACGCAGGCATGCAGCTTACAAGTCCGGCGTCGCGGCGGGAAATAGCCATGCTGAGCAGTGAGCTCAGCACATACACAGATGAAAGCCTTGCTTGCTGATTGGTCCGGCGGCCCGTGCCGCCGGACCAATCAGCAAGCAAGGCTTTCATCTGTGTAGTGCTGAGCTCACTGCTCAGCATGGCTATTTCCCGCCGCGACGCTGGACTTGTAAGGTGCACGCCTGAAAAAGAAATCATCCTGGCCGGGGTCGGTGTCATGCTCCGGAGATCTACAGCCTTCCTATCTCCCTCTCCCTTCTACCTGCTTCCGGCCACATCCCCTGCTCCGCGGCTCTCTTCGGCAACTCAGCAGCAGCGATCGACACAAGCTTCTGACGTCGGGGCCTACCCTCTGCGAGTCCCGCTTGTTTCAACTTCCTTTTTCCACAAAGGCGGGACTCGTAGAGGGAAGGCCTCGATGTCGGTAGCTTGTCTTGATCACCGCTGCTGACAAGTTGCTGAAGAGAGCCGCGGAGCAGGGGGGTGTTGCCAGGTGCAGGTAGAAGGGAGAGGGCCAGATGCAGGACTCGTGGGTGAGGGAGGAGAAGAGAGAGAGAAAGAGAGAGGGGAGGGAAACAAAAGGAAATATTTCATACTGGGCTGGGCCGGAGTGGAGGGAGGGTGGAAAGATTCTAGCTACAGGGTGCAGTAACAAAGGAAAAGGGGGGAAAGCTGAAAATGGAGATAGTGACACAAAGAAGAGAAAGAGTAAGCAGGACCTACTGAATAAGGATAGAGATACAGAGGGAACATGAAGAGGAGGTGAAATAGAGACATAGAAGTAATACTGAAAAAGTGTGTGTGTGGGGGGGAGATAAAGACATTGAAAGGGCAAATGGTGAACATGGGGTAAAGACAAGGACAGAGACAAATGAAGATTCTGAAAAAATGGTGAGATAGGGATATAGGTGAGATGGACACAAAGAAGGGTGATGCTGGAAAATAGGTGGAATGGTAATTCTGACAGACACAGAAGGGAAATGCTGGATCAAGGAGAGATGGGGCTCAGGCTGGATGGAATGAGGAGAAATGCCTTGTTGGCCCGGAACTTCCTCTCCTACGTCAGAATTGACGTCAGGGAGCGGAATGCTGGTCAGCGCAACACTTCTGCAGGGAAAGCTTGGGACGGCGGTGGCTTGGGGGCTGTTCCCCGATTGCGGTGGCAGCAAACCGAGTGACTTGGGGGACGGCACGGAGACAGAAAGAAGGGGGAACAGGGAGACAGAAAGAAAAAGTTGGGGGAGAGAATGAGGTCTGGAGGAGAGGAAACATACAGTAGGCTGAAAGAAAGGAAGAAAGATTGGATGCACAGTCAGAAGAAGAAAGTGCAACCAGAGACTCATGAAATCACCAAATAGCAAAGGTAGGAAAAATGATTTTATTTTCAATTTAGTGATCCTGTATATAGCATTAAGATAAGAAACAATATATGCAGTGTTAGATTTGTTTTATAATGGTTTTGCGGCTCCAAGTTTTTTTTTCTTTTCGAAAACGGGTCCAAGTGGCTCTTTATGTCTTAAAGGTTGCAGACCCCTGGTCTAGGCACATATGTGCATATGGCAGGAAAGAAGTATGTAGACACCAAGGATGAGAGGCATAGATCTGCAAACACCAGGGTCGTACAAGCAAGGAGCAGACTAGACACACCAAGCAATGTGGAACCCAGACTGTTTAATTGAACAATAGTCCATTAAAACCTGCCTGATGGTGGCCACGTTTCGCCGAGAATTAGGCTGCGTCCAGGGCTAACAACCAAAATGGGGACAATTTAAAAAGTGCTTCCCCTGAATCAGGGCTTGAACAAATAGCAAAGCAGTCTCAGCCAAAGTACATTCAATATTAGCCCCTGACGTAGCCTAATTCTAGGCAAAACATGTCACAGTAATCTCACTCAGCACTCTGCTTTCTCTCAATAAGCCAGTCCAGTTCTGAACCACAAGGGTTTATTTCAGCTTGGATTGTAAGGCAAAAAAAAAAAAGAGACCACTTCTCAGCATTAACTATGTACAGGCAAAATTAGAAAAACAATGCAATTTCTTAAACTTACAGGCTTTAGTAAATGTCCTCATGGATTCTTATTATTCACACAGGTCCATAGCTAAAGTCTCTGGGAAACTGCTGTATAACTGGAGGAGAACCCTAATGGTTAGAGAAGTGCCCTGAGAGGCAGGGGAGCCCAGCTCAATTCTCATTATAGCTCCTTATGACTATGGGCAAGTCACTTAACCCACCATCATCCCCAATAAAATGTAAGTACCAGCATATATGTAAATTGTTTTGATTGGCAGTATACAAACCCTATCCCCTTCCCCTGTCTTTCAGTTAAGTAGGGCTCTCTGATCCTTCTAGTAGATAATTCCTTCACCAACAGGAGTTTCCTTTTCCTTGTATATCTTGTATTACAGGGTTTCCTTTTCCTTGTATATCTTCAGGAACTTTTTTTCTTTTCCCCTCATGCTCTCTAAGGCTTGTACACTCAGTACCTTGCTCCTCTTGAAAGGACTTGGTGGTGCAGCTTCCTTATTCCCACTTTCACCTGTTATCAGTGCAACAGTTTTATAGGTTCTGTTACTGCTCTTCACTCCTTCTCCCTCTGGGTTCAACCAAAGATCCTCTTCCCAATGGCCAGAGAAGCAAAAGCCAAAATCCCCTTTCATTTATTGTGTGGAATGAAGACTGGGGAAGTGGGAGACAAAGACAAAGGATGTATTATTATCTCCCAGTTGTTGAGAAATTTTATGTGTGTGCTCGCTGCAAAGAGCTTCTGGCTCTCAGAGAATGAGTCTAGAGTAGCAGACTTGGAGGAGATCAGGAAGACAGAAAGAAGTTGGGGGAGATCAGGAAGACATAATGGAGGCCTAGAGGGACACTGAAGAATAGGCTCACCTCCAGGCCCCTGTGCTGCCTTAGAGAAGGGAGGTCTCCTAAAAGGAAAACATCACCCTGGTGATACAGGAAATGATATTGTACCTAGGACCCGCCCACCAGGAGATGAAATATCCTCTTGCAACAAAGATCTATCTCCAGAGGCTTCTGCCCAAAAGGGAGGAGTTAGGACAGCTATTGTAGTGGGAGATTCAATCATTAGGCATAAAGATAGCTGGGTGGCTGGTGGGCATGAAGATTGCCTGGTCACTTGCCTGCCTGGTGCAAAGGTGGATGACCTCACGTGTCACATAGATAGGATTTTAGATAGTGCTGTGGAGGAACTGGCTATCTTGGTACATGTAGGTACTAATGACATAGGAAAATGTGGGAGGGAGGTTCTGGAAGCCAAATTTAGGCTCATAGGTAAAAGGCTAACATCCAGATCCTCCAGGGTAGCATTTTCAGAAATGCTCCCCATTCCAAGCACAGGACCCAAGAGGCAGGCAGAGCTCTGGAGTCTCAATGCATGGTTGAGACAATGGTGCAAGGTTGAGGGATTTAGATTTGTTAGGAACTGGGCTACCTTCTGGGAAAGGGGGAACCTATTCGAAAAGGATGGACTCAACCTTAATCGAGATGGAACCAGACTGCTAGCACTAACATTTAAAAAGGAGATAGTTTAAAATCTGCTCCAAGATGGGGTGGGGGAGGGGAAGACAACAGTCACTTAGGAGCAGATGGTTCGGTGTTGAGTATCCTTGAAGGATACTGTTGTATCAGAACACATAAAGGGTCCCAATAGAGAGGTTTAAATAATGGTGAAAGAAAGCCATGAGTGCTTAAGAGGGAAGCAGAGTAAAGATGTCAAGTTATCCCTGTCATCTTCTCAGCACCCTCTAGATACAAAGAGAAAAAACACAATTTGAAGTGTCTGTATACAATTTCTAGAAGTCTAAAAAATAAAGTAGGAGAAATAGAGGGGCATAATAGCAAGGGACATCTAAGTCCAGTTGCGTCTAAGTCGCAAGTCGTCCAAAGTAAAAAACAGCCTAGTATACATTTTCGAAAAATACATCCAAAATTTTTTTTCTTTCAAAACTCGTCTAATTGTACGCCCTGCCAATCTGATTGGCCAAGCCGCTAAATTGTCCATCTTTATACCACATTTCCGTCCAACTTTTTGTCCAAGTCAAAAACGCCTAGAACAAGCCTTGTTGGACGTGGGAAGGGTCTGTAAAGTGATGGACTGAACACTCAGACATGGCACCTAAATAGTGGGGTACCTTACAGGGCACTGCCGTGAACTTTACAAAAAGGGTGCCATATCTTCTCCTCACTACAGCTCCCTTATAGGTCATGGTGAGCCCCCAAAACACCTCCAGAATCCCCTAGACCCACTTATCTACCACCCCAATAGCCCTTATGGCTGCAGGAGCCACTTATATGCCAGTAAAAAAAGGTTGTGGGGGTGTATAGGGCAGTGTACATATTTCAATATCAATGCAGTGATTACAGGGGCTTATGGGCATGGGTCCTCCTCTCTATGGGTCCCTAACCCACCCCCAAGATGACTTAAGCTGCCTCTTTGCTGGATGACTAGGCTTTCCTATGCCAGGCAGCCAGGTGATGATGGTCTGGAGGCTGAATTTTAAAGGTGTGATTAATATTTTTATGGGGGCGAGGGGGGTCGGTGATCACTGGGGTAGTGTGTGGGGGTATGTTTTATGTGTTTTTAGTGCTTATCTGGTGACTTTAGGTGGGTTTTTGTGACTTAGACCATCTTTTACATGGTCTAAGTCACAACGTCCAAGTTCCGTCGATCGTGAGCTGTATAACTTTCGGTTATACATGCTGTACGACTAAGTCTAAGCCAGCCCACGTCCCACCCAACTCCCGCCCTCGACACTCCTGTTTAGCTTTGGTCATTCAGCGGCACTATGAGGGCTTAGGTCATTTAGAAATAAGTCCAAAACCCGTTTTTATTATCGGCACTTGGATGTATTTGGGAAATGTTCGTCCAAGTGCCGACTTAGGCTGGTTTTTGGACGTCTTTCTCTTTCGATTATGAGCCCCTTAGAGTATATAACACTGAATGATAAGGTAGATATAATAGGCATCTCAGAGACCTGGTGGAAGGAGGACAATCAATGGGACACTGTATTATCTGGGTACATATTGTATCACAAGGATAGAGTAGATCTAATTGAAGGGGGGATTATGCTATATATTAAAGAGGGAATTGAATCAAACAAAATAAACATTCTGATCGGCACTACCCCAGGCGCCTTCAACTCTCTCTAAGCCACTGATCATAAGCATCATCATTGAAGTGCTACTGTACCTACTTGTCTTCATGACCATTAACTGTATGCACACAAGCACTGGAAAGACCTAAGTGAAATTTCCACAGTGATAGACTACACTAGGTCGATTATACGAGGGGCTGCTGAAAGGTTCTCAACCCAACCATGAAAAGAATGATGTGGAGCCATGAAACTTACAAGTTATTCCACACTTTTCTTGACACTTTTCATTTCATATCAGTGTCAAGAAAAGTGTGGACTAACTTGTAAGTTTCATGAATCCATATCATTCTTTTCTTGATTGAGTTGAGAACTTTTCAGCGGCCCCTCATAATCGTCCACTGGTGAGGGTGTAGTTGACCAGTGCATTTCTCTTTCTTATTTTTCCAGCAAAAGGATGAATATTACTTAAGTGCAATAGTAAATGAACTATCCTTTCTAATTTGAACCTCTGTTGCAAAACCTGCCATACGGACAGTATGCCACTTGAAAGGAGTCCTCTGGTGAAGGTAAAATCTATTGTAATCAGAAAAATTTTTACATGAATGTTCTTCAATTTCAGATCTGGATAGTATTATCTTTCTCGTATAGAAGAATCTTCAATGTGGCTGCTGACTTTCTTGTTCTTTTCCATAGGGTTTTGGCATGAAAGAGTAATTTGCTACTTGTGCCAGACTGAGATTCTTGTCGTTGTCATGGTGATGATAGTGGGATTGAGATGATGTATGAGGAATCATCTGTTACCATACAAGCAGCTGTAAATTTGAAGGATATTCTTATCACAGAAGCAATGAATGGACCTGAGTGCTTCACATATCACTTCTTTGTTAAAATTGTATGCAACTTTTAGTCTCCATATGCAGATGCAAGACTGTTCCTAAGCCACTTGATATTGGAAAGCTGGAATCAATGGCTATTCAAGATCAATTGAGAATGACAATTACTGAAGCCTTGGGATCTGAGGATGCATATGGCAAGGAAACAAACAATCAATGAATTATGAATGTCGAACGGTCACTTTATAGCTGTTGGCAGAGACTGCTGACTGGTCACTCAGGCTTTTCTGGTCTCTCTCTCTCTCTGATCTCTTCCAGTCACTTCTGGTCACACGGGTCTCTTCCAGTCACCCCTGGTCACTTGGGTCTTTTCTGCTCACCACTGGTCAATTCAGCTTTTCTGGTACCTTGGGCCCCACAGACCTGCTGGTCATCAGTCAATTCAGCTCTCCTGGTACCTTGGTCCCTACGAACCCACTGATAACCAGTCATTTTAGGTTTGAGCTTTTACTGGGGGTTAGGTGGGTGCCACTATGCACCTCCCCAAGGGTTGTTCTTGGGCTTGCCTCTTGCCAGGAACTCTCCTTCACTTGTCTTTCTGTGTTCTAGATCTTGTCTGCAAGCTCCTGTTTCTCTTGGGGTGCAGTGGCGTACCTAGCATTTGTGACATCCAGGGTCCATCATTTTTTGGCACACCCCCATCTGTATGAAAAACATGATTTTTAGCAACAATCTACACATTGCACAAGAGTGTACCTAGGAAAAGGCAGCGTCTTACATACTGCAGTGAGCAGTATAACATCAGTACACCTATTGTAAAACTAAACAAGCCAGACTAGTACAGATCAATCCTGCACGGTCAATCCTGACAGAAAACCATGTCTTTTGAACACACAGAACACAGAAAACACCTTTGCCTAGTATGGAATATATAATCACAAACTAACCCCTCCCCTTTTTACAAAACTATAGTGCGGTTTTTAGCCACGGTGGTAACAGCTCAGTGCTCATAAGAGTTCTAAGCACTGGAGTTGTTACCACCATGGCCAGCACTAAGAAACACTCTATGATTTTGTAAAAGTGGGGATAAAATATAAATAAGTAGACAAAGATTAAACTGAACCACCAAGAAGCTGGACTCTGCATACAATGCAACATCACTATAACTGTATATATTCCTTTCTCTCCTCTCTTCATCCTTCCAAAGTATTTTAGATCAATGTAGTCTTGTTAGAATGTTTATTTCTTATTTTTCCTCTATCTCTATTTTTCACTTTTCCTCTATCTCTATTTTTCACTTCTTTTTCACTACTTTAGTTAGATTGTGAGCCTTCGGGACAGTAAGGGAATTTCTAAGTACCTATCTTACTTTTTAATTTTAATTGTTACTGGTTACTTTACCCTCGTTAATCAGACTCTGCATCTTCGCTGTAAATGTACAGTCTCTTCTCCTGTAAACCGCTCTGAACTGTTTTGTGGTATTGCGGTATACAAAAGCAAAGTTGTTATTATTATTATTATTATCATAGAAACAAATAATGAATAGAATTTATTTTTCTATATTTGTCTTCTCTGGTTTCTGCTTTCCTCATCTTCTTGTCACTCTCTTCCTTTCATCTACTGTATGCCCCTTCTATAGGGAATCTTTTCTCCTTCTATGCCATTTCCAGAAACTGTATATCTTCTCTTCCATCTCTCCCTTCATCCCCATTGGTCTGGCATCCATCTTCTTCCCATCCCCCCTCCAAAGGTCTGGCATCTCTCTCCTCTCCTTCCCTTCCCGCTCCCACACCCCCTTGGTCTGGCATTTCACTCTCTCCTCTCCCTTCCTCCCCACTTCCATCAGCATTTGCCCCCTTTCTTCTCCACAAACCCAATTCTATCCAGTATCCTTCACCCTTATGTCTCTCTCCCCTTTCCCTGCACACCACTTCCATCAGCATCTGCCCCCTTTCTCTTCCTCCACCACCGTTCCATGCTTCTTTCTCTCTCCCTCCAAACCAATGCTATGCAAGGTCCCGCGATGACTGCAGCTGCTGGCTCTGCTACGGAAGAAGTAAGTGACGTCGGAGGGGGTGAACCGGCAGACGCGGGGGAGTTGCTGCAAGGTTGCTGCAAGGTCCCACAATGATTGTGTCTGCTAGACTACCCCCTCTGACATCACTTACTTCTTTCGTGCAGAGATGGCAGGCACAGTCATCACAGCACCTTCCTGTACCTCAGTGTGGCTGCCAGTCCACCCCTTCTGATGTCACTTGTTCCGGAGCAGAGCTGGCAGACACAGTCATCATGGGACCTTGCTGCACCTCCCCTCGGCTGCCGACTCTGCTCCGGAACAAGTACGTCAGAGGGGATGGACTGGCAGCCGCGCTGAGGTGCAGGTCCCGTGGCAGAGTAGGGTGGGAGGTTCCAGACCTGGCCAGCTGTGCCCCCTCTGCCCTTAGTCAGGTGAGATCTGTTTCAACTTCTCTCAACCTGCATATGTGCTTGCTTCGCTTGGCCTGCTGGGAAAAGCCTATACCCAGAAGGTTTTATCATAGGGTTTCTCTAAGCAGGTTTCTCTCAGCAGTGATTGGAGTGATAACAACTCTACTTTATAACAATGAAGTACTCAAACACACAGGCTCAATATTTAAAAGCATTGCTGTAGTTGCTCAGTGCTGACCAACTACATAAATTAATACTTTTTTGAAAATCTGCAGTGATTCCGCATAAATATGGTCATTCTGCACACTAAATAAGGGCGTAGTTTGGGATAGAGTGAGAGTGGTGAAAAAAATAATGGCCAAAAATAAATAGAACCTTCAGAAAGAAATGTACAAGGTACAGGAACGTTATTTAAAGTCAATAAAATATGATCCAAAAGATGACTTTCGTATGCATGGAGAATGGACCCGATATGGTCCATGTTTCGGAGAAACACTCCTTCTTCAGGGGTCCTATTGGAGAATGATTTAGAAAAGGTGTAAGATGTTGAAAGTGTACTCCACCCGTGAATGGTGAATGATTGGTGAAAAATTACCAAAGAAGGAGTGTTTCTGCGAAACACGGACCATGTCGGGTCTGTTCTCCATGCTTTGATGGAGACTCCAGTAGATAAAACTAAGCACACCACTGGGCAAGACTCTGGGTTTCTGGCCCAGAAATATCTAAGAAAAAATACCATTTAAACAAAATAATTAATTTATGGAGCATGTATGGTTGGGCAGACTGGATGGACCATTCGAGTTTTTTCTGCCGTCATTTACTATGTTACTATGTTATTGTATGAGAGCTATCTTTTGGATCATATTTTATTGACTTTAAATAAAATTCCTATACCTTGTACATTTCTCTCTGCAGTTTCTTTTTGTTTGTGGTGCTTGTTATTCACTGCGGACTTGTTGGATTTTTCTTTGTTTTGCCTTGAAAAAAGTAATTGGCCAGGTTTTCTGCAGTTGAGGTGATCATAATAGGGTTACTAGATTTTACGTATGTAAAATCCATACCCATAGACCCGCTCCCAGACCCACCCCCTCAGCCAGCTCGTCTCGGTCGGGAGGGCATGCACGGATGCCCCTCCCGACGTGATCTGATTTTCAAAACCCAAAGTACCGGCTTTTGAAAAGTTGGACATGTCCGGGTAAATCCAGATGTCTGATAAACCTAGATCATAACAATTGAAATGCTGTCTGTGGCTTTTAAATTATTACAGTAGCGCTCAACCTTTCATCTGTCGTGATATACCTAACAATGTTTGTGCGTGTGACATGCAGAACACTAAACATTAAAGCTGGAAAAAAAAAATCTCCTAAATATTTCATTGTTGTTTAAAAGGATGCAAGGGAAGTATAAAATATTCTTAAACATAATTTATTTTATAATCTGTTAAAATTAAAGGAGACAGTATTCAAGGCTCCTGCCTGGTTGTATCATACTCAGTAGGCTGGCTGCAAAGTCGGCATGGACAGGAGTGACTGGAGTACACTCCTTCCCTGCTACCCCTTAGACCACAAGGAATATTAAGGTAAGCCCATTGGTCCTATGTGGGGGGATAGGAGGGAGGGAGGGAGGGAAGGGATATCAACCACTGGGGGATTAAGGGGGCAACCTCTCCTATCTCCTCTTTCAGGGAAGCACTACTCAGCAGTGGTGTACCAAGGGCAGGGCAGTGGGGGTGGTCCGTCCCGGGTGCAGGGAGTTGGGAGGTGCATGGAGCGGTCACAAGGCCACTGTATGCATGCTTGCAGCCATCAGTTTCGTTGGCCCCCTCCCCCTGATGTCAATTTCCTTTTCTGGGGTGGGAGGATCAGCAGAGGCTCCACAACTGCTCTGTGCACCCCCCCCTACTGCCTAGTGGAAGTGGTGCTTCTTCCTGCTTAGCCAGCAAGCTAGGTACACCACTGCTGCGCAATAAGATCAATTTTCTGAAACCTAGATGTCCCAGGTAGCAGGTGTAAATCCCAACCTTTTTTGACAAGGGTGTACATTCTCTTCTGAAATGGGTAAAATGAGTTTAATTTCTTAGGCCTATCCTAGTCCCACCAGAACATACCCAGACCACACCCTCTTGCTGGATGCACATTTTACAAGTTATATATATATATATATATATATATATATATATATAATGTATCTGCTTTGTATAATTCTGAACTCCTGCTATTCATATTCTATGAGGTTTCTATCGTCCAAGAAAACTGTAATTCACACAATTGTTCTTCTGTGCACTGGAGAGCTAGAGATTGCAAGGCAGAGAGAGAGAGCACTTCAGAATTCCTGTAGCATACATTTCTCAGCATTGAATGGCTATCTCCTCTGGAATACAATCACAGCAGGGCTATCAAGAATGACCTTGGCTATTGTTCTCAACACACTCTACGTGAACGTTCAAGTGTAAGCTGCCACATGTGGAGGAGCTGACTCAGCTTTTGCATTATATTTAGCAAAAAGAGCTTTTAGTGTTTTCAGGTTAATGTAGCAGGAAGCCTATTCAAACTGTCTAACACAACCAGAAATAGAAAGTAAATTAGCATTTCTTACATGGAACATAGACTGTGATGGCAGATGAGTATCTTAAATTGCATTTAGTTGGTGCGATTTGTTTCCTGTTACAATTCCATCAGATATAAATGTATCTCTTGATTTCCTTTTGACTTCTTTCCATCTTTGGATTCTCTGGGCTCATTCTAAATTCTCCTAAATTACATTACTATTTTGGCCTCCACAGACTATTCCATGGATAATTTTATAATGGTCTATTCATGTGTATATGCCTTGTATGACGATCTCTTCTATAAAATCACCCCATGTGTAAAAATGTGTGTTATGTCAAGTAAGTGTGTACTTATACCTGACCCATATTTTGATGTGTTCAGCAAGCAGGGACTGGGAATCCATGCCAGCCTCAGAGATCTGATGCCGGCTTATCTTGCTTATTTTGGCTGACAGAGCTAAAGGATCCCTGCCAGCTAAGCAGATGCAGATCCAGTACCGGCGCTCCCTTTGGCAGAGCCTTATGTAAAATACCAATGGAATTGTGAATGTCTTGACCTGTCTGTCACAATTTCCATCTCAGCATTCTGTGTAAAATGGGTTTTCAGTTGTCCTTATAACACTTTCTCACATCTGCAGCCACAATCACAGCTAAAAGGAAGTCAGAGGCATGTACCGTATACCTGCTCTGAAGCAAGCATGGACATGTGTTTTTCTTAAACTATGTCCCTTACAGTATTTTAAAAGCTTTATTTGTGTTTTGATTGTCTGAAAATCAGCATTTAAACATCTATATTGCAAGGACATACGAACATAAGAGTTGCCATACTGGGACAGACCGAAGGTCCATCAAGCCCAGTATCCTGTTTCCAACAGTGGCCATCCCAGGTCCCAAGTACCTAGCTAGATCCCAAGTAGTAAAACTGATTTTATGCTGTTTATCCAAAGAATAAGCAGTGGATGTCCCCAAACTATCTCAATAATGACCTATGGACTTTGCTTTTAGGAAATTAAACCTTTTTAAAACCCCGCTAAGCTAACTGATTTTCACCACATTCTCTGGCAACAAATTCCAGAGTTTAATTACACATTGTGTGAATAAATATTTTCTCCAGTTTGTTTTAAATCTACTGCTTAATAATAATAATAATAATAATTTATTTCTTATATACCACTATGCCGTGAAGTTCGAAGCGGTTTACAATAAAGATACATTTGACAGTACATGGGATAGAAACGGTTTACATTAAAGATTCATTTTGTCAGTACATGGGATACAAGTGGGTTACAGTAAAGATATATTTTGTCAGTACATGGGATGCAAGTGGGTTACAATATAAGTGGTTTACTATCAAGGTGCATTTTGTCAGTGTAAGGGATACAGGTGGGTTACCATAAAGATACATTTAGTCAGTACATGTGTTACAATAAAGATACGTTTTGTCAGTACATGGGGTGCAGGTGGGTTACAATAAAGATACATTATGTCAGTACATGAGATTCAAGGTGGAAAGTATAATTAGTTTCAGGCCTTGGAATTAGGGGGCGAGGTGGAAGGGTCATGGCGAGGAAGAGTTGGGTATAGGAATTTAGAATTTGTTAAATAGTCGAGTTTTCAGGGATTTTCTAAAGTCCGTGTATGTAGTGGTCTCAAGTATGGGCTTTCCAAGCCATGTGTTCAGCCTAGCTGCCTGGAATGATAACATTCTACCTAGAAACTTTTTGTATTGGTAAGATTTTAAGGAGGGGTAATTAAATAGGTTTGTTCTGCGAGTGCTCTTGTTGGACTTGTTGGGGGGAGAACTGGGAGATTAGGTAAGCTGGAAGAATCCCAAAGAATCCCAAAGGAGCTTCATCGTATGTCCCATAGTCCTAGTATTTTTGGAAAGAGTCCAAATCACAATTTTATAAAGCTGGGATATGGACATCTAATACTGCAACACATCTATATGGAAAGGGGGCATGGTCTGGGTGTGTTTTGGGTGAGACTAGGGAAGGGTCAAAATATGGAAGTCCAGCTCTGATTTTAGAAGGGGAAGGGAAGTTTATATCCAAAAAGATGGACATTGGTATTTAGACCTCATACCCGGCATATCCAGGTTATAGAAAATTGCTCTGATTGAGCTGCTCTCTACTGGAGGGATTAAAGGAAGTCACGCCTTAATCCCCCAGTGGTTGCTGCCCATCTTTGCAAATGTGAAATTAACAAGGAATATGAGACTCCATGACAGCTTCAGGAACTATAGACGTTCAAAGAATTCATTAAAAATAATAATAATAATAATAATTTCTTATATTTCCCCAGCAAGTGCAAAGGCTATTGAAGCGGCATCCATTCAGATATAGTAGATATTTTTATTGTCCCTGGAGAGAGCTCCCAATTAAAATAAACAAATTTCAAACAGCTAATGTGGTATAGTCAGCCCTCCGTATTCACAGGTGATTGGTTCCAGGGTCCCTTCCTCGGATACCAAAATTCATGGATGCTCATCTCTTACCTCCTCCCCCCTTTTATCAAGCTGTGCTAAATGTTTTTAGCATAAGCTGGTGTGGTAAAAGCTCCGATATTCATAAAATTCCTATGAACATCAGAGCACTAATCTCACTCGCCCGAGCTAAAAAAAACTCTAGCATAGCTTGATAAATGGGGAGGGGGGGCTTAATTCCTTACCCTCTTCCTATTCCTCTATTCCCCCACATGGTATGACATCTCGCAGCTCTCTCTCTATCATGTCCCCCATCCCCAGTGTACCTTCGCATCCTGTCATAAAGAACATAAGAATAACCTTACTGGGTCAGACCAAAGGTCCATCAAGCCCAGCAGCCCATTCTCACGGTGGCCAATCCAGGTCACTAGTACCTGGCCAAAACCCAAAGAGTAGCAACATTCCATGCTACTGATCGAGGGCAAGCAGTGATTTGCCCTATCTCTTTTTTAATAACAAACTATGGACTTTTCCTCCAGGAAATTGTCCAAACCCTTCTTAAAACCATCTATGCTCTACCAGCAACTTTCCATCTCTTTCCCATACCCTGGCTCTTCTATTTTACTTCCCCTTATTCCCAGCTTTTCACTAACTCTGCCCTCTTTCTCTCCTCCTTTTATACAGCGTTTGCCCCTTATATCTGTTCTTTATTTTCCCTTCTATCATTATCTCCCTCCTTTCTGTCTCTCCCCTCCAAATATCTGCTCATTTCTCTCCCTTCTTCCATCCAGCATCTACCCCTTCCACAGTCTGGCATCTCTCTCTCTCTCTCTCTTTTTTTTCCTCTTTCCACTTCCATGGTTCAGCATCACTCACTCTCTCTCCTGTCCCCCCCTCCAAACTTGCCTTTGTGGCTAGCAGTGGCAGTGCTATTCGCTCTTACCACAACCTCCGGCAATGCGTTCCAGAGTTTAACTATTCTCTGAGTGAAAAAAATATTTCCTTCTATTAGTTTTACAAGTATTTCCCTGTAACTTCATCGAGTGTCCCATAGTCTTTATAATTTTTGACGGAGTGAAAAATCGATCCACTTGTTCTACTGCACTCAGGATTTTGTAGACTTCAATCATATCTCCCCTTTGACCCTGTGCTCAAAGGCTACAGCTTGCACTGGGTCTTTTCCTCTGACCTATTCCTCCACTTCTGACACAAGTTCCTGGGCCAAAGACAGGATGAGAAGGTACACAGGGGACAGGGGACCTGATAGAGCTGTGGTCAGGTGTGTGGGCGGTTGAATAGGAATAGAATGGGCAACTTGGCATTTACCAGACGCGGCTTGGTAGCGAAGCTGATAAAAGGTGTGTGGCAAGAGGAGGGGGTGAATTAGGAAAGGAATTCCATATATTATATTAGAAAGTTTAAATTCCCCAGTGGGGGAAAAAACCCTGGTAAAAAACGTTTATAATATATGTTGATGCTACTATTGGTGGAGGGTATGTTGGCCTCAGTTCTGGTTAACCAGTTGTATTAAGGAAAACTAGAAATAATTTTATAACTGAATACTGGATCAGGTTGTTAGATTATTAACATGTTTTTAATAGTAATTATATATACTGTATATATATTTTTTTCTTAACATTTTAACCTTTGCAATAAAAACAAATATTTGTACTATTTTAAACCAGAATTATTAAGAATCCTGTAACAAAAATCTGATTTTCACACAAACCGTAAGTTTCTATTCAAATTATTTTAATTAGCTTAAATTTCTTTTGGATTGGAACTAGCCCAGTTGGAGCTATCTTACTTTTGTTACTAGGATAATCTATCCAGAAGGAATGAGGTGATAGCAGTGTCATTTGGCTTAGGAAGGGAGTTGTAAATCTCTGCAAATGAAGGAAAGTTTGACATTTTCAACTAATAACAGGGATGACAGTAGGGCTGAATTTACAGCTTATAAAACATGGTCCCTCATCAGATTTTTCATTTTCTTTTCGTTTTCACAAGGCCTATGGTGCCCTAGTCCAGCAACGTGGATAATTATGGGAAAAGAAAGGTATACGAGAAGAAAATGTCAGAAGAAAGCCAATTTATAAAAGAGTTTTTAACCTTTTTTTTGGATCGTGCTCTTTGTGAATTTTCATCTTCTTCTCTTTGGCAACATTGCTAGTTCACATGAAGCACTTTGCTTTTCTTGGATCGACTCCGGTAGGAAAGGGCAAACTGTGAACATGTTGATCATTGTCTTTCAATAATAAAACCTAGTCAGAGCGACTACAACAGCATCAAAAGCATCCATCCTTACATGGCTTGCCCTACTTTCACACAGCTAGTCAGCTGAGATGCATCCTTACATAACAAAATCACTCTGAGTCTGCATGTTTATACCCTGCAGGAAAGCTAACCCTCTCATTTCTCTTGCTGATATAATTTAATTTAATATCAAGAAAAAATGATCTGGGTCTGATGACATTACATAGCAAATTTTAACAGCAAAAACACAGCCAGGCACACCATACCTAATAACAGCAAAAGAAAAAAAAGACTGTGCAAGCAAAACAAGACATGCAATGGGTAGAACAATGTTGCATAAAAAAAGATAATGTTTGCAAAAATATTCTCTTTAGTGTATGGCCCTCATCATTAGCTGCTACTCTTTCGATTTTGGCCACGTACTAGTGACCTGGATTGGCAACCGTGAGAATGGGCTGCTGGGCTTGATGGACCATTGGGCTGACCCAGTAAGGCCCAGTAAGTATGTTCTTATGTAATAGGACAATTTTCATACTGTCTGCATACTTGCCAAATCTGTGAGTACTTTCTATCTTTGGACACAGCAGTCATTTTTAATTTAAATTACGTGTGATCTTTTACTTTGAATGTTACCTATAAAAGGCCCCTTCTTTTTCTACGGGTATTTTGTTTCAACTAAAACAATGCATGAAAGGCAAATCTACAATGGCGCTAAATTTAGTGTGCCTCATTTATAGTATCACAGTGCTTGGAATAACCTTACTGCCCCACTATGGAATCTAGGCTCATAGAAACATAGAAACATAGAAAAAGCGGCAGAAAAGGGCTACAGCCCACCAAGTCTGCCCATTCCAAGTATCCCCCCCCTGAATTTACTTCCTTAAAGATCCCACAAGAGTATCCCATTTATTCTTAAAATCCGTCACGCTGCTGGCCTTTACCACCTGGAGTGGTAGTCTGTTCCAATGATCCACCACTCTTTCGGTGAAGAAGTACTTCCTAGAGTCGCCGTGAAACTTCCCTCCCCTGACTTTCAGCGGATGTCCTCTGGTGGTCGAGGGACCCATGGGCCAGAAGATATCATCTTCTGACTCGATGCGTCCCGTGATGTATTTATACGTTTCGATCATATCTCCCCGTTCTCTTCTTTCCTCGAGTGAGTACAGTCGCAACTTCTGTAGTCTTTCACCATACGGGAGATCCTTGAGCCCCACGACCATCCTGGTGGCCGTTCGCTGAACCGACTCGATCCTTAGCACGTCCTTTCGGTAGTGTGGTCTCCAAAACTGAACACAGTACTCCAAGTGCGGCCTCACCATGGCTTTGTACAACGGCATCATAACTTCAGGTCTCCTGCTGACGAAACCTCTGCGGATACACCCCAATATTTGTCTTGCCTTGGAGGAAGCCTTCTCCACTTGATTGGCAACTTTCATGTCTTCACTAATGATCACTCCTAGATCGCGTTCCTCCGTGGTCCTAACCAAGGTCTCGCCATTTAGTACATAAGCTTTATGCGGGTTTCTCTTGCCCAAGTGCATTATCTTGCATTTCTTAGCATTGAAGCCTAGCTGCCAAGTATTTGACCATTGTTCCAGCAGCAGTAGGTCGTGTGTCATATTATCAGGTCGTGTGTCATATTATCAGCTTTTGCCTACTATGTTGCAAAGTTTGGCGTCGTCGGCGAATAGTGATACCCTTCCTCTAAGTCCTTGTGTCATATCCCTTATGAATAAGTTGAATAGAATTGGGCCCAGGACCGATCCCTGCGGCACTCCACTGATCACGTCCAACGCTTCAGATGGGGTACCATTCACCACCACCTTCTGACGTCTGCCGTTCAGCCAATCCCCAATCCATGTAGTTAGAATGTCTCCTAATCCTATCGATTTTAGCTTGTTCAGTAATCTTCGATGAGGGACGCTATCAAATGCTTTGCTGAAGTCCAAATATACCACGTCTAGTGACTCTCCGGCGTCCAGTTGTCTAGTAACCCAGTCAAAAAAGCTAATCAGGTTAGATTGGCATGATCTACCCCTGGTGAACCCGTGTTGGTGTGGATCACGTAGGTTTTCTTCGTCTAGGATTGTGTCAATATGCTGTTTGATCAGTGTTTCTATGAGTTTACACACTATAGACGTGAGACTCACTGGTCTGTAGTTTGCTGTCTCTGACCTGCAACCCTTTTTGTGGAGTGGGATTACATTGGCGGTTTTCCAGTCCAAGGGGACCTTTCCTGTGCTTAGGGAAAGATTGAAAAGAACCGATAATGGTTCTGCCAGGACATCTCTTAACTCCCTGAGCATTCTGGGGTGTAGGTTATCCGGTCCCATTGCTTTGTTTACTTTGAGTCTTGATAGTTCGTTGTAGACGCTACTGGGCGTAAATTCGAAATCTTGAAACGGGTCTTTCCGGTTATCTCTCGTCTGAAGCTGAGGACCAGCTCCCGGTGCTTCACGAGTGAATACTGAACAGAAGTATTTGTTTAGTAATTCTGCCTTCTCAGAATCTGATTCTGCAAATTTACCGTCCGATTGCTTCAAGCGTACTATGCCATCTTTGTTTCTTTTCCTTTCACTGATATAGCTATAGAAAGATTTATCCCCTTTCTTCATTTTTCGTGCTAGCTCTTCCTCCATTCGGAGTTTGGCCTCTCTGACTGCTGTTTTGACAGTTTTGGATCTGTCAAGATAGTCCTCTTTTGCCCCCTCTCTGCCTAAATGTTTGTAGGCAATAAATGCGTCTTTTTTCTGTTTAACTAATTCTGAAATTTCCTTACTGAACCATTGGGGTCTTTTGTTTCTCCTATGTTTACTTACTGTCCTTATGTATCGGTTTGTTGCTTCGTGTAGTATGGACTTCAGGGACAACCACATATCCTCCACGTTGTTAGTTTCTTCTTGTTTATGTAGTTCCTGATGGACGAACTCTCCCATTTGATTAAAGTCTGCGCCTCTAAAGTTGAGAATCCTTGTTGCTGTGCTTGTTTTTGGGAATCCTTTTCTGAGGTTGAGCCATATCATATTATGGTCGCTGGAGGCCAGTGTGTCACCTACCGAGACCTCAGTGACACTATCTCCGTTGGTGAGTACCAGGTCCAGTAACGCCTGGTCCCTGGTGGGTTCCAACACCAATTGCTTGAGGCGTGCTCCCTTTATGGAGTTTAATATTCTTTTGCTGCTACCCGTGGTAGCAGAGAGTGTGTTCCAGTCTGCATCTGGCATGTTGAAGTCTCCTAGTATTACTGAGTCCCCGCGCAGCGTGATATTCTCTATGTCCTCAATCAATTCCATGTCTTTGTCCTCCTGTTGCCTGGGAGGTCTATATATCACACCAAGGTATAGGCATTTTTCATTCCCTCTGGCCAGATTCACCCAGAGGGATTCCCCAGTGTATCTCACATCTGTGATTTTGGTGGTTTTGATGTTTTCCTTAGTGTATAATGCTACTCCTCCTCCCAATTTACCCACTCGGTCGCAACGAAGTATGTTGTACCCTGGTATAATCATATCCCATCCATGCGATTCCGTGAACCAGGTTTCAGATATCGCTATCACGTCAAGATCGGCGTTTGCTATTTCAGTCTCTAATTCTAGAATCTTATTGCCCAAGCTGTGTGCATTAACATACATAACCCTCCATATCTGTGAAGAGTTTTCCTTATTTGTCAGTGTGGCTCCCGAAAACTCAGTGATATTTCTCCCTGATCTATTGTGGGTATCATTGGGTATCATTCTGAAAGCATCTAAAAACTAGGCTATTCACAAAAATGTAATGCTCTCTTCCCCCCTATACTCAATCTCCAACCCCATTATGCTGTTCCTTCCTTATATTAAGCTCTTGTAAACCATGCCGAGCTCTATAATTATGGAGAGGATGCGGTATATAAACTTAAGGTTTAGTTTAGTGTAGTTTAGAATTGCCATACAGGGACAGACCGAAGGTTTCCAACAGTCGCCAATCCAGGTCACAAGTACCTGGCAAAATCCCAAAGAGTAAAACAGGCTGTGCTATTGGCAACAATAATTGTCAGTTATGTGTGTAAATGCAGGAGCTATTCTATAAACCAATGAATCTCAAACTGTGTGACGTGGATGTGCTGCGGCGAGACAGGAACCTGTCACTGCCGGCACAGGTGCCGGTGACTCTCCTCCTCTCTGCCCGGCAGCAATGGAGGGATTTCCAAAACCCGGCAGTATGTCCGGGTTTTGGAAGGCCCCCGAGCTCAAGGCCACGTCTGGATGGTCTCTGATCATGCGTAGACGTTGACATGACATTACGCACAGGTGCGTAACATCACCGGTCAACATCCGCCCAAGCTCAGAGGCCCTGAGGATGCAGCCCCGAGTTTAGTATGCCATGGCGAAAAAGGTTTGCGACACACTGCTCTAAACAATGCGCTTAAATTGATTAGGGGCCCTTTTACTAAGCTGTGTTAAGTGCTAAAGCACATTTAATGCAGCAAAATAGTCCTAATGCAGGGCAGGATGTGATGTCAGAAGGGAGCCGAGGTTGGCGCGAGCAGCAGGTAGAAGATGCTGCTCACTCCAGTGAACATTTCAAGATGGGCGGAGAGGTGCCGGCGCCCCCCCCGCGAAGATGGTGCCCAGGGTGGTCCTTCCTCCACTCCCTTACTGCCACTGGCATTATTGCTGGATATTTAGTGCTGGGCCATGTTTGGGTTTCGGCACTGAATATTAAGTGGCGTTGGCTAATTCATAGCCAGTTAAGTCAATATTCAGAATTTAACTGACCATGGGTTGCTCCATAAAGACAGGACTATGTTTTATGTGGTTCTGTTTAAATGGTTACTCTGTAAGTTAAGTGCTGAATATCAATGTAACCCTGGTCCCGTAGGGTCATGAAATGGTTAACTGTTGTTTAAAATATTGCTCTGGCTTACATAGCTGAAAACAGTGTACAATCTACTGACCTCATCTGCCTAAAATGTATGTCCCTACCTTGCCACATTGTAAGCTAAATAGATAAGAGTTTGAGCCATGATGTACCTGCCCTTCTGTACATGCAACATTTAGACCTGTAAGATTTAGATAAGCAGAGAAATTAGCTAGTTTCCTATAGGACTATAAGTTGTATCCCTGAAACTATCATAAGTGCTGGCTTAGGACCAATAATAATTGTAGAAAGTTATAGAAGTAACAAATGAAAATTGTAGTTTTTGCATATATTAAGTTTGCATATGTTTAGTGAAAAGGGCATAAAAGTCCATGCATTTCCTGATTCTAACACTCTAGTAGGCAGGCTGTTAACTGCACTAGAGTCCGGCATGCTGTAATAAACCTCTTGTACTTTCTTCACGCCTCTGACTTTGTGTGTCCAAGTGACCTTTCAGTCCCATTCATCCACAGTCCATGGGCACTAACCAGCTCATTAGGTTGGGCATCCGCTACCAGGGCTTGCAAAAAGCATTTATGTGTAACAGTCTTAAAATCTATAAGCTGGGTGCAGGCCAGGTACGGACTTACTCCATTAGGCCAAAAGATCACAATCCTGGGATTCAGTCACCACACTCAGACCTAGATTCACTAACTTTATCTATCCATGGGCGATCCAATCCGATTCGTGGCCGGGCGACCGATTCACAATGAGTCTGCATGTAAATGGATGCGATCAGAGGCATGCCCCACACCGACCCCAGAGCAATCCTGGATAGCAATCCTGAAGCATGAGCAGACCATCCTCTTTGCCTGTAGATGGTCTGTGCATGCGCTTGCTCTCCTGACTTCCCTCTCAGAAGCTCCAGGGACCGAGCCCCATCCGCATTCATTTCTGAAGGGTCTCCCATGGCATGTCTGCTCCTTTCAATGGGTGGCTTTGGCATGCTGGTGCCAGCCCTCTTTCCCCTGCTGCTAGCATCCAGTTCCCCGGCAATGCCCAGCTCCCAGCTGACAGTGCCAGTTCGGCTTCCGAGCCCTGGGGGCGCAGCAATCTCTCTCCTTCCAGTTCTTCCCCTTCAGCAGGGACATCACATTGCATCTGGTGCCTGATGCCAGCTTCCTCGTCCCACGGCTCAAGATCCAGTAAGTCCAGAAGGGATGGGGGAGACTGAGCGAGGTACCCGTGGGACTTCGACACTGCTTTTACTTGGCCGTGGTGAACGGGTGGAAAGACTCATTGGCAGCAGTCAGTCTATGCCAGGGGATCCAGGACTCCTTCATTCTGGATGGAGAAGAGTATGTGATCCAGACCGAGAGCCCGTGGCAGGACGAGAAGATCAGCTGCCACCCGCAACCTCATCTCATCCTGAAGAGGCTAAACCTGAGCGCTCGGGTGAAGGGCTCTGAGGATCCTGGCACCCGATAGAGTGAACCCGGGGAAGGAGATGCCGGGGCTGCACTAAGGCGTGTTCTGTTCCAGAACAGAACCAAATACACGTGGCTTAAAATCATGGGCTCGAAGGGCAGCAGAGAGCTGAGAGAAGAGTTTTTGCACAAGGGAGATGTTTATTTCAGGGCTGCAGGGCTGGGATTGCAGGGCAGGCAGAAAGCAGGACAGTTGCAAAGGAGCTTCCAACTCCTCTCACAATGTTCTATTATCCACAAATATACACTCAGGCCCAGATTTTCTAACCAAATAACTGATGCCAGTTTGCAAAAAAGTAGGGGTCAAGAAATAACTCGCTCATTAGGAAATAAAATAAATTTTCAAAATTTCTTAAATCATAAAGAAAAAATCTTTAGAAATTACTACTACTATTTATCATTTCTATAGCATTGAAAGGTGTGCACAGCACTATGCATGTAGCATTCAATAGATTATTTCTGCTCAGAAGAGCTTACAATATAATTTGGACAGACAGGACATCTCAGGGTTGGGGTGTTTCTAGCAGAAGGAATGAAATGATTTCATTTTTTTTTTATAATTGTTTGCACTATTTTGCCCAGCACTGAGATCAGGCTTACTGGTCTGTAATTCCCCAGATCTCCCCTAGAACCCTTTTAAAAAAGAGGCGTAACATTGGCCACCCTCCAATCTTCAGGTACTACAGATGATTTTAGCAACAGGTTACAGATCACTTACAACAGATCAGCAATTTCATGTTTGAGTTCTTACAGTACCCTGGGATGTATACCATCTGGTCCAGGTGATTTATCATTCTTTAATTTGTCAGTTTGGCTTAGTACATCTTCCAGGTTCACTGAGATTTCTTTCAATTCCTCTGCCTCATCACCCTTGAAAATCATTTCTGGTTCAGGTAGATTTCTTATATCTTCTTCCATAAAGACCGAAGCAAAGAATTCATTCAGCCTTATCTTCTCTGAGTGTACTGCCTCCATGACCATCTGGGCAAGGTCATGGATGAATATAAGTATGTTGGAGGTAGAGCGGGAACTCCACAGGATACACGAGAAAGGCAGGGAGGAAGGGGGAGGAGAGAAACAGAAATAAGATTAGTTATATTGCGGTGTGATTCCCATGAGGGATGATTGGGAGGACTGGGATTAGGATTGATGTCCCCTTCATAGAGCAAGAGAAGGAATAGGAGAATATGAGTGAGTGTGAGAGAGGCACAGGGCCTGCGCTGTGGTTGAGATGCATGCAGGTAGAGTGGGGATGGTTGAATGAGAGGGAGAAAGTATAGAAGCTGTAGGGCTAAGAAAAGACTGGTGGACAAGAGGGAGGGTGAGGTGGTGAAGTCAAAAAGTGAGTGAGGTAGTGGTGGGGGGTTTAAGTGGTTTGCGATGGGGAGAGGGAAATTGGGAAGGTCAGTAGAAGGAAGAGGAATTGGTATAAAGGGGTCATTGGGGAGGGGAAGGAGTGAGTAGTAGGTGCCTCCCAATTGGACAGTGAGAATTGGTGCAAGACAGATTAGTGAGGTTTGTGAAATAGTTGTGGCTAGAAAGAGGATATTAAACTATATGGGAGATGAAAGATATCAGTCGATTTCCTCTGTCCGTCAGCTACACTCTGAGTCAGAGAAACCATTTTGTTACTCAGAAACAGTTAATTGGGAAGGATCAAAGAAGTGATGTTTGGGCTTGATTCTTTGCCACACATTTACAGGAAAATTTCAACAAAAAAAGGCTACCTAGAGTTAAAAAGCTAGGCTGCATCAGCAGAAATTCTTTTATACATTTTTGTGTGGCTTTAGCTATATCAGAAAACATTTGAACTTTCAAAGAACAAAAATTAAAAGCCTGATATTTGAAATATAACTTAAATATTCATTCCCTATCATATTCCACTGCCAAAGTAATTAAGAGAGTAGATGGAATAATCACTCCTCCTTTTGATAATTCCAAAAAGGCTGTTATATCAAGGATGGCCTGGAAAATTGGAGACAAAGGACCTGATTCTGGAAATGGCACCTGCAAAATGAGCATGTCAATCACCGGTAGACGCCACTTCCAGAATCACGTCTATTTTCTTCTACAGATGCCTTAAATGTAGGCCAGCATTTTACAGACCTACATTTAAGGTATCTGAATCGTGCCTACAAGAAACACCAAGACACGCCTATGGATGCCTAAGTCCACTACTGGTGTTAACCACACTTAAGCAGGCCTTAGGCATTCGTAGGCATGCATAGATGTATCCGTACGCGTGCGAACAACGTCTACATTGTAGGTGCCCTTCGCCCCATTGACTTTTTTTTTTTTTTTTTTTTTTAAACATTCATCCCAATTGGTCCATTAGATGACAGAAGGATGCCTACCGCTGCATGCAATTGGGACACCATTTTTAGAATCAGGCCCAAACTATCCACTCCTAAAATAGACTCTCTCTTATTGGAAAGTAGATAGATATCCTAGAGACAGGAAGGAGTGATTGAGCTGGTATCTTGAGATGTTTCAACATCCTGGATTCTTAGGAAAATGAATCAAACACAAATTATGTCTTCTTGTAATATTTTCCAAGTTCTCACATTTATTTTCAAGGCCTCTATTACTTTTTAACCAAAGATGCAGTTAAATTCTCCCCTCTTCAAGTTTATGAAGAGTATTTTGTACTACCAACAAATTTGATTCTTGTGTATCCACAGCAGTTCAACTCAATTAAGCCTATTTCTATCTTTCCCCTTCTGATTTGTGATTGATTGCTCTAAGGCAGGGGTAGGCAATTCTGGTCCTCGAGAGCTGGAGCCAAGTCAGGTTTTCAGGATATCCACAATGAATGTGAACGAGATGGACTTGCATACACTGCCTCCTTGAGATGCAACTCTATCTCATGCATATTTATTGTGGATATCCTGAAAACCTGACCTGGCTCTGGCTCTTGAGGACCGGAATTGCCTACCCCTGGCCTAAGGCAACGATCACTTTTTATATTTCTTCTAAGGAAAAATCTTCAGGCCTTACTGGAGCAAATTCAAAGGTATAAGGTCTCTGGATTAGGCTCCCCCAGGTAGACTGTAACTATCAGCTTTTCTCAGCCCTACAGCTACTATACTTCTGAATTTGAAAGCCAACAACACTGGTAAAATTCTCTGCAGGAAGCCCCACCACCATGGCTCCTGTGATACTTCCAGGAACCCCCGTCTATAGCAGGGGTGATGTCATTCTTGGATGACTCATCATCAGCAATGCGACTGCCTTCCTGCCGAATGGTTGGATTATCCAGTGGTTCTTGCTGCTAGGGAGAGAGCAAAATGCTGCTGTTCAATAGCTGGAAGGATGCCGCCGCTATCCCCCCGAAGCTCAGTTGACTCCCAGATGATGACTGTACTGCAAATTCGCACATTCTCATTTGTCTTGTCATTGAAGTAGAGGAAACTGCCTTTGAAGCTGCCAAAGTTCTGACCCTGCCTCGGCACTTTGCAGCCCTCTGCAAATTCTATGAGCATCGGAGCAGCATTGGAGCATTTAGCACTCGGGACCATGGTAGAAACCTCTACCGTGGCTTAGTAAAAGGGGGTGGGGGGTAAATGAATTTCATTGTGATTTCTATTTTAACTATTTTCACATTGTAAGATTCTGCATACTGTAATCCACTGACTACCTGCATATTGTAACTCGCTGATTGTCCAGCTCTCTTCAATGTGAACCGCCTTGAAGTCACACGATTATGGCGGTATAGAAGAATAAAGTTATTATTATTATTATTTTGGATATATTTTTCATCTAATGAAAGTAGCAAGCTAGTTCCATATTGCCAAAGATTTGCTGATTCAGTAAAGGGTCATGGATCTGATATACCACTTTTCTGTGGTACAGCCTCTCTGTGTACAGTTTACATTTATTAATGCAGGTTCTTTCTTTGTCCCTAGTGAGCACACAATCTAAGTTTTTATATCTGTAATGACTTGGAGCTATGATTTTCTTAGTGAAATTGGAATTATTTGTCACTGGGTTATGCTTATCTTTTTTTTTTTTTTTTTTTTTTTGCTGAACATATCCAAAATATCTTCATTTTTTAATTTTAATTTGGGTGCTTTCTATTTCTTACCCTTTAAAGGCCAAATGATCTTGAGAAAACTGAACCCCTTCTGTGCATTAAAAATAGATAAACAAATATGGCAAAATTTATTTCTGCAGATCTTGAGGGCAGTGTTTTCAAACCTTATGATATTATGAAGGGAATGTATCTTGTATTTTCAGGCTCAAATGAGTTCTTTTTCTGGTGTTTACATAGACAATTTACAAATGCTGCCTGCTTTCTCATATAAACACAGGTTTTCAGACATACACACTAAAGCCAAATCAGAGGCAGCTGCATTATCTCTCCTTACTTCTATTAATATACCAGTTTGAAGATACAATCCTTCCCTATGAAGAATATTCATCTGTCCGAAGCTACCTTTGTGTCTTGAAAATGAATTTGAATATAGCTGCTGAAAATAGGCTCAAGTGACTGATCACATCTACATTTCTGTACTATTAGAAATTAGAGATGTGGGAAATGCAAATGACATTTCTCTTGCACATTTTGAGTTAGAAATGACAGGAAAAACCCTCACTTGTCAAGTTCCTTTTCAGTGTCATTAAATTTCATTAATATCAGTGTTAATAGCTATCAGACACATAGCAGCCTTGAACTTGCATTTCCTGGGTTGAAAGTCAGTAGCTTTATAGGAGGAACTTTCCTGCCTCTTGGGAGTCTGAATGTAGCCAGTCCATTCGTAGCTATCTGTTTCTGGTTGACTCAGGAGGGACTACCTCAGGGCAGGCTTGAACATTTCTGCCCCACCTCTGGGCTTGTTTCCTGTGTCAGTGTTTTATTTTCCAGTCCTTAATTTGGCTCCTGGGGGGCTGCGGGGTGCCTTACATCCTGAGGGCTCAGGACTCCAGGGTCTTGTTGAGCTTTTTGCTTTCAATGATCCTTGTTGGCCCTTTTGTGTTGGGTGTACTTGGGTATGGTAACATTAAGACTTAGCTTGTTTTGTTCTAGTCTATTATTCAAGGCTCAGAAGTCCCAGAATGAGCCAGCCAAAGTAAAGGTACTGAAAGATTGGCTCAGTCACCTAAATTAAAAAGCTGATAGAATTCAGGTAAATGTGCGCCGTCATCTTACCCAGTTCATGAAGGGAGATTTTAGGCCAGTCCTAGCTCTCTGACAACCCAGTTATGACATATTATGGGACCTGCAGTAAGGATTTTAATGTACACAATCAGGGACTATATATTCCACATTGAGTCTGGTGTAAGTTCAAAACCAGGATTGGACAAAATGTCTCTCTCCTGGAACAAGGTAACTTGGCATCTTGGGGAGGCGGGCGGGGGGGGAGAAGAGGCAAACACCAGCTGTGACAGAACTTGAGCAGAATAGACAAGCAGCAAACAAGACAGCCATGCAAAACAATTTATTAATTACTAGTGCCTGCACCATAAGCAGTTAAAACATTCAGTTAAATCTGGACAGCATATATTTGGCTATCAGGTACTAGAGACTTAGATTGGCAACTTTTGGAAACAGAATACTGGGCTTCATGGACCATTTAGTCCAGTGGTTCCCAACCCTGTCCTGGAGGAACACCAGGCCAATCGGGTTTTCAGGCTAGCCCTAATGAATATGCATGAAGCAAATTTGCATGCCTATCACTTCCATCATATGCAAATCTCTCTCATGCATATTCATTAGGGCTAGCCTGAAAACCCGATTGGCCTGGTGTTCCTCCAGGACAGGGTTGGGAATCACTGATTTAGTCTATTCTTATGTTCTTACAAAATGTACAATACCAACTTAAGAAGAAAGGTAGCTTCTTGGACAAGCAAGCACTTATATTATCAAGATCTATTTGAATGTTTTAACTGCTCCTGATTCAGGCTCTCAGTTGTTTTGTGTTGACTGCTTTGTTTGCTGCTTGTGTTCTGCTTAATTTGACATATTTGCATTAAAGCAGGGGTGTCCAACCTTTTGGCTTCGCTGGGCCGCATTGGTTGAAAAAAATGTTTCTGGGGCCGCACAAATGCGCAAACGCTGCAGCAAGACATAGGAGGGAGCTGGCAAGACGGCAAACACTTGGGGGGCAGCAGAGGAAAACACTGCATCACCCTCGACCAGGGCCGCACAAAATACTTCACGGGGCCGCATGCGGACCTCGGGCCGCAGGTTGGACACCCCTGCATTAAAGAGTTCACTATTGAATTGCTTCTAGTGGCTCCTAAAACACCCACGGAAATTTTCCAGAAGAGGTCCAGGTGGGCTTTATTGCCACCTCTTCCTTCAAAGGAAAAACCTTATGCAGGGTTACTTCCAAGTTTCAAGTTTTATTTATATTTGATTAATCGCTTAATTAAAATTGTTTCTAAACGAATTACAATATATAAAAGTGACATATAATTAAACATAATACTAAAATAAGAAATAACATATAAGATACTATAAAACTAGCAATTTATACAATGAATACAATTAAAAAAAAAAAAAAGAAAGAAAGGGAGGATTTACATATCAAATATATATAATGGGTTAATAAATTTATACAATGATGAAAAAGATATCAACATAAAAAAGAAAAAATTAGGAAAAGAAGCATGGAAAAGAAGAAGAAAGGGAAAGAGGAAGAGCTCAAAAGTAATTTATAAGTTAAAGGCATCCTTGAATAAAAAGCATTTTAAATTCTTTTTAAAATCGCTTAAGTTATTTTCATCTCTTAACTGTAATGGTAATGAATTCCAGAGTTGCGGTGCTGATACAGAGAACATATCTTGTCGGCAAGTTCCAATAACTTTTAAGGAGGGAATCGTTAAAAGTTTATGGTTGGTTGATCGTAGAGAACGTGTGGTACTATATGGAATAAGTACTTTATTTATGAATTGAGGCTCATTAGTATCAAGAGTTTTGAATGTTAGTAATAAGATTTTATAAGTAATACGATGATTAATGGGGAGCCAATGAGATGGGAACAACCCATTGCAATTTGAAAAACTTTTCATTTGCCATGACCCTCAGATATGGAGTGCCCTCACATGCTCCTAAATCTGTGATTTTAAGCTGTGTGTTAAAGCGTCCTGTTTCTAGTATTCTAGCTCATAGTATTCCAGTCCAGGGGCTACAGCTAACTTTGCTTTAATGCAATGGAACTGGGAGTGAAGGAGGATCACTCCTGCCCTGACACTATGATGCTTATTTTAGAAGCTCTAGTCATGCTTTGAATATCTGAAAACTAGCATTTAGACATCCATTACGGATGTGCATCCAAGTGTGGATTTTATAAAGCCAGAATACAGACGTCTTGAAACTGTTGTATGTCCATATGGCAAGGGGGTGCGGTCTGGGTATGTTTTGGACAAGACTAGGGAGGGGCTTAAATATGGCATTCCAGCTCCAATTGCAGATGGGAAAGGGACACCCATGTTCAAAAAGATGGATGTTTATATTTAGACCTGGTACTTGGCACGCTCAGGTTACAGAAAGGTACTACGATTGAACAGTTCTCCACTGACTAGAGTAAGAGAAGTAATAGTAGGTATTTTTCTGTCATTGAGAGTTCATAATAAAAAAAAAAGGAAAAAGAAATTGCAAAGTACTGCAGTGGAATTCAAAACAGCAAACTCTAGGTTGAAACAGACTGCTCTAACCATTAAGCTATTCCTTCATACAGATGCCTGTCACCTCTATTATAAGCAAATCTGCCTCATGCACATTCATGGATATCTTGAAAACCTGACCAGCTGGGGGTCCCCTCAGGACAGGTTTAAGAAGCACTGGTTTGGACTTTTCAGTTTGCAAAATGGATGTTCATGCTAGTCATAGCCAGTACGTGGACATCCATTTCTCATGCAGCAAATCTTGTTCTAAAATACATGAGAAATGGACATCCCTATGAGAGACTTAGATGTCCATATTATGTTGGTGGTCCTTTCTAAAATGCTGCTTCACTCCACCAACGATAACTCTAGTATGTGCCATTGCTGGGGTCAGGAAAGATTGGAGAAGGTATGGGTTGGGTTAGGAGGAGCGTGTGATGTAGTGATTAGAGCTACAGCCTCAGCATCCTGAGGTTGTGGGTTCAAACCCCACACTGTTCCCTGTGACCTTGGGCAAGTTACCCAATCCCTACTCCAGGTACATTAGATAGATTGTGAGCCCATCAGGACACATAGGGAAAGTGTTTGAAGTGCCTGTATGTGAATTGCTTTGAGTGTGGCTGTATAACAACCAAAAAGGTGGTTTACAAGTCCCAAGTGATGTTCTTAGGGGGCTGCATATTGTCATTGGGGATTCAATTTGTGATTGGAGGGGGGAAGGGTGCTTTGTCATGAGCATGTTTTTCTTGTTTGTTTGGGTAAAAGCCACAGCCGGCTCATAATTAGCAAAATTGCCCTGAATCCATAATGTATTTCAAAAAATGAAATGAAAAAAAACCTGCAAATGACAAGAAGCTAAATTAAAGGATTTTTTTTTTTCGCATTTTCTGTACACAATTCAATATGAGCAAAATATTTTATAGGGCAACTAACTGCAATGTTGTGCCCACATTCTTTTAATCCACACAAAACAATTTGATTTCCAAACACAAGGAAACAACAAAGCTGAGGGTCTGATGTAATAAAGTGTGGGAGGCTTAGCATGGGCTCTGAATACAATTTTCTGCATTGTTGTAGACACACTATGTACTGTATACAATAGAGGTGATAGGCATGAAAATCTGCCTCATGCATATTCATAGAACTAGGGAGGGGTTTATATGTAAAGTCAGGAGGGTGAAAGGTTTGGAATGGATGAGTGTGGAATTATGGCAATAGCAGCGTATACTAGTCTTCATCTGGACCGACTCCATCATGTTTATATATTTTAAAGGTGCAGTCTCCAGAATTGTACACAATATTCTAAATGAGGTCCCACCAGAGTCTTATATAGGGGCATCAATACCTCCTTTTTCCTACTGTCCATTCCTTTCCCTATTTCATCATTGGTAGGGTTGACTAAGAATAGCAATAAACCTTTTACAATTTGATTTGCTGTTGGGCACCGCTGAAATGGAGCCGATAGTTTTGTTGTAGACGAGCGAGATTGCTCTAATCCAGGGGTGTCAAAGTCCCTCCTCGAGGGCCGGAATCCAGTCGGGTTTTCTGGATTTCCCCAATGAATATGCATTGAAAGCAGTGCATGCAAATAGATCTCATGCAGATTCATTGGGGAAATCCTGAAAACCCGACTGGATTCTGGCCCTCGAGGACCGACTTTGACACCTGTGCTCTAATCAGTTACAAATTGATAGGCATTAGAGATGAGAGTTGGATTCATCGTCATTGGAGCTGTCCAATAGGCATTGCCATGGGTGAGATTCAAACAGATTGCTATAGAAGTTTGTTTTGGGACTTTTTCTCAATTTTAGGTAGCAGGATTCTTGTGTTTGTAGGCAGACTGCTCCAGATTTTAATAGCAACATAAGTGAATAAAGAGTTGAATATTCATTTGTATTTGATTCCTCTACGAGCAGGTGTCTGAATACATGGACAGATTTCATTAGCGAGGTTTTGGCTATTCCTGCCAAAGAGAAGTAGAGTTCTGAGAAGATATGAATTAATGCCTCGGATGAGTTGGTGTTGCACACATGGTATAGAATGCAGGAAGTTTTAAATGAGATTCAGGAGGTTATTGGCAACCAGTGAAGTTTATGAAAATAATCTGATAACCTAACAGAGTTTGTAAGCTTGAAAATCAACCTGATTGCTGTATTTTGCCTCAGTTGTAATCACCATATTTATATTGTATTTATCCCATCATAAGAGCATCGGAGCTTTTACCACAGCAGCCAGCGATTTTAAAAAACCCTAACGTGACTTGATTAAAGGAGGCCATAGTGAGTTACAGTAGTCAAGTTGAGAAAGTTTGAGCATTTGGACCAAAACAGCAAAGTGGTGTTCAAAGAAAAGTGGTCTAATCAGCCGTAGTCACATCATACTGTAGGAGGTTTTCTTCAATAAGTTGGAAATTTGTGGTGCATAGGAGAGAGTAGAATCCAGAATGACTCCCAGCACTTTCATGAATAATTGAAACAAAAAGACTATCATCCCAAAATCATCTGCAAGAAAATTGTATCCTCACTAAAGATCCCTAGGGAAAACCTACTACAATAAAAACATAAGAATTGCCACTGCTGGGTCAGACCAGTGATCCATTGTGCCCAGCAGTCCGCCCCTGCGGTGGCCCATAGGTCAAAGACCAGTGCCCTGAGTCTAGCCTTACCTGCGGAAGTTCTGGTTCAGCAGGAACTTGTCCAACTTTGTCTTGAATCCCTGGAGGGTGTTTTCCCCTATAACAGCCTTCGGAAGAGCGTTCCAGTTTTCTACCACTCTCTGAGTAAAGAAGAACTTCCTTATGTTTGTACAGAATCTATCCCCTTTTAACTTCAGAGAGTGCCCTCTCGTTCTCTCTACCTTGGAGAGGATGAATAACCTGTCTTTATCTATTATGTCTTTTCCCTTCATTATCTTGAATGTTTTGATCATGTCCCCTCTCAGTATCCTCTTTTCAAGGGAGAAGAGGCCCAGTTTCTCTAATCTCTCACTGTACAGCAACTCCTCCAGCCCCTTAACCATTTTAGTCGCTCTTCTCTGGACCCTTTCGAGTAGTACCGTGTCCTTCTTCATGTACGGCATCTAGTGCTGGACGCAATATTCCAGGTGGGGGCGTACCATGGCCTGGTACAGCGGCATGATAACCTTCTCCGATCTGTTTGTGATCCCCTTCCTATTCATTCCTAGCATTCTGTTCACCCTTTTCGCCGCCACCACACATTGCACAGACAGCTTCATCAACTTGTCGACCAGTACTCCCAAGTCTCTTTCTTGGGGGGTCTCTTCTAGTACTGCACCGGACATCATAGAAACATAGAAACATAGAAAATGACAGCAGAAAAGAGCCATAGCCCATCAAGTCTGCCCACTCTAATGACCCACCCCCCTGACTTTACTCCCCTAGAGATCCCACGTGAGTATCCCATTTTCTTTTAAAATCTGACACGCTGTTGGCATCAATCACCTGCAGAGGTAGTTCGTTCCAATGATCGACCACCCTTTCGGTGAAGAAGTACTTCCTGGAATCACCATGAAACTTCCCTCCCATGATTTTCAGCGGATGCCCTCTGGTGGTCGAGGGTCCTCTAAGACAGAAGATATCATCTTCCACCTCGATACGGCCCGTGATATACTTAAACGTCTCAATCATGTTTCCCCTCTCTCTTCGTTCCTCAAGTGAGTACAGTTGCAATTTATTTAGCCTTTCTTTATACGTGAGATCCCTGAGCCCCAAGACCATCCTGGTAGCCATTCGCTGAACCGACTCAATTCGCAGCACATCTTTCCGGTAGTGTGGTCTCCAGAATTGAACATAATACTCCAAATGAGGTCTTACCATGGACCTGTACAGCGACATTATGACTTCGGGTCGCCTGCTGACAAAACCCCTACGGATACAACCCATCATTTGCCTTGCCTTGGAGGAAGCCTTCTCCACTTGAATGGCAGCTTTCAAGTCATCACGAATGATCACCCCTAAATCACGTTCCGCCGTGGTCCTAGCCAAGGTTTCACCATTTAGTGTGTAAGTTCTGCACGGATTTCTCTTGCCAAGGTGCATTACCTTACACTTTTTAGCACTGAAGCTTATCTGCCAAGTCGATGACCACTGTTCCAGTAGTAGTAGGTCCTGCGTCATATTGTCAGGCAAAATGTTTTTACCTACTATGTTGCACAGTTTGGCGGCGTCGGCAAACAATGATACTTTTCCTCTAAGCCCTTGGGTCATATCTCCTATGAATAAGTTGAATAGAATCGGGCCCAAGACCGAGCCCTGTGGCACTCCACTGGTCACGTCTGACGTTTTGGAAGGGGTACCGTTTACCACTACCTTTTGAAGTCTACCGCTTAGCCAATCCCCAACCCATGCAGTTAGCGTGTCCCCTAATCCCAGCGATTTCAGCTTGTTCAATAACCTGCGGTGTGGGACACTATCAAAAGCTTTGCTGAAGTCCAAATATATTACGTCCAGGGACTCCCCGGCATCCAGTTGTCTAGTTACCCAGTCAAAGAAGCTAATCAGATTAGATTGGCAGGACCTGCCCTTGGTAAATCCGTGTTGGTGGGTATCACGTAGGTTTTCCTCGTCCAGGATTGTGTCAAGTTTCTGTTTGATCAGTGTTTCCATGAGCTTGCTCACTATGGTTGTTAGACTCACTGGTCTGTAATTTTCCGTCTCTGTCCTGCAGCCCTTTTTGTAGAGTGGAATAACGTTAGCTGTTTTCCAGTCCAAGGGGATTCTTCCCGTGCGAAGGGAAAGATTGAAGAGCATGGACAATGGTTCCGCCAGGACTTCACACAACTCTCTGAGCACCCTGGGGTGTAGGTTGTCTGGTCCCATGATTTTGTTTACTTTGAGTCTTGAAAGTTCGCAGTAGATGCTACTGGGCGTAAACTCGAAATCTTGAAACGAGTCTTTCTGGCTGTCTCTTGTCCTTAACTGTGGACCGGCTCCCAGTGCCTCGCAGGTGAAGACTGAGCAGAAGTATTTGTTTAGTAGTTCTGCCTTGGTAGAATCCGATTCTGCATAGTTTCCGTCCGATTGCCTAATGCGTTCTATCCCATCTTTGTTTCTCTTCCTGTCGCTAATATACCTGAAGAATGATTTATCCCCTTTCTTAATGTTTCGTGCTAGAACTTCTTCTGTTTGGAGCTTGGCTTCTCTGACTGCCTTTATAACTGCTTTAGATCTGATGAGATAGTCCTCTTTCGCCTCCCGCTTTCCGAAATGTTTGTAGGCGATAAATACTTCTTTTTTCTCTTTAATGAGGTCCGAAATTTCGGTACTGAACCACTGGGATCTTTTGTTTCTTCGGCGCTTGCTCACTGTTTTTATGTAGCAGTTTGTTGCTTCGTGCAGGGTGGATTTCAGAGATGACCACATAGTCTCCACATTATCAGTTTCTGCTTGGTTATGTAGCTCCCGATGGACAAAATCTCCCATGCTGTCGAAGTCTGTGCCTCTGAAGTTGAGGACCCTCATCGCTGTGTTTGATCTAGAGAAACCTTTCTTGAGGTTGAGCCATACCATGTTATTTTCGCTGGAGGCCAGCGTATCTCCTACTGAAACCTCCGATACGCTGTCTCCATTGGTGAGTACCAGGTCCAGTATGGCCTGGTCCCTAGTGGGTTCTAATACCATTTGTTTGAGTCGTGCAACCATATGGAGGTTAATATTCTTCTGCTGCCACATGTAGGCGCGGAGTGTGTTCCAATCTGCATCGGGCATGTTGAAGTCCCCTAACAGCACTGTGTCCTCGCGCAAAGTGATGTTCTCTATGTCTTCGATTAATTCCATGTCTTTGTCTTCCTGTTGTCTTGGAGTTCTGTATACCACACCAAGGTATAGGCATTTTTCATTCCCTCTGGCCAGGTTCACCCAGAGGGATTCCCCGGTGTATCTAACATCTGTGATTCTGGTAGTTTTGATGTTTTCCATAGTATATAGTGCTACCCCTCCTCCTAACTTGCCCTCTCTGTCACGACAAAGTAGGTTGTAGCCTGGTATAATCATATCCCACCCATGCGAGTCTGTGAACCAGGTCTCGGATATCGCTACCACGTCTAGGTCAGCGTTCATTATCTCAGTCTCTAATTCCAGAATTTTATTGGCCAAGCTGTGTGCATTAACATACATAGCCCTCCATACTTGTGAAGAGATTCCCTTCCGAGTTGGTGTGGCTCCTAAATTATCACGTATAGTATGGGTACTTACCTTGGACTCAGAAGTGTGGGTGCTACTCGCCTCCTCAGGTTGGTTCCTTACTGCTCTGGAATGTGAATATGTACCCTCCCCCAACTTACCTAGTTTAAAGCCCTACGAAGTAGGCGGGCTAGTCGATGTCCGAATATATTCCTACCTCTCCTGGTCAGGTGGAGTCCGTCGGGTCCCTGTAGTCCTTGGAGTGCCTCTCCATGGTCTAGGAATCCAAAGTTCATCTCTGTGCACCATTCGCGAAGCCACTCGTTGGTCCTTTGCATACGCTCTTCCCTGGCTCTGCCTTTGCCTCTTACTGGGAGAATCGATGAGAAGACCACCTGTGCTCTTATCTGCTCCTAATACATCCCGTATTTGTGTATAAAATAAAAAGAATATTGGAGTAAACTCTAAATAAAATCCCACTGTTTCTTCATTGACCTGAAAAAGAGATTAGTCTCAGAAGCCTGTCAAGGATGTAGTCCAATAAAAAGCATCACCTGCAACTTGGCTGTTGACACTTATTTTCACATATCAGGGAGATCATAGTGTGAAGTTACAGGTAAAGGTCTGGAGAAAATATAAGAAAACACGTATTTTCTTAGAGAGTGATAAATGCATGGAAAATCTATTAGCAAAGTTAGTGAAACCAGTACTGTGATAGAATTCAGGTATGTTTGGGATAGATACAGAGGATAGTGAGAAGATTAGGATTAGAAGGTTATAATGTTATAAACAACAACTTCTTCACTTCCTTAAGAACAGAGGTGCTAAAGGTGTCTTGGAGATGTTATGATGGTCCGATGGTAAACAAAGAGTTATAATACAAATATAAAGGTTTATGCCCAGATGATTAATTGTTCTTTCAAAATTTCTTTACCTCCTTCTGGATAAAAGAGAATTACAGTAACTGCAGTTAAATCTTAAAAGTGCTTTGGGTGGAAAGGACTGCAGAGCAGTTTGTCTCTTTTTAGTCTCATTTCTTATCACAGATTAAATGACAGAACAATTCGTGGTTTAACTATTGATTCTGGACTAAGGTGTTCTTTACTATGCTGTGGTAAGATAGTGTCCTTACCGCACTCTTGCGTACTAAGGCCACTTTTATTGCAGCTATGAAATGGCCTAATTTCCATTTATTTTATATTAATGGCCATGTGCTAATGTGTCCATTAGCATGTAGCCATTAAATAAAATTTCTGTATGAGCACTTCCACCCATTTTGAAGGCTATAAGGGCTCATGTGTTAATCCTGCGCTAACTTGTGGTAATGTAGCTGTGCTGATTAGCATAGAAACACCCACTCTCTGTCCCTTTGACATGTCCCTCCCAGACATTTTTTTTTTTAATGATTTTAGAGTGCAGTTATGCGGTACACTATTTTAAGCTATGTTAGGCATGCGTTCGCACCTAATACAGCTTAGTAAAAGGACTTCTATTTATTAACACATAGTAGAATAGAACATAAGAATTGCTGCTGCTTGGTCAGACCAGTGGTCCATCGTGCCCAGCAGTCCGCTCACGCGGCGGCCCTTAGGTCAAAGACCAGTGCCCTATTTGAGTCTAGCCTTACTTGTGTATATTCTGTTCCAGTAGGAACTTATCCAACCTTGTCTTGAATCCCTGGAGGGTGCTTTCCCCTATAACAGCCTCTGGAAGAGCGTTCCAGATTTCTACCACTCTCTGGGTGAAGAAGAACTTCCTTACGTTTGTACAGAATCTTTTCCCTTCTATATATGGTGCTGAATGGTTAGGTGCTACTTCTGCGTGGAAAAGTGTTCTAACAGATGTAAGGCACCTGAATAGGACAGAAATGGCAGATCTGTGTGAAAGCACACTAATGTGCCGATTTATAGAGTAGCATTACACTTCCCCCTCCCCATTCGCGGTTCCTGCACTCGCGGTTTCATATAATCATGATTTTTTATGGGGAGGGGGAAAATAAAAAAAACAGTCTTAATGTAAAAAAATCCATCTTTTTTTCCTCCCTGCCGCCTTCCCGGCCTTACCTGGTGGTCTAGAGGGCTTTTGGGGCAGGAGCGATCTTCCTATGCTCCTGCCCCGTGCAGATCGCCATGAGGAAATGGCTGCTGGGAGTTCCCGTAGTCTCTCGAGACTACGTCAGGAACTCCCTACAGCCATTTCCTGATGGCGATCTGCATGGGGCAGGAGCATAGGAAGATCACTCCTGCCCCGAAAGCCCTCTAGACCACCAGGTAAGGCCGGGAAGGCGGCAGGGAGGTGGGGGTGGGTCAGAGCCGGATAATCGCGGGTTTTTGGCATTCGCGGTCCGGCTCTGCCCGTATCCCCCGCGAATGACGAGGGAGAAGTGTAAGTGGTTTTGCACAGATCTGCAAAGGGGGTGGGGCCATGGGCAGAGCATGGGCATTCCCTTTAAATAGGCACAGTGTTATAGAATTTGGAAAATCCCTGCTACACTTGCCCGCCAGAATTTACACCTGAAATTTGGCAGCTAAAATTTAATGTTAAGAAATGCAAGGTCATGCCTTTAACAGTACAGTTTAGAGGGTGAAGAACTTTTGTGCATGAAAGAAGAGCAAGACTCGAGTGTGATAGTATGTGATGATATTAAGGTGGCCAAACAAATTAAAAAGGTGATGGCAAAAGCTAGACGAATGCTTAGATTCATAGGGGAAGGAATGACCAGTAGGAAAAAGGAGGCACTGATGCACCTGTATAAGTCTTTTAAGACCTTATTTAGAACATTGTATACAATTCTGGAGACTACACCTTCAAGTTTCCAAGTTTATTTATATTTTATTATCCCACACCATGGGTAAAAACCTTCTGGGTGGCTTACAGTCTAATCAGGTATACTAAAAATAATAACACAAAATCCCATACAACATACATATAAGGTTTAAAGGAGAACTACAATTGGTTATAGACTAGCGGGAAGGATAAACACACTAGTCCCCTCTTTTACTAAGGCATGCTAACTGATTTAGTGCACACTAAATGCGCTAATTAGCACGTGCTAAATCAGCTAGCACGCCTTAGTAAAAGGACCCCTAGGTTAATAATTCTTGAGTCTGGCAGATACCTTCCAAATACAAAAAACACTATGTGGCTAATTGAAACTGAAATATGTCTAAAAATCCATCCAAGTCAACACTTTTGGTTCTCACCCCACCTCCCCACCCCCATGCTCATTTTTTGTGACATTTGTTGTGGTATTTGAAACTCATTCTTGCATACAGTGCCTCATAGGTAGTGGAACGCTTTTTTGTTTGGGGGGACCTACAAGCTCCACCTCAGACCCTACCCAAGCTCTTTCCCAGATTCAGACCCCATAATAGTACTAATTATAATACCATTTTTTCCATTCATTTTTCATATATACTGTACACACAATATAATCTTATTAACAATACATAATGGTTAACCACAAAATTAAACTATGCAAAGCACACTGTATGCTCCTCAACATACATTTCTACCAGAACACCTGGCTTTGGTCACACATGCAGATAACCCCTATGCAAATACAGGAGCAGAAACTAAAGTACTAATATATACAAACAAAACCCTAAGACTCTGCATACAGTACAACCCCAGAGAAACAGAAACAAATGCCTTTCTTCCTAAACAGTGCAAAATATAGACAACAGATGTAATTTCTCAAAACTGACACAATTCAATCACTAAATTGAAAGTAAAATCATTTCCCCTACCTTTGTTGCCTGGTGATTTTGGTTTTCAAACCATCCTTCCCAGTTTCTGGCTGCACTTCCTTCTGTCTGGGCTCTTAACCGTGTATCCAGGGCACCTTATCAATTTGCTGTTTTTCTCTCCTTCACTTTCTGCCATCCATTAACTTTTAACATTAAACTTTCTTCCATTTTTCTGCTTTCTTCTCAAAATCTACTTTTCCATTCCTTTTCTTCCCATCTATCCATGTGTACCATCTCCTCCCTCTTTCTTCTCCCCTATTCCCATCTATCCATATGGAGCATTTCTTCTTATCTCTTCCCTGTCGTACCCATTGCTGTGCACCATCTCCTCCTTCTGTCTCCCCTTCCCCTCCATCCCTATGCACCATCAGAATCTCATCCCTCTCCCATGGTCTGACATCTCTGTCTTCCCACTTCCCCCCTCAATTTGTCTGGCATCATTCTCCTCTCCTTCCATAGCCTGGAAGCTCTCTCCTCTCCCATGGTCTTGCATCTCTCTCTCCTTCCCTCCCTCTTGCTGAGTCTAATATCTCCTCTTCTCCTTTCTGCGGTCAGGCATCTCTCTCTCCCCTCCTTCCCTTCCATTCTGTGGTCTGATATCTCTCTCTCTCCTTCCCATACCAGTGGTCTGACATCTCTCCCTTCTTTGGGTCATCTCTCCTCCCTCCCAGTGTAACATTTCTCCCTCCCTGCTCTCCACCACTTCATGTCCAACACTTATCCCTCTTTCTTCCTTTCCCCATATATATCATCTCTCTTTCCCTCCCACGCCAGACATCTATGTCCAGAAATTCTACATTCCCCTCCCACACCGTCAGCATTTCTTTTTCTCCCTTCCCACTACTCCACCTGTGCAGCATCTCCCTTTTCCTACTTTCCTACCCCCCCAACCCCTAGCCCATGCATTTGTCCATCCCAACCCTCTCCCAGTATGTGCAATATCTGTCTTTCCCAAACCCCAGAGCATCTGTACTCCCTGCCTTCCCAACTCCCAACCCCCTACACCCTTCACCCAGTCCCCTATCCTCCCTCCCTCCGTCAGGCACTTCACCTAGCCCCCTTCCTCCCCTCCCCTCCCCTGTCAGACTCTGTACTCAACCCCCCTCCATCAGACTCTGCACCCAGCCCCCTTCCCTCCCTCCCCTGTCAGCTCTGCATCCAGTCCCCCACCCTGTGGGGTGGATTTTTTTAGATATAATTTGACCAGCTTCATACTAGTAGTTGAAAAGGCAGTTGGTTTCAGGAGAAGGTTTCTGTGATATCATCTTTCAATCACTAATGTTAGGCATGAGAGAACACTTATAAAAACTAGCTTTGGTGTTTGACAGCTGTCTTGACATACAGTCACAAGCAATAAGTAATGTGGCTTTATTGTGATATTTTCTTGCTCTAAAGGTTCTTTAAGACAGTAATCTGACACTGCTTTCAGTTTTCTAATTCCAATGGCAACCCTCAGCGAAAAAGAGTTTAATAAGGTTGCTCTGAGGTAAACTTGTTGCTCTGAAGTAAACTTGTTCTCTAACTACAGTCATTGAACAGCTTTTTTTAAAGAATATATTAGCAGTTAGTTTAAGAGATCCTTTATAGAGGTAAGAACTGGATTTAGCATGCCCTTTCGTGAGTCTTTCCTGTGTACCAAGGTCCTATTACTGCAGCCATATAAAACCCCTATTTTCAAATTTTTTCGTTTATAGCCATAGTACATTGGCATTTAAAAAAATAATTATTACATGAGCACTTAACAGCACCCATTAAGGAGGTGCAAGATCTCCCGTGTTAACCCTGTGCAACCAGTTAGCAATTGCCAATATAGATTTTTTAATTTATCTATTTATTTATTTCCACAGTTTCTCTCCCACAATATCCATGATATTAGGTGGTTTACAATATGACACCCATAGTAAACACAAAGTCTCAGATTCTATAAATGGCATCCCAATTGTAGGCAGCCAACTGCTGCCTAACCAGCCAATCGGTATGCGCGTTTCCTTAAAAAAAAAAACCTCCCGAAGCAGGCCGCCTACAATGGAGGCGCCTCCAGGAGCCCAGGGAGGCGCGCAAGCCTGTCTAAGCTCACTTAAGGCTAGGCACGAGCGTGGTTTGGCTCAGAAGTAGCCTTAGGCGGATGTGCGCGTCTCCCTAGGCCAGCGGGAGACGTGTGCAATGTAGACATAGCTGTTAAGCTTATCGTGGTAAAGGATCTTCCTGCTGCAATAAGTTTAGTGGCAGAAGGGATACCCAATCCCTACTGCCCGGAACCCCCCCTGAATGAATGCGGCCGGAGGGATGCCCAATCCTTCCTGCCCGGAATACACCCCTCCACCCCCAAATGAAAGCGGCAGGAGGGATGCCCAATCCCTCCTGCTGGAACCCCCCACCTGGAATGAAACTGGCAGGAGGGTGCCGTAAAACCCCCCACCCGTAAACTCCAACAACAACACCCCCACCCAAACCTCTCCTAATCCCCCCACCCTCCCCGACCCCCCCCTCTAACCTGAAATGATTGCCAGCTGGCCAAGTCTTCCCTCCATCCATCCAGCAGATCCATCTCAGTCGGAATGAGGCGGTCCTGCCCCTTCCACCTCAGTCGGAATGAGGTAGGCCTGCCCCTTCCTAGTTCATTGTGAGATGCACTGGGGTGGAGCCTGATTGGCCCAGGTGCCTAAGGCCCCTCCCATGGGCGGGGCCTTAGGCACCTGGGCCAACAAGAATCTTAGGTAGTCCCATGTGCCTATGGGCATGGCCTTAGCTCAACAAACACAGTCTAGTTTATTGATTTATTAATGGAAATGCTTTTAAAACAGAGAATGGTCAAGTTTCTGGAATCCTATGGATTACAGGACTGGAGGCAACATGGATTCACTAGAGGTAGGTCTTGTCAGACAAATTTGATCAATTTCTTTGAATGGGTGACCAGAGAATTGGATACAGGATGTGCGCTAGATGTGGTGTATTTAGATTTTTGCAAAGCCTTTGACAGTGTTCCACACTGTTGAAGGGTTGTCGGGTAATATATGTCTCTTTGCGGATGATACCAAAATCTGCAATAGAGTAGACATGCTGGATGGTGTGAATAACATGAAGAAAGGCCTGGCAAAGCTTGAAGAATGGTCTGAAAATTGGCAGCTAAAATTTAATGCTAAGAAATGCAAGGTCATGCATTTGGGTTGCAAAAACTAGAGAGAACGGTACAGTTTAGGGGGTGAAGAACTTATGTGCACGACAGAAGAGCGGGACTTGGGTGTGATTGTATGTGATCAAGTTTCAAGTTTCAAGTTTAATATTTATTTGTTTAATCGCCTTTTCAATATTCAAGGCGATTTACATATTAATAAAGTTACACAAAAATAGTTAAAAACTGACAAGACTAGACAATAACTGTACAAACTGGGAACAAAAGGAAGGACGGGAAAGAAGTTACAATGTAATTAAGCAAGGTGGGGGACCAATTAAGGAAAACACGAAGAGGATGGGATAAAAGTAGTAGAATGTATGAAAACAGGAGAAATAGAAGTAAGTGCAATTGAATAATGTTAAAAAGAAAACTATAAATCAGATGACAAATGCATCGTTAAATAAAAAAGTTTTTAGTTTAATTTTAAATTTGTCTAAATTAAGTTCCTCACGTAAATAGATGGGAAGAGAATTCCAAGTTTGGGGGGCCGTTACTGAAAAAATATATTGACGGCGAGTATTTATTGTTTTTAATGATGGGATCGTTAATAAGTGCTGTTGGTCTGATCTTAGAGTTCTATTGGAAGAATAAGGAATTAATAGTCTATGGATAAAGGCAGGAGTTTTAAACAGAAGAGATTTAAATGTGAGCAGACAAAGTTTGTAAGTTATTCTGTGAGCTACTGGAAGCCAGTGAGCTTCCTTAAGAAGAGGAGTTATGTGATCGAATTTTTTAGCTTTTGTGATAAGTCGGATAGCTGTATTCTGAATAAGCTGAAGACGTCTGATTTCTTTTTGTGATATACCGTTAAATAAAGCGTTACAGTAGTCTAATTTAGATATTACAAGAGAATGGATGAGAATTTTCAAAGAGTCATTATTGAATAACTGGGAAATGGAACGTATCTGTCTCAGTCTGAAAAAGGAAGATTTAATAACACTACTGATGTGATCATGAAAAGTAAGTTTATAATCCAAAATTACGCCAAGAATTTTGATTTTTTGTACTTCTTGTAAGGGAAGTCCATTGATAGAGATTGGCGAAATAAGAGAAGGGTTATCTTTCCAGGGAAAAAGCAGTATGTTAGATTTATTGATGTTCAAAGCTAAACGATTATTGATTAACCAGTCGTGGATTAGTTCAAGTTTTGTATTAATTTGGGCTATGGCAGAAGGGTTGTCAGGATTAATGGGGTGGAGAAGCTGTATATCGTCAGCATAAGCAAAAGTGTTGAAACCAATTGATTGACATAAAGTCAGCAAAGGAGCAAGAAATATATTGAATAAGAGAGGAGAAAGTATAGAACCTTGAGGAACACCGTACGATGTGGAATGAGTATCAGAAATTGTATTATTGAAAGAAACAGATGAGGAGCGATTTGAAAAGTATGATTTGAACCAGGATAGTACTTGGTCTGTAATACCTATGGTTTGGAGTCTGTTTATTAGTAGATCATGATCGATTGTGTCAAAAGCTGACGATAGGTCAAGGGAAACTAGAAGAACTGATTGGTGGTGGTCGAGGAAGTAATGAATAGAGGTGGTCATACCTATTAAGGAGTGTTCTGTGGAATGGTATTGCCTGAAGCCAGTCTGATTGGGATGAAGAATGTTGGTTTTTTCAATAAAGTCGGAGATTTGGTTATAGACTACTTTCTCCGTCAACTTGGATAAGAAAGGGATGTTGGCTATGGGTCTATAATTAGTACAATCCTCAGTACTTATTTTATGATTTTTTGGAATGGGATGAATAATTGAATGTTTCCAGTCCGTTGGCATAATGCCTTGTTTTAAACTTTCACTAACTAATGTATGTATTATTGGACCAAAAATACTGAAAAATCGTTTTAGAAGAAAAGGAGGAATTGAATCGGATTGTGAACCTTTTATGTTAATGGTTTTAATGATAGATTCTATTTCAGTAAGACTTGGAATATTAAAAGAGGAACATTTTGAAGAAAATGAGATAAGATCATGTGATGAGTGAACTGATTTGGAAATGGAGTTAATAGTGAAAGAGGAGCGAATCTCTTCGATTTTCTTTTGAAAGTATAAAGCAAGTTCCTGGGCTGTGAGGTTAGTCTTTATAGCTGTTGTTTTTCGTTTGTCAGAATAGAATATTGAATTTAATATTCGATATAAAGTAGCAGAATTTGGAGCTTTTTTGATTAGACCAGAGTAGAATTTTGTTTTAGCTAGGTTTATTTTTGTTTTGTAGAATTTAGAATGATTTTTGAATAGTTCATAATTGGAATTTGATTTGTTTTTTCTCCATTTGCGTTCAAGTGATCTTAGTTGTCTTTTTATAAGGGAGAGTTCAGCAGTAAACCATGGGTTGAAAGTTTTCTTGGCAGGGAAAATTTTAGTTTGTTGGGGTGCAATTTTATCAAGTAGACTAAGGGTATTTTTTGATGATCTTAAGGTGGCCAAACAGGTTGTAATGATGACGGCGAAAGCTAGACGAATGCTAGGTTGCATAGGAAGAGGTATGGCCAGTAGGAAAAAGGAGGTATTGATGCACATTTACATCAAGTAGGTATTTAAACATCACTATCAAATCTCCCCTCTCCCGCCTTTCCTCCAAAGTATACAGATTGAGATCTTTAAGTCTGTCCCCATATGCCTTATGATGAAGGCACACACCATTTTAGTAGCCTTCCTCTGGACCGACTCCATCCTTTTAATTTTTTTGTGAAGGTGCGGCCTCCAGTATTGTACACAATATTCTAATTGAGGTCTCACCAGAGTCTTATACAGGGGCATCAATACCTTGAAGGGCAGGTAGGGTCTAGTGAGGATTTTTTGAGGTGTGATACAATCATAGCATGTTTGAAAGCATTAGGAACAGTTGCAGTGGTGGTGGGGGGAATGGGATTTGATATACTACCTTTCTGTGGTTACAAAGTGGTTTACATATTATATGCAGGTACTTATTGTACCTGGGGCACTAGAGGTTTAAGTGACTTACACAGAATCACAAGGAGCTGCAGTGGGAATTGAAAACAGTTCCTCAGGTCGCTGCACTAACATTAGGTTACTCCTTCACAGTAGAAAGTGATAGGTTGAGAATATGACAGATAAAAGGGATGACAGTAGGGGAGATAGAACTGAGGAACTGAATAGGAACAGGATCAGGGTAACAGGTAGTGAGTTTGGAGGAAGAGAATAGCTATGCAGTTTCCTCCTCTGTAATTTCAGAAAAGATGGCACAGAGTGAAGGAAGCATGTGAGAATGAAGTGGGAAAAGAGGTGATGGAGGTGACCTGGTGGAGAACTCAATTAAACTTGTAAACCTCATCATGATATATTCAGTCATAGTCTGGGCAGAAAGTAAAGAGAAGGTTGGATATGGAGGCTGAGGAGAATATTCAATGTGGGAAACTAGCGAGGGTTGAAAGCAAAACAAATGCCAAATGGTCCTAGTACTCTTGCTTCACAAGTGCAATAACAGACTAGAAGGAGATTAGCAAGAATTTGAAATGTATGAAACCAGTCTGGGTGTGAGATTTTACCCAAAGGCATTCTGCTAAACAGGCACAGGTATGTAGGTAAAGGATTCTAGAGGTCATCCAAGGCTGGAGCTTTGTACATTTCACAGGATTGGGAATGGAAGGAGCAAGCGTGATGCCATGGCCATGCTGGTGAATAAGGGTATTAGAGCATGGCTAGAGATTGAATAAGGAAGTTAAAGCAAGAAGTTTGAGACATAAGAATCAGAGGGTCATCAGCATAAATGTTAAAGTTCCGAAGCACTGGGAAAGGAGAAGATGGTTCAAGAAAGAAGGAAAGTCAACAATGAAGGTCAGTGAGAAAGGAAGAGGGTGACTTATCAAGGGTTGAAAAAATTTCAACTACCTGAAAAGTGCATAGATGGATGAAGTGGACTAAAAAAAAATAAAAGAGTGAGTGTGTAAATGCACAGAATACAGGCACTACGCAGGTAGTGTACACTTCTGCATATAAGTGGCAGCAAAGCAACCACATGCTTTTGTGCGAGGTCACATGAAAGTTACAAAGGATTCAAGTCTAGAATTGGAGGCTTCCTCTAGATGCCCTGTGCCATGTGGTAAAAGCCTAATCTACGAGGGTCATTTCATAAATAATGCACCCTATTTATTTTTTTTTAATTTGCATGTTTATTTTTTTTTCAATTATTTCTTTACAATCCTTCAATATAGTGTCCCTGCTTTGCAATGACCGAGTCCCAGCGTACAGGAAGCTTCATTATTCCATCCAAGACACCATTTTATTTAGTTGCCGAATGGCTCGGGTAACGGCGGAAGAAAGCACTTCCAGAGATGCAAAACGATGTCCACGCACAGGTCGTTTCAACTTTGGAAAAAGGTCAAAGTCTAGTGGTCTCATGTCTGGATTGTAGGGAGCATGAGGTAACACCTCCCAGCCATATTCATGTAGTTTTTCATTGACATTCCCTATGTGCGGGTGAGCGTTATTAAGAATGAGTGGCCCAGCCAAGAGCAACTGAGGTCAGGTTTTGTGCATTTTTCTGCACATTAATTGCAAAAAAACATGATAATACACTGGAACTTTTGTCCACATGGAACTTTTGTCTGTGATGATGATATCTACATGATCATAAGCAAAAATCATCACTTGCTTGACTTTTGATTGAGCTAATCGGAATTTTTTTGGTCATGAGGAAAATGGAGCTCTCCACTCGTCATTGAAAAACTACGCGAATACAGCTGGGAGGTGTTACCTCATGCTCTCTACAGTCCAGACATGCATCCACCAGACTTCGACCTTTTTCCAAAGTTGAAACGACCTATTTGTGTACATCATTTTGCATCTCTGGAAGAGCTTTCTTCTGCTGGTACCAGAGCCATTTGACAACTGAACATAATGGTGTCTTGGATGGAATAATGAAGCTTCCAGGATGTTGGGACTCGGTCATTGCAAAGCAGGGAGACTATAGTATATTTAAGGATTGTAAAGAAATACTTGAAAAAAAAATAAAACATGTAAATTTAAAAAAAATAGTGTGTACAATATTATTTATGAAATGACCCTCATATAACAGCATCCGGGCCCAGATTCCATTATAACATACTAATATAGCTTGGCATTAGTGCACCTTACACATAGACCTGGCATACTTATGAACACCTAAATGCAGCATAAGCACATGTAATTAACTATATTCTGTGAGTTGTATGCATAGGTAGCAGCTTACCCATGCCCGTCATATGCTCTGCCCAGGTGAATGCCCCTTTGCATGTATGTGCTGTACCATCTACACCAGTGATCTCCAATGCATATAGCCCCTGATTGCCTCAATTTGCAGCCCTCAAACAATTGACTGAAATGCTCTTCAAATCCTGTAAATGCATTAATTTCAATCATGCCCACTTGATATAGTAACTGCAAACAGTCTCTTCAGAGACTCAAGGGTCTCATTTATGGAATTTGCTACTGTTAACAATCCAAAATAAAGTGGGGTTTTAAAATATATCCTTGAACTGTTGTAGAATCAATATTGGTATTAATTTTTAATGTTTAATACAAAGTCTGAACAAACAGGTCAAGGCTGTTTACAAAATTTATTTATTGATTTATTTGGATTTATTAACTAATATGAAGAGATTCACCCAAGGCGGCAAGATTCACCCAGTAGTATGTGTAAGCTTGAAATCTTCTACTGGCTCTCAGAGCTTTCCTGTATTTACACTGCAGCCCTTTTACATGAAAAAGGTTGGAGACCACTGATCTGCATTTACTCTTACAGAATAGAGCTTAGTCACATTGCTGCCACTTACATAGAAAGTAACATAACATAAGAATAGCCATACTGGGTCAGACCAATGGTTCATCTAACCCAGCGGTCTCAAACACGCGGCCCAAGGGCCGCATGTGGCTCTCCAGGTTTTATTTGCGGCCCGCGGTCTGGAGGCGATCATTCTCTTCCTTTTGGAGCAGCAGCCGGCTCGTTCGTTCAAAGCCGTGGGTTGGCGGCTCCTTGCGCTATCCACTCCTGCATCGGAAGCCTCTCTGATGTCACAACATCAGAGAGGCTTCAGACGCAGGCACGGATCTCGCAAGGAGCCGCCATCCGCAGCTTTGAACGAACGAGCTGGCCAGACACGCTGCTACTCCAGTGGCGTACCAAGGGGGTGGCGGTCCACTGTTCTCCCTAGAGTGTGGCTCGCGGCTCGTCTAGAGAAGTGGTGCCCATCCTGCTTCCCTTCCCTTCTCACTGCTACCATCGGGGATCAGGCTGGCATCGTGTTCTTTGATCTCCCTGATTCTCTTCCCTGCGGGGCCGACCAACTCTCGCGGCCCGATGTCAATTCTGACGTCAAGAGGACGTTCTGGCTAGCCAATCGCTGCCTGGCTGCCCGGAACGTCCTTTCTGATGTTAGAATTGACGTCGGGCAGCGAGAGTTGGTTGGCCCCGTGCAGAAGAGAAGCAGGGAGATCTCGGCCTGTTCCCGATAGCAGCAGCGGCAGCGGCAGCAGCCTATTCTGCGGCGGCGGTGGCATGGGGGAGGGCAGGAAGAAAGAAAGAAAGAAGGTGGGGTGGGGACAGGAGCCAGAAAAAAAGCAAAAAATGTGGCACGGAGGAAGGAAGGAAGAAAGAAAGAAGGAGGGGGGACAGGGAACCAGAAACAAAGCAAAAAATGGGGCACGGAATCAGAGAAAGACAGTCATAGAGAAAGAAAGAAAAAGTTGGGGGAGGGAATGAGGTCTGGAGGAGAGGAAGCATACAGGAGGCTGAAAGAAGGGAAGAAGTATTGGATGCACAGTCAGAATTTAAAGTGCAACCAGAGACTGATGAAATTACCAAAGGTAGGAAAATGATTTTATTTTCAATTTAGTGATTGAAATGTGCCAGTTTTGAGAAAGAAAAGATATTGAACTTTAAATGTGAGTGCTGCAGAAAAAAATAGAGTACTTGGAGGGCCGCAGAAAAAATAGTTAATGTCTTATTAAAGAAATGACAATTTTTAACTGTTAAAGGAAAGTTTTATAAACTATAAAGAGTTTTACCTCATGCAAAATTGTCATTTCTTTAATAAGACATTAACTATTTTTTCTGCGGCCCTCCAAGTACCTACAAATCCAAAATGTGGCTCCGCAAAGGGTTTGAGTTTGAGACCACTGATCTAATCTAATGTCCTGTTTCCACAGTGGCCAATCTAGGACACAAGTACCTGGCAAAAGCCCAAATACTAGCAACATTTCATGCTACTGATCCAAGAGAAAGGAGTGGCTTCCCCAATGTCTGTCTCAATAGCAGACTATGGACTTTTCTTCCAAGAACTTGTCCAAACATTTTTTAAAACCTGCTAAGTTAACCGCTCTTACCACATCCTCTGGAAGGCATTCCAGAGCTTAACTATTCTCTGAGTGAAAAAAGTATATACTTTTATTGGTTTTAAAAGTATTTCAGGATCCTGTAGACTTCAATCCTATCTCCCCTCAGCTGTCTTTTTTCCAAGCTGAAGAGCCCTAACCTCTTTAGTCTTCCCTCATATGAGAAGAGCTCCATTCCCTTTATCATCTTGGTCCCTTTTCTTTCAACCTTTTAAATTCCACCAAATCTTTTTTGAGCTATGGCAACCAGAAATAAATGCAGTGCTCAAGGTAACGTTGCACGATGCACCATTGAGCGATACGGAGACATTATAATATTCTTAGTCTTATTTACCATTGCTTTTCTAATAATTCCTAATTTTTAGCACATAATCATGGTCACCACCACACATTGGGCAGAAGGTTTCAACATATTGTCTATGATGACAAATCTTTTTTTTTTGGGGGGGGGGGGCTAATCCCTAAGTATTAATGTTCTGCACATTTCCACATGTAAAGTGCCACACAAATGCTTGTGTCCAGTTATAGAACTGCCCTAATAGCATTCACATGGGCAGAGCATAGGAGGAGGATGGGTAAGGTGCCACAAAAAAGTACATCCTGTAGAATACTGTAAGTCACTTGTATTCCTACAGGACTATACTATACCAGGTCAATGTAAGGCAGAGGCATAGCAAGGGTGAGAGGAGCCCAGGGTGGTGGCACCCCTCGCTGCCCTTTTCTCTGCCCCCCACCCCTACACGCTCCTTAATTGCTCCCCTCCGCCCCCACTACCACCCTCATGCGCCGCTTCCCTTCCTCCCATACCTCTGTAACGTTCCTGGCAAGAGCAGCAACCTCCAACTTGCTGTTGTGCCAGCATGGGATCTACCTCTGATATCACTTCCTAGGTATGAGTCCAGGAAGTGATGTCAGAAGAGCCGATGCAGGCACGACAGCAGGTTGGGGGCTGCTGCTTGTGCCAGGAACGTTTCAGAGCTACAGGGGAAGGGAAGCGGTGTGTGTACACGGCAGTGGGGGGCAGGGAAGAAGCATGTGGGGGGGTGAAGAGGATGGGTGCATTGCCCCTACCAAGATGGCGTCCGGGGCAGACCGCCCCCTCCACCCTCCACCCCCTTATTGATGTAAGGCATGCTGGTTCTGGGTTAAGCTAGTATTCTAAAACAGAATCTTGGCGCCAGATGAACGTATAAGCCTAAAAGAGGACACCTAGTTATACGAATGTTCTTCAAAAAGTTTCTGCACTTTCATATTTGTGTGGGAAATGGTTGTGGCGGGAGAAGTGGTAAAAGGGCGATGCCGAAGTATGTCATGGGAAAAATGCATCGCAAAACAGGGTGATTATGTGGAAAAGTGATGTAATTTGCTTTTGAGATATTTAATAAATGGCGTTGAAAACAATAAAAGTGCGGAAACCTTTTGAAGATCCCTCGTAGAATTACCCCCAATGTGCATTCCTGCTATCAACATACTTAACCCATGGGAAAACATTTGTTTCTCTGTAGTATCTGTATAGAAAGATGTTGAGAACACTCCCAAAAGTTATAAGAGGGGCTTTGCAGTTATTTAATAGTAGTTTGGATGTTGACTGCATGGTGGCTGCATAACTCTACTGTACTAAAGGAAAAGGACTGCTATGTTTGCTCAATTTTTCTGACTCACTGTATGAAAGTCTCATTTTTCTCCAGCAATAGAAAGATATTGGAGTCGATATTCAAAGCAATTTAACTAGCCAGGTTCGGCTCCTGGTCAGTTAAATCACTTGCTCGGAACTATCCACTGATATTCAGTTGCCCTTATCTGGTTAGTTTCCCTGAACATCACCACAGACCACTAAACTCAATACTGGCTATTTTATGAGCGGTCTTGGAGGAGAGTTGCCACTTATGTAGTTATATGCCAATATTTAGCACATAACTGCCTAAGTTTGGCAGTTAAAAAGGACCACATAAATAGTGTTACCAGATTTTCTGTCTGGAAAATCCGGACCTCTAGACCCGCCACCAGGCCCGCCCCTGTCCCACCCATCCCCACCACGCCACGCCCCAGTTCTGCCCTGTCATGCCCCCAAGCCCACCCCAAGCCCTGCCTCCAATCCCACCCCAGCCCCATCCCCCACTGCCTGCTCTCGTCGGACAGGACATCCACGCATGCGCGGATGCGATACATTGATGTCAAGCGTCGTATCCATGCATGTGCGGATGCCCTCCTACACGAAGGAAAGCTTTTCAAAACCTGGACAAAGTGCCAGGTTTTGAAAGCCATCTAGACCCCTGAACATGTCGTCAAAAGGAGGACATGTCCAGGGAAATCCAGGCGTCTGGTAACCCTACATATAAATTTCAGTCCTACTTCTATACTAGAGAGTTGCGCGGTGACAGAAATCCCACCCATCCCCGCCCATCCCTGCCAGGATCCTCTCTGTCCCCACGCATCCTCACCAGGATCCTCTCCATCCCCACCCATCCCCATCAGGATCCTCTTTGTCCCCACCCGTCCCCACCAGGATCCTCTCCATCACCACCTGTCCCCACCAGGATCCTCTCCATCCCCACCCGTCCCCGTCAGGATCCTCTCCATCCCCACCCGTCCCCACTAGGATCCTCTCCGTCCCCACCCATCCCCGTCAGGATTCTCTCCGTTCCCACCCGTCCCCGTCAGGATCCTCTCCGTCCCCACCAGGATCCTCTCCTTCCCCACCCGTCCCCACCAGGATCCTCTCCGTCCCCACCCGTCCCTGTCAGGATCCTCTCCGTCCCCACCCGTCCCCGTCAGGATCCTCTCTGTCCTCACCCATCCCCGCATGGAATTACCTCCATTCCCACCCGTCCCCATAAAAAGCAGCAATTACTTCTGACAGGATCATCAATTTCACAGTTTCTTTTGTGTTTGCGCTGCTGTTTTCCTTGTGGAAACTCTTTGGTGGAACCATCTTTTTGTTTTCTGTTCAGGTAATTACGGTAACTTATAAACCCCTTCTTTTACTAAGGCTGACGTGTCCATTATATTATATGGACGAACCCTGCTTCCAAAGCCTTCCACCCCCGTGGGTGTCCCGTGGGCCAGAGGGAGGGTCCCCGTGGGAGTCCCGTGGGCTAGAGGGGGCTCCCATGGGATTCCCGCAGGTTAGGGGGGATTCCTGCGGGACCCGCGGGATTCCCGCGATCCCCGTTCCCGGGCAGACCTCTACTCTATACATGGGGTCGCTGAAAAGTTCTCAGCCCAACCAACAAAATTGGGGCAGTCTCCATCAAGGGCTATACACTTAGTCCAGTAATTTCCACTTTTTTTCTTTCTGTCAGAAAAATATGGAACGAAAAAAGTAGAAAATTGCTGGACTAAGTGTATAGCCCTCAATGGAGACTGCCCCAACTTTGTTGGTTGGGCTGAGAACTTTTCAGCGGCCCCTCGTACGGTGTTACTTATGCATCAAAAATGCTGTTTTATGTATTTATTTATTTTCTCTGCTATGTGTTAGTTGTTATTAGATTGCCCAGCTGCTCTGTGTGTCAAGTGATGCTTATTTTTTGCTGTAATATTTTGCCTCAGAGAATAAGCAGATTGGATTGGAGGTGGTTCCCACAATAGACCCAAGCCTTTAGAAAGAGTATGGTAATGCACGGATAAATTTTGTTGTGTCAGCACATAAATGAGGAAATAAGACATGCACCAGGGTCACCTGGTTTCATTTTTATTTGCATTAGTCATGTTGGTTGAATACATGTATAGACAGAGTAATATACCACTGCAGTGGTGTGCATTAGTAGTTCAAACTGTACAGTGACAAATTTATACATTCTTCTTCCTACCCGCATAGCTTTTGATATATCAGTCAGGCAGTATATGCCACACGTCTCCTAAGCATCAAGCCCTGTTCAAACATTTCAGATGAATGAAACTTTGTCTCCTATGGTAAGTGAAACTCACAGTGGAATTTATTCTGGGAACTCCCTTTCTTCTGTGTTTCCTGGCATCTCCTGCAATGTGTCATCAAATGCTATGCATATTATAAAGCATGAATATTGCACTGCCTCATTCTTCAAAGCTTATCCTGATTTTTATATTTAAAATGTTCATTAATTAGAACAGCAGTACCTCCTACTGGCGAGAAAATACATGTTCATTCTATATTTTTAAGAGTAGAAAATTTAGGGGCCCTTTTACTAAGCTGCGGTAAGTGTGTGCTTATCACAGGTTAAATTCCTCTACTGTGGGGTACACTCAAGCATCCCGCGGTAGTTTTGGAAACAGTCCACAACACTCACACGTTATAAAATAAGTTTTGGCCCCATTTTATCAAGCCGTGGTAGAGCGTTTTAGAGCGGGCCGGCAAGGTGAATGCTCCAACGCTCATTAAGCGTCAGAGCATTCACCTCGCCCACATTAAAACGCTCTACCACAGCTTGATAAAAGGGGACCTTTCTTTTTTAGCTCAGGAGGCATGTTTTGAGGAAGAGAGTAAGTGTACCCTGTGTTAATCAGTTAGTGCAGGTACATCACCACACACGAATCTATTAGTAAATAGATAGCGATAAGGACTCACATGATAATGACCATATGCTAATTGGGAAATTAGCATGTGATGATTAATAGGAAATATGAAAAATATGTCCATTTTACAGCCACACAAAAAGTGGCCTCAACTTGTGGGAAACTGACACACTAAGAATAGTGCAGGCCACTTTTTAGCCCAGCTTAGTAAAAATGCCCCATAAAGAGGAGTTCTGAATTTAAATACTTCCCAGACCTGTTCTAGCCAAAAAATTACCGCCTGCTTAAAAGGAGGCGGTAGTGGCTAGCGTGAGTGGCATTTTAGCACGCACTAAGCGCCCGCTAAAACCGCTAGCGCACATTTGTAAAAGGAGCCCAAAATATATATGCATTGGAGACCCTATATATGTAAATGCATATTCATTTTAGATGGTCTGAAAATATATGATACAGCTCCTGATTGAGATATTCAATAGTATTGCCATTTGTTCTGCTTTAAGTTAATATTAAACAACGTCATCTGGTGATCACTGGATGCCAATAATCACCCACTAAGGTCTAGAAGATGCACTAAAATCGGTCGTTAAGACCATGTGGGTTGCTGTGGGCTGATTTTTTTGGCCGATTTCTAAACAGTGATCTAAAATGGCTGTCAGACATGCACAGAGCTGGTTTGAAGAAGCCGGAACAGCTGAGCAGCAGGCAGCAGGGGAAGCCCCAAAGGAGCCCCTTGTCACTCATCTGTTTGGGGCTTTTTTTTAACGGCACAGCTGTATGTGAGTTACACATGAAAATCTGCCCCATAAATAAAATGCGAGTCAAACCGCTCCCCCCCAACCCCGATGACGGTCATCCCCCCACCGACAACCCCTGGAAGAACAATTAAGAGAGGCAGGAGGAATGTCCACGCCCTCCTGCCACCACCACAGTGAACTTCCCGACCCCCTCTGCTAGGACCCACCCTATACTTTAATAAAAATCATCCAGTGGTGTAGTAAGTGGGGGGGAACAGTCTGCACCAGATGCCGTCTTGGTGGGGGCACCAGCACCCGTCCTCCTCTCCGTCCCCGTTCCTTCCATGCTTCCCCCCAACTATCATGCAAGAGCACCCCATCCCACGCATCTCTTTAACATTCCCTGTGTGAGCAGCAACCCCAACTTGCTGCTCTCGCCGGCGTTGGCTCGTCCTCTAACTTCACTTCCTGGACCCGTGCCTAGGAAGTGACATCAGAGGAAGAGCTGATGCTGGTGCGAGCAGCAGGTTGGGGTTTCTGCTCGTGGCTGGGAATGTTAAAGAGGTGCAGGGGAAGGAAAGGGGCACTTGTGCATGACTGGAGGGAACAGGGAAGGAGCGGATGGGGGTGAGGGGTGGGGATGAGGGTGGCACCACCCTGGGTGCCTCTCACCTCGCTATGCCACTGAGATCATCAGATATGATCACCCGTAAGTTCTGCTTTTCTTTCATGCACAGGGGTACTTCATCTCCTATACAGGCAGACCTCGGGTTAAGAGCGAGTTACGTTTTTAAAGCTGTTCTTAAGTCGGATTTGTATGTAACTCAGAACTTGTAGATTTTAAGATTCTTGCTTCTTACCTCTACTCCCAGCTGACAAAAGGGCCAGCTGTCCCTACCACTTTTCTCTCTAAGGTACAGCATGCACAACCACACACTGTTCTTAATGTGACCATGCATCATTCCTGAATCTGCTACAGGAGTATAGGAGTCTATGCCATTGGAAGTACTGCTCAGTGAAATCAAATGAAGCTGCAACCCCGTTCTTAAGTATGAGTCGTACTTAAGTCGGGTGTCTGTAACTTGGGGACTGCCTGTACTATTTTGGGTTTTCACTGCAGAAATGCATAACCTTGCATTTTTTTTTTTGCACTAAATCTTAGCTTCCAAATTCTGGACCATTCTTTAAGCTTTACTAGATTCCTCCTCATGTTTTCCACACTATCAGAGGTATCTACCCTATTGCAGATTTTGGTATCACTTGCAAAGCCGCAAACCTTACTATATATCCCAGTGTCCCTCAAACTAAAGGTAGTGGCCACTGCTCGAGGCACCCAGAAGTGCGTGGACGTCACCAAGATGACATCATCACGTCAACATCTGCACAGAAGCTCTCCAAACAGGTCCTGAGATGCCAGTGGAGGGTGTCAGCAGGGAAGAGGGCTGGAGAGAAGGAGAAGCGCTGGCGCCAGCTGATTGCCTATAGCAGTGTTTCTCAACTACTTCAATCTAAGTATCCCCTAAGACTAACAAATATCAACTGAGTACCCCCAACCACAGACTGCCCACCCTAGACCCACCCAAGCTCTGCCCCAGACCCTGCCCCCTTTAATAATTGTAATGCAATTTTTTCCATTCATTTTTCGTATACACACAATATACACAGCAGATACTAAATCACTTTATAATAGCTCAATCTTTTGTTTTCATTACTCTAGGGTTAATATTCAACATTGGAATTGGCCAGCACATTTTGAAAAATCCTCCGATTGTTAACAGCATTATATATAAGGTTAGTGGTTATTACTGCCACAATTGTTTTTTAAGGCATCATGTTTTTACTGTTCAAGAAGGTAAGAAAACAAGAGCCAGTGCCATCTCAGGCAGTGTTCAAGGCCCAGTTAAAAGCCCACCTCTTTGAAAGTGCTTTTGACTCCTAGCTCCTCTCACCTTGGGTTCTGAATCCCCAACCCTATATGTCATGTTTGTCTGTCCAAGTTAGATTGTAAGCTCTTCCGAGCAGGGACAGTCTATAAATGTCAAAATGTTCAGCGCTATATAAGTGATAAGTAGTAGTAGTAGGGACCACATCCACTCTTCTTCAGTACTCTCAGACCACAACCCTGCTTACATTCCTATCTTTTTGTCTTCTATGGTCCTACTCCCTGCCCTTCATCTGTGAACACAGAACAGAAATATTTGTTAAATAATTCCATTTTATCCTTCCCACTCCCCCTTGAGCCTAACAATGACTCTTTTGTACCTCCTGCCATCACTAACATTTTTAAAAAAATGTTTTGTCTCCCCACGCAGTGGTTAAAGCTACAGCCTCAGCACCCTAAGGTTGTGAGTTCAAATCCCATGCTGCTCCATGTGACTCTTGGCAAGTTACTTAATCCCCCAATGCCCCAGCTGGGTACATTAGGTAGAGTATGAGCCCACCAGGACAGATAAGTAAAAATGCTTGAGTACCTGAATGTAAACCACTTGGGCTATAAGTGGTATATAAATACTAAAATTAAATAAATAAATGTTACCTTACTACCTATTTTTAATTCCACTTGGATCTTTGTTTCCTGACTGAATTCCCAGCTTCTCTTAGCTTTGCCAGTGGTGTTGCCTGTCTTCATCTTTCTGTGGTCTTATACAATTTATGAAGGCTAAACTGGTTTTTTTTTAATATTGCCTTTGGTCTCATAATTACCAAAAATTACCTTGATATGCACAGTTCATGAATTTTTAATATTAATAACAGCTATGAACATATCTATATAATAAAACCGTAGGCGGCGCATGCGCAGTCTTATCGGCGTGCTTCCATGATCCGTATGTCCGTGGCCGCCAAGACTGCAGCATGCCCCGCTCTTACTACGGCCCCACTGCCCTACACTCTCCAGAAGGACTGGAATGTACGAGTCCCCAGCAGAAGCGCGTCGGCTCGAGCCACTTCTCATCTCTGCCTTGATTACACATAACAATAAAAAATGCCCCAGACGTTAACACCAGCCAGAGAGCAAGAGGAGCGCCTGCGATCCACTGTCACGTGAGCCCTGCATTTGACACATAGGAAGTGTGCATGCGCGGCTTACGATTCTTTGAAAGACGCGGCGGTGGCTAATCTCACGATCCCCGCCTGCGTTGGACTTCCGACGCAGGCGGGGATCATGAGAGGAGCCACCGCCGCATCTTTCAACTAAAAAAAAACAAAAAACCAAGGCGGATGTCGGCCCGATGGCTGGAGTTCACCGCTGAGTCCGGTGAGGAGTGCTTCACTCAACAGGAACCGTCGGGTCTAATTCAAATACTCCCAGCAGGTCGGGAGGGGCGGAGCAGGCTCGCACGCCTGGCGCGGACCGGACAGGAACTAGACTCCCTGCAGGAGCCATCCTGTTGGCTGGAGATCACCGGACTGGACAGGGGGAGCAGGTAAGGGGGTGCTGCAGTACAGGAGGAGCGGGGAAGAGGTGATTCTGGACAGGGGGGGAGGTAACAGGAAGGGAGGCCTACTGCTGGATAGGGGAAGCAGGGAAGAGGTACTGCTAGACCGGGAGGGGGGGGATAAAAGGAAGGGAGAAGGGCTCCTGCAAAGGAGAATAGCTACTGCTGGATATGGGGAGCTGGAAATGGGGTGATGCTGAACAGGGGGAGATAAAAGGAAAAGGGCTACTGCTATATAGGGGGAGCAGGGAATGGGTGGGGGTGCTGCTGGACAGGGAGGAGGTAAAAGTAAGGGGGAAGGGCTGCTAGCACCCGTTAATGTAACGGGCTAAACAACTAGTATTAATATAATTCATAATATCTTCTACTGAAAAGGCATCTCATCTCCACACACTAACAAGCTCACAGAAGACCAATTAAAAGTTTTGCTAGTCAAACAAATTTCTTGATAAGTGACACTTATTTGCTGGATAATAATTTAAGAAATGTGTCAATAATCCTAAGAAAGTAAGTAGCTGAATGCAGAGTAGTGACGACTTTATAATCAATTAGAAATTAACTAGGTCGTCAAAGTTTAATACAAATGCAAAGTGATGCACATTTAGAAGAATAACCTGAATCAGTTATCGGATGCTAGAGTCCACCTTGGAGATTAATGCCCAAGAAAAGGACCTGGGTATCATCATATACAATAGGATGGAATCATCTGCCCAATGTGCGGTGGCAGCCAAAAAAGCAAACAGGATGCTAGGAATTATTTTAAAAAGGAATGGTTAACAAGACTAAGAATGTTATAATGCCTCTGTATCGCTCCATGGTGCGACCTCGTCTGGAGTATTGCGTTCAATTTTGGTCTCCTTATCTCAAGAAAGATATAGTGACACTAGAAAAGGTTCAAAGAAGAGCAACCAAGATGATAAAGGGGATGGAACTCCGCCCATATGAGGAAAGACTAAAATGGTTAGGGCTCTTCAGCTTGGAAAAGAGATGGCTGAGTAGAGATATGATTGAAGTCTACAAAATCCTGAGTGAAGTAGAATGGGTACAAGTGGATCGATTTTTCACTCCATCAAAAATTACAAAGACTAGGGGTCACTCGATGAAGTTACAGGGAAATATTTTTAAAACCAATTGAAGGAAATTTTTTTTCACTCAGAGAATAGTTAAGCTGTGGAACGCGTTGCCAGAGGATGTGGTAAGAGCGGATAGCGTAGCTGGTTTTAAGAAAGGTTTGGACAAGTTCCTGAAGGAAAAGTCCATAGTCTGTTATTGAGAAAGACATGGAAGAAGCCACTGCTTGCCCTGTATCGGTAGTATGGAATATTGCTACTCCTTGGGTTTTGGCCAGGTACTAGTGACCTGGATTGGCCACCGTGAAAACAGGCTACTGGGCTTGATGGACCATTGGTCTGACCCAGTAAGGCTATTCTTATGTTCTTATAAGTATAAAACTTTGGTCAATTAGAACACAGAACTATGAACCACCTGATTTTTGATCCATATGAAGACTTAGGTCCCTTTTTACTAAGCCACGGTAGAGGTTTCTACCATGGCCTGGAGCGCTAAATTCTCTGACTCTCATAGGAATTCTATGAGCATCAGAGCATTTAGCGCTTTGGGCAGTGGTCAAAACCTCTACCGCGACTTAGTAAAAGGGGGGTGGAGGAGAGGCTAGGAGATAAAACTCCACATATAAAAATAAGAGTTTTCAAGGTTCACGTTCATTAAGTCCCACTCTCATGGGGGGGCTTTGGTCATATTACTTCTACTTTGTTTTTCAGAATCTGTATTCAAGAAGCATTACATAATAATGAAATTCAAACTTTAAAAAAAATGTATCTTAGTTTTATGTATCTTATTTCCTAATACATGCTGCAAAGCAAATTAGGAAAATGAAGGAAAATATGGGGTCCTTTTATTACGGCGCCCTAACTGATTAGCATGCGTGTATAATGCTAATGCATCCATTATATTCTATGGTCACCTTTGCATTTAGCACATTCTAATCTTTAGCGTGCGCTAAATCGGTTAGTGCACCTTAATAAAAGGACCCCTACATGATTAAACCATCTATAATTAAAGGAAATTTCAAAATTTAGCCCACATTATGGGATTCATTTTCCCAAATGCACACACTGCAAACAGGTAATAACTAATTACATTACTCCTCAAGACAACTTACAAAAATTAATTAAGAATTAGTTGATTTGGGAGCCATTAACAAATATTGTAAAGAATGAGTACTGTTTTTTTGTTGTTGTTGGATATGTGGGAGGGAGGGATATTTGATATGAATTAGACTTTGGTAGAATATTAAGTGATGTTAAAATATAAAATGATTTTATCTTATACTGCACTTATTGAAAGTTTTAGATTGGTTTGGGGTCCATTGACATCTTACATTTCTTCACTATGGTAGGTCTTTGATCAGGCAAGGGGGGTGGGGGAAGGGGGTATTATTTCTGTCTTAATTTTGTTCTTTGGGTATTTGCATTTAAGGTGGGGGTTGGATGGAAGGATATCATTAATTGGATTATGGTAAGGTTTTTCTGATAATCTATGTTTTTGTGTTTTATTGAATAATCATTGTGTGGGTGGGTGGGAGAAAATGGTTGGTTATGAATACGTGTAAGCTGAGTGTGCTTTTATTGTATTATTATATGTTACGTTTTATGTATTGCACTATTGAAGTTTGGAAAATCAATAACGAATTTAAAAAAAAAAAAAAAAAGAATTGGTTCCTTGAAAACAAGGTTTAACAAAACACAAAAGATTCCAAGTGAGAGGGATCCTGAAAAATATATCCATTGTTCCTGTAATTGAAGAGCCACTTACAGGGAAATCTAAGGAAAAATGTTGCCCCCCTCCCCCCCGAGCTTATATTGTGGGATAATTGACAATGTTTTCTTTTTGCCTTATGCTGGCTTTTACAAAGCCTTGGTAGAGGTTTCTACCATGGGCTGGTGAGGTGAATGCTCTGACGCTCACAACATTCCTATGAGCGTCGAAATATTTACTTCACCAGCCCATGATAGAAACCTCTACTGCCGTTTAGTAACAGGAGCCCAAAGTTAGGTGCTATTTATAGAACAGTGCTTGGCACCTAGAATTGTGCCTAACCTTATGCATGGCCATTTACACCAACTGAAATGTGGCGTAAATCTTCATGCCAAAATTAGGCATGGATCCCCCTTATTCTAGAGAGTTGCGTGGGGACAGAAATCCCACCCGTCCCTGCCAGAATCTCCTCCATCCCCGCCCATCCCCACAAGGAATCCTCCCCATTCCCGCCCATCCCCACAAGGAATCCCCTCCATTCCCACCTGTCCCCATGAGGAATCCCTTTCATCTCCCCATAAAAGTTACCTGTCACCATAAAAACAGCAATTGGTATCATTTAAGGATTCAGTAAATAGAGAGCAAAATGTTATGAAGATGTCTATGTGTAATGTACAGTATATCTTCTTCTTACCATGCACCTGAAACAAATTGAGGGACTTGTCACCTAGCAAATTCTAAATACAACCAAACTGAACATTGCTATAAATAAATGGTGAGTGTTCATGTCGATGGCACAGTGCATATAACAGACTGATCAATCATAAGTTAATTACCTGACTGCTGGTGCCGATGCTGGAGCGTTTATGAATCATCTCCTCCTGCCCGCTGTGCTCATTGCTGCTCATGCTGGCTTCCGAATCCTCCTTTCAATTTTTAAAATCCCCTCGGTTGCGCCACCGCTTCTGAATCTGTTCTCCTCCTCAAATCTTTCTCTCTGTCACTAATATTGGGGCCTTCGGGGGGGAGGGGGGGAGGGCGGTTCACTAAATACAGGCTGTCTTCCCACTCTAGCCTTGCACGTGACACCTCCCAACCAATTAGCAGCAAGACTCTCAGTGTGCATACATGCCCACTCCCTCCTGCCATAACCCCCCCCCCCCCAAATTCGATCCCCATACCCCCTCCCCCAAGGCTCAGAAGCCACCCAAGTGGCTCCAGGGGTGTCAATGTCCCTCCTCGAGGGCCGCAATCCAGTCTGGTTTTCAGGATTTCCCCAATGAATATGCATGAGATCTATTTACATGCACCGCTTTCATTGTTTGCTAAAAGATCTCATGCATATTCATTGGGGAAATCCTGAAAACCTGACTGGATTGCAGCCCTCGAGGAGGGACTTTGACACCCATGGAGTAAAGTAAAGCAAATGATCTCTTTCACTTTTCATCACAACCACGTGCTTGCTGAACACTACCTTTGTTCCACAAGTTTCTGTAGCATATGGAAGGTTGCAATACTGTAAACTCTATGCTGCTTAGCTAATTGAAAAAATTAATTAAGTAAAAAAAAAAAAAAAGAAATGTGAATTTAACAATGTGCTCTGCCTTATTAACTTGTTCTATGATGTTCACAGACAAGATTTTGTAGCTGAAATAATGCAGAGGAAAAAGGTGTAAATAAGTTCTTTATGTATATCTCTGAAATCTCTGCCTTCTTGGGAGACGGTACCATTGCGTATTACTATGCAGAACTGAAGAAAGTCTGATGATTATGAATTTAAAATTCAGTGCCTGTTTCTGAAATGCAAGTGAGAGGTGTTATGACATTCTATGAAAAGCAAAAATAATTAGCTTTCTAAATAAAGTCAACAGTGATGAAGGCAAAGGATTGAAAGCAGAATAGCGAAAAATACTGTGGCCCTGACTCTATAAAAGGTGCCTACTTAGTAGGTGCCACAGCCTATATCATGGCGCCTACTGATCTAGGCAACTAACTTACTTAATTTTTTTAAATTGGTTTAATCAGCGCCATTAAAATAATGATTTAAAACTGATTTTAAAACAATTTTAAAAAATTACCCCTTTTTACAAAACAGTAGAGCTGTTTTTAGCGCCAGCCCAGTGATAACAGCTCCGATGCTCATAGAATTCCTATGAGCATCAGAGCTGTTTCTGCCTCAGACGTCACTAAAAACCTTGCTACTGCATTATAAAATGGGGGATTAATTAGCCGGTAGACAACTAACTCAGCAGACACCTACCACCTCGCGGTAGGCATCTACACCAAGGTTAGGGGCAGAGTTTGGGCATAGATTGAATTAGGTGTCGGTAGGCATCTATCTTAGGTGCCGATATATTAGGCCCAAAAAAACCCTGGCTTAATATACAGGCACACAAACTCGGACTTATGCACACGATTGTCTATATCGCAGAGTAAATCTCTATGGTGTGAAGCTCTCAGATTCCTGTGTTGTTCAATATAAAAGAAGACAGCAAAACAGAGCTCTGTCGGGTATATCACAGACATACCTTACATAATCACGGACGGATCCAGCTTTTTAAATTCAGATAAGTTGGACTTTGTGTTATTTTGCATTGAACTTTTATGATATTTATTGCTACTTGTGATTTTGGCACTTTTTTCTTACTATCTACACATTTGAACTTTGAGGATACGTTGAAAGAGGGAGATGAATGAGTTAAGTATTATATGTTTTTTCACTCCTTTAAGTTTGTTTAAGCACACTTTCAGCACTTAAGAGACAAGATGATGTATCGGGCAAATTCATTGGGCCTTCAATAGCCATCACGAAGTTGTCAGCCCAGGAATACTGTTTAAGAGCATTACATTACATCACAGTTCCCTGATTTCTTCTTTATAGATTTTGCTTATGTAGTTTCTTTTATAGGTTTTTCACTTATAGCTCTTTTGAGTACTTGTGTACTTTATTCTCTTATTTACTCATTCATCTCTTCCTTCTTGCCTCAATTTATGAGCAGAGGTGTCCTCCTCTCCTCATATTGTTGCCGATTTTTTTAATTTTCTGTTTGACATACGGCACATTTTTTGTTTTTATTCTTATACCAATATAAATTGATGCAGCAATTGGCAGGTTTAGCATTCTCATTCACTGAGCTTTCACAACCACCTATTCTGCAAACTTGTGTCATAAATATATAATAGCGACACTTATCTTAAAGCTGGTCGCTTTGATTTCTTAGCTTGAACAGCTGGCCCGACGAGACCCGTTTCACCAAAAAATTGGCTTCTTCAGGGGTCTGTGTTCTGGTGTGAACAGCCCAACTCGTTACTTTACAAGTGAAAAAATGGCGCCAAACATTATGATGCCTGCTGGTGCCTAACTTTGACATGCGATGGGTGCCGCTTTGTTTGGCATCTACCGAGTTAGGTGCTGTTTATGGAATCTAGCCCTGTTTTTCTGCACTTAAATGACAATCAACTACCTCTAAGAGTAAAGAACAATTCTGGAATTTAGGATCTAGGAAACCATTTTCTGGTGTCATGTTGTCTCTGAATTATGTATGTCAAAATCTGGCATAAATCAATGTTCATGATAGTCATGTGATCTATATGATACAATACAGCCTACATAAAAACATATTCTTCACAAGCCTTATTGAACATTTATTTCATTCAGAGATAAAAGGTTCAAATTACTTCATTTCCGGAAAGTGTTCCTTTTAAATTGTGTAAATCTGAAATCTGGGGAGAATTTTGGATGGTTGCAATGTTTGAGTGCGTTTTGGGGCATCCTTACTTGCTTTTGTGCCAGGATGATCCATGTTAAGCTCTCATAGCAGATTTCAAAAGGAATGTATGCACACTCTTCCCTTGGAAATGGGATGCCAGCTGTGTGGTTAAGTACCCTTAAACACTGCAAAAATGCAGCAAGTCTGAAAATTCTACTTCTTTTCAACAAACACTATAATACAATGAAAAACATTTAGAAGAACAGTTTTGTGTGTCTTTCATTTCCACTGTAATATACAGAGAATGCTTTGCAGTATTTGGCTTTTAATTTGTATGTAGTTATTATGTTTATATTAGGCTATCATATTCTTTTTAATAAGTAGATTAGATTACGGATAAGCAAACAGCAGCAGGCCTCTACTTGTTCCATTCAATTCAAAAGCCCATATTTGATGGGATATAAAATTCCTTTGCAAGGGTAGAAAATGCCATTTAAAGGTAGTCACATATTTCTGTGAATTGTCTTGTGCATAGCTGTCATTCTTAAATGCTTAGCATAGATGCCTTTATCCTAAAGAACATAACGTTAATGTTACAGGGCTCTAAGTTAATCTGAATAATTTGGATACAATCTCATCTATACTGTGGGGGGTAATTTTTTTAACGCTTTTTCTGCATGTAAAGTATGTTTTACATACATAAAATAATTATTACAAAATTATATGGGGAGGGGAAGAGATGGTTGTAAAAGTAGGTGACCCATAACATAACTCATACTATAGGGGCATACTTGCAATGTACAGTATATGCATGCCATATATAAAATATGCATGCACAAGCAGAGGATGTGTGCATATATTTGCACCAGCCTTGGGGCAGGTTTAACTATGTACAAGAGCATTTGTGTGCTACTGGAGCTAGTCTATGCCAACTTTATATAATAACAACTCTACAGATCCATGCTATGAACTCACCATTCAAACCTCCTCATTGGTACACTTTTACTACAAAGGCGCCAACACGTTATTTGTATAACCAACCAATTGAGAAGCATGCTCTTTTTTTTTTTTTTTAAACCTCCTAAGGCAGACCACCTACATTGTAGGCGCCTCTGGGAGCCTAGGGAGATGCGTAGGCCTGCCTAAGCTTGCCCAAGTCTAGGCGTGGAGATGCCTTAGCCCAGAAGTAGCTTTAGGCGGGCCTAGGTGGCCATATGCGCCTCCCTAGGCCTGTGGTAGATGCATACAATGTAGACTAGCAACATGCCGGTTGTCTTCACGTGGGTGTAAGTTTGTACAAGAACATTTGTGTACTACTGGAGCTAGTCTAGTTAAAAGCACATAGGCACCTATGCCAACTTTATATAATAACAACTCTACAGATCCATGCTATGAACTCACCATTCAAACCTCCTCATTGGTACACTTTTACTACAAAGGCGCCAACACGTTATTTGTATAACCAACCAATTGAGAAGCATGCTCTTTTTTTTTTTTTTTTAAACCTCCTAAGGCAGACCACCTACATTGTAGGCGCCTCTGGGAGCCTAGGGAGATGCGTAGGCCTGCCTAAGCTTGCCCAAGTCTAGGCGTGGAGATGCCTTAGCCCAGAAGTAGCTTTAGGCGGGCCTAGGTGGCCATATGCGCCTCCCTAGGCCTGTGGTAGATGCATACAATGTAGACTAGCAACATGCCGATTGTCTTCACGTGGGTGTAAGTTTGTACAAGAACATTTGTGTACTACTGGAGCTAGTCTAGTTAAAAGCACATAGGCACCTATGCCAACTTTATATAATAACAATTCTATAGATCCATGCTATGAACTCACCATTCAAACCTCCTCATTGGTGCACTTTCACTACAAAGGTGCTGACACGTTATTTGTATAACCAGCCAATTGAGAAGCACGCTTTTTTTTTTTTTTTAAACCTCCTAAGGCAGACCACCTACATTGAAGGTGCCTCTGGGAGCCTAGAGAGACACGTATGCCTGCCTAAGCTCACCTAAGGCTAGGCATGGGGATGCCTTAGCCTGGAAATAGCCTTAGGCGGGCCTAGGTGGCCGTATGCGCCTCCCTAGGCCTATGGTAGATGCATTCAATGTAGACCAGCAAAATGCCGGTTATCTTCGCGTGGGGGGGGGGAACGGGTTGCTGCTAAACTTATCGTAGCAGGGAGATCCCTTGCCGCAATAAGCTCAGCAGCAACCCAATTCTCTAACCAGCACCTGTGAAATGGACATCTGTTAAAGAATCAGGTTATTAGACAGGCTTCATGGGAAACACGATTCTCTATAGAACACCTGTGTGTGATTCTCAAAAGCCACTTGGGTGGCTTCTGAGACTTGGCATTCTATACAGAATCCAGCCCTTAGAGTCCTTTATTGTCCCCTGAAGAAGATGACTTTGTTGCCAAAACTCGGATTCTAGTTGGGACTTTCCTGGGATTCCTAAATTGGGACCTAGCATGGTCTTTCAGACCAAGGACTAATGTTGAACTACTGTTGTCAATTTGAATAAATGTAACTGTTAGCTGGAACAGACATCTCTCTTGCCTCTTCTATTGTTTCATGTTCAAATTAAACAAATCCACCGATTGTAATAAGATTGGTTGATAGATCCTGTCAGAGTTCAAAACAGCCAATAAAAATGATTCAGCAATGGAAATTACTTAAACTGAATGAATAAAAGATCTAAAATTCAAAACAGAAAAAAAAAGCTCCAAATTTTTATAGGTATCATCAAGCCTATATTTTACGTCAGGGTATGTATTGGATCTTCCCAGAACTCATAGATAATGCCTTGGATTGGCTGTATTTGGAGTGGCATCTCTTTTTTCCTTTAAATCTAGTTCATATTCCTAGTATTAAAATGCCGAGAAAGTATAAGGATAACAGAATTTTATCTGATACATGGAAAACATTGAGATACATTAGTAACTTAACGCCTATTCCAATTAGTAAATCAACAAATCAGTCTTTATGGATAAACTCCAAGATTCAAATTGGCGGATCTAAAATCTTATGGAAGAATTGGATTATTGCAGGTATTCAAACTCTGAATGATGTTATTTCAGATGGTAAACTGCTTGAATTTTCACAGCTGCAGCATAGATTTGGTCTTAATAAATCACAAAGTTTTAAATGGTTGCAGCTGAAGCAGGCTATTCAGGTGGGGTTCCCTGAATGGAAAACATTGAATAATCAGTATAGTCTAGAGTTCCTATGCTTTCAAGCGGACTTCCTGGGACATCAAGCCGCATAAATTAATATCTGGATATATGAATAAAAAACAAAAAAACAGTCTTAGAGACATTTGGAGTATTGAGATTAAGCAGCAAATTTCTGCATCTCAATGGCCACGAATTTGGTCTTGGAGAATGAGATGTACAGTATCAGCATCTATGAGGCAAACTTGGTTCTTTTTGTTGCATAGAGCTTTTTGGACCCCTGTTCGTTTACAAAAGTTAGATAGCTCTAAGTCTAATAAATGCTGGCATTGTAATCTGGAAGCGGGGACACTTGATCATTTAATTTACCATTAATTTGGAATTCAATTTGGACTCAAATAAATTGTCTATTAGAAAACCATGTTGCATTATCCTATGATACTATTCTGTTTGGCATGTCTATGAAGAAAAAAAGTCAAATATCAGCACATAATAACGAACTATTATTAATCTTGACTGGGGTTGCTATTCAGCATATCACCAATAACTGGAAAAATTATACTAATCTTAATTATACATTTTGGTGGAATTCGGTATGCCATATTTTTAAGATGGAAAGAGCAATTGCAATACAGAAAGGGAACTATAATAATTTTATAAAGATCTGGGGGCCATTGGAACGATATTGTAATGAGTAAACATCATTTTCCTTGGATGAATATATGTACACATAGGGGAGGTGGGGGGGAGTTTTTCTGGAAATTTCACTAAATTATATGTTTATATTATATTTATGATATAATTGATTATAATATTTGAAAGAAGGTGGGTGGGATGGGATATAATTATAATGTTTTTAGAATTATATGAGAATTACAAGTGTTATTGTTGTTACTAATGATATATTCCTGTACACTTGCTGTAAGTTTTCAAAATGAATAAAGAATTAAAAATAAAAATAAAATTCAAACCAGAGATTGCTGTTCAATTTCTAAATTAGGTATATCAGCCTGTACTGTCCAGAGTATTTATTTATTTTTTAAATTTCTATTCCGCTTGGAATCTAAGTGGATTACAATAAAAACATACATAATAATTACATATCAACTCAACAACAACAATTACAAGTCCCACAAACTCTTCCAACAGTCTGTCTACAAAGTTTTTACTTCCAAGATCACTCTGACTCTAATAGAATGCTTGCACAAACAAATGAGTTTTCAGATAAGTACATAAGAACATACTCTCACAGGGGCTACATCTAACTTCAGATTATCTCTACTTCAGGAAGCAGATGAAAGTCTGGCTCTTCACCCAAGCCTTTAATACATAAGGAGACTGACTAGACAAGCCAGAAAATTCTTCGACAGAAAACAATTCCAACTTGTGGTTCAATCTCTAATCCTAGGCCTAATAGACTACTGCAACATACTATATCTCCCCTGCCCAACAACAAAGATGAAACAACTCCAAACAATACAAAACACAGCCCTAAGACTTATCTACTCTTAGAAAAAATGCGACCACATCACGGAGGCCTACCACGACTGTGAGAGTCATAGAAACATAGAAACATAGAAACATAGAAAAAAGCGGCAGAAAAGGGCTATAGCCCACCAAGTCTGCCCATTCCAAGTATCCCTCCCCCCTGAGTTTACTCCCTTAACGATCCCACATGAGTATCCCATTTTCTCTTAAAATCCGTCACGCTGCTGGCCTCTATCACCTGGAGTGGGAGTCTGTTCCAATGATCCACCACTCTTTCGGTGAAGAAGTACTTCATGGCGACTCCAGGAAGTACTTCTTCACCGAATATTCGCACACCGAATATTCGCACACCCGCCAACCAAAAATGTCAAACGATTAAAAATATATGACAACCTTCTGGCCACCAGAGCAGCAAAACTGGACCAACAACTCACCAATCTGCTGACTTCAACCACAGACTACAAAACTTTCAAAAAATAAACAACAACCTTACGCTTCAAAAAACACATAAAACCAAAATAACTTTACCAACAAAGTTCCAAACTCCACCGGCATTACCAATCTACTCCTTAGCAAATTAGAAAATGTTCCTATATAATCTTATGTATTAAGATCATAACAATTCTTATGTAATCCGCCTTGAACTGCAAGGTAAAGGCGGAATAGAAGTCACTAATGTAATGTATTGTATACACTCATTCTGCACCAGGACAAGCTTGTCACACACCCTAAATCAGTTCCTTATATATTATTTAGCTGTATAAACAACTTGCCTTGAGTTTAGCCTCCCATCTGGTTATCCCAATGCACGCTGTACCACCCATATTGTCCCCATCTAATATATTCATTTGACCCACCCCCACCCGGTTCTAGGATAGCATTAGTGTCATATCTACAGTGTATATTATTTGAATGTTCTAATTTGTGCTTATTAGATGCTACATAAGTATGTCTCCTTTTTAGTATGTATTAGATGTGATTTGAATTTTAGTGCTGTTGAGTATATTTTTGAAACTGTTTTATGATAGTCCTATTATTACATTTACTGAAAATTTAGATACACTACATCAACATAACATAAAAGAGGTCCTTAAACTAATTACATTCTGAGCACTCTTAAATTTTATGGTATTTTTTTTATTTATTCAATTTTCTATACCATTCTCACAGTGTGACCAAACAGACACAAGGCCTGTCAAGGTCCCAGCTAAGGGAAAAGCTAATGTAACAATAAAACCCAGGAAGAAAGATTCCAGGATTTCTCAGGAATTTATTGTGAGAAACAGGGTCAGTGACCACCAGGTGGAGCCTGACTTATCTGGGGATGAGATGGGTGAATTATGTACAACTCGCCACCAGGGGAGCTCTAGAGGGCCTTGGGCTACGGCTGACTCACCTAGAGCAGGGCACGCCCCTAAGGTAGATAAGCCAGCAGTAGCATTCAGACCAGCAAGCCGGTTAGGGAGGAAGTTTGGGCCTTGCCTCCCTAGGAACCCTGCCGAGCCAAACAGGGACAACAAACCCCAATCTATGGAACCAATGGAGGTTGAACAGCCAGAGGATTTGTCTTACCTGTTTGAAGAACCTATGGACTTCCAAGAGTCTTGTGCTGGCAGTGAGTGTAATTTGCCTGAACCTATGCAGCTGAACCTGACTTTGAGCCACAAACAGTGAGTGTGGTTTGGAACTGTTTGTGTGCTGTGTTTTTCGTTTTTGAATGCTTGTTTTTGTGAGAAAGCTTTGAGAGAGTGGGGAGAGGTTTTGCTTCCATTCTGGGAGGGAATTTGAAAGCCTTTTCTGAAGGCCTTTGTTTTTGGCAAAACCTAGGACTCTCTCCTTTTCCTGGCAACCATATTCTGATTGCCAGAGGCTTTCCTTCAATTGCTGCAAGGACTATAAATTGAGGAAAACTTAAATGCTGAACTGTATTTTGATAAAGTGAAATACCTGCTTTTCAGCAGGCTGAGTAAGCTCTGTGTTGAGCTGAGGTCCCAGGGATAAGTGGGCCTTATGAACCACAGAAAGAAAGTTGCACTGTATTGTGAGCGGCTTTATTTTCCTGCCTTTTTCTCTTTTGGCAGTTTGTTTTTTTTGGTTTTTGGTTATTAAGGCTGTGTGGAAACCTGACTGAGGTTATAAAGTCTGGAAAAGTACTTACCTGCCTTAAAGAATTAAGTAAAAAGAACTTTATCCTGACAAGCCACAATTGTTGGAACTTTATTTGTGTTTGAGTGAATTTTTCATTGCTACTATAAACTCCAGTCCTGCAGGGTGACTCCAGGCCGGGTCACACGTGATTGCATTATTGTTTGTAGCCATCAAGTTTCTACAGAGCCCTGCTCTGGGTAATACTGGTGGCCACATAAGTGGTATCAGGAGTGGGATATAGCACCTCCTGCAGGACACTTTAGGAACTGCAATTGAAAAAAAAAAAAAAAAAAATTTTTCTTTTGCTTCGCCATTTTTTTTGACTGACGTATCCTGGATGTTTGGATGGTGATTGTTGGACTATTGACTAATTGTTTGCTTTGAGAAGCATATGTTTTTTTTTGAGTACTTTATCTGAGGAGTTTCCTGAATCCTATTCGGAGGAGGAGTTTCTACCCGGAAGCCGGAAACAAAGATAAAGACTGCAGAATATCCTTTGGAGGTGAACTGCGTGGAGCTCAGTGGAAGTTGGGAGTCCGAGAGAACCAGACCAGAGTTCCGGAGGCCAGTTCCAATTCAGGACCCAGTTCCAGTGGACCAGAGTGCCAGACACAGTTCCAGTTCGGGACCCGAATTCCAGAGGGGCAAGCCGTGCGGAGAACGACTGGAGGCCAAGGAGGCCTAAACACCAAAGGCGCAGACTCACCAGTTCTATCGGTAAGAGTACCTAGGCTGGGGGGTCTGGTAAAAGGGAGGAACACGGTTACCAAGCAGCCACACTTGGGTTCCTTTTCTTTTTGTTTACTTTTCAGGCCTGTACCATGGAGCAAGCCCAGTTGCTGGCAGCGCTGGCCGAGGAGGACCGGAGACAGACTGAGGAACTTGAAGGCCTTTTGAGGACCAACGAGGCGCGGTGGCAATCTCGCCAGGATGCTATGATGCTGCAATATGGACAGTTAATGGTGACCATACAAGAGCAAGCGAAAAGTTTTGCTCAGATACTACAGCAGTCTACAGCACTACCTGCAAGTCAAGCCTTACCTAGTGTTCCAGATCCAGCTCCGGTAGGACTTAACACACTGACACATTTTAACTGGGAAGAGTCAACACGCATAGATGCTCCAGATGATTCCCTTAGTTCCACGACGCTAGGGCCAATTCTGGGAGTTGAGGAAGCCTATTTTGATGCTAGTGAATTCTTAGGAAGGGGCCCGGGCATAAGGCAGGGACCTACACCTAGGCAGTACCCCGGGGATTCAAGCAAGAAGGAGAGTAGGAAACCCCCTGTCAAATATTTATCTGCTCCTGTATCCAGGCCTAACACTCGGGAAGGTGGTAGGAAATGTTACAGCTGTGGGAAGACAGGGCATACACAGAGTTTTTGTGGGGCGGTAAACTTGTCCAGCCGGAGAACCAAGTGCAATGCTAGGGAAACCAAAATAGGTATTCCTGGACAAGGCCTAAGGACCGCATGCACTACGACAGTCTCCGTAGGCGGACAGGAAACGGTAGCACTGATCGACACTGGGGCCGATCAGTCTATGATGTCTGTAGGGTTCTGGAAAAAAGTGTTCCCAGGGGAAAAAGGATCCTCCAATGTTGGGAAGGTAGTAATTAAGTGCATACATGGTGATAGTGTGCATTATTCGCTTCGACCAACTACAATTTTGCACCAGGATAGGGTGTACTCAATAGTAGTTGCTTTGGTCCCAGGGGCCCCTTATGACCTGATTTTGGGACAGGACTGGTCAGGGTTGAACGAATACCTGAGTGTCAAGCAGGGGTTTGTGAATACTCGATCTCAGGGTTTACCTACAGCAGTCCCTGGGACAAAGCTGGGAGATGTATTCCCCTTTCAGGAGGGAGTGGTGGATAGGCCTACTAATAAGCAGGCAAGAGCCTCAAGGGCACAAAGAAGGAGGCAACAGCAACAGAGAGCACAAGGGCTTAGGCAGGCCGAACAGAGGAATGAGTTTCCTAGCCTCCCTCAAGAGATTGTTAGTACCTTTCCCACGTTTAGTAACGAACAAAAAACTGACCCTTCCTTACAAGAATTATGGTGTCAGGCCACCGGACTCCAATCAGGGCGGACTGGATTGCGAGTCATAAGGGGGCTCCTCTATAAGGAAGATAAGGGTGCCAAGGACTCGGGGGAAAAGAGGGAACAGTTGGTGGTTCCAAAGGGGTTCAGGAGAGCCATTCTACAGACTGCCCATGACTCCTCATTAGCTGGACATAAAGGGGTTCAGGCTACCCAGATACAGGTGCAACGCAGGTTCTTCTGGCCAGGATGGAGACAGGAGATAGAAGAATTCTGTAAGTCCTGTCCCACCTGTCAGAGGTTGACTCTAAGTAAACCAGAGCGTGCTCCACTGATTCCTATCCCGATAGTGGAGGAACCCCTCATGAGGCTAGCCATGGATATTGTAGGGCCACTAGAGAGGACTCCTAGAGGGTACAACTTTATTTTTGTTGTAATGGACGTTGCCACCAGGTTTCCATGGGCTTTTCCCCTACGGAAAACGACATCTAAGATGCTGATGAAAGAACTAATGGGGTTATTTTGCGCCATAGGCTTCCCGAGGGAGGTATTATCTGACCGGGGAAGTAACTTCCTATCTAAGGAGATGGAGGGGTTCTGGAAAGACCTGGGGGTTAGGCATATTAGGACGTCGGCTTATCACCCTCAGGCCAATGGAATGGTCGAACGGTTTAACCAGTCTCTGAAACACTTACTTAAAAAAGGGCTAGAAAATAACATCAGGGATTGGGACCTCTTTATCCCATTTGCTTTGTTCGCTGCCCGCGAGAGGGTACAGGACTCCCTGGGAGTTAGTCCCTTTGAGATGCTATACGGACGAGCTCCCAGGGGTCTGTTAGATGTGGTAAAGGAGGGTTGGGACCCTCCTGAAGAGACGGGCATGGATGTAATATCTTATCTGTCCCGTTTGAAGCAGAATCTGGCTAAAGTTGCTAAATTGGGGAAAGAAAATCTTGAGTGGGCCCAGAAAAAACAAAAGGTATACTATGATCGAAAAGCCAAGGAGCGTCAGTTTATGGTGGGAGACAGGGTCTTGATACTTGTGCCCTCAGATCCCCATAAATTTTTGGCGCATTGGAAAGGACCTGCCACGATTGTAGAAAAATTAGGCCCCGTAAATTACAGAGTTAAGGACGAGAAAGAACACATGCAAACCTATCATGTGAATTTGTTAAAACCTTGGAAAGATAGAGAGACCTTAGCTCTAGTGGCACAGAGGTATCAAGAAGATGAGTTAGGTCCCCAGATAGCGGACCTAGGGCAGGCAGAAAAGGTAAACGTGGGGGTGGAATTGTCTACTGCACAAACCCAGCAGGTACAGGCCCTCATTAATAGGTTTTCTGATGTTTTCTCATCCATTCCAGGGCGCACTCGGGGAATAACTCACGACATTATAACCAGTCCAGGCAGGATAGTTAGAGTTCGCCCCTATCGCCTGTCAGAGGAAAAAAAAAGGCTGGTAAATGAGTTAGTGCAAGAAATGTTAGCACTAGGGGTCATCGAGCCCTCGCAGAGCCCCTGGAGTAGCCCCATAGTGATTGTACCAAAGGCTGATGGGACCCCTCGTTTCTGTATAGATTTTCGACAAGTAAATGAAGTGTCTCAGTTTGACGCCTTCCCAATGCCTCGGGTGGACGAGTTATTGGATCGCTTAGGCCAGGCTCAATACCTTACCACCATTGATCTGACCAAGGGGTATTGGCAAATTCCCCTGACTGATAGGGCTAAGCCTAAGACGGCCTTTAGCACTCCCTATGGGTTGTATCAGTTTACCCGCATGCCATTTGGATTGCATGGGGCAGCTGCTACTTGCCAAAGGGCAGTGAACGAGGTACTGAGAGGGCATCATGCTTACGCAGAGGCGTATCTTGATGATATTGTTATATATTCCTCCACATGGCCGCAACATCTTGAGCATGTTGCCGCTGTATTAGATTCACTAAGGAAGGCAGGGTTTACTGTAAACCCCAAGAAGTGTTTCCTGGGTCAGAGAGAAGTAAAATATTTGGGGTACACAGTGGGTAGAGGCCAGATCAAACCCTTAGTTGATAAGGTGAGATGTATCCAAGAATATCCTCAACCTAACACTAAGAAACAGCTGCGGGGATTTCTAGGCCTAATGGGGTATTATAGAAGGTTCATCCCCGATTTTGCCACTAGGGCTACTCCACTTACAAATATGCTGAGGAAAGTGGTACCCGATACTTTGCAATGGGGGGCCGACAGTGTGAAGGCTTTCCAGGATCTGAAGGATAGCCTGTGTAGTCAACCGGTCCTTGCTGCTATTGACTACAACAGACCTTTAATCCTTCAGACGGATGCTTCGGGCTGTGGTTTGGGAGCCATACTCAGCCAGGAAAACAAGGGGGTAGAACACCCAATTTTGTACCTGAGCAGGAAGTTACACCCCAATGAGAAAAGTTATGCGGTAGTAGAATTGGAGTGTTTAGCAGCAAAGTGGGCAATGCAAACTTTAGACCACTATCTAGGGGAGCGGCAATTCACTTTGGTTACCGACCATGCCGCACTTAAGTGGTTAGGTACCATGAGAAATAATAACGCTCGTCTTACAAGGTGGTACTTAGCGTTACAAACCTTTAGATTTTCAGTAGTTCATCGTCCAGGGCGTCTAAACACTAATGTCGATACTCTGTCTCGCATTCCAGAAAATACTACACAGCCACAGGCTTCCCAGGATAAGTCTCATTTAAGGGTGGGGGTATGTGACCAAACAGACACAAGGCCTGTCAAGGTCCCAGCTAAGGGAAAAGCTAATGTAACAATAAAACCCAGGAAGAAAGATTCCAGGATTTCTCAGGAATTTATTGTGAGAAACAGGGTCAGTGACCACCAGGTGGAGCCTGACTTATCTGGGGATGAGATGGGTGAATTATGTACAACTCGCCACCAGGGGAGCTCTAGAGGGCCTTGGGCTACGGCTGACTCACCTAGAGCAGGGCACGCCCCTAAGGTAGATAAGCCAGCAGTAGCATTCAGACCAGCAAGCCGGTTAGGGAGGAAGTTTGGGCCTTGCCTCCCTAGGAACCCTGCCGAGCCAAACAGGGACAACAAACCCCAATCTATGGAACCAATGGAGGTTGAACAGCCAGAGGATTTGTCTTACCTGTTTGAAGAACCTATGGACTTCCAAGAGTCTTGTGCTGGCAGTGAGTGTAATTTGCCTGAACCTATGCAGCTGAACCTGACTTTGAGCCACAAACAGTGAGTGTGGTTTGGAACTGTTTGTGTGCTGTGTTTTTCGTTTTTGAATGCTTGTTTTTGTGAGAAAGCTTTGAGAGAGTGGGGAGAGGTTTTGCTTCCATTCTGGGAGGGAATTTGAAAGCCTTTTCTGAAGGCCTTTGTTTTTGGCAAAACCTAGGACTCTCTCCTTTTCCTGGCAACCATATTCTGATTGCCAGAGGCTTTCCTTCAATTGCTGCAAGGACTATAAATTGAGGAAAACTTAAATGCTGAACTGTATTTTGATAAAGTGAAATACCTGCTTTTCAGCAGGCTGAGTAAGCTCTGTGTTGAGCTGAGGTCCCAGGGATAAGTGGGCCTTATGAACCACAGAAAGAAAGTTGCACTGTATTGTGAGCGGCTTTATTTTCCTGCCTTTTTCTCTTTTGGCAGTTTGTTTTTTTTGGTTTTTGGTTATTAAGGCTGTGTGGAAACCTGACTGAGGTTATAAAGTCTGGAAAAGTACTTACCTGCCTTAAAGAATTAAGTAAAAAGAACTTTATCCTGACAAGCCACAATTGTTGGAACTTTATTTGTGTTTGAGTGAATTTTTCATTGCTACTATAAACTCCAGTCCTGCAGGGTGACTCCAGGCCGGGTCACACGTGATTGCATTATTGTTTGTAGCCATCAAGTTTCTACAGAGCCCTGCTCTGGGTAATACTGGTGGCCACAACAGGGGAGCTCAGAACGGTTTACATGAATTTATTAAGATACTTAAGCATTTTCCCTCTCTGTCCCGGTGGGCTCACAATCTGCCTAATGTACCTGGGGCAATGGGAGAATTAAATGACTTGCCCAGGGTCACAAGGAGCAGCATGGGTTTGAACCCAACTCCAGGGGCTGAGGCTGTAGCTTTAACCACTGCGCCACACACTAAAAATGAAATATGGAAAACTGAGAAAAAAAAATCCATCCAGCTTTTCATTGACAGGCCTAAGAGAAAGTAAAACAGAATAGGGATTTCTTCAAGTCTTTCAGTAAGTGAATCAAAAAATGCACATGATATAAATAGAAGTGGCAATATTTTCTGAATAGATTAATAGAACAATCATGTTTAACAATGGACCTTGAAGAACTTGAGAAAGAAATAGAATCTTATGACTGGAATCTTAAGACTTCTGAAATGTTGTTAGCTAGGTTTTTAAGACAAGTAATTGACAATTTCATTTGGTCTTGTAGATGCACCATGCACCTTCAGGCTATCATTTCTAATCATGTAGTTCCATTCTTCTAAAGGTTTTTGTTAGTCATACATCCTTTAGGCTTATTACATTTCATCTGCTAAAAAAAATCCACCCAATATTTCCTTCCTAGATGTAGTTTCAGCCCAAAACTGAACAAAGTGTTAACAGCTTTGACGTCAGACCAAGGAACATGAACTCTTTTACCACAACTACAGCAGAAAGAGCAAGACTGTTGACCCATAAGGATCAAAAGGCCTTCCTCAGCAGGAAACAGGACCAGGAAAATGACACTTCCATAGGATTAATAGAGAGGATGCATCAAGCTCAAAAGCTAGAAATGCTCCCTTGAAGGATGCAGGTTCAATTATATATACACAATGTCTGTTCTTTAACCTCCCCCCCCCCAAAAAAAAAAAAAAAAAAAAAGGGAACTAAGCACGATTGCTTTAACATTATTTAGTTTCCAGAGCTATGTATCTTGGTCAAGTTATTAGTGCCAATGCATTTTTCTGGTTTCTGTGTATGATAATAGCACCCCCCACCATATTAGCAGAGGTATTTTATGAGTGCACCACTAAATAATTTCCAATCATTTAAATCATATCTGGTTTAGGATATCATTTTTATGACACAGTCCCGTTTATTTGAAACTATATGGAGAAAACCAAGGGTTATGTAAATAAAATTGCTGAATCCCCTTATAAATAGATTTTTAGTCATCTAATGTAATAAAAATGCTACAAAAAACATGCTTTACATTTTTCTTCTGTCTTAACTTCCACCTGGCTGAGTATCTTGTTTCTAACAATGGCCAATCCAAGTCGCAGGTACCTTCCAGGGTCCCACAACGCAGCAAGACTCCATGATCTTTAATCTCAGGAATAAGCAGTGACTTTTCTCAGGTCTACCTTAATAACAGTGTATGGACTTTTCCTCCAAAAACTCTTACACCTTTTTTTGAACCCAGCTATACTGGGTAATTGATTTTGCCACATTCTCTGGCATTCCAGAGCTTAACTATGCATCCAAAATAAAAAATATTTTCTCCTATTTGTTTTAAGAAAATATTTCTATGTAACTTCATGGCTCGTCTCCTTGTCTTCATACTTTTTGAATGAGTAAACAACTGATTTGCATTTACTCATTCCACTTCACTCAGGATTTTATGGACCTCTATCATATGCCCCTCTATTGTCTCTTCTCCAAGCTGAAGAGTTCTCATTTCCTCATATGAGATTCCGTCTATCCTCTTAATCATTTTGGGCACCTTTTCTAATTCCACAATATCATTTTTGAGATGTGGCGACCATTATTGCGAATACTCAAAATGCAGTTGCACCATAGAGTAATACACAAGCATTATAATATTATTTGTTGTATTCACTTTTCCTTTCCTAATAATTCCTAACATTCTCCTTGCTTTTTTGGCTGCCCCTCACACTATATGTAACACAGAAAGAAGACTTCTCAGAAGAAACTTATTTTTAGAAAAAGGTTCAGTTACTATAAAAGACACTTAGGCATACACTCAGAATATGTATAGTCCGACCAAGAGCCAAAGCTCCTATAGCCGTCCCATCACTGTGTATGGCTATTAAGTGTTGAAAATAAGGTGTTCTTCTGAAATATCTAACTAAATTTTTCAATGGCAGGAAGGATAAAGAAATCCTACTTAACTTAAATTTGTTAGGAGGTCCCGACTTGGGCCATGTTTCGTGGTCTTTTTCAAGGAACCCAGAGGGAAGAAATGGAAAAAATTCCAATGCCAAAGAAAAGCAGGGTGATGTAGACAAGAAGATAATTCTAAAAAATAAGAAGAGATAACAAAGCTTTAGAATAATGGCTATTCATAAATTCAAGGCTGTGTATGAGAGAGAACAGTAAAGACTGCACAGGGAGGGTACTTGCCATAAATTTAAGAAACAGCTTCGTGGCGTGATGCCAAAGTTTCCAATGCTTCAATGGAATGGCGGCAGGACGTTGCGGGGTTTAAATGTCAAAAGGTAAAAGGCTAATCATAACGGAGTCACGTGAACAGAACAGCTGAGGTACACTGACAAAAAGCTGATGCAATAGTACATTGTTATAAAAAACAGAACCACTAGAGGGAGCAATAGTACATTGTTATAAAAAACAGAACCACTAGAGGGAGCCAGAAAACAGACTGAAAGGACAGCTAAAAAATCCTGAAAAGAAAAAGACAAAAAAGGGGGGTTACAAAAAAGCATTCTACTCAATTTCACTATTGAGGCCATGTGGGTGTAAAGTATGTAGTTTAAGAATTAATCTTTGTTCCTTTGCACATAAAGTGTGAGATAAATCGCCGCCCCTTGAAAGGTAAGGCACTTCTACAACAGAGAAGCGCAAATCTTCAATAGTGTGCTCATTTTGCAACCAATGCTGGACAAGTGGGGCTTCCAATTTTTTGGTGCGGATTTTGCTGAGGTGCTCGGCGATCCGCAATTTGATGAGGCGAGTGGTCTGGCCAATGTACAAAAGTGGACAGAGGCATTGAATGATGTATACTACGCCCTGTGTCTCACAGTTAGATGTATGTGAGGAGGCTTTCTTTTTCACCCAGTTGGGAAGGGCCAGTTCTGAGAGAAGAACACTATACTTACAGAACTTGCAGTGACCACAGGGTCGATGACCACTGTGGGCATGAGGCGTACTTGGAGGTATGTATTGGGAGTGTACTAGTTTTTGTCTCAAGTTAGATCCTTTAGAAAAGGCAAATCTTGGAGGGTCTTGAAATTCAGGATGATACTACATTACACTCCAATGGGTCTTGATGATGCGTTTAATTTGAAAGGCGTATTTAGAATGAGGCAAAACACATACCAAAGAAGAGTCCTGCTGATGTTGTTGAGAATATAAAAGTGTGGTACGAGAGACATTGGGCCTGGACATTGATGACTGGGCCTGGATAACCACACACTGAGATTCTAGCAACAAGGTCTTGAGACTTGTTTTCAAAGTCCTGTCGTGTAGAGCATAATCATCTAAGCCTGAGGAATTGTCCAGTGAGAATATTGTCTCTCAAGTGTCTGGGATGAAAACTGTCATACCCTTTTTTGTATATAACTCCCTGTATCCAGCTTCTCCCCTCTCTTACTCCATTATACCAATATGTCTTTCATTCTATTTCCTCCCTCCCTTTGCTGTGTTCAGTATTTCATTTATTTCATCCCCTTAGTTCAGCATCTTCTCTTTCCCCTCCCTTCTCTCTCTCTCCTCTTCCCTGCAGGTCCAACATCTCTATTTCTTCCAGCTCCAGTCACCCCCCAACATGGGTCCAGCACCTCTCTCCCTTTCTTCCAGCTCTAACTCCCCCCAACATGGGTCTAGCACCCTACATGTCCAGTCCCTGTGTCCCTTCCAGCCCCTGCCCCACCCACATGGGTCCAGAAGCTATTTCCATTCCCTCTAGCTCCAGCCCCCATCTCCCTTCCACTCAGCCCCCAGACCAGTCCATAGCAGCAGAATTTCCCCAAGTCCAGCAGCCACTCCACAAGCAACAAAATCCTTGCCCACGAGTCCAACAGCCCCTCCATGCGAGTCGGCATCTAACCATTCCTCCTCAACTCCCCTCTCAGCCCGCACCTATTTTATCTTTAGCCTCAGCTTGCACTGAAGTCTTCCCTCTGCCAAGTCCCTCACTGATATAACTTCCGATTTGGGGTAATCATTGACTCAACTTCCCTTCTCTTCACCTATCCAACAAACTGCCAAAATCTGTTGTTTCTTTCTCTAGAATGTCACTAAATCAGACCTTGCCTTTCTGAGCATACTGCTAAGACCCTCATCCATACCCTCATCACCTTCATTTAGACTACTGCAACCTGCTTCTCATTGGCCTTCCGCTAAACCATCTCTCTCCCCTTCATTCTGTTCAGAACTCAATATTCCTCCAGTGTCACTATGCCCACATTACCTCACTCCTCAAGTCACTGCATTTCCGTATACAGTTCAAACTTCTCTTAATGACCTACACAGGGCAGGATTAACCAATAGGCCAAGTAGGCACATGCCTAGGGCCCAAAATGGTCAGGAGGGGGCCCGATGAAGGAGGGCATCAACATTGTTTTTTCTAAATGGCAATGGGCCCCTCCAGCATCGATCGGCAATGTGGGCCCCTCCCCAATCAGCAACGCAGCCCCCCTCCCTCATCGACAGAAAGTAAGAAAGGCAACGAGAACTGTAATTGAGCCAAGCGGTGCTGCTTGCCCAAAGCTTCCCTCTGATGCAGCTTCCTGTTTACGCCTGGGCGCATGGTGGGGTGGGGCGTGGCATGGCAGGGGGCCCAGTGTACTTGTGTGCCTAGGGGCACTCAATGAATTAATCCTGCCCTGGACCTACAAGTGTATTCACTCTGCAGCTCTTCAGTATCTCTCCTCTCTCCCCAAGCTCCCCACCCCCACCCGGGCACTCCGCTCATTGAGTAAGTCTCTGTTATCTGTACCCTTCTCCTCTACAGCCATTTCCAGACTCTGTCCTTTCTACTTTGCTACACCGTATGCCTTGAACAAACTACTCAGTATATCAAGCTCCTTCTTTGGTAGTATTCAAATCCAGACTCAAAGCCCACTTCTTTGAAGCTGTTCTCAATTCCACACTCCAACCCACCTGCTAAGCACCAATATCTGTCATCATTCCCTCTCTAATTCTCCCACATGAGCACTGAGCACCTTCTTGTCCAGTTTGTCTTGACTAGATGGTAAGCTCATCTCTCTATGTTTTGATGTACGGTGCTGCGTTTATCTAGTAGCACTATAGAAATGATAAGTAGTAGTAAAAGTAGTAAATAAAACTTTTGCAACATCAGAAATAATTTTAGCAAAAAATTATGTGGAAATGGAAATAAGCTTCAGTGAGCCTAGCACAACTCATTATATGGGCTGCTATATGAATAGCTTGTATTGGAAGATCTGTTTATCTTGTATAAATTTAAAAAGATGGTAGGTGGAAAATTTACCCTAAAATGTATTTATCCCTGTACTCGTGCAGTATAAGTAGTATTTTGCACCGTGTTGAATCCAATGGTATCTGAATCTTCTGACAGATATTATTCGAAACATACTAGCAATATAATTAGCAACCTAAGTGTTCAGAAGAACATAGTGTCCTTGTCACAGTCATTTCTGTGTATTCAGCATTTGCTACGCTGTGTCACCTGCATAGATAGCAGTTACGGTAATTAGGGAAATGACTGTCTGGGGCTTTCATCTAGTTAAATGTAGGAAGCATATTTCTTGGCTTTTACTTGGCAGACACTCTATTAAAGCACTCCAAATTCCCTGGCATCTTTAGACAGAAATATTTAAGGGGTTAAAGGTGAGTGGGATTGGGGAGTAATGAGATATGCAGCTTGACGAGCCAAATTCACATTTCATTGCATCACATTGACCCTATGTAAGGCATGACCAACTTGCCTTTCCTGCTAGCAGTGTGTAGTGTGTGGGGGGGGAGGGGGAGAGGGGTTAAATGCTGACTGTCACTAGCTAAATTAGGCCCTGATATTCACTGCTAGGCCAAGTATGGGCACCAGCATTGAATATCAGTGGTTCACTGGACCCCTGTAGGACTAACGGATCTTATGCAGGTCCCATCCAAAATTCCGCTAGGGACCACGTAAGACAGTTATGTGAGTTCCAGGTACATAGCTGCTAGAACCCCCCATAACATTTTAGGGGTTTTTCAGCCCCTCTGATCCCCCTCCCACCCCACCTGGAATTTCTCCCCATTCCAATCTCCCTCCCAACCCCTCTTGGTCATAAGCCCCCCCTCCTCCTACCTGAGATCTCTGATGGTCTTGTGTGGGCAATGGGAGCAAGCAAAAATCACACTTGCTCTTGTCCCTAGTAGTTGCTTCAACAAAATGGCTGCTGTGACTTTGTGGTACAGACATTTTTCTGTCCTAGCTTATGTAGTTAGCCAGTTGGTGGATTGAATATTTTTGCTAACCAGCTAGGTTGCTGCTCTGCCCTAACTCTACCCTTGACTACTGTTCCCTCTAAGCTGGGCAGAAGTCCTCCAACTGCATTGCTGCCAGTGGGGGGTGGTGCTTCATTATTGTGTTTTCAATGGCTAGGGATAGGCAGGTTCTCCAGAATCCTCCAGAAGTTACCTGTTCTTTACTACTAAAAATGTGGTAGTGAACAGTGCACCCCATTGGTAGGACTATAGGTGGAAGAGTCCTACTCAGCTTAGAGGGAATGCTGCTCCTGGCCTGCTCCTATCCTCACCTGTTAGTAAACTTCTTAATGTTGAGATTAGCAGTACTTTGTTATATAATATTGTCCCAAGACTGCATCATATTTAACTATCTATATGTGTTTGGCATAATGGCATATTGCCAACCAATGTTTAAGCATGAATGACTTGTTCGGCAGACTGGATGGACCTTGCAGGTCTTTATCTGCTGTCATTTATTGTGCTACTATTTAATTCCTCTATAATAAACATACGAGGTCTGACAATTAAGTTCGCAAACTCGTCCTAGAAAAAGTGCTACATACCTCATTGCTGAATATCACTACGGTCACCTTCAAAGTACTCCCCTTGGGAAGCTATGCACCAATGCCTAATCCATCCTTCAAAGCAATTTTGGAACTCATTTTTCTGGGATGCCCATCAGAGCTGTGGTTGTATTACCCTTGATGTCTTGAATGTCATCAAAATGTCTTCCTTTTAATATGTCCTTTATCTTCAGGTAAAGAAAAAAGTCATTGGGGCCAGATCTGGTGAGTAGGGAGGGTGTTCCATTAGTTATTTGTTTTCTAGCTAAAAACTCCCTCATAGACAGTGCTGTGTGAGCTGGAGCATTGTCGTGATGCAAGAACCATGAGTTGTTTGTGAAAAGTTCAGGTCATTTTGATCTAACTTTTTCACGCAGCCTTTTTAGCACTTCCAAATAGTAAATTTGGTTAACTGTTTATCCATTTGGTACAAATTTGTAATGAACAATCCCTCTGCAACATTGTTTTAACTCTTGATTTGGACTGGTGGAACTTTTTTGGTCATGGAGAATTGGCTGACTTCCATTCTGCACTTTGATTCTTTGTTTCAGGGTCATATTGGTACATCCATGTTTCATCACCAGTGATAACAATACCCAAAACATCAGCTTGCTTTACCAAAAGGTCTTGGCAAACTTCGATTCTCCTTTGCTTTTGTTCATCAGTGAGCTCCTTTGGGATCATTTTTGCACACACCTTTCTCATGCCAAGATTTTCAGTGAAGATTTTCCTGTTTGTCTAGCGATGTTTACTTGGTCTGCTATGTTTCTCACAATCAGCCGAAGATTTCGATGCACAATTCAATGAATTTTTGCAATGTTTTCATCAGTTCTGCTCATTACTGGCCGTTCTGACCTTTCTTCATCATTGACTCTTTCTCTCCCTTCAGAAAAACAATTAATCTTTTTGTGCACTGCTGTTTTCTTCATGGCATTGGCTTCATAAACTTGGACTAACATGTCCCTGATTTCACTTCCATTCTTGCCAAGTTTAACAAGAAATTAAATGTTTATTCATTGCCCTAATTCAAGCTCTGATATTCTTGCGAAAGCACACAAAAACAAACAACAACAATAATGAACGCCATTCGGCAAGACATCGCCACACGTCGACACGAACACAGCTGTGAAACACTGATATACCAAGGTTATAAAACCTGAGTTGTTTGTACAGTTCTGCCAACGTAAGCGCACGGAAGCAAGTTTGCAAACTTAGGCCCTCTAAGGCGCACTAAGCATTTTAGCGTGGATTTAACGTACATGCTAAATCAATGCATGCACTAACCGCCAACGCGCCCACAGGATAACATGCATGTGTTAGCATTTAGCGTGGGTTTAGCGCGTGCTAAAAAGCTTAGCGGACCTTTGTAAAAGAGGGGGTTAAATGTCAGACCTCGTACTTGCCTTGAACCTATTTAGGCATTGTGCGACTCATAAATCCCAGATTAGTTTAGATTAGATTGCAGAATAAAATATTAAAAGGAAATTCTGGAATGCTGAAACTAAAGAAAAGTGAAAATATATGAATACTTTGATTTTGTAAACTGCTGCAAAGTCATTGTGTAAAAACTGTGCAAATTAATAGATTTTATTTATTTATTTCAGTTTTATATCCCATCCTACCCAGAAGCTCAGTACGGGTTACAGTAGTACATTCACAGTGTTTGGGGTACAGGAGAACAGTACATTCTACATTGTAGGGTAGAAACAATACAATCAGACATCAGGCCTTAAATTAAAGATCCCCTTTTCTCCTTTTGTTTTTTACCTCCCCTTCTCTTTTATTTTAAGCAATGTATCCTCCCCCTTTTGCCCTTGTGAATCATGTTATGTCTGTATTGTAATTGTGAATTTGTTCCCTTTATTTTATGTTTTTAAAACTTTTGTATAAATTGGAAACCACTTTGCTTACAAAAGCAGTATATCAAGATCTAAATAAACTTGAACAGTGCATATATAATATACTGCTGGGAGGGGAGAGGACAGAGGGCATTTACAGTAAAAGGATAAAGCATCAGGGTGTATACACATCTCCCTCATTATTCGCGGGGGGATAGGGGCAGAGCCGGGAAATATCGCGAATATCCGGCTCTGACCCACCCTCGCCTCCCTCCCGCCTTCCCCCGGCATCCCGGCCTTACCTGGTGGTCTAGCAGGCTTTCGAGGCAGGAGCGATCTTCCTACACTCCTGCCCCATGCAGATCGCCAATAGGAAATGGCTGCTGTGAGTTCCCGTAGTCTCTCGAGACTATGACGGGAACTCCCCAAAGCCATTTCCTATTGGCGATCTACACGGGGCAGGAGAGTAGGAAGATCGCTCCTGCCCCGAAAGCCCGACAGACCACCAGCTAAGGCCGGGATGCCAGGTGGAAGGCAAAAATATGGGTTTGTTTTTTTCCCCCCTCCCCCCCCAAAAAATCGCGATTATGTGAAATCGCGAGTGCGGAAACCGCGAATGGGGAGGGGGAAGTGTACACCAAATGTTGTGGGGGAGGGTAGGAAGATGCATTCACTCTTGGCTGGGGGCTTTAGATTTGAAACAAGGATTACCCGGTCAGTAGTAGTGGCATCTATGGTATATAGGCCTGACTGGATGTAAGGGCTCCTTTTACAAAGGTGCGCTAGCGGTTTAACGTGCTTAATAGCGCGCGCTAAACCGCCGGATGCGCTAGCCGCTACCGCCTCCTCTTGAGCAGGCAGTAGTTTTTGGCCAGCGCGGGGGTTAGCGTGTGATGAAAAGTCGCGCGCACCTTAACCCCGCTAGCGCACCTTTGTAAAAGGAGCCCAAGGTGTGTGTATTCATTAGAGTGCATTTGAGAGCCCTTTAACCAAAGGGCATTAAGCTCTAACGCGCAGTTTGCCAAAAAGTTAAAGTGTTTTGCAGTAATTTGCCTGTTAGCATTTGCAAATCACGCATTATTTATTATTTTGTTAGTTTTCTGGAAGGAGCATTCCATGGACAGAATATAGGCATGGAAGTGTTATCCAGTTAGCGCATTCTGATTAGCAGGCAATAAGCGCTTTTGCCTTAAATTATTTTCAAGTTCCCCAATTACTGCTACCGAAGATATGGGCTTAAAGCACAGAAATTCCCCCATTAAAATGTCATAACTCCAGGTCATAGCACGTTTTAGCAAAAAGGTCCCTCGGTTCATTAGCATGCCTTAAAATATTTAACTTCTTTAACCTGTGAATTAACATGTAGTAAATCAATTAAAACATGTTAAAACATTCTAACACAGATTAAAAAGGTTTTCTTAAAATGAATGTACAAAACAAAGTGCGGGGTCTGGGGTTCTCAAGGATTGGAGTATAGCTACATGTCCTAAAGCAGTGGTTCCCAACCCTGTCCTGGAGGACCACCAGGCCAATCGGGGTTTCAGGCTGGCCCTAATGAATAGGCATGAGAGAGATTTGCATATGATGAAAGTGGCAGGCATGCAGATCTGCTCCATGCGTATTCATTAGGGCGATCCTGAAAACCCGATTGGCCTGGTGGTCCTCCAGGACAGGGTTGGGAACCACTGTCCTAAAGTATATAGAGTATATAGTTCTACTCAGAAAATATACCAGCATGAAAAGCAAATGTAGATGTATATATATTTTTACTTTTAAAATGGATGCATAGAACATAAGATCATAAGAATTGCTGCTGATGGGTCAGACCAGTGGTCCATCGTGCCCAGCAATCTGCTCACGCGGTGGCCCCCAGGTCAAAGACCAGTGCTCTAAATGAGTCCAGCCTCACCTACGTACGTTCCAGTTTAGCAGGAACTTGTCCAACTTTGCCTTGAATCCCTGGAGGGCGTTTTCCCCTATAGCAGACTCCGGAAGAGCGTTCCAGTTTTCTACCACTCTCTGGGTGAAGAACTTCCTTATGTCCTTACATCTGTAGGTAAAACAAACTGTGACATTTGGAGATAAAGGAAATGTTCAATGAATAAATGTAATCAGAAATCATGTCCTTACTCCCCGCATACACTCCAACCCCCCCCCCCCCCCCCCCCCCCCCTCCCTCTCCCCCCCCCCCTCTTCTGGTTTCCCACTCCCTCCATTTTATCTTCTAACCCAACTATGATAAACCTGTGCTAAAACTACTTTGCCTCCTTCCGCGCTACCTGCAACTCCGACAAAATTTTTGTAAATCCGGGTTCAGACCGGATCCTAATGTAACGGATGTAAACCGCCTAGAACTCTTTGGGTATGGCGGGATATAAGAACCTAATAATAATAATAATAATAATGTTGATATGAAAAGTATTATATAACCCTATACTGTCAATGGAACCAGCATTGTTTTAATTCAATTTCAATTTTTTTTTTTTCTATACTGTTCTCCCAGGGGAGTTCAGAACGGTTTACATTAATTTATTCAGGTACTCAAGCATTTATCCCTGTCTGTCCCAGCGGGCTCACAATCTACCTAATGTACCTGGGGCAATGGGGGGATTAAGTGACTTACCCAGGGTCACAAGGAGCAGCGTGGGTTTGAACCAAACAGTGTCTCGCAAACTTTGCAAAGCCGTGGCACACTAAGCATGGTGCCCACGGCTTGAGGCATCCGGAAGTGTGCGGATGTTGATGTGATGACATCACGTGCATGCGTGATGTCATCATGTCGATGTCCGCACATGTGCAAAGGTCCTCCAGATGGGGCTCCGAGTCGCCAGTGGGAGGGGGGGTGGCTGGAAGGGAAAAGGAACTGAGAGAAAGAGAGGTGCCTACAGGATGTGTTGTGTCTCTCGCTGTGAGAGGCACGTTCTGTAGGCAGTCAGCCGGCGCCTCTCCTCTTCCCTGGCGTCTCGTGGCACACCTGGAATCTCGGAAGGCACTCAGTTTGCGATACACTTCTGTAAAATAATACAGTCAACTAAAGTTCAATTAAGTAAAACACAGTGCTGCCAGTACTACAGAGTTTAATAATTTTTGAATGGTTGTTTGAGATCTTCTCTTACATTTTGTTCATATAGTTTTGAATAACTTCACCTACGTTAGTCATTAAAATCAATAAAATGTTTAACACCTTGCAATGTAACTCTCACATAAAAACAGAAAATTTAAAAGTAATTTGAAGGCTTTTCTTTTTAAAGACGCATATGGTGTATAATAGTCCTTTTAAGGACGGTAATGGACTTCTATTCCTTGCCGTCTTTTAAACTTCTAGCTTATTTTTACATAATTCTAGACCTTTTCTACTTTGTTCCCCTTCCTATTGTTTTGATCCCTCTTCCCCCTCTCTTTCTCTTCATACAAATTGTATTTCTCCCCCTCTCCATCTTGTATCGGTAAGTTTATGTTCGTCAGTGAGTTTGATTGTTTGTAATTTGTTTTTAATGTATGTTTTTACTACACCCTGTTTTTATATTATGTAAAACCGCTTTGAATTTTAATAAGGCGGTATATCAAATTTTTAATAAACCTGAAACCTGAAAATGATGCCAACTATATTGGATGTGGCAGCTCCAGTTTTCAGCATGCTGTGAGATTGAAAAAAGCCCTGTCTAGCACTGATTTCCTGACTTCTGGATGGGTTTCTGTTTGAATCTGTGAATAACAACTTGGTTGATGGGTTTTATGTAACAGAAACGTATATGACCATGTTGAAATGTGTCACAGTACACACCTGTTTCCGTCCTTGGCATCAACACCAGATGTGCTGAAAGAATAATCTTATGTAGTGTTGATAGTGTATCTTTCCACGGGGATATCTTTTTTCCCAGCTTTAGTGCAAGGAAACTGCTATAAAGTGTTTATCCGTGAGTGACAGTAGAACAGCATACTGTGTCCAGGAGCGATGTCAGTCGCTGATCGTTTGCCTCTCAACAAAAAGAGATGAGAACAGTTAAAATGAGGCTTTTCATTTATGCAAAATATATTCATACTGTGAACCCTAATAGTTGCTTCAACAAAATGGCTGCTGTGACTTTGTGGTACAGACATTTTTCTGTCCTAGCTTATGCGGTTAGCCAGTTGGTGGATTGAATATTTTTGCTAACCAGCTAGGTTGCTGCTCTGCCCTAACTCTACCCTTGACTACCCAAAATTAATAAAGCCATGTCAAAAATGACATCATTTTTCTCATTGGAATCAGTGATCAGGAGGGACTGAGACTCTTTCCTTCAACTAGAGTTTTGGATAGTGGCAAGCCTTGGGGTACTCTGCTTGATGCTGAACATTCTTTCTCCATTCATTTCTACGCTGTTATCTAAGGTCACCATATGGCTTCAGAAAAAGGAAGATGGATTGAGACATCCGGGTTTTACTTCCCTTTAAAACAAGTAGGCCCCTGGAGTAGCCTAGAGCTCAGTGCAATGGACTGTAGGGAAAGGGACCCAGACCCATATCCTACTCTAACTGGTACACTTGTGGTGGAAAATATGTGCCACTCAAACCATAAAATATGTACTATACCCATATTTAGGTAACACCTGTAGGCATAAGGGCTATTGTGGTGGTGTACAGTTGGGTGTAATACATTTCCTTCTATTCTTGGAGGGCTCACCACATAATATTAGGGGATTATAATGTGATGTGTACCTGTAGGGTTACCAGACGTCCGGATTTTCCTGGACTTGTCCTCCTTTTGAGGACATGTCCGGGGGTCCGGATGGCTTTTTAAAACCCGGCATTTTGTCCAGGTTTTGAAAAGCCTCCTCAAATCGTGTCGGGCAGGGAGGAAGTTCACGCATGCATGGATGTCAATGCGATGATGTCACACGCATGCGAGCATATGCATGATGTCATCGTGTGACATGCACGGACTTTCTCCCTGTCCGACGCGATTTGCGGCCAAGAGCAGGCAGCGGGCTGCAGGGGGCGGCAAGAGAAGGCAGCGGGGGGCAGGGCTAGGGTGGGACTGGAGGTGGTATTAGGGTGGTGATGGGTGGAACTGGGCAGCCTGGGGGCAGGTCTAGGGGTCCAGATTTTTCGATTGGAAAATCTGGCAACCATACGCACCTGGGATCTTTTATGTCCCTCTAGGCCAGGGGTGTCAAAGTCCCTCCTCGAGGGCCGCAATCCAGTCGGGTTTTCCCAATGAATATGCATGAGATCTATTTGCATGCACTGCTTTCATTGTATGCTAATAGACTTCATGCATATTCATTGGGGAAATACTGAAAACCCGGATGGATTGCGGCCCTCGAGGAGTGACTTTGACACCCCTGCTCTTGGCTGTCCCACTACTCTGCTGGGATGTCTTTGTGGCCAGGCTACTAAGATTGATGGTCCCTAGACATCCCGATGGATTGTTTTTGTGCCAAAGAAAGACATTACCCACATGATATGTGCTTGCTTTATTTATAGATAACTTTTTATTATTATTATTATCATTATTAGAGATTATACACCTGCAGGGTTGAATACTCACTGCCAAGGAACACCCCCAGAGCTGGTAGGTGTATGTGTGCAGTCAAACAAGCATCGCACACTGTACCTTTTATCTGCAGACAGGTTTGATAATATTGAAAGAAGTACTTCTGTGGGTAAAATGTATGCAAACAGTTAAGAATACTGCTATCGCCAAAACCTAGCTGCCATTTTCAGGGGTTAAATTAAAGTCTGTGCATTTATTTATTCAATTTTCTATACTGTTCTCCCAAGGGAGCTCAGAACAGTTTGCATGAATTTATTCAGGAACTCAAGCATTTTCCTTATCTGTTCCAGTGGGCTCACAATCTATCTAATGTGCCTGGGGCAATGGGGGGATTAAGTGGCATGCTCAGGGTCACAAGGAGCAGTGTGGGTTTGAATCCACAACCTTAGGGTGCTGAGACTGCAGCTTTAACCACTGCACCACACTGGTCATATGCAAGTCTGCAAACTGCAATTGCATGAGGCCTTATGCATCTATATACAAAATGTGCTCCGATACTTATAGTGTCTTTCTGACAATGCAGTTTTAGTAGCAGCTGTGGGAAGGATCTGTTTGCTTAACACTGTTTGCTTTACAACACGTGTACGTTGCAAATGGTGTATTCTATTTGGAAAGTACACACATTGTAAATAGTGCGGAGCTGGTGCAAGAGTAATGAAAGCCCTAGGTTCAGTGACGTACCTAGCATGTGTGACACCCGGGGCCCATCATTTTTTGGCACCCCCCCTCCATCTGTACGAAAAACATGATTTTTAGTAACAAGCCACACGTCACACATGAGTACCTAGGAAAAGGCAGCATCTTACATACTGCAGTGAGCAGTACATCAATACACCCATTGTAAAACTAAACAAGCCAGACTAGTACAGATCAATCCTGCAGTCAATCCTAACAGAAAACCATGTGTTTTGAACACACAGAACACAGAAAACACCTTCGCCTAGTTTGGAATGTCATCACAAACTAACTCCTCCCCCTTTTACAAAACTGTAGTGTGGATTTTAGCCACGGTGGTAACAGCTCTGATGCTCATAGAATTCTGAGCATCAGAGCTGCTACCACCACGGCTGGCGTTAAAAAATGCTCCACAGTTTTGTAAAATGGGGGATAAAATAGAAATACATAGACAACGGTTAGATTGAACCAGCAAGAAGCTGGACTCTGCATACAATGCAACACCACAGAAACAGTGACAGAGTGGTGGACACATGGAACGCGCTTCCGGAGGTTGTGATAGGCCAGAGCACGCTACAGGGGTTCAAGGAAGGTTTAGATAGGTTCCTAAAGGATAAGGGGATTGAGGGGTACAGATAGAAGTAGAGGTAGGTTATAGGAATAGTCAGGGACCACTTCACAGGTCATAGGCCTGATGGGCCGCCGCGGGAGCGGACCGCTGGGCACGATGGACCTCTGGTCTGACCCAGTGGAGGCAACTTCTTATGTTCTTATGTCTCCTAAAGCAACAAATAAATAGAAAATTTTTGTTCTACCTTTGTCTTCTCTGGTTTCTGCTTTCCTCATCTTCTTTCCATCCACTGCTGCCATCTCTCTGCCCCTATATGGCATCTTCTCTCCTTCTATGCCCCTTCCAGAAACTGTATGCCTCCCCCTTCCATCTCTCCTTTCACCCCCATTGGTCTGGTATCTGTCTCCTCTCCTTCCCCCCTGCTCTGCTCTCTCTACTCCCTTCCTCTTGTTCTTCCCTGGTCTTCCTTCTCAATTTATTTTCTGCCTCTGTCTAAATTCTTTTTTACTATTCAGTCCTCAATTTCCCTCTTTCACTGTGTCTACCTATAGCTTGCCACCTCTTTCCCTCACCCCTTCCAATAACTAACTCTATCGTCTTCCCTCACTCCTGCATGTGCCCTTTTTTTCTTTCTCCTCCCCACTTCCTTCCAGCATTTGCTCCCCCTTTCCCTCACACTTCCATTCAGCAGCTGTCCCTCCTCTCCCCACACTTCCATTCAGTATGTTTCCCTCTCTCTACCCCTTCCATCTACCGTTCACCCTCTATCTCGCCCCTTCCATTCACTGCCCTCTGTGCTTTTTCCATCCAGTGTCCACCCTCTCTCTCTCTCTCTCTTCCATATGTCATCTTCCCTCTTTCTATGCTCCTTCCATAAACTATCTATCCCGTGCCCCTTCTCTCCTTTGTACATGATTGATTTCAACTCTGTCATCTCTCCGTTTTTCTCTCTCTGTCAACACCCCCTCCCCTATGCTCTGGCATCTCTCTCTTCTCCTTTATTTACTTCCCACCTCATAGTCAGGCATCATCACTTCCCTGATTCCCAGCATCTCTCTCCTTTCCTTTTCTTCCATCTCTCCCTCACCCTCCATTCTCTGACATCTCCTCCTTCCTTTCCCCTTTCCTTTTCCCTTGGTCTGGCATACCTTCCTCCTTCCCTCCATGCCCTGGCATCTCTTCTTCCCTCCAAGCCCTGGCATCTCCTTTCATTCCCTCCAGTTGCGTACAGCAACACTCTCCATACCTAAAGAAGGATATAAAACTGCTAGAGAGGGTGCAGAGACGAGCAACGAAGCTAGTGAAAGGTATGGAGAACCTGGACTACGAGGAACGACTTAGGAGACTGGGGTTGTTCTCCCTTGAGAAGAGGAGACTGCTAGGAGATCTGATCGAGACTTTCAAAATACTGAAAGGATTCGACAAAATGGAGCAGGGAAAGCAGTTATTTAAAATGTCCAGTGTGACATGGACAAGAGGACATAGAATGAAGCTGAGGGGGGACAGATCCAGGATGAATATCAGGAAGTTCTGTTTCACTCAGCGAGTGGTGGACACCTGGAATGCTCTCCCAGAGGAAGTAATTGCAGAATCCACCGTTCTAGGATTTAAGGGTAAACTAGATGCATATCTCCTTAAGAGTGGCATAGAGTGATACGGGTAAGGGTAAATTAGATGCACATCTCCCTTGAAAAGTATACAATGATATGGGGACTAAAACTATGCCAGGGTACACCTGGCGGGACCTCCGCGTGTGCGGATCACTGGACTTGATGGACCTAGGGTCTGATCCAGAGATGGCCATTCTTATGTTCTTATGTTATTAGCTGTAAAGCCTCATTTTCACAAAGGAAATTTTTTCTGGTCCTCTTTCTTTGCTCTACACCATATTCAGTCTCCGAACCCTGCTTATTTTCACCGTTCTCCTTTCCCTTGTTATTATTGTCATTCCTTATACTCCAGTTTTCCTCTCAGTTCACTCAAATGTCTTCAACTCATCCAGTCTGCTGTCGTTAAACTCCTTCGCTCTATTCACCACTATGACCACATTAACCCACTCCTACATTTGGAACACTGGCTTCCAGTATTAGTGCACATTAAATTCAAAACCCTCTGCCTGGCCTTCAAATCATATCTCCTTTCTGTTCCAAGATCTCTCGCCTCTCTCCTTATTCCCTATGCCCCAGCATGTTCCCTCCGTTCTTCCACCACTAATCTACTTACTGTCCTGTCCCTCCTTGCCTTCCATTTCTCATAAGACCTGCTTTCGTTATCATGGTTCAACCCTCTGGAACTCTCTGCCCTCTTACATCTGTATGGAACCTTCTAGTTCACTTAGGGATCCTTTTACCAAGCCATGGTAGCGGCGGCTGCTGTGGCAATTGCCCTGACACCCATAGAGATTCAGTGGGCGTTGGAGTGTTTGCTGCATGCCAGCTGCTACCGCAGCTTTGTAAAAGGAGGAGTTGGTCCTTTGGTTCTTCTACTCCTTGGCCTCACCTCCCCTCTCTCTTGTGTCATCTCCAATAACCTTTTTTTTTTTTAATCATACAGTCACGTTTATGACTCCGAGAGGTATATCAAGCACCCTGAAATAAATAAATAAAATAAACAAACTCCCCCAGCAAATCATCGGTCACCTTCCAGGAGGGTTGCACATACAAATTTTTAATTAGTCCATCTCTTAACTTGTCCAAAGATCACATATTCCTAATGTTAAAACAGTTAAGATTTTAAGATCATTCACGGCATCCTTCCTCCCCTAATCCCACTATCCTTTAACTCCTCAAGTCCTGACTTTATCAGACCCGCCCAAAGGTATAAACTATCCTTCCCCTCTCTACACGGTATTCGCTATGCAGGCAAACTGGGAAAATCCCTTCTCTTCAGAATCACAGATCTTTGGAACGACCTTACTACCCCGCTGCGGAACCTGCAATTATTCCGCAAGCAACTGAAAACCTGGCTTTTCACTAAAATGTAATTCTATCCCCCCTTACTCTTCTCTTCTATATATAAGTTCATGTAAACCTTTTTTTTCCTTCTCTTCCTATATTTTAAGTTCTTGTAAACCGTGCCGAGCTCCACAACATCCGTGGAGATGATGCGGTATATAAACTTAAGGTTTAGTTTAGTTTAGTTTAGTTTAGTTAGTTTAAGCATTGTTTGTTCACTCAGGAGCCAGCAGTAACTGTTAACTTTCTACCACAAACAGCAGTGAGCAAGCAAATAGAAAGACAAGAGTATTCTAATTGACTAATATGTTTGTGGCTTGGAATGTAAAGAATGTGACCTTCTATTGATCGGTCTATAATTTAATTGCTACTATCTACATGCTCTAGCACCTTTGATTTCAGAAATTCTTTTTATATGGTAGGGTACAATTATCCAGAATGCTGAAAATTATAATTATGCCATTTACATTTTATTGGCTTCCAAGTACTGCATTTAAAAGTTGTAATCCAATGTTTAATTTATGGACTACGGGTCATGAGAATTCCATGGCTGATTGCTACAGTGTTCTGTATTGAGCTGTTCTTTAACCTTTATTTTTTTTTGCTGCTCTCTCACAGTGTTTTATTGGACAAGGGTAATTCTGTAACAGTGTGCTTAAATGCAGGCACTTAGAATATAGTTAACACAGTAACATGATGGCAGATTAAGGCCAAATGGCCCATCCAGTCAGCCCATCCACAGTAACCATTATTTCTTTCTCTCTCTGAGAGATCCCAGGCCCTCTTGAATTCAGACACAGCCTCTTGTCTCCACCACTTCTTCCGGGAGACTGTTCCACGCATCTACCACCCTTTCGGTTAAAAAAAAAAAGTATTTCCTTTGATTATGCCCAGTTCCGCTCATCCACGCCCTGTAACGTCCTAATCCCGCCCCTAGCACTGCCATAGCCCTGCCCACCACTGCCTGCTCTTGTCGAACAGAGAGGAAATCTGCACATGTGCTGATTCCACATGATGACATCACATGCACGTGCACGTGACATCATCGCGTGGCATCTGCGGACTTCCTCCCTGCCCGATGCAATTTGAGGAGGCTTTTCAAAACCCGGACAAAGTGCTGGGTTTTGAAAAGCCGTCTGGACTTAACAGCATTTCTAACAAGGCCCTAAACCCGCTTGGACTGAGAGGTGATCTCAGAAAGAAAACACTTCTTTGTAAAAAGGTATTCCAAATATTTAGGAAGCTGCACATTCTATTGCAGAATTTATTTTGATTAGAAAAACTACCATTGAAATACAGACATTTGAAACCAGCCTTTTTTCTTCCTTTTCTGCTCTTACTTACCTTTAGTCTAGAAATTAATTTATAAAACTCAATAAGGATGAGTCCAAGCAAAATACACTGGTCTATATCAGATCTAGCTACATTTTTTAAAGAGGTTATTCAGGGATTATTTAGGAAGCTGTTTTTAATTTCCTTGCAATACTCAGCAATTTGTTTTCAAAAGGGAGTGGAATGGATTATTAATGGACCTTATGAATCTGATTTCAAATAAAACAGACATTTTATTTATGTTGAATATACTGGTAATTATTTTTTAGGAAACTTTTTACTGTATAACATAGTTAACGTATATTCTTTTGTAGAAAGGAAATCTATATAGAATAAGCAAAATCCAAAAAAATGTAGTATTATGCTCATTAGTATAAGTATGGTATGGCATAGATCTGTTATGTTATATTAATTGTGTTTTCTATTCCACCTTTACCTATTCAGTTAAAGGTCAGATTGTTTATTTAAAAAACATATTCCACATATACCTACATTACATAGAAACATAGAACATAGAAACAAGATGGCAGATAAAGGCCAAATGGCCCATCTATTCTGCCCATCCCCAGTAACCATTATCTCTATCTCTCTCTGAGAGATCCCACATGCCTATTCTAGGCCCTCTTGAATTCAGACACAGTCTCTATCTCCACCATCTCTTCTGGAAGACTGTTCCATGCATCTACCACCCTTCCTGTAAAAAAGTATTTCCTTAGATTACTCCGGAGCTTATCACCTCTTAACTTCATCCTATGCCCTCTCATTGCAGAGTTTCCTTTCAAATTAAAGAGAGTCGACTCATGCACATTTACACTACGTAGGTATTTAAACGTTTCTATCATATCTCTCTTCTCACACCTTTCCTCCAAAGTATACAGATTGAGATCTTTAAGTCTGTCCCCAATACATCTTATGATGAAGACCACATACCATTTTAATAGCCTTCCTCTGGACCGACTCCATCTTTTTTGAAGTCTTATACCGGAGCATCAATACAGCCTTTTTCCTACTAGCCATACCTAACGTGACCATTTATTTTTTTCATCAAAACGGTACATCTATTAACATTCAGTCCCGCCCCCAATCCCGCCCTAGCCCCACCCCAGGTCTTTCTTCATATTATTTACACCATCCAGCATATCTACTCTATTGCACATTTTGGTATCATCTGCAAAGAGGCAAATCTTACCTGACACCCTTCAGCAATATTGTTTATAAAAAATTTTAAAAAGTACAGGCCCAAGAGCAGAACCTTGAGGCACACCACTGGTTACATCCCTTTCCTCAGAGCAATCTCCATTGAATGTTAGGAATTATCAGGAAAGGAATGGAAAACAAAGATGAAAATGTTATAATGCCCTTGTATCGCTCTATGGTACAGCTGCAACTTGAATACTGTATGCAGTTGTGGTCGCAGTATATCAAAAAAGATATAGCGGAATTAGAAAAGGTATAGAGAAGGGCGACAAAAATGATAAAAGGTTTGGGATGACTTCCCTATAAGGAAAGGCTAAAGCATCTAAGACTCTTTAACTTGGAGAAGAGATGGCTCATGGGTGATATGATGGAGGTCTATGAAATACTGACTGTAGTAGAACGGGTAAATGTGAATCGCTTATTCATTCTTTCCAAAAATACTAGGACTTGGGGGCTTGCGATGAAGCTACTAAGTAGTAGATTTAAAACAAATCAGAGAAAATATTTCTTCACATATCATGTAATTAAACTCAGGAATTTGTTGCTTGAGAAATCAGTTAGCTTAGCAGGGTTAAAAAAAAGTTTTGGCTAATTTCCAAAAAGAGAAGTCCATAGACCATTATTGAGATGACTTGAGAAAATCCACTGCTTATTCCTAGAATAAAAAGAAGCATAAAATCTGTTTTACTACTTGAGATCTAGCTAGGTACTTGTGACCTGGGTTGGTCACTGTTGGAAACAGGATACTGGGCTTGATGGACCTTCGGTCTATCCCAGTATGGCCATTCTTATGTTTTTATGTTATGTCCTTAATGAATTTTTTTTTTTTAGTTTTCCTGGATTTCAGACTGTGACTGCAGGTTGTTTGCTGTGACTGCAGCTGCTCTAAGCTGCCTCCCCTCTCCCCCTAGGTCAGTGTCACAAGCCGCATGCAGCTCTTTAGCCACTTGAGTTCGGCTCATGGATCAGCTAGCTAGAGCAGAGGTGTCCAACCTGCTTCCCTTCCCCGTAGAGATAAGGTGACCATACGTCCCGTTTTAAACGGGACTGTCCCCTTTTTAGATCCCCTGTCTCGCTGTCCCCATGCACAGCTTCGGGACGCTGAAATGTCCCATTTTCAGGGACAGTGTCCCAAAGCTGTGCGTGGGGACAATGGAACAGGTGATCACTTCCCCTTCCTCCAGCGCCGAAGCTGAAGCTTGCCCCCCCCAGACTAGCCCCCGCTGCTGCTGCCTACTGCCACTTCAAACTTCCCCCCCCCCCCCCGGTCTGCCGCTACTGCCGACCGCCGCAACTAAAGAGAAGGAAGGTCCAGGAGCCGACCCACAAACCTTCTTCCCGACATCAATTCTGATGTTGGAGAGGAAGTTCCAGGCCAGCCAATCGCTGACTGAGCTCGCGGAGACAGAGACAATTTTTTTCCCCCTTGTCATTCTCTAGGCTCTGCCATGAATCGATTTTGACTACATGCGGGTGAGCGGGGTGTCAGTTGGGTAGACGTAGCCATTGTAGCGCAAGCGGGCGCGGGGTATGGCTCTCAAAAGAAATCTTAATCGTTGTACTGCTGATCTTTGGCTGTTTTGACTAATGAGTTTGCCTACCACTGCCCTAGGTGAATGCCTAGTTCCATCTAATATCTGAGCCCTGGCTCTGACCCTAAGAGATGTGCTCAGGACTCAGGAGATTAGGATTGCCACTGTCTGCGTTTTTTCAGAAGTCAGCAAAATTCTTCACACATATGGGCACACATGGCACACATGCAAGCATGCACACATAACAACACACAAATACAGAGACACAGACATGCACATTTCATATATACACATACAAACACACAAACCCTCCCTCCCAACGTACACACACAATGCATACAGAATGTTTAGAAAGAATTCCAAAAGCCATGCTCCACATACTTTCCCTACTTGTTAAATTTTCAATTCAGTGGTATCATTTAATGTTTTCAAAATTTATGATTGCAAAATACTATCCAGATGTCCCCTTTGTCAGGGTACAGTGAGTCCAGCAATGGCTTGTATCATTTCTTTTTGCAAACACAATGTGAAGTGTTTTTCTAAAGGACACATCTGCTGGATATTTATTATGCTGATGTTCTAATGTTTGCACAAGCTCCTAGACTGATTCTTTCTGTGGTATATAACAATCAGAATATGTGTTTATTTAAAAAGGGACAATGCAATCTATGGCACCGATTCTCCAAAATTCCTTTACCATGTAAATTGTAGAATATGTAAAAGCACTTGGCACTTTGTATTTTTTATAATGCTGTAAAACAGTATTTTTCTGCTGTTTTGAGGGAGGTGATATTTGATTTGTTCTTGTGTTCCTCACCAGAATATATTGCACACCTCTGAGTTTCATAGCATAGAAACATACACTGTGAGGGTAATATATGACAGGGAATCCATACCCATGTTTAAAAAGATACCTGTTGTGTGCCTCTGGCCTACAGGTAACTAGGCATCTACTTGTATGTGCCATTATGAAATAAATGTTGAAAGAAATTGAAGACCTATGTTTTCTGCTATTATGAATTGTACAGTCACAGCCAGCCAGGCTTATAGAGAAGGAGTGTGAGGGAGTGCAGTGGTCAGCCTTCAGTGTTTTTCACTGAAGGTCACTGATGGCAGTCAGAAGGGGGGGGTTTTGCCAGAAACAAGATAGTCTCCTAGAAGTTATTTAAATAACTTGGATGTGTCCTATGTAAAATACCTGGTCCTATCATACAGGTACAAACTGGTTTTGGATAGAATTTGTTTTCCTCAGAAGTGTGTGAATATGTGAGGGGATCAGCCTTCTCATACTAACCTCTTTCTCTACTTTTGCAAACTATGCAGATATGGCTTGTAACATTGTATATGTACTCTCTGCCAGACTAGGTACAATCAGGGAAAATCACTCATTAGTGAGGGGCAATTAACAAGATTAGCATGTGTTATAATGTGCAATACCGTATAATATGTAGATGTTAATTTGGGGAATAGCAGTACCTGCACTATAAACCATCACTGCATAATATTTAAGGAAATATACTTAGAACATTAAGGAAAAACTAGATTCTTATTTTACCAAACAAGTTTATTTACAATATTATGCAGGCTCTCAATTTAGGAATCTTACACAAGGGGAACATGTCATAAGATTGTTATATAGTTTTTTTCAAGTTTTTTGTTTTTTTTCAAGTTTTTTATTAGGATTTTATATACCGCCTATCAAGGTTATCTAAGCGGTTTTACAATCAGGTACTCAAGCATATAGACTCTGAATGAATGATTAATTATGCTGGATTACAGGAATTCGTTCTGATTAAGGCCCAGATGTGTTCTTTCTTCTTAATGTTGCTTTCAGTTGGGGTGATGGAGAAAGTCTTGTATCGACAAAAGGTGGCTTGAAGTGATGACCCTTGGTGGAAGAGACATTTTCTATTTCAGTGTGGTTGGGAGTGGAACCTGGAGACTTGGATGCAGATGAGATGTTCAGCAAGGTGAGCAGGTCCAGAGGGTCCAATGGCAACCCAAAATGAGGGAGCTGCTTAGGTGAATCTTCACTTTTTATGGGCTATAGGAGCTAGGGTCAGGTGGTATATAGCAGTCCAATCATAATTCAGGAATAATTCAAAATTGGTTACTTTCTGGGTCTAGAGATGGATGCATGGTTTGGGGCTGGCTTGATCTGGTTTGGCTGGTCACACGTTTCCTGACTGAGGGGATACTGAGGCCCCAATGTTTTAAACCTACTGTGCATTTAATGATCGACACTAAACTAGTTCTAACCAGTTTAGTGTTGAAGTATTTTACCTACTGAAGCACATAATGATTCACTGTGGTCTTTGCCATGCTTCCTAGAATCCGACTACTATCTAAATGTAGTAAAATGGGTCATTAATATTAAAACTAGCACTTCGAGAGATGCTCGGACATCACCTATTGATGCACAAAATGAAGCGCCGACTTTTAATGTTCCAAAATTACCAGCTGGTCCAGGGGTGCCGATAATGTTAAAAATGCAGCTCAGGCGCGTGTGTTGAAGGCACGTCTGAGCCGCATGTATGAGGGGAGCACTTGTCCTGCTGAAGCAGGTTGTCGATTGCATGAGGGGAGCACTTGTCCCAGTGAAACAGCGTAAAACAAATGTTTTAAGGCTGCTGATTGCATGTAAAGCAGTGTAAAAAAATGTGTTTTTTTTTACATTTTGCCCCTCCCCTATGATGTGTATATTTTTTCCCTCCCCTATGACGTGTACCTAAGATACGCTCCTATAAAGCACACCTAATTGACGCTCATGTGCATGCACACATTCATGCCTCTTTCCGCTGCCTATTCTGTGCATGTGTCAGTCGCTTTCTCCAATGACTAATCAGATGGGATTTCCTCTGTCCTCCACAAACCTCATTTGTATGCGAGGTTCTTCGAGCATCGATTGTTATTTTTAAATCGGACAATTTACTACCACTACAACAAATTTACGGATTTTACCAGCAATTTTAGAGCCTCTGAGTCTAAGGGCTAGATTCTCTACACTTACTGATCCTGTAACGACAATCGCAAAACCAGTTTTACTGGTTTTGCGATCGTTCCCCAACCCCAACCTGATTCACTAAACTGTTGCCCGATCAATCTCCTCTACGATCCGATCCACCCATGCAAATTAGTAAAACCCCATGCATAATATCCAAGCGACTGATTCACTAACAATTGCTTGGCTATTTTGAATCGGGTTGTACTATCCTAAAATCCGACTGCTACAGATCTGTCGGTGTTACCGACAGGTCTGCTGGTTTTTGATAGGTCTGACTGTCTTTTTTATTCATTTTTTTTTTCATGGCACAGCTATTTTGCATGTGTTACACACACAAAATATCTGCCCCATATGAGTAAAAAGTTAAGAAATAAATGGATATTGTAACTTGATCCTCTGTATAAATCAAGCTAGGATGAACATATTGTTTTGCAAACCTGGCTTGACTGTATTATATGTATGGTAACCTGTTCTGAGCTCATTAGGGAGAACAGGAAAAAAAATGAATTAAATAAATGCATAAATTGTAATGTAATTACATCACATCACCATTAGGGGGTTTTACACATGTTTAATAAAAACAAAACCTTAGTCTTCCTTGTAGATTGATTAACGAACCTTTCCAAAGCATCAGAAAGCCATTAGGTATGCTGCATAGCAGCACAGTCCTCTGCCAAACTTGAATTCTTCTGTAAAATACCCAGAATGATGTGCAGAGGTACATGTGCATTTGCCAACATGAACAGGTGGAGCAATCAGTTTGCAGATATTCATGTGCAAAAAATAATCATACATAAAAGCAGCATCAACCTTCCACAGCTCTCATTTAAAATTAGCAGCTCTGTTGGGATTGAGTACCGTAAAGATTGCTGCAAATGTGTGCGTGTTGAATAAAGAACCCTGCTCTCTGACAGAAAAACACACTGGCTCTCTTGTTTCCTGAAATTCTAAAGCTGTTTCAGATGCTTCTACCATTGAAGACTTTCTTTCTTTTTTTCCCCAAGGCAAACCACCTACTGTTCTACTCAAGACATGGATTGATGATGATGTTCAGTGAGATATGGTTCTGGCACGTTCATTCTCTCCTGAGCTTATTCCACTCCCACGTGGAAGAATGGTGATAGGAAAATAATTCCATCATGGAAGTGATGAAAACATCAGATGCAGTGCACAATGTCCTTTTTGATGCATGACCCAGTACTTCATGCTCCTGAATGTCGAGGAATGATGGCCCAAAAGTACCAGGAGGGGCTACGTGTACTGTAGATAATATTTGGAGACATGAATGGAACCTCACACCAGGATGCTGTTATTAATTGTAAGAAATGAAAAAGGAATATGCTGTGATGACGCTGAGCCAAATGACTTCCTGCTGAGTCATTCAGGCCATTATTAAAAGGACATTCACATTTCCCAGTAGTCAGTAGGGCCACCAGTTGATGGAAACGAGATGTGGAGGACTCAGAGACAAAATAACATATTTTTTATGTCTTCATTTGAGAGGTTTGAAAGGACTACAAGGGGAAGAGCAGTGCGAATAAAGAATTCCTGGAAAAGAATTTGGTAGAGAAAATGTTAGGGCGGGCAGACCTGGTGGCAAATTGATATTGGGTAATAAATGAAAATTGTGGTAGTGCTAATACACCAGCCAGTAAGTGAGGGCTTAACACACACTAAGCAAACAAAACTAACAGTGCACACACTGAGAAAAGCCTAATTCTGTGTCCAGTGTCCACTGAGTTTTGTGTCTAATAACAATTATATGTACCACCAGAACCATTAAGAGCTGATCAGTTGTTGGGGTTTGTTTATTTTGGTAGGGAAGGAGGGGGGGGTTGTCCTCTGTTAAGTTTCCCATGATACTATGGCCATAGAAAGGCAAATAGCGCAGATATTTAGGTGGCTTGTTATAGAATGAGAGGGCCGCTATATAAGCATGCACATACTTTTAGTTATGTCTTCTTAGCAGTATGCATGCATATAATTTTAGTGTGGTTTGTTTTGCTGGCGAATGTTTTGTGGAACGTTTCGTATTATTGGAGTGCTCGCCATTATTCCGAGCAACAAGCTGCGGTTTGATCTAGCACATTTCCAATTGAGAACTGACATGTATTTTTTTGTTGCTTGTGGCGGATAAGTATTGATTTCACAAGTATTCATAGAACCTGACACATGCGGACAGGCCATACACGGCCCATGTTGGGCCCTATAATAAACACATGTTGATTGCCCGGAACGTGAAGGCCCTTGGTGGTTTTTCTTTTTTTTTTTCTTAAGAACATAAGATTAACCTTTACAGGGTCAAACCAATAGTCCATCTAGCCCACGGTGGCCAACCCAGGTTACTAGTACCTGGCAAAACCCCAAAAAGTAATAACATTCCATACAGAGTTATTTACTTTCAGCAGTTCAATTCAAAGCCATTTTATTATGTTCTTACTAATTCACAGCTAATAAAACTGTTTATACAGTTTGATCTATCTGGTCTGCTCATGCATATTCATTGGGGATGTCTTGAGGGCCTGACTGGCTGGGACAGGTTTGAGAACCAACGCTCTGTAATATTACCAAAATTTGACCTCTCCTTCTGAGCACGCTACCAAAATCCTTATCCACACTCTCATCGCCTCTCACCCAGATTACTTCCACTTGTTTCTCTCAGGTCTTCCATTCAGCCATCTCGCTCCCCTTCAATCTGTTCAAAATTCTGCTGCACGACTTATAATTCAGCAGAGCTTCCATACGCACGTTACCTCTCTCCTCAAGTCACTTCATTGGCTCCCCATCCATTTCTGAATACAGTTCAAACTGATATAACTACGGAAAATAAGGAACTACTTGTGAGTTTTGTACTTTGTTTCCCTCTCTTATTGTATAATAGCCCATTTACTGTGCATCCATAAATGGGCTATTATACAAAACAAAAATGTTTTATAAAATTACCCTCTTAGGGATAAATTCGGTAAATGGCATCTTAAAAGATACTATAGATGCCTATAACAGAATTGCGCCTAACTTAAAACTTAGGCACCTGTAATTTAGGCCAGGGTTTTAAAGGTCTACATTGTAGGCACCTAAGTCCTTTAGAGAATTGTACGTCATGGTGCCTAAGTCCTTTTGAATCCCTAAACATGCCTACTTTGGAGTTAGGTGCCACTAAGCACCATGCGATAGGCATCTATCTTATGTAGATAGATGCCTAAGAAGACAGGCGCCTATCACCCATTAAATTTTCATTTTATTCAATTATAATGCTGATTATTGACGCCAATTTTCTAAATAAGGGCTCCTTTTACAAAGCTGCGAAAGCAGCTGCTGCTGTGGTAATTTAATGGGCGTCGGAGCATTTGCCATGTGGCAGTCAGTACCACGTCTATGTAAAAGGGGAGGGGGTAAGTTAGCCACCCATCTTTAGGCACACGGTCAAAGTTTTGAGATTGAGTCAAATTTGAAGATTCTGGAAATACTTTGGATGGTAGTTTAACTTTTAGGAAATACACGGATTTGTTAATTAAAAAGCAATATTGTGGAAATTGAGGACCATCAATAAATTTTTTGATAGAGAGTCCTTTCGGTTGTTGGTCCAGTCTACTGTACTGTCTACCCTTGATTACTGTAATATTGTTTATTTGGGGTTACCCCCCCAAAAAAAAGACTTTATTAAGACTTCGATTGGTTCAGAATACTGCGGTCCGTTTGATCTTTGGTCTTAAGAAATATGATCATGTCAGTCCTTTTTATGCCAGATTGATTTGGCTGCCTTTTGAGGCCAGGGTGCTCTTTAAGTTCGGATGTATTTGCTATAAGGCTCTTTTTGGTTTACTGCCCTCTTTTTTAGTATTCTACCTGAAATTGTTTAAGTCAAAAAAATGCAGCAGAAACTCAGGTATGTTCATCTTCCCTACCCCAAGGGCCTGTCGTTAAAAAACCTTTTTGGACAGGACATTAGAATATCAGGCTGGGAAGATGAATTCCTGGATGAGTATTTTGATTGCCCAAGCTTATTCTTATCTTACATTAAGGAAATCACTGAAAACTTACCTATTTGATAAACAGGAATGTTGATTCTTTACTGTACATTAACGATGGGGTTTTTTATTAAGATGCTTTTTATTTGTAATTTTAAACTAATGCTGTAACTAGAGTAGCTGTGGGGCTCATAATTTTAAAAAAAAGTCTAAAAAGTGGCCTAAATGGCTACTTGGACGATCAAAAAACCTGATCGTCCAAGTACCCATAATCAAAGCTGGTTTTAGATGTATCTAAAACCAGCTTAGGCCTTTCCCCTGCCTCTAAACGCATAGAGCAAAATGAGGCGTTTTTAGAAGCGGGGAAAGGGTGAGGGGTGGGCGGGAGGTGGGCCGACCTACACCTAGGCGTACAACAGGTATAACCAAAAGTTTTGACAGGTTGCCTAGTCGGCACATACGTTTTGACTTAGACCAAGTCAAAACAGGTATAAGTGCCGAAAAAGGGGCCGCTGAGCTGATGGCGGCTGGTGCAATCAGCTCAGTGGCACTGCAACCATTGGGGCAGGAGAAATGACTCATCTCCCCTATCGTGATAGCGATACCACCAAGTGCCGCCAAATGCCCAAGCCCTCTTGTCCTGTGATCCCCATCCCCCACCCCCAACGATATCGGGGCAAGAGGGAGCCCAAGCCCTCTTGCCCCACGATCCCCAACCCCCTTGATGACATCGGGGCAAGAGGGAGCCCAAACCCTCCTGGACTGGGGACATCCTCTAAGCCCCACCCCCCACTAAAATACAGGCAGGAGGGATCCCAGGCCCTCCTGCCCTCGACGCAACCCCCCTACCTCATGACCGCCCCCCCGAACCGCTGATCGGCTCCCCCGCTGACCCGCAACCCCCCCCCCCCACCAACCCCCATGACCCCCCCAACCTCCAATCACATCCCCCGTATCTTGAAATCATTGGCCGGACGGACGGGTGCCAAGCCCGCCCTTCTGGCAGGCCAGCCATCCCAGGATTGGGGCCGGATTGGCCCAGGCGGCTGAAACCCCTGTTGTCGGGGCCTCTGGCACATGGGCTGGGCTGAATAGCCCGCGCTGCTCCCGAAGCTCTCTGCGCTAAAAACTGCTAGTGCATTTTAATAGAAGAGGGGGACAGTTTTGCTCCATGCTACTTTTTACAAGAGACAACTTAAGTGTGCAAAGCAAATGATAAAAACTTTATAAAGTTACCTCCATGCACTTGCGGACCTAATTTTTAAATGTGTATACCCCTTAAGTGTCACAAACAAGCCAGGTATTCAGCATATCTCTAAGGCCTGAACCCACAGCAATTTAATAAGAGCCTACATCAGGGGAGGGCAACCTCTGACTTCGAGGACAAGTGATAAAGATATTGTATTAAAAATTAAATAGAAGTGCACAAGATAAATGGTTTGATTTCATTTTATTTCAGATTTTTCACAACATTTGAATGCATTTTTAAAGAAAGGTACATCTTTATTAGTATTTTAAAAAATGTTTTGTTTAAATGTATTTATGATGCTCTGTTATATGATATTCTCTTATGTTCATTTTAGACCCCTGAGGCAGGCAAGAGCCAAAACACTATCAGTGGCGGGTCATACATCTTGTTTACATCTTGTTTAATAAAGTACATTTTTATTCCAGTTCTGGAGGCAGTTTCACCTTTGTGGGTGTTGTTGTTTTTCGCTGTACTTTTGGATTCCCTTTTAGAGAATGACAGGGGGACTGTGTACTGCGGTAAACCACGGGTCACCGCAGTAAATCCGCAGGAATGGAGACATTTGCAACTGGTTTACCGCAGGAATGGGGACAAGACCTTTCACCGCCCTGTGGGAGCAGTGAAAAGTCTTACTCCTGTGGTAAAAAAAATTGCGCCCATGTCAGACTCAGCATCTTCTCCCCAGCTCCTCTTGCACCAATTTTACCTTCAGGAGCCAGCCATGCCACGATGAAGACAGAAGGAACCTAAAACCAAAGACTGGGACCAATGTGATTTGAAGAATAAAATTACCAGACAACAAAAAGAAAAAAAAAAAATTATTTTATATTTTGTGATTAGAATATTTCAGATTTGAAATATGTATCCTGCTAGAGCTGATATTAGACATAACTGGGGACCGCAAAGTCCAGGCTCTGCTTCTTTAACTTCCAGCTGGCTTAGGGTTCTCTCTCTCTGACCAGGGGGCAGTTGCCCTAGTTGCACTCTCCTAACATTATTCTTGCCATGTGTGACTAAAGTATTCTGTTAGCTTGATTTTTCTATGTAGCATTCTGTAGTAATTTGGTTTCTTCAGTTTTCACAATAGTGTAAGGGATATTTGTAAAAGGGAGAGGAGATGGGTTTTGTTGAACCTTGCTCTGTTTTATTTGTGTTTATAAAATGGCAATTATCAGAACAGAAGCTTCCACCCACACATATGCGACTGCAGGGCATCACAGGCAGGCTTCGCCGGCATCAGTTTCTTTTCTAAAGCGCCGTGAAGGTAAGGGGAGAGAGGGAGGGAGATAGATTTGGCCAGAGGTATGGAGGGAGGGAAGGGACCGCGCGCCTTCCCTCTCTTAAGTTTCTTTACGCCATGAAGGTAAGGTGAGGGAGGGAGATTCTCGGGCCGCTGAAGGGCGGTGAGGTGGCGAGAGGGAAGGGTGGATGCTGCGGGGACGGGGCGGTGAAGGGGACGGCAGAGATGGGGTCGGGGCGGTGAAGGGGACGGCGGGTTCAGGGACGGGGCGGTGAAGGAGACGGCGGGTTCAGGGACGGGGCGGTGAACGGGACGGTGGGGACAGGGCGGTGAAGGGGATGGTGGTCTGGTGACGGAGACAGATTTTTGCCCCATGTCATTCTCTACTCCCTTTCTCTGTCTTCTGTATAAAATAAATGCAGACATTTCTAATCTGTTTTGGATTTCATTATACTTGCATTCATAATGCCATTTCTGATGTTTTAGCACTGCAAACTGGATCCATTATTTCAAGAGTGATGGACGTAATTCTGGAAATACATGCTAATCCCAACTTCTCCTTTACTCCCTAGCTGCAAGAGTGAGTGCAGCAGATTGCAGTTCCCACTGTACCAAATCACACCACAGAGCTCAAGAGGCTACTGTCCCTATAGGTGCTCATAAGCTTCACCTTATAGATCGACCTGAGTAGGATAACCAGGTGACTCTTTAACTGTTTGGACTAAAATGGCTTCCCTCCTTCCTCTTCTGATGCTATCCTACTGGGATCAGGCAGTAGTGTCAGAGGAGGGAGGAGAGAATTGACTGGTGACAGGGCATGGACCAGGGCAGGGCAGGCCAAGGACTTAGGGGTGTGGCATGGGGCGGGGCACATAATCTCTTGAGGCAGCCCTGAGATTCCAATCCCATTATCCCCATTCTATCTCACATTTACACTGAACATGATCTGCTTGAGGCCTAGGAAGGTTAAGATCAAATATAAATTTTGATTTAGGGCTTTCAGAGTTATGTATCTGTCTTATGATTTAAAGTTATTTTTTTCACATATATACTGGTATATGTCAACATTTGCTTATTTCTGATCTGAAGATGGGTTACTTTCGAAAGCTAATCAAACAATGCACTAGGAACTCTGTGAGCATCAGTAGCATGGAGCATTCAGCGCAGCTCCCTGCACTAATAACTGCTATCATGGTTTAGTAAAAGGGTGAGTAAGTATCACCTTTATTTGTTTTTATTTCTATGTATTAGAACATAAAAATTGCCGCTGCTGGGTCAGACCAGTGGTCCATCCTGCCCAGCAGTCCCCTCATGCGGCGGCCCCCAGGTCAAAGACCAGTGCTCTAAATGAGTCCAGCCTCAGCTGCGTACGTTCAAGTTTAGCAGGAACTTGCCAACTTTGTCTTGAATCCCTGGAGGGTGTTTTCCCCTATAACAGACTCCAGAAGAGCGTTCCAGTTTTCTACCACTCTCTGGGTGAAGAAGAACTTCCTTATGTTTGTTTGGAATCTATCCTTAACAAGGCTACCACACCTTTTCAGTCAGTGTTTATACTGCAGCTCTAACCCATGACATATTTTTGGGTGAAGTATGGCCACATTGGGTGCTGGATTTAAATAAACCACACATATCCTATTTCTGTAGGTCTTGGCTGTTTTGCTGTTGGTGAGTGTTTGCAGATCATGGCCTCTCATTGTGTTCTCTATGTCCTGGTAGCTGTCCAAATTGTGAAGTTTTAAAATAATATACCATATTCAATTGTTTGAAAAAAAACATCTATTAAGGTCACCTTTGTTATAAATTGAACTATTAGCAAACATTAATTTGAGTGTTGTCTGTCCAAATTAGATTGTAAGCTCAAGTGAGCAGGGACCATCTATTAAATGTTAAATGTACAGCCCTGAGTACGCCTTTCAGCATTATAGAAATGATAAATAGTAGCAGTGGTGTTTTAAAAACATTTCATCATTGACAATATTCAAAAGGTTTTTACTGTCAATGAACGCCCGATCAACTGACACTAAAATACTATTGTCTTCTACGTCATAACTTCTCACATCCACAACCAGCTGGGATTTTAAAATATGCACAATAAATATGTGCAAGGCATACTTCCATACATTGGAGATGCAGTATGAGCAAATTTGTCTGATGCAAATTTATTGTGAATATTCAGAAAACCTGATTGATTGTCGGGGAAGCAGAATAGGATTGGCAAGCCCTGTTCCATGCTCAAACAGCTTCTTCAAAATTCAATCTCTATTAGTGTGAAAAATCAGTCAAAGAAAAATATGACTAAGCATATGGAAAATGTCACACAAAAAAACTACCTGGATAAAAACATGTTTTGTGATGAAAATGCTTTATGCGAATCACACTTTAAAGGTTACACTCCAATGTTTAGATTTCTAAACTGTACAACTCACAGTGTATATGTTATATATAGTAATCAGTGGGATATGACTTTTGAAAAATGAGTAATAACAGTAACCGTAATGTACAAGAAGAAAGATGCATTTGCCTAGGATCACAGCCATATGTTGATGTCTCACATTAAGCTGGATTCCTATTTTGTTCAAATGCTGCAGACTGAAGAGCTGTCTTGTCACAAAGGTTTCTTTTCCACCATTAAGCTTGCTGTAGACTATCAAAATCTTTAATAGACTCAAAAATATATGGGCCCAAAATGATTTAAATAAGACATCTGAGTTTTCATAATCATTTTAAGGCAGGGGAGGATTAGATATGAACTGGTGAATTTTATATTTAGGGAGCTATGTTCTAAAGCAGTGTTCTTCAACCACCGGTTCATGGACCAGTGCTGGTCCACAGAAATTTCCTGCCTGTCCACAGGGCCAGCACGAGCATCAGGCCCAAAACAGTGTTCTTCAAACGCCAGTCCACAGTGCGATCGATGCGGCGTTATCTTCGAGCCAGCTCCCTCTTCCTAACTGATTCAGTGCACAAAGCCACAGGCAGTGGCTCCTATGGGCATCCTGCGCCTGAACTGGAAACCTTCTCTCTGACATTGCTACTTCAGAGGGAAGGCTTCCAGATGAGGCAAGGGAAATGCAAGGTGCAATTAGTACTATTATGGGGGTGGGGTCTGGGGTGGGCATTGGGTAGAGATGGGCAGGGTCTGGCCCACGACTTAGCCCCATGTTCTTCAACCGCTGGTCCACGGACTGATTCCGGTCCACAGAATAATTTTTATATTTCTGCAGGTCCATAGGTGGAAAAAGGTTGAAAAACACTGTTCTAAAGTTTCTCCCATTTGGGGACCAATTTACTAAGGGGGCCTTTTACAACACTGTTAAGTACCTTGTGCAGGTTTTACCATGTGAGAGACATTAACAAACATCTGTGCTAATGGCCACTGTATATTAAAACCAGCCTATGTGGTAAAAACAACCCCCCCCCAAAAAAAAAAAAAGAATATACCTATCTGCAGAACAGCAGCATCAGGTATGGGAAAAGTTAGTAAAGCAACACATAGATATCTTAAGTAGACCTGGTGAATGGGCTAATGAACCATAGAGAGGAGGACCCAGGCCCATAAGATACTCTAACCAATACATTTATGGTAGAAAGTGTGAGTCCACCAAATCTGAATCCTTCTACAGGTACTGAGAACATCTACAGTTGAGCTTTTCTCCCTTTTACTAATCCGCGGTAGAGGTTTTTACTGCAGCCCGGAACGCTAATGCTCTGCTGCTACTCTACTGCGGCTTAGTAAAAGAGGGCCTTACTATTTGATTAAAACGGGATGATGCAAAGATCATTATTAAAGCAGTAAAAGGTAAAGATAATTCTTGAAGCATGACATTTTCTCCAATATGTCTATTAGATTGGGAACTCCTTTCAGATGCAATAAATATATTGACATGACAGATAGGAAATATCTTCGTGATGTAATACATCACTTCGTGATAATACATATCTTCTTGATGGCAGCATAGAAGATGTCCAGGGTGGAATTGAAAGTAGCATTTCCTTCCACCCATTCATTTAAAGATCTAGCCTACACATCTTGAATGAAATGCACATTCTACAGTAATTCTTACTAGTTTTCATGTAAGGTTAGTAGAGGTGTGTGGCTATTGAGAATGGAATGTAGATGGTTTTTGTTTTTTGTTTTTTCTTTATTTAGGAAAGATGATTCAGGTGTCCCCAGGCTTTCGATGGAAAGGTGTTCCCTTTAGGTTCTCCCTCGACAGGATGGGTGTTTCTTCTCTTACTTCTCACGTGCCTTGATCTCTTTTGAGTCACTTGTTTAATCTTTAGCTTAGTTTCATTTTCAGTCTTTAATTTCTTGTACTTTTGCTGCCTTTTTTGTGTGGGGGTGATTCAAATTACAAACAGCATTCATGTTTTTGTGTCTGTATGTTCGTAAGTAGGTTAGTTTCTCTTACATAATGAAATGTACAGTGCTGCGTGAGTCTGGCAGTGCCATAGAAATGATAGGTAGTAGTAGTACAGGGGTCTCAAAGTCCCTCCTGGAGGGCCGCAATCCAGTCGGGTTTTCAGGATTTCCCCAATGAATATGCATGAGATCTATGTGCATGCACTGCTTCAATGCATATTCATTGGGGGAAATCCTGAAAACCTGACTGGATTGCGGCCTTCAAGGAGGGATTTTGAGATCCCTGTAGTAGTAGTACTATTTATTTATATTATTAATGCTTGATTTTATATATCTGATGTATGTCCTAGATTCCCCTGTTTCTGGCAATGATTATGTCATCTCCTTATAACAGGGGTAGGGAACTCCGGTCCTCGAGAGCCGTATTCCAGTCGGGTTTTCAGGATTTTCCCAATGAATATGCATGAGATCTATTTGCATGCACTGCTTTCAATGCATATTCATTGGGGAAATCCTGAAAACCTGACTGGAATACGGCTCTCGAGGACCGGAGTTCCCTACCCCTGCTTTATATAAAAATTACTCAGGAAGGAGAGGACACAGAAGACTTGTTAGGCTAGTACAGTAGTAGGCAATTCCAGTCCTTGAGAGCCGGAGCCAGGCCAGATTTTCAAGATACCCACAATAAATATGCATGAGATAGATTTGCATCTCAAGAAGGCAGTGCATGCAAATCCATCACATACATATTCATTGTGGATATCCTGAAAAACTGACCTGGCTCCGGCTCTCGAGGACTAGAATTGCCTACCCCTGGGCTAGTATATCAAAGCATAGCCCTGTGCATTACATCAGGGATCTCAAAGTCCCTCCTTGAGGACCACAATCCAGTCGGGATTTCAGGATTTTCCCAATGAATATGCATGAGATCTATGTACATGCACTGCTTTCAATGCATATTCATTGGGGAAATCCTGAAAACCCAACTGGATTGCGGCCCTCAAGGAGGGACTTTGAGATCCATGCATTACATGATAGTTCTCAGGACCTTTCAAAAGGCAGAGAAAGGGAATGTGGAAGAAGCATAAGGATTCTAGATTAGGCTATTTTTTTTGTTGTTGTTAATTGTACTTAACAACAACAAATTATTTTATTTTTCAAGTGGGGGCCACTTTGGTAAAATATTTTTAAAAATAAGCTTTAATGTGAGAGTCTGAACCATTGCTAGACAAATTGGCAGGTGCTTTAGGCAATGTTGCAAGTGGGGCACCCCTGCAATGACGCAGACAGCCCAGATGCTCAGGTATTCTCAGACTGTGCAGCTAACATGAAATCTGTTACCCCACTCCATCTCCTAACCCCACCCCTGCCATTCTCCACTTCACAAAAGACTCTTTCTCCCCAATTCCTCTTCTCCATAATCCCAACGCACTCTGACTCAACACCCATCTGCCTTTCTCGTCAGTCAGCCTGCATTATCTTGTCTCCATCTCTAGCCCTCCAATCCATTTCCCCACCACCACCACCTTGCTTCCAGCACTGATTCTGGAACAACTATATTTTTCTTGACCCCACCCCGTTCTGCCTCCAGATCCACCACCTTATGCCCCAGCCCTGCCCAGTTCTGCCTCCAGCCCCATCCCGTTCCTCCCCAATCCCTGCCCCCACAAAGCCTCCTCTCTTCCAATCGAGCTCCAGCTATGTCTGGAGGGCCTGGAGTATGTGTAGATGTGTGTGATGTCATCCACGCATGCTCAGATGCGGCCAGAGCTTGGCAAATGCCGGGTTTTGGAAAGCCCGTCCGGGAGCCTGGACAGTCCTCTAAAAAGAGAACATGTTCAGATTTTCCCGGTCGTCTGGTAAGTCTACTTCTAAGCTAAACAGGAGTCCTCCACCTATAGTTCTGTCGGTGGAGGGGGGTGCTCTTTCATTATCTCATTTTCAATATTGCAGAACTCCAGTGAGCCTCCCTGCCTCTAGTGATTGAAAACACAATTTTGAAGCACCACCCTCCTCTGACAGCAATGCAGTTGGAGGACTCCTGCTCCGCACAGCAGTCATGCAGTTCTGAAGGAAAACAGAACAATGCTTGGCAAACTTCTGAACTGGTATATTCTTTATTGAGGTAACTTTGTACAAAATATTTGTGTGGAGGAAATTATCAGGAGCTATTTAATGGCAAAAATGTATGAAAATAAGGGAAGAGATATCAATGTGGGCTATCATTAAGATATTTTATTATAGTATAAACCCCAATTATTAGTAAGAAGGTCTCATAATTGCATAAATTGGGACCTGTGCTAAAATAATGCAAGTTAGTGGTAAAATTAACATATCTTAACAAGAGCCCACGCTGATAATTACACCATTAAATGATGATTTTACTAATATAAATCTTCAAAATTTCAACCCCAGTGTAAACAATTTTTGTATGCAGTTCTGCTAGTATACTTTTTAGGATATATATATATATTTGCTATTTTTTTGTTGTTTATCTCATACAAGAATCTACAACTATTTTCTCTGAAATTAACCCCCTCCCTTCCCTTTTTTTTTTTTTCTAAACCACAATAGAGGCTTCTACTATGGCCCAGTGTACTAGGTATAAGAACATAAGAACATAAGCATTGCCTCTGCCGGGTCAGACCAGGGGGCCATCGTGCCCGGCAGTCCGCTCCCGCGGCGGCCCCTCAGGTCCATGACCTGAAAGTGTTCCCTACCTAACCTAAAATATCCATACCCTATTCGCTCAATGTCCTGTAAAGTAAACCTCTATCTGTACCCTGTTATCCCCTTCGCTTCCAGGAAGTCATCCAGTCCCTTTTTGAACCCCAGAATTGTACTCTGTCTTCCTCTCCGGGAAGCGCGTTCCAGGTGTTCACCACCCTCTGAGTGAAGAAGAACTTCCTTGCATTCGTTATGAATCTGTCTCCTCTCAGTTTTTCTGAATGACCTCTTGTTTTAGTTGTCCCTGCTAGTCTAAAGAATCTGTCCCTCTCCACCTTCTCTTTTATAAGTCTCTATCATGTCCCCTCTTAGTCTCCGCTTCTCCAGGGTAAAGAGCCCCAGCCTGTCTAACCGTTCAGCATATGAAAGGTTCTCCATACCCTTTATCATCCTCGTTGCCCTCCTCTGGACCCTCTCGAGTATTGCCATGTCCTTCTTGAGGTATGGCGACCAGTATTGGATGCAGTATTCCAGATGTGGGCGCACCATTGCTCGATACAGTGGGAGGATAACTTCCTTCGTTCTGGTAGTGATACCTTTTTTGATAATGCCCAACATTCTGTTCGCTTTTTTTGAGGCCGCTGCACATTGCGCCGCCGGCTTCATTGTGTTATCCACCAATACCCCCAGATCTTTTTCTTGGCTGCCTTCCCCGAGTACCCTCCCTCCCATCGTATAGCTGTACATGGAGTTCCCCTTCCCTATGTGCAAGACCTTACATTTCTCCACATTGAAGCTCATCTGCCATTTCTTTTGCCCACTCACTCAGTTTGTTCAGGTCGCTCTGCAGTTCTTTGCATTCCTCAACAGTTCTGACCCTGCTGGAGAGTTTTGTGTCATCTGCGAACTTGATAACTTCGCACTTTGTCCCCGTTTCTAGATCATTAATAAATATATTGAACAGCAGTGGTCCCAGCACTGACCCTTGCGGAATACCACTTGTGACCCCTATCCAGTCAGAGTAGTGCCCCTTTACTCCTACCCTCTGTTTCCTGTCCGCCAGCCAATTTTTGATCCATCTGTGCACGTCCCCTTCCACCCCGTGACTCCACAGTTTCTTAAGTAAGCGTTCATGGGGCACCTTGTCAAAGGCTTTTTGGAAATCTAGATATATAATGTCTACTGGGTCACCTTGGTCCAATTGCTTACTTATCCCCTCAAAGAAATGCAGTAGATTTGTCTGGCATGAGAAACCAAATAGTTAAGTACTAGACCAGCCCAGTAGAAGGCTTCCATGGAGGATAATATGCTTCACCCTCCTGCCAATATCATGCTTGGGTGCTTCCACCACTCATAGGTCATCACTGATGTGGAGACAGAATCATCTAGTCCTTTTCTGTGTATTAGAAGTGCTGCTTTTCCTAGATGTAAATATTTTATTTATTTATTCAATTTTCTATAGCATTCTCCCAGGGGAGCTCAGAACGGTTTATGTGAATTTTTCCCTGTCTGTCCCGGAGGGCTCACAATCTAATGGGAGGATTAAGTGACTTGCCCAGGGTCACAAGGAGCAGCATGGGTTGGAACCCACCGCGTGAGTTTGAACCCACAGCCTCAGGCTTTAACCACTGCACCACACAGTTATTGCGCTCTGAACTTTAGCAGAGAATGCTGCGGGGTTTAGTAAACTTTGTCCTCCTGCTGATGCCATATTTTGGTGCCTCTGCCACCCATAAGAGCTATCACTGTTGTGTTAAGCTACCATCAGTACACTGGTCATCGTTGAATGAATCTTTTAGACTTTCATGTCCTAAGAGCTTTTGCTTTACGCTGGCTTTTACAAAGCTGCAGTAAGGGTTTCTACTGTGGGCTGGAGAAGTAAATGCTCCAATGCTCATAGAATTCCTATGAGCATTGGAGCATTTACCTCGCCAGCCCTCACTAGAAGCCCCTACTATGGCTTTGTAAAAGTAGTCCCTAGTTTATTGGAAATTTTGGCTCCTTTTCAAAGCCATGGTAGCAGCTCCTGCTGCGGTAATTGATTTGACACCAATAGGGATTTAATGGGATTTGCCATGCAGCAGCATAAAAAGGGAGGTATGGCTGGGAAAGAATTTAATTCAGGGGTCTATGGGGAATATATTCCAGTATTACTAGGGAATGGTGAATATGGCATTAAGAAGAAGGGAAGGGGTAAGTTACACCAATAGGAAAGAAATTCTTTGGTATTGATATTAACTATAATAGGATTAACTATATACGTGTTGATAGGGAAGGTCAATTGTGGGTATAGTCAGGTAAAAAACACTCATCTCATGTCAGGAGATAGATGCTTTATGATCTCCTGACATGAGATGAGTATTTTTGCTCCGACTATACGATTATTATTTTTTGCTTTTAAAATGACATTCATTATACCTATAGAATAATATTTCCTGCATTGTGCAAGGCCTTTATATACATTCCATTAATATAAAAAAGGAGGTTTTTTTTATGCCAATTGACGTTTCATTGACCTTGACCAATCTCTGGAGGGTAATAGTGGGGCTCTGGGGCTTTTTCCTCCTTAGTTTATTTGGACTGTATGGGCCATGCAATTGCTTGACTGATTAATTCATTTGTTTAATGTTGAAGATATTTTGATCTGAATACTTTTTATGTAAGATTCGGTGATGGTTATACAGTTCCACACTATTGCATAGGAGCAGTGCTTTTGTCTGGGTTTGATTGTTTGCTACTATTCTTGTGCTGGGTTTTCTAGATTTGAGCATATGTACAGAATAGCATACATAGGTATAAGCTAGTATTCTATAGTAAGAATATAAGCTAGTATTCTGAACATTGATGAATGTGATTGGCACATAAATCTTAATGTCTACTTTACATGGGGGAATAGATCATTAGGGGGATTAATTGTCAAGATGCAGTAAAACTCAGGCTTTTACTACATATTAATTTCCTACAGGAGTGGCTAACCTACAGTCAGTGGCATAGTAAAGGGGGCAGGGGGTGGACACCCAGGTGCCATCTTGGTGGGGGCACCAGCAACTCTTTGTCCCCCCCATGCCACATTCGCACCCTCCCATCCTTCCCACCTCTTTAAATCTTTGCCAGAATGAGCAACGTTTCCAGCCTACTGCTCACGCCGGCCTAGTTCCCCTTTGAAATCACTTCCGGGTCACAGGGCCACCGGCCACCACTTTCTGAGATTCACACTGGCTCAAAGTACAAGCACGCATACAATACAAAGTCTACTGCACCCTATTCAAAGCCCTAAATGGAAACGGACCAAGCTATCTGAGCAAACTGCCTAATCAGGAAAAACACATCCAGACCATGGAGAACTCATGCGCACTTTCCCCACCCCCCCAGTCAAAGGTAAACAAAGCAAAAAAATATACAACAGACTATTAGCCACCAAAGCAGCAAAACTAGACCGCCACCTCTCCAATCTGCTGACTATGACGCCCAAGTACAAAACATTCAGGAAAGAACTTAAAACTTTTCTACTCAAGAAATTTGTCAAATGATCTAACTAAACCTGATCAACCCTCCACAGATCCTGACACATACTATATCTATTAACCATGTATTCTCCCTGAAAATGCCCAGGCCAACTCTTGTAAACCGCCTAGAACTGAAAGGTATTGGCGGGATAGAAGACATCAATGTAATGTAAGTGACATCATAGGAAAAGAGAAGCTGCTCGCACTGGCAAATATTTAAAGAGGTATGGGGGAAGGGAGGGCCAGAGTGTGGCGCGGGGGACAGGGAAGGAGTGGGAGGTGGAGAGGAGGGAACGGAGGGGGGCGCCACCGCCCCGGGCACCTCATACGTCACTGCCTACAGTATCTCAGTATCATAGGTCTGTCACTTCCACAGTACTAGAATAAAGCTGCTTATGTTCAACCTTTCAAGTAACATTATTTTTGTGTCCTGGGAACATCAGGACCACAAAGCCATAGTCTAGTGCAGTGTTCTTCAACCTTTTTACACCCGTGGACCGGCAGAAATAAAATAATTATTTTGTGGACCGGCAAACTACTAAGACCGAAATAAAAAAAACACATTTTCGCCCCATCTCTGCAAGCTCGGTCCCCACAAACCATCTGATCCCATCTGCACAAGCCTCAGTTATGATTTTATATTGAATGTATTTTATTAAAGTATAAAAAGAAACAATATTCTGTACAATTGTCATTTTATAAATATTCAGAGCAAGGACCAACAAAACCCCTGTCTCCCCTCCCCTTCACATATATCCCCTCTACTATCAAGAAAACGGAACAAGCCAAATTATTACAGAATGCTACACAGAAATATCATGCTAACAGAATACTGCAGTCACACATGATAGGAATAGTGTTAGGCTTTGCAGTCCCCAGTTATGTCTCTAGCAGGATATATATTTCAAATCTGATATATTGTAATGACAGAATAGAAATAAAATGTTTTTTTCTACATTTTGTGGTCTCTGCTTTCATCTTCTTTCCACTCTTCCTTCCAGCGTCTGCCCGTTCCATCCACTGTCTGGCCTCTCCCCCTTCCATATGTATCTGACTTCTTTCTATGCCCCTCTCCCCTTTCCATCTAGCCTGTGCCTCCTCTCTCCTTTTTACATCTTTCATTCCAGCTTCACTGCTTTCTTCATTTTTATCTCTCCTACACTAGATCTAGCATCTTTATCCCTCTCTCATTTCTCTGCTGACCCCCTTTCCAGCATCAATCTCTCTCTACTTTCTCATTCCTCTGTCTCTCCCCTTTCCCTCATCTGATCTCCATTCCACCCTGATCCCCTTCCCCTACTGAAATCTCCCTGCCAGCTGTTTCTTTCCTTTTTCCCTTCTCCCTTCCCTCCTTCCCCCTATCCAACATTAACTCTCTTCCTATCCCTTTCCCTCCTCCCCTCCCAGTAGCATCTCTCCTTCTACCTCCCTCCAGGTCCAGTAGTAGCTCTCCCTTTATCCAGCAGCTTCCTAGCTTCCAACAGTGGCTTCCTCTCCTTCCAGCAGCTCTCAGTACTTGCCTGCAGCAGTGATTTACTTAGGCAGCCTTGGGTCCGTTGCCGCCTCTGAGGAAAGAGGAAGTTACCAAAGTGAATCACTGCCCTGGTAAGTACAGAGCTGCTAGGAGAGACAGCCACTGTTGAAGGCTCCCTGCACATTCGCGACTCCCCCCCCCCCCCAAGCCGGCAAAAACAGCTTTGCACTGCAGGCCCTGCCGCCCAAGACGAGCCGGAGGCCCCTACCTGCCGCATCCTGCACGTGGACAGACTCTCAGCACAAACGCTGCTGATGGCCCCAATCGAAACGCAGACCTCCCCGCGCACACTGACCATCTCCTTTCTGCCTGCACTTTCCCCGCGGCCCTCTTCGGCAACTCGGCAGGGGCAGCGATCAAGACAGGCTGCCGATATTGGGATCTTTCCTTTCTGAGTCCCGCCTATTTTGTTTCAACTTCCTGTTTCCGCATAGGCGAGACTCACAGAGGGAATGCCCGACGTCGGCAGCCTGTCTTGATCGCCCGAGGCTGGGAGGAACAGAAGATTTCCGCGAACACCACCGGGGCAGGAAATTTAACAGTGTCCATCTCGCCGGTCCTGTGCGGACCGGCAGGAATTTTCTGCGGACCGGCACCGGTCCGCGGACCGGCGGTTGAAGAACTGTGGTCTAGTGCTCCAAGGCCAGACAGAAATATGTCTTCCCACTTTGAAACCCATTTTTTGCTATATCCCTGCCTGATGATCCCTCCATTTGTAATCCCCCCAAGGCCATCCCTTCTTTCTCCAACTCCCTCCTTACTCCATGCAGTAATGTGAATGAGGGTAGGGCTGGAGCCCAAGAAAGACAAAGCCACACAGCAGTTGCAGACAAAGGTAAATAACATTTATTAAAGCTATAGATCAGGGGTAACACAAAACGAATCCGTATTGCAACCAAGTCCTCATGTGGCCTGTCCCAGCAGAGCCCTGTGTACCTTACAATCTTTCAGCACAGCAGTAAACTTTACTTGTCCCTGGCCTGATTCCACAAGCACTAGGGGGCATGTGACGAAGTTACTAAATAGCAAATTTAAAGCAAACTGGAAAAAATATTTCTGCAGACAACATGTAATTAAACTCTGGAATGTGTTGCTTCGCTCTTTACGGAAGAAGATATAAGAGATCCACCTGAACCGGAAATGGTTTTTAAGGGTGATGATGTGGACAAACTGAAAGAAATCTCCGTGAATCTGGAAGCCAAATGAACAAGTTAAAAAGTGATAAACACCTGGACCAGATGGTATACATCCCAGGGTACTAAAAGAACTCAAACATGAAATTACTGACCTGCTGTAACTGATCTGAAACCTCTTGCTAAAATCGACTTTAGTATCTGAAGATTGAAGGGTGGCCAATATTATGCTAATTTTTAAAAAGGGTTCCAGGGGAGATCTGGGAAATTACAAACCAGTAAGACTGACTTTGGTGCCGGGCTAAACAGTGGAAACAATTAGAAAAAATAAAATTGTGGAACACGTAGACAAACATGATTTAATGGGACAGAGTCATCATGGGTTTAGCCGAGAGAGATCTTGTCTCACAAATGTGCTGCACTTTGAAGGTGTGAATAAACATGTGGATAAAGGTAAGCCAGTTCATGTTGTGTACCTAGATTTTCAGAAAGTTTTTGATAAAGTTCCTAATGAGAGGCTCCTGAGAAAATTAAAGTCATGGGATAGGTGACAAAGTTCAGTTGTGGATTGGGAGATTGTTATCAGATAGCAGCCATTTTTCTCAATGAAGGAGGGTAAATAGTAGAGTGCCGCAAAGATCTGTACTGGGATTGGAGCTAATTAACTTATAAATGAACTGGAATTGTAACGACGAGTGAGATGATAAATTTGCAGATGACACTAAACTGTTCAAAGTTATTAACACACATGCAGATTGCAGGAAGACCTTAGGAAATTGGAAGACTGGGTGTCCAAGTGGCAGATTAAATTTAATATGGACAAATGCAAAGTGATGCACATTGGGAAGAATAACCTGAATCGTAATTACCAGATTCTGGGGTCCATCTTGGGGGTTGGCGCCCAAGAAAAAAATCTGGGTGTCATTGTAGACAATATGATGAAACCTTCCACCCAATGGGGGCCAAAAAAGCAAACAAGATTCTAGGAATTATTTAAAAAGGGATAGTTAGCAAGACTAAGAATGTTATAATGCCTCTGTATCGCTCCATATTGTGATCTCACCTGGAGTATTGTATTCATTTCTGGTTACCTTATCTCAAGAAAGATATAGTGGAACTAGAAAAGGTTCAAAGAAGAGCGACCAAGATGATTAAGAAGATGGAACTCTTCTCATATAAGGAAATACTAAAAAGATTAGGGCTCATCATCTTGGAAATGAGTCAGCTGAGGGGAGACATGATTGATGTCTACAAAATCCTGAGTGGTATAGAACAGATACAAGTGACTCAATTTTTTTACTCCATGAAAAATTACAAAGACTAGGGGACACTCAATGAAATTACAGGGAAATACTTTTAAAACCAATAGGAGGAAATATTTTTTCACTCAGAGAATAATTAAGCTCTGGAATGCATTGCCAGAGGTTGTGGTAAGAGCGGATAGCATTTTCCTGGAGGAAAAGTCCATAGTCTGACATAGTTTTGCCTACCTGATTGTAGCAGTGGTAATTCCCACATAGATGGTGAAGGCATAAGCCATGGAGCATTGCTGTTTCCTTCTGGGCTTCCTTAGCCAGACTGTGCCCCTAACTTTTATACTTCCTAGTTTCTGCTCTTCTGGCTCCTCTGGCAGGACCATGGACCTTAAGGTGAGGGAGTATCCTTAAGAGGAAGAACAGCATCCAATAGACTCCCTCACACCCTACCATAAGCTCCCTGGGCTCAGTTCCTGCCTCTTCCAGTGTTGTGTTTAAAATGCTACCAGAAACCCCTAGTGGCAGTATTGAACTATCATTAAGGATTAAGCTGTTGCATAAGAGCTTTATGGCAGCTTGACTCCTAGCATTAATACAGTACCGTGAGACTATTGCTGGGGGTTGCTGGTGCCATTTTTAACCCAGTGGCAGATAAGGGAAGGATCGATTGAGAATTGCTCCTGCCATAACCCAAATATACCCTCCAGCACTTGCATGGCAGGCTTTGGAGGGTCTATGGGGGTGTGGGCAGGGCAGGATTAATTCATCGAGGGCCCCTAGGCACACAAGTACACTGGGCCCCCTGCCCCGCCCCACCCCACTATGCGCCCAGGCAGAAACAGGAAGCTGCGGCAGAGGGAAGCTTTGGGCGAGCAGCACAATTACAGTTCCCGTTGCCTTTCTTAACCGCGTTGCTTGCTTGTCTTACTTTCCGTCGATGGGGGGGGGGGCACATTGCCGATTGGGGTGGGGCCTGCATTGCCAATCGATGCTGGAGGGGCCCATCGCCGTTTGGAAAAAACAATGTTGATGCCCTCCTTCATTGGGCCCCCCTGACTATTTTGGGCCCTAGGCACGTGCCTACTTGGCCTATTGGTTAATCCTGCCCTGGGTGTGGGGGGAGCTAAGGGAAAAGGAGGGCATTCAAGGAGATCAGAGTTGAGGGCATTTGGGAGGTATTCATGGGATTCAGAATTAGAAAGGGCTATTCTGAACACTGTTCCCTCTACGCTGAGCTAGAGTCCTCCATCTACAGTCCTGCCATTGGGGGGGGGGGGTGCTGTTCCACTGTCACATTCCCAATAATGAGGGACAGGCAAGCTCTGCAGGACTCCAGGGAACCTGCCTATCTGTAGTGATTGAAAACACAATATTGAAGCACCGCCCTCCACTGGCAGCAATGCAGTTGAAGGATTCCTGCTCAACTTAGACGGAACAGTGATTGTGGGGGTTCAGAACTGGGGGAACCATCAGGGAGTGGAAATTCCTGGGGGAGAAGAAGAGGCCCCAGAGCATCACGTCACGTCTTTGCAGCCTGATGCACATAGGATGGAGACATAACACTACTTTTGCTGGTAGCATTTTTGTGTATGTGTGCGTTTTATTTGATTTACATAGTAATGAGTGTGTTGCATGCATTTGCATATTTTCTATTTTATAACAATGTATCCTAAAGTACCTAATATTAACATGTAAGTTATTGCCCTTTAACGTACATTAAGGGGAAGATAATGCATGTTAGGGCCATAATGCACCTTAATAACTATGCCCCTAAATACTAAAATATACAATCAGAAATCAACAAATATGTCTGAAAAATACAGAGATAGTCAAATTGTATTGGGTGCCACTGGCTTGATAAGTTAGACCTTCCAGGCACACCATGTAATACTGCACTCTATGAGCCCCAGAAGAAAGCTGTCTTTAGCACAATGGAAGTATTAAGCACTAGCAGTAAATCTGAGAAACTGAGACCATTCTCCGCATACCTTGGCTTAATAGTGAGGTTCATTTCTGTCATGGCTTGTGGCTAAACAAGCCCATTTATTGAGACTGTCCCAGGAAACTGATTAGAAGCTGAAATACAATAAAGGGTTGGTCGTGTCATATATATTTTTCTTAGCTAAAGAATAAAATTGACACAGCACAATTTATTTTCTCAAGCGGTGCTGCTTTTCTTCCATTCTGGATTAATCTTGACATTTAACAGTATGTAAGTTCTTTGCAGGTGCTGTATCCTAGGATTAAAAAGCTCTTATGTCCATTGAGGATGAGTGTCGGCAGATCATCATCAAAAGTCGAGAGGAATTTCATACCATTTATGTAATTTCTTTCTACTCTCTCAGCTACTGTCTGCACTCTGCAGGTTTGAGATAGACTGATTTATTTTTCTTGGATGTTGTGCAGACTGCCTTCATCTCCTGAAAAATACAGAAATTCTATCCAAACGTCATAGACAGAATAATACAAAATAAATGGAGCCTCACCACAGGTAGTGATCAACATCAGAGAGTTAACATTGCATGAATAGGACTAGAGCCAGAATATTAGAAAATGAGTGAGGAAAGGGAGCCCCACAAAATTTTTTACAAGACATTTTACATACATGATTTTCCTGCAGATTTTGTTCCGCTCCTGAAGTTAAAGTCAAAAAGTAAAAGGTCCAACATATGAAGGCAAATATCTGGATAATGACTGCTTTTTTTTTTCAGATATTTGCCTTATTTGCTGCTAAGAACATACGAGTTGCAATACTGGAACAGACCAAAGGTTCATAAAGCCTGTTTCCAACCATAGCCAACCCAGGTCACAAGTACCTGGCTTGATCCCAAAAGAGTAAAACAGATTTTATGCTGCTTATCCTAGGAATACGCAGTGAATTTGTCCAAGTCCATCTTAATAATGGTGTAAGAAAATTATCCAACTCTTTTTTAAAACCTGCTAAGCTAACTGGTTTCGCCACATTCTATGGCAACAAATTCCAGAATTTAATTACACAGAGAGTGAATATTTTCTCCTTTTTGTTTTAACACTACTTTTTACTAGCTTCATTGTATGCCCTTAGTTCTAGCATTTTGGGAAAGAGTAAACTAGTAATTCACATCTACCCGTTCCACTCCACTCAGTATTTTATAGACCTCTATCATATCTTCATTGAGCCATTTCTTCTCCAGGCTGAAGAACCCAAACCGCTTTAGCCTTTTCTCATAGGGAAGTCAACCCATCTCCTTATCATTTTTGTCACCCTTCTCTATACCTTTTCTAATTCTGCTATATCTTTTTTGAGATGTGGCTGTGGGTGGATATTCAATGGTGATTTCTGGATGGTGCTAGAGGCAGTGGCTAGGAGGAATGAGAGCTGAAAGTTATCTGAAGAGCAGCGATATTGAGAGTGCTCTCCAGCTCTGATTAGCCGTCGCAGGTATTCAGCATCGGCCACAGTCTGAATAGTGGCATTGCGGTTCCCTTTTACTAAACTGCATAAGGTACTTACCCCTAATTCTATAAATGGTGTGTGAGTTAGTTGCACACTAGTTATAGAACAGTTTCAGTTATGCATGTGGAGGGGCATAATCAAAAGAAACATCTAAGTCCATTTTGGCCTAAGTCGCAAGTCGCCCAAAGTCGTCCAACTGTAAGTCCAGCCAACTGATCACCCAGACTGCTAAGTCGTCCATCTTTATACCCCATTTTCGTCCATAAATTTGTCCAAGTCACAAATGCCTAGAAAAAGACCTTTTAGGCACGGGAGGGGCCAGAAAAGTGATGGACTGGACACCCAGACATGGCACCAGAATAGTGGGGTACCTTACAGGGCACTGCTATAAATTTCACAAAAAGGGTACCACAGAAACATCTAACTACAGCTTCCTTATAAGTCATGGTGAGCTCCCCAACACACCCCCAGAACCTACTAGACCCACCTATCTACCACCCCAATAGCCTTTATGGCTACAGGAGCCACTTATATGGCAGTACAAAAGGGTTTGAGGGTTTTTAAGGGGGTGCATATTTTTCACCATGAATGCAGTGATTAGAGTGGCTTATGGGCCTGGGTCCTCCTCTCCATGGTTCACTAACCCACCCCCAAGACCACTTAAGCCACTTCTGTGCAGCTCTACTAGGCTTTCCTATGCCAGGCTGCCAGGTGCTGATGTTCAGGAGGCAGATATGTAAAGTTGTAATTGTGATTTTTAGGGGGGGTCAGTGATCACTGGGGGAGTGTGTGGGGGTCTATACTTTGTGTCTGCAGTGGTTATTTTGTCACTTTGGATAGATGGCCTAGGTAACAACGTCCAAGTTCCGTCTAGGCAGTGTTGTAAAACCTTTGGTTATACATGCAATACGACTAAATCTAGGACAGCCCACATCCCGCCCAAATCCCACCCTCACCACTCCTCTTAAAATGCCCCTTTTAGTTCTGGTCGTTCAGCAGCACTGTGAAGGCCTAAGTTATTTTTAAATACGTCTAAAACCCTGTTCAATTATCGCCACCTGGACAACTTTTGTTACTGATCGTCCAAGTGCCGATTTAGGCCGGTTTTAGACGTTTTTCTGTTTCGATTATGAGCCCCATAACATTTAATTGACGCTAAATGGTACTTATTTGGCATTAAGGATTCTATGAAGATTCTATAAAGATTCTATAAAGAACGCCTAACTTGGTAAGTGCCTAGCAAAGCAAAATTAGATGCTGTTTGTAGAATCACATCTAGCGGTGCCTAAATCAACTTAAGTGCCACTAGGCATCATAATCGTAGGCTCCAATGTTATTAAGCCAGAGTATCACCTCTATGCTGACGACTCCCAAATCTACCTCTCTTTGCCAAATATCTCTACTGAAACCCAGACCAGAATCTCAGCCTGCCTGTCTGGCATTGCCATCTGAATGTCTCACCGCCATCTAAAATTGAATATGGCTAAAACAGAGTTGCTCATCTTCCCATCTAAACCCACCTCTCCACTTCCCTTCGTTCTCCATCTCTGTGGCAAGCACGGGCTGCGGGGGCATTGCTAATTTCCTTCCACCCCAGGCGCCCTCTACCCTTACTATGCCACTGTATGGACTTCTCTTTTAGGAAATTATCCAAGCCTTTTTAAAACCCCACTAAGCTAACTGTTTTCACCACATTCATAAGAACAAAAGAATTGCCATACTGGGACAAACTAACTAAACAAATATCAAAGCTATCAGATTGCCAAAAATATCTTTGCTTCTAAAATTTTCAGTTTCACATAAGTACTTTTACAAAGAGCTGAGTTTTTAAAAGTTTCATAAAAGCAGCCTGCTCAGCACATAATCGTAATTGCCCAGGAAGTGTGTTCCAGAATTTTACTCCAGCAACAGAAAGCATTGAAGCCTTAATAGTAGCATAATGCAATCGTACATTCCATGTTCTGACCTTAAACTTCTTCCTAGTCGATACACTTCCAATAATTATGAAAATAATCAAATATGCAATAAACTGGAAAACTAATCAAGATGTTTGTGTTCTGACAATAAACAGTAATGAGAATATCCTAACACTCCATTATTGGAACATGTTAAATGTGAGATGAAGCTTAAAATCTTGCAAAAAAACAAAAACCAAAAACAACACAGTATACCCTGTATATGTCTAAATGCATTCACAAAAGAAATATAGAAACATAGAAGCATGATGGCAGATAAAGGCCCATCTAGTCTGCCTATCCACAGTAACCATTATCTCTTCCTCTTTTTAAGAGATCTCAAGTACCTATCCCAAGCTTTCTTTAATTCAGGCACAGTTTCTGTCTCCACCACCTCTTCTGGGAGACTGTTCCATGCATCTACCACCCTTTATGTAAAAAAAAGTATTTCCTTAGATTATTCCTGAGCCTCTCACTTCTTAACTTCATCCTATGCTCTCTCACTTCAGAGCTTCCCTTCAAATGAAAAAGACTCAACTCATGCGCATTTAAATGTCTCTATATATCTCCCCTTTCTTGCCTTTCCTCCAAAGTATACATATTGAGATCTTTAAGTCTGTCCCCTTATGACTAGACCATGCGCCATTTTAGTAGCCTTCCTCTGGACCGACTCCATCCTTTTTATATCCTTTTGAAGGTACGGTCTCCAGAATTGTACACAATATTCTAAATGAGGTCTCACCAGAGCCTTATATAGGAACAACAATACCTCCTTTTTCCTACTGGCCGTACCTCTCCCTATGCACCCCAGCATCCTTCTAGTTTTTGCCATCACCTTTTCAACCTGTTTGGCACCTTAAGATCCAATCACACCCAAGTCCTGCTTTTCTGTCGTGCACATAAGTTCTTCATCCCCTAAACTGTACCATTCCTTCAAGTTTTGCAACCCAAATGCATGACCTTGCATTTTTTTAGCATTAAGTTTTAACTGCCAAATTTCAGACCATTCTTCAAGCTTCGCTAGATCTTTCTTCATGTTATTCACATCATCTGGCATGTCTACTCTATTGCAGATTTTGGTATCATTCGTAAAGAGGCAAATCTTACCCAACAGCCTTTCAGCAATATCACTTATAAAAATGTAGAAAGAACCGGCCCAAGGACTGAAACTTGAGGCACCTCACTGGTGACATGCCTTTCCTCAGTACGATCTCAATTGACCACTACCCTCTGTCACCTTCCATGCAACCTGTTCCTGACCCAGACCATCACTTTGGGGCCCATCCTAATGGCACTCAGTTTATTTATTAGATGCCTGTGTGGAACACTGTCAAAGGCTTTGCTAAAATCTAAATCCACCACAACTAATGCACTCCCTCTATCTAATTCTCTAGTGAATCCATGTTGCCTCCAACCCTGTAATCCACAGGATTCTAGAAACTTAACCATTCTGTGTTTTAAAAGTGTTTCCATTAATTTGCTTATCATACAAGTCAGACCTGCTAGCCTGTAATTCCCTACTTCTTCCTTACTTCAACTTTTGTGGAGAAGAACAACATCCTTTCCTAGTCCTCTGGTACCACTCCTGACTCTAGAGAAGCACTGAAAAGGTCAATCTGCAGATCCACCAGAACTTCCCTAAGTTCCTTCAGTACTCTCAGATGTACACCATCCGGCCCCATCACTTTCCCTACCTTTAATTTAGCTAGCTCCTCACGAACACAACCCTCTGAAAATCGAACTCCTCCATCCCTATTCACATTTGTTTTTTGTGGTCCAGAACCCGGCGCTTCAGCCATGAACATAGAACAGAAATATTTGTTAAGCAATTCAGCCTTTTCTTTATCAGCTTCTACATATATCTCCCCTTCACCTTTGAGTCTCACAATGCCACTTTTGCATTTCTTCCTATCACTGATATATCTAAAAAATGTCTTGACTCCCCATTTTACTGTGTCAGCTATTTTTTCTTCCATTTGCATCTTTGCTTTCCTGATTATTCAACCAGCCTCTCTTAACTTTTCCAGATATTTTTGCCTGTCTTCCTCTTTTCTGCGATCTTTTGTAGTTTATGAAAGCTTATTCTTTACCTTCTCAGCTACTACTTTTGAGAGTCAATTTTACTTACTTGCCTCACAAAAAAAATCTATTCAATGATCCTCTGGATGAATAAATTCTTTATTTACCAGTTCATTTGTTCTACTATTTACCTGTGTCTAAACTATAGCTGGTGTAGGTACTTAAGAACATAAGAACAGCTTTACTGGGTCAGACCAATGGTCCATCTAGCTCAGTAGCCCATCATCTTCATGGCGGCCAATTCAAGTCAGAAGTACCTGGCAAAAACCCAAATAGTAGCAACATTCCATGCTATCAATCCAGTGCAAGCAGTGGCTTCCCCCATGTTTGTCTCAATAACAGACTATGGACTTTTCCTCCAGGAAATTGTCCAAACCTTTCTTAAAACCAGCTATGTTAACCACTCTTACCACAAACTCTGGCAATGCGTTCCAGAGCTTAACTATTCTCTGAGTATTTCCCAGTAATTTATTGAGTGTCCCATAGTCTTTGTAATTTTTGACGGAGTGAAAAATCGATCCACTTGTACCTGTTTTACTCCACTCAGAATTTTGTAGACTTCAGTCATATCTCCCCTTAGCCATCTCTTTTCCAAGCTGATTAACCCCAACCTTTTTAGTCTTTCCTTATACAAAAGGAGTTCCATCCCCTCCTGCCTTCCCTCATGCCTCATCAATTGTTCTTTGTACAATAGTTCTCCTGCCATAGTTTGAAAAGGAAAGGCATAATCAGGACATCAGTTGAAATAATATTTAACATGGAAAAGACAAAAATATTTTTTAGGCTTCATGTTTTTCCATAACAGAGAGCTATACCATGTTTACACCAGTATTGGGCTGACAGCTTGGGTTTCCTCTTATTTGGGTTTAGAAGTTAAGTAATGATTAGTTAATGCTAGGAAAAGACTCAGTTTACCCAAATCAAGTTCAGACTGTTTATTATGAATAGCAGAAAAGAAGCAGCTAGCATCTATCATAAAAGAAGAAAGTTGGTAAATATTCATTACAAAAGATCTATTAAACAAGAGGATGTACACAACATAAAAGTTCTATTTGTTTTTTATTTCCTCCAATTTTTTGATTTTTTTTTTTTTTTTGCAGTCTGTTTCATACATTAATTCTAATAATTTTTTCTTAATTTGCATTAACCCCCCATTTTATAAAACCACAGAAGCGGTTTTTAGCACAGGCCAGTGCGCTGATTGCCCTGCGCTGCTCCCAACACTCGCTCATTCACTAGAACCTGCCCAAAACCCAAAGTGTAGCAATATTTCATGCTACCGATCCAAGACAAGCAGTGGCTTCCCCCATGTCTTTCTCAATGACAGACTATGAACTTTTTGTCCAAGAAATTTTCCAAACCTTTCTTAAAACTAGCTACGGTGCTATGCGCTCTTACCACAACCTCTGGCAATATATTCCAGAGCTTAACTATTCTCTGAGTGAAAAAGTATTTCCCAGTAATTTATTGAGCGTCCCATAGTCTTTGAAATTTTTGACGGAGTGAAAAATCGATCTACTTGTACCCGTTCCACTTGACTCAGGATTTTGTGGACTTCAATCATATCTCTCCTCAGCCGTCTCTTTTCCAAGCTGAACAGCCCTAACCTTTTTAATCTTTCCTCATATAAGAGGAGTTCCATCTCCTTTATCATCTTAGCTGCTCTTCTTTTAACCTTTTCTAATGCCGCTATATCTTTCTTGAGTTAAGGAGAATGCAATACTCCAGATGAGGTCACTCCATTGAGCAATTCAGAAGCATTATAACATTCTTAGTCATGTTAACCATCCCTTTTAAAATAAATCTTAGCATCTTTTTGCTTTTTTTGGCCACCGCAGCACATTGGGCAGAAGGTTTCATCATATTGTCTACAATAATACCCAAATCATTTTCTTGGGCGCTATCCCCCATGGTGGACCCTAGGATCCGGTTGTTTGAGGTTGGTGTGAAGTTTGACATTGTGCTGGAATGAGTTGAGGAGTGAGAGAAATACTGTATAAATTTGCACTCTTTTGCAGGCTAAACTTCTTATTTCCTCTTATTTCTCGTCCTGTGGATAGCTCACCTTACTAGGCATATTTTTAATCCTCACTGTTGAGATTGAGCATTGGGTCTTTGACCAGCACTGCTGGCTGGTTTTCCTCTGGATATCCAATTTCCTCAATGAAGATTGTGATCATCCCCTAAAGGGTCCATCTATCTATTATGTCTACCTTCATTTCTACTCCTTGTGCAAAAACCAAAACAATGCTCTAATGATGATATGATATTATAGGTTACATTGACTCATGTTCAAGTCCTAGGGGCTTGATGATCATCATCATGTTTTTGTGGCAGAATACAGAAGTAGATTGCTGGGCCTTTCTTCTGTAATGTAATGTAATTTATTTCTTATATACCGCTAAACTCCGTTAGGATTCTAAGCGGTTTACAGAAAAATAGACAATAGGGTGCATTAAAATTATAAGTAAAATAGGTACTTAGAAATTCCCTTACTGTCCCGAAGGCTCACAATCTAACTAAAGTACCTGGAAAAATGACAATTAGTAGAGTAATGAAGAAATAAAATAGAGAATAGATGAGAAAAATAAGAAAATAAACATTCTAATAAGACTACAATGATCTAAAGGACTTTGAAAGGTTGAAAAAAGAGGGGAGATAAGAATAGATGCAGAGGGAGAACCGTTGAAGCAATAGAATTCTGGGGAAATTTAAATGAAATTAGAATGATAAAATAAAACAAAATAAGTGGTAAAACAATAAGTGAGATTAAAAAAATATATCATAAACTAAAAAGAATTGAAAATAAAATCAAAACAGTCAAAAATGCTCTGTAAGGTGCCCCACTGCTCTGTTGCCATTTCTGAATGACCAGTCCATTACAGGACTGGCCCTTCCCATGTCCAAATGGTCTTATTCTGGGCATTTGGGAATTGGATTAAATTTTGGTCGAAAATGTGGTATAGAGAGAGATGTCCTGGTGGTCTGGGTGTCCCAATGACCTGGACATCCAGATAGAGGATTTTTGTATTATTATTATTATTTCTAGATGTAAGGCATTTTCTTACTGCTGACTTTGGACGTCTAGCACCATAAGTCCAAATTGGACTTAGATGTATGTTTTGAAAATGCCCCTCAAAATGGCTTTTTATCAATGTATCATTGCTGAGTGTGAAAACATAAAAGTTACAAAAAAACCAAGAAATTGCTCCATTAAGCAAAAGGTACCTGGAAGACCAAGCTTCGCTCAGGGATGTAGTGTTTGATGATGGTATTGTTGTTTTAGTTTTATATTGCTGCTATTACACTGTGGCATTTAAGTTTTCATTGTTTTCTGGGTGAGAACTAAAACGTTTGGGTCATTGTTGAAATGATTCAGTTTTTTTAATTTCTTGAATTTGATAATGTGTTTGTTCCAATTCATATGAGTACTAAAAGTTTAAAAAAAAAATGTTTTATTTATATTTTACACCACCTTATGTATGCTAAAATTTAAACCGCATACATTAAACACATCATCATCATCAGTACACAGAAGGCTGCAAAGCAGACTGTGAGTGCTGCTGGTCCGATGCTCCTCTGCACAGTATAAATTCGATGTCACCATTGTCGCATCAAACATGATCCTCCACCTCCAACAATGCCCATCTGCTGCTGTTTGGGTTTCTTGAGCAATGCAAAGAGAACAATCATCATACAGGAGAAGAACAATAGAACCATAGTAACAAAGAGGCAACTGCAGAGCAGACCAACCTTTAACAATACTAACATGAATAATCTGCCCAACTACAAACTGGCAGTATTGCGAAGAAAACAGAGAAACCACAGAAGCCCCTCTCTCTCCCCCCCCCAACCCCCCCCCCCCCCCCCAATCGCTAGAAGGCCAAAGGATCCCCTGCGAGGATCTCCTACCTGGACATCCTCCCGCATGCTCCAGTTTTAATTTTTTATATAGCCAGAAAGGAAAAGAAAAGAAGAAAGAAGGGAAAGAACCCTCCCCCCCCCAAAAAAAACACACAGCCTTCTCTCCTTGCCTCCCCTTTCTTTCTTTCTTGCTCTCTTCCTGACTCCCCTTTTTTTCTTTCTTTCAAACCACAAATCTCTCCCTAGTGCATCTTTGAAGAACGTTAAGGCCAGAGCAGGGCTGCTGCTGGCATTCAAGGCCATCTTTCCTACTTGGGTACCTCCCGCAGCTGGTTGGTGTCGAACAGCAGCTCCTCCAGGCTGCGGCTGTAGCGGTAGATCTCGTCGAGCACCGCCTGCAGGGAGCAGTGCCGCTGGTCCACTGACTCCACATGCTGGTTGCAGCACCAGAAGGGGATGCACTTGAGGTGAGGGCTGCTGCTGCCGAAGCCCAGGCCGCTCACATCCAATGTGCGGACGGGGAGGGGGGCCGCTCACATCCAATGTGCAGAAGGGGAGGGGGCCCTCCTCACACCATGGCCTATGCCGATTCCTCCTCACACCGCAGCCTAAGTCCCCAGGACGAACACTAGGCCAGGGCCATAGGGAGGGAAGGAGGGAGGAAGGGGGCAGTCCTGTCAGGGGTAGGGACTGTGACTGAGGTCCCTGGGGCACTCAACGCTCCCCGCACATTCATTCTCAGCCCTCACAGCCAGCCACTCACGATAAATCCCAGGCTCCTTTTGGGCACCCCTGCACGTTGTCCCGAAGCACACCATCAGGATGCCGAAATGTCCTGTTTTCAGAAAGAAAGCAACTAAACTCTAGTTGTTCTCTTTTTAAAAACGGGACATTTCGGCGTCCCGACGCTGTGGTTGAGGACAACAGGACAGGGTACCTATAAACGGGATGTATGGTCACATTAGTTATATGTTGTTTAGTCTTTAACTCCGATTCTTGTAAATGTACAATGTTTGATGTTTTTATTATTGTACACCACTCAGAAGTCCGATTGAGTGGTATAAGAAATTTTTAATAATTTTGGAAACTTGGTTATACATCCACTAATGCCCACAGTGGAGAAAAGACCTCAGTGTCTCTAAGGATATACTCGATTTAATATCCATAGGACTTACCCTAACTTCAAAAAAATTAAGTTTGAAGCAGGAGGCACATGCTCGGTCAGAAAAACTCCACCAGTAGTTTCATGGCTTGCTTCATCACTTTTACCAATTTTATCCTAATCTACCAACAGGTTCTAAATAATAATTATAAGCCAATAAATTTTTCACTTATCTTTGGATGAAAAAATACCCTTGTCGCTCAGTATATCATAAAGATCATCTCTGGAGACGGGAGTGATTCCTGGGGATTGGAGGAGAGTGGGTGTGGTCCCTATTCATAAAAGTGGTCACAGGGATGAAGCAGGAAACTACAGGCCGGTGAGCCTCACTTCAGTTGTTGAAAAAATAATGGAAGTGTTGCTGAAAGAAAGGATAGTGTACTTCCTTGAATCTAATGGATTACAGGATCCGAGGCAACATGGCTTTACAAAAGGTAAATCGTGCCAAATGAACCTGATTGAATTTTTTGATTGGGTGACCAGAGAGCTGGATTGAAGACATATGCTAGATGTAATTTACTTAGATTTCAGCAAAGCCTTTGATACAGTTCCTCATAGGAGGCTGTTGAACAAACTTGAAGGGCTGAAGTTAGGACCCAAAGTGGTGAACTGGGTCAGAAACTGGCTGTAGGACAGACGCCAGAGGGTGGTGGTTAATGGAAGTGGCTCGAAGGAAGGAAAGGTGACTAGTGGAATCCCTCAGGGTTCTGTGCTGGGGCCAATCCTGTTCAATATGTTTGTGAGTGACATTGCTGAAGGGTTAGAAGGAAAAGTGTGCCTTTTTGCAGATGATACCAAGATTTGTAACAGAGTAGACACCGAAGAGGGAGTGGAAAATATGAAAAAGGATCTGCAAAAGTTAGAGGACTGGTCTAATGCCTGACAACTAAAATTCAATGCAAAGAAATGCAGAGTAATGCATTTGGGGATTAATAATCGGAAGGAACCGTATATGCTGGGAGGTAAGAAGCTGATATGCACGGATGGGGAGAGGGACCTTGGGGTGATAGTGTCTGAAGATCTAAAGGCGATAAAACAGTGTGACAAGGCAGTGGCTGCTGACAGAAGGATGCTGGGCTATATAAAGAGAGGCATAGCCAGTAGAAGGAAGAAGGTGTTGATGCCCCTGTACAGATCATTGGTAAGGCCTCACTTGGAGTATTGTGTTCAGTTTTGGAGACCGTATCTGGCGAAGGACGTAAGAAGACTTGAAGCAATCTAGAGGAGGGCGACGAAAATGATAGGAGGCTTGTGCCAGAAGATGAATGAGGAGAGACTGGAAGCCCTTAATATGTGTACCCTAGAGGAAAGGAGGGACAGGGGAGATATGATTCAGACGTTCAAATACTTGAAGGATATTAACGTAGAACAAAATCTTTTCCGGAGAAAGGAAAATGGTAAAATCAGAGGACATAATTTGAGGTTGAGGGGTGGTAGATTCAAGAGCAATGTTAGGACATTCTACTTTACGGAGAGAGTGGTGGATGCCTGGAATGCGCTTCCGAGAGAGGTGGTGGAGAGTAAAACGGTGACTGAGTTCAAAGAAGCGTGGGATGAACACAGAGGATCTAGAATCAGAAAATAATATTAAATATTGAACTAAGGCCAGTACTGGGCAGACTTGCACGGTCTCTGTCTGTATATGGCTGTATGGGGGAGGATGTGCTGGGGAGGGCTTCAGTGGCTGGAAGGGTATAGATGGGTTGGAGTAGGTTTTAACAGAGATTTCGGCAGTAGGAACCCAAGAACAGTACCGGGTAGAGCTTTGGATTCTTGCCAGAAATAGCTAAGAAGAAAAAATTTAAAAAATTTAAATTGAATCAGGTTGGACAGACTGGATTGATCATTCGGGTCTTTATCTGCCGTCATCTACTATGTTACTATGTTACTATGGTGCGCATCCAAAGCCAACAACACCAAAAAAATCCAACAAAGTCGCGCGCATCCAAAGCCTGCAGAAGTTGTAGGCTGGTATGTGTCCCAATATTTACACAAATATGATCTTCATATCCAAAAGTCCAAAAATATCCACTTGTAAAGGTTCCGGATTCCCAACAGGGCCTCTGTTTCGCAATTGCTTCATCAAGGGAACCTCTATAATCTGAGCTTCCCGCTTCAATATTGCTATCACTATCACTATTTTATTTATTTATTTATTTAACCATTTATATACCGCGTAAAACTATGCAGTTTACATATACATCTATACATATTATCCTGTTCGCCCTTTAGTCGCTAAACATATGTTACAAACAATGGACAAACATAAATTTCCCATCCCCCCCGGGAAAAATAATACAATATCAAAAACAAACATTATCAAATCATAATATCAATACAAGCATTTTCAAATCATAATTCTAACAATTAAAATGCAGAAAAGCATTGAATATTAAATTCAAGGCAAAAATATTCTTAACACTATGGGCTCCTTTTACTAAGGTGTGCTAGCGGTTTTAGCGCGCGCTACAATACCGCACGCACTAAACACTAACGCCTCCATTGAGCTTGCGTTAATATTTTTCGTTTAGCGCGTGGTTAGCACAGGCTAATCAGCGCACGCTAAAAACGCTAGCGCACCTTAGTAAAAGGAGCCTAAATCTGTTCCTGAAGTATTTAGGCAACTAACCTGTACAATCCTACTCCACAATAACTGATTTCTACTGCTGTTAATAACTAGCTTCTAACCTTGTTAATTCTACTTAATTGGTAACATCTTTTTACCATTGTAAACTGCATAGAACTTCACGGTCCTGCGGTACATAAACTGATATTATTATTATTATTTTTATCCTGAAACTGAAGAGACTACTGAAACGTTAGCATAGGAAGGCACTGACAAAAAAGCTGTGTTTTTAACATTTTCTTAAAATTGATCTTCCCCGCACAAAATCGCAGTCCTGTCAGGATACTCTCTCTGCTCACCCTTCCTATGCCCTCCTGACATATAGATGTAGTTAGCTTCATCTAAATATAAATAGCTTCTGTTGTGAATTGTCATTTACACTTGCAGGCTTCATGTAAATTAAGAGCCATAATATAGCAATAAATCAGTTATGGAGCACAGCTAGTGCAAAGGTGTTTTTTTGGTTTTTTTTTACCTGACCTGGAGAGCTACAAAGAGATTTAAGCTCCCAGTTCCCACAAACATGCAACAATAGTGACTTAAATCAGTCCATGTGACTCTGTAATTTACCACAACCCAGGAGAGGGACCCGCTGTACAAAAATTTAGCTCAGAGAAATAAAACTCTGATAACTCTGATAAGTATCTTTGATTATCACCCAAATGAATGCAAAGTGTCCAGTGCTAACCTGAATGCAAGAAGTTTATCTGTTTTGATAGTTTTGAAAGCATACAGCAGCATATTAAGAGACTTATACAGTTACAACAATTTACACCCCTGAGTTGGACTTGCTTTTAACATTTATGAAGCAATGATTGGAAGATAAACTCTTTCCCTAAGAGGGAGTTACCTCTCCCTCTTCAGAGTTTTATTTCTCTGAGCTACATTTTTGTACAGCGGGTCCCTCTCCTGGGTTGTGGTAAATTACAGAGTCAGTTTGTCTTTTTCACAGTCTAGTTTTTTCTGACTCCTAGTTACCTTGTCCCTGCTAAAGTAGAAACTTAAATCAGTCCATGCCATTTTGCCACCACAGGCAATAAAATCTTCTGTGAGTCTGAGCTACTACGATTTTAAACCTGTCTCTGTCTTAATGTTATCCAACAGCGGCGCAAGGATCATGTTTCCTTAACCTCAAATAACTTGATTGTGACACGCAGACACCACTTACAGCACTGTTAGTACATTGATGCAGAGAAACATTGTAAAGGGTACTTCTGAATTCTTATTTCTAGGTTTATCAGGAAAAATTTGGAATATTTGCTCAATACATTTATATATATATATTTTTTTTAATTTAAATAAATTCATGTTTAGACTGGTGGGCAAAGGCTTGGTCCCTATCTGTAGATTAAAGGGGAAAGGTGCTGGTGTGCAGGACCCAGGATTTTTTAATTTTTATATTGTAAATAAAGTCACAAAAATGTGAATGTTTATACATCATATGAAAGAAATAATTTATGCATTTAATATTGCAAGTGGGATGCACTCAGAACAAACTCTGATTTATCTGCAAAGCGCTCAAACATTCCTTGTAGGTCAACCTCCCTCTGTAAAACAAAAGCGGTTTCACTGGGCTTCCTGCCAAGTTGCCTGAGTGGGATGGACTTCCTGCACCAATGTATTAGCTGCTGGCATGGCTTAAAGTGTTTGTAATTTTTGAGCCAAGATGAGGGGCTTTCATGTTCTACTGTAAACATCCTTTTTCCTATTATTATTATTATCAGGTATCATTAAGCTCCATCTAAACAGAAGGCTTCAAATAAAATATTTGTATAACATATGCAATATAGCATAGTACACATAAAAATTCTTCCAGTAATCATATACAGTATAGGTCACAAGTCTTAAAATTCTGGTCCTATACTAGTTCTGATACAAACTGTAACAGTAGTGGAAACCAGAAGCAATTTTTTTTCTTCTGAGAAAGAAACTAGAGCTGGTCAAAACATTTAAAACTAGCATGAGGGTATGGTAATTTAATAAATGAGAGTAGATAAAATCCAAAATGGTCCATTTAGTCTGTCTCGTGATTTGTCTACTTTGGGTAGATACATATACAAATCTCCAAATGGAACTCCGTATTCAATCCTTCTGTGACTTGGAGAGTACAATGTTCCTAGCTGCTGCTTTACTGCGCAAGTCACTAACCTGTGATAGTGAAGTATCGCAGGTAAGTGACCCCTCAAACATGGACAAAATCCATTTAAGAGTTGCTAGACATTTTTGTTAGCGACATCGCTGAAGAGCTGTCTGGTAAGATTTGCTTCCTTGCGGATGATACCAAAATATGCAATACAGTAGACATCCCTGATGGTGTGGATAACATGAGGAAAGACCTAGTGAAGCTTGAGGAATGGTCTGAAACCTAGTAGCTAAGATTTAATGCTAAGAAATGCAAGGTCATGCATTTGGGCTGCAAAAACCTGAGGGAACGGTACAGTTTAAGGGTGAACATAAGAAAATAAGAATTGCCGCTGCTGGGTCAGACCAGTAGTCCATCGTGCCCAGCAGACCAGTGTTCTAAATGAGTCCAGCCTCACCTGCATACGTTCCAGTTTAGCAGGAACTTGTCCAACTTTGTCTTGAAACCCTGGAGGGTGTTTTCCCCTGTAACAGATTCCGGAAGAGCATTCCAGTTTTCTACCACTCTCTGGGTGAAGAAGATCTTCCTTACGTTTGTACGGAATCTATCCTCTTTCAACTTTAGAGAGTGCTCTCTCGTTCTCACTACCTTGGAGAGGGTGAACAATCTGTCTTTATATGCTAAGTCTATTCCCTTCAGTATTTTGAATGTTTTGATCATGTCTCCTCTCAGTCTCCTCTTTTCAAGGGAGAAGAGGCCCAGTTTCTCCAATCTCTCACTGTACGGCAACTCCTCCAGACCCTTAACCATTTTAGTCGCCCTTCTCTGGACCCTTTCGAGTAGTACCGTGTCCTTCTTCATGTATGGCGACCAGTGCTGGATGCAGTACTCCAAGTGAGGGCGCACCATGGCCCGGTATAGCGGCATGATAACCTTCTCCGATCTGTTTGTGATCCCCTTCTATATCATTCCTAGCATTCTGTTCGCCCTTTTCGCTGCTGCCGCCACCACGCATTGCACAGATGGCTTCATCGACTTGTCGAACAGAACTCCCGTCTCTTTCCTGGGAGGTCTCTCCAAGTACCGCCCCGGACATCCTGTATTCGTGCATGAGATTTTTGTTACCGACATGCATCACTTTACACTTATCCACGTTGAACCTCATTTGCCATGTCGATGCTTATTTCTCAAGCTTGATTATGTCATGTTGCAGATCTTCGGAATCCCCCTGTGTCTTCACTACTCTAAATAGCTTTGTATCGTCCGCAAATTTAATCACCTCACTCGTCGTACCAATGTCCAGATCATTTATAAAGATGTTGAAGAGCACAGGTCCAAAGAATGTTTGTATGCGAAATAGGAGTGGGACTTGGCTGTAATAGTATGTTATGATCTTAAGGTGGCCAAACAGGTTGAAAAGATGATGGCGAAAGCTAGAAGGATGCTTGGGTGCATAGAGAGAGAAATGGCCAGTAGGAAAAAGGAGGTATTAGAAACATAGACACATGATGGCAGATAAAGGCCAAATGGTCCATCTAGTCTGCCCATCTGCAGTAACCATTATCACTTTCTTTCTCTGAGAGATCCCATGTGCTTATCCCCTCAGTTTATAAGACTGTTGAGATCTCATTTAGACTATTGTATAGAATTCTGGAGAATGTATCTTCAAAAAGATATAAACAGGATGGAGTTGGTTCAGACGAAGGATACTAAAATTGTTGGTGGGCTACATCATAAGGCATACAGGGACAGACTTAAATATCTCAATATGTATACTTTGGAGGAAAGGTGGGAGAAGTGCAGTGGTGTATCAAGAGGGGAGGGTGGTCCGCCCCAGGTGCCAGCCATGAGGGGGGTGTTCCCAGCCTGGGAGTCACGGTCCGGGAACTTCCCTTTTCACGGCCCGGTGCCAAGGCTCTGGATAGTCCCCGTGGCCCAGCATGTTCCAAGCCTTCTCTCCCTTTACCTTCCATGAAGCTGAAAAAACTGCCGGCCTCAGCAGTGATTCAGCTACATCGCCCGCAGCTCCCCTTCCTGCTTTCCGCGTCTGCCAATGACGCTTCCTGTTTCCGCCCGGATGGATTGCAGAGGCAGACACGGAAAGCAGGAAGGGGAGCTGCGGGCGACGTAGCTGAATCACTGCCGAGGCCGGGACTATCCAGAGCCTTGGCACCGGGCCGTGAGAAGGGAAGTTCCTGGACCATGACTCCTAGGCCGGGAACACCCCCTCATGGCTGGCACCTGGGGGGAACATTACTAAAAATATTTTTTTACATTGGGGGGTGTAAAAAATGATGGCAGGGGGTGTCAAAAAACAATGGGCCCTGGGTGTCACATACCCTAGGTACGCCTCTGGAGAAGGGAGATATGATAGAGACATTTCAATTGAAAGGAAACTCCAGACTGAGAGGGCATAGGATGAAGTTAAGAGGTGATAGGTTCGGGAATAATATAAGAAAATACTTTTTAACAGAGAAAGGGTGTAAGATGCATGAAATAGGCTCCCAGTAGAGATGGTGGAGACAAAGATTGTGTCTGAATTCAAGAAAGTGTGCGACTGACAAATGGAATCTTATAGGGAGATAAAGATATTGTATGGGCAGACTGGATGGGCCTTTTGATCTTTATCTGCCGTCATGTTTCTAATCAGATAATATGCAGTTACCATCTGGAAACAAGTTACTACATGACTGTGTTAAAGAGTTATGTAGTTTGCCTGTGTCTGCGCATTAAACCATATGGGCTTGTGCCATGTATAGAATATGGGCCTTAGCATGTTATATGTGTAATGCACTCACTAGCTAATGCTTCCACATCTACTCTCTGCCATGTTAAGCCCACAGTACAGATAAGTGCTTGTAAATATTAAGCTCTATCATTATAAACTTTCAATTTGTGTTTGCTAGGACACACCATGTCCTTGGAACAAAAAAGTCTAAAGGAGTGAAACAAATCTGTGAATTTGTAAATGATGGGCATCAATATGAGCCCTTGATAGATCAACGAAAACCTCTGGCTCAGGCAATATCTCAAAAGGTGACCAGCACCAGACCGTAGTCTAAATGAGAATAGCCTCATACATCATATAGTCCATACAAAATTACTAAATGTGTAAATCAAATAGCACTCCCAAAACAAACACAATAGACTTTTGCACCAAGGAGAAGGGGTTGTGAAGGCTAAATATATACAAACAAATCACTGGAGGAATAAGATTATATTCTGTGATGATAATCTATGACGATTTCATTAATCACAGCTCTTGTACAAAAATACTGAATAATATATAAATTTAAATTTAAATGTGAAGTGCTCAGACCTTATAACCAGTGTTTTAAGTGTTATCACCAAAACGAGGTTAACAAAGGGACCATCATTGCCTTCACTGTCCCTTGACCACCTAGATTGTATCACCAAAACTCTCAGCGTGAGTAATTTGTATTAAATGGTGTACTTATCTCTGCCAGGTGGTAGTCGGTGATGTTAATCCTCGTTCAAACAAACGTAAAGAAAGTGATGTGCTTTTAAAAGATTTTTTCTATGTGTGCCTTTCACTTCATAGTCCCTGTCCCCCCGACCCAGGTTTCGTATCTTCGTCAGGGAGGGACATTGATGCTAGAGAAAATCAATTAAAACAATAGTCAACTTTATTAAATCATCTGACGTTAAAAGATCTAAAGTAGAATCTTATAGATTACTCGTAATCTTACAATGAAAAGTATTATGTAAGTGTTAAAAAGATAATATCAATAGGTCTACATACCAGTTGTTGGCTCACTAAGAATAGACCAGACCTCAGAGGTGGGAAAACTAAGTTCCAGAGACCAGAATTTTGGTTTTATAGGTAAAAAAACCGGAACTATTGTATTGGACCCTACCGGAAATGAGATCAACAAGAAAATGTCATGACGCTCCCCATTACGTTATATTAAAAGCCAGTCTATCTCTGAATTTAAACCATCAGGGGTAAGTGTGTGCCAGTTATAGATAAACCGCTGTTCCTTCTGAATGAGTAATTTGGAAAGATCACCTTGAAAGTGTTCTATGTGTAATAGCACCGTATATTGAAGATCTTCAAGCGTGTGTGCTTCGCTCAACCAATGGGGAACTAAAGGGGCGGTGATACGTTTTGTACGAATGCTGCTCAGATGCTCTATAATACGAGTTTTAATTTTGCGGGAAGTCTGCCCTATGTATATTTTTAAACAAGGACACTGAATGTAATAAATAACTCCTTTGGAGTCACATGTAGTATCAGTGTTTAATATAAACCTACGACCACCCGAAAAAGGGATTGTTAATTGAGCAGTATTCATGATATGCTTACATACCTTACATTTACCACACGGTTGGTGAGATTTCTTCTGTGTAGTGGAAATGTCAAAATTCTTATGTTTTAATTTTTCGCCCAAATTAGGTCCTCTTGAAAATGCGAATTTAGGTTTTTGAGTAAGCGAAGGATGACTTTGAAGTATTGACCAATGTTTTAAAATAATATGCTTTATCGCATTACTACTACCGGTGTAAGGCATCACACATACCGTATCCGACTTAGATCTTTCACTATTAGTTGGTAACATCAACCAAGGACGGTGGCAATTTTTTGCCCTCTTCCATGCTCTTCTTATTATTTTCCCAGGGTACCCACGATCTATAAATTTCTCATATAACACTGTCGCTTGTTTATTGAAATCATCTTCATTTGAGCAAATTCTTCTTAAGCGTAAGAATTGGCCAACGGGTATGCCATTTCTCAAGGCTCTTGGATGAAAACTTCCATATTGTAACAACGAATTTCTATCTGACGATTTTTTGTATAGGGAGGTAGAAATTTGATTACCTTGTTTAAAAACCATGATATCCAAAAATGATATCTGATGTTGATTATATTGGTATGTAAATGTAATATTCGGATCTTTATGATTAATATCTTCTAAAAAAACTTTTCAATTCATCAATATTACCTCCCCATACAAAAAACACGTCATCTACGAATCTTTTCCAACAGGAAACGTACTTAAAAAATGGAGATTTGTAAACAAATGATTCCTCAAACTGTGTCATATATAGACAGGCCAACGTGGGAGCCACTGTAGCTCCCATGGCAACTCCTGTTGTTTGATGATATGTCAGATTTTCAAACATAAAGTAATTGTTGCCTATAACTGTGGTAGCCAATTTCTTCAACATAGTTCTTTTCCCATCAGTTATATCTAATTTAAGTAGGTAGGATTCTACTAGTGTAACAGCCGCCTGTTGTGGTATATTAGTATACAAAGCCACAACATCGGCTGTTACTAGGAAAAAATGCTCATTTGATATTTGCTGAGCAATTTGATTTATAATTTGTAAAAAATGAGAAGAATCCTTGATATATGATTTAGCTTGAGGAACAAATGATTTCAAATAACTATCAAGGTATTGAGACATTGGCTCTAATACCGAACCAATGCCCACTACAATGGGCCGACCTGGTGGCTTGATTAAAGTTTTATGAATTTTCGGTATGAAATAGATTGTGGGTACTCTGGGGAAATCACTTGTAAGAAACTTAAATTCTTTAGACGTGATAACTTGCTCGTCCTTGGCAGAATGTAGGATCTCATCGATTTTCTGTTTGATCTCATTGGTTGGGTCATATGGTATCAAACTATAATAAGTGGTATCATTAAGCTGTCGCATTGTTTCATTATGGTAATCTGAATAATCTTGAATAACAATGCCGCCTCCCTTGTCAGCTCTCGATATAATTATAGAGGAATCCCTCTGTAAATTTTGAATTATCTTCCACTGTTCAGTTGACAAATTTGAACGTATATGTGTATTATGATTTAATTCAAGGGCCTGTACATCCCTGAGTACTAAATGTTCAAATGTAGAAACTAGTGGATCTTGAGGGCCTGGTGGCAACCATGTTGACTTGCACTTCAGACCTTCAGGCAAGGAAGAATCGGTCATGGTATTCTCTTTATCTTGAAAGAATACTTTCAATTTTAATGATCTGAAAAACCTTTGAAGATGGGTTCTAATATCAAAACCATCATACTTTACACTAGGTACAAATGATAAACCTTTAGCTAGAAGGTCTTCTTCTCGAGTATTAAATGTCCGTGATGATAAATTGAAAATTCCATTTGGAATTATGCTGGAACTTTTTTGTTCTTGTTCGAGCTCCGAGTTTCTCTTCGATGAGGTTCTTGAAGGGGACCTTCTTGCGACGGAAGTCTTAAAAAAGATTCCGACAGGGTGTTAAATTCAGAATATGAACCTTTACTCGACTGATCTTTAGACGCCTTATTTTCACTATCTGATGATGATTCACTAGTTGATAGGTTAAATCCTACTTTCTTGTTAGTATTCATTTGTCTTTGTCGTCTGGTTTTACTATTACGGTTCATCCATGGATATATGTATCCCCTGGTGAAGTCCATCTCATCTCTACAAAATTTTTTTATTTTAAGTTGTCTTTGTTCTTTGTTATATTTCTCCATAGCTGTTACATGGTCTTGATAAGATTGGATGAAAAAATCATCCTATAAAACCAAAATTCTGGTCTCTGGAACTTAGTTTTCCCACCTCTGAGGTCTGGTCTATTCTTAGTGAAAGTACAATTTTATAAGGCAGTAAATATCTATTATACTAAGGTTAATAATATAGATCGAAAATAACAAAAGCCCTTAGATATACATATAGTTTGTCCCGTTTAAGACCTCAGCGGTGCTAACTGTGAGAAATTTTCATTCACAGATTACAAGCACAAAAGTCTTCATCGGTCATAATTTTTCATAGTTTTTTTCTATATAAATAAATTTTTGAAAAAATACTCATCTCTTTGTTAGAGAAGCATAGCAGGGGTTGTTCACCAACATAGGCTATGTTTCGCCCAGAGGGCTTTATCAAGGTATTTCCCCTGACAAAAGAAGAGAGAGTTTTACTATACATAACTTCAACTATTATTCATTTTACAGAACTAACTTATACAAGCATAGCTTAAAGCCTATATCAGTAGTCTGACACAATTTAGAAAACGCTCAAAAATATTTAAAGCCCGTACCTTTAGTATGCCTGTTCCATGAGTGCTGCCGAAAAAGTTTTTTAGAGCAGAGACATGGCGGCGGCGTTCTTTTAACAAAACTGTCAACGTAATGACCTCATACAAACGTACCCTATCAGAATCAAAAACGAGCATGGAGACATTTAAACCAGTGTCATCCACTCCACTTCAGCATTCAGCCCGTTCGGTTTAACTGTGTTGAGTGAAAAAATCATCTTTTGTTCCATAAAATTTAAACGTTCAACATGATGGGAGGGTGGAAATCATGTTGAACGTTTAAATTTTATGGAACAAAAGATGATTTTTTCACTCAACATAGTTAAACCGAACGGGCTGAATGCTGAAGTGGAGTGGATGACACTGGTTTAAATGTCTCCATGCTCGTTTTTGATTCTGATAGGGTACGTTTGTATGAGGTCATTACGTTGACAGTTTTGTTAAAAGAACGCCGCCGCCATGTCTCTGCTCTAAAAAACTTTTTCGGCAGCACTCATGGAACAGGCATACTAAAGGTACGGGCTTTAAATATTTTTGAGCGTTTTCTAAATTGTGTCAGACTACTGATATAGGCTTTAAGCTATGCTTGTATAAGTTAGTTCTGTAAAATGAATAATAGTTGAAGTTATGTATAGTAAAACTCTCTCTTCTTTTGTCAGGGGAAATACCTTGATAAAGCCCCCTGGGCGAAACATAGCCTATGTTGGTGAAGAACCCCTGCTATGCTTCTCTAACAAAGAGATGAGTATTTTTTCAAAAATTTATTTATATAGAAAAAAACTATGAAAAATTATGACCGATGAAGACTTTTGTGCTTGTAATCTGTGAATGAAAATTTCTCACAGTTAGCACCGCTGAGGTCTTAAACGGGACAAACTATATGTATATCTAAGGGCTTTTGTTATTTTCGATCTATTCTTAGTGAGCCAACAACTGGTATGTAGACCTATTGATATTATCTTTTTAACACTTACATAATACTTTTCATTGTAAGATTACGAGTAATCTATAAGATTCTACTTTAGATCTTTTAACGTCAGATGATTTAATAAAGTTGACTATTGTTTTAATTGATTTTCTCTAGCATCAATGTCCCTCCCTGACGAAGATACGAAACCTGGGTCGGGGGGACAGGGACTATGAAGTGAAAGGCACACATAGAAAAAATCTTTTAAAAGCACATCACTTTCTTTACGTTTGTTTGAACGAGGATTAACATCACCGACTACCACCTGGCAGAGATAAGTACACCATTTAATACAAATTACTCACGCTGAGAGTTTTGGTGATACAATCTAGGTGGTCAAGGGACAGTGAAGGCAATGATGGTCCCTTTGTTAACCTCGTTTTGGTGATAACACTTAAAACACTGGTTATAAGGTCTGAGCACTTCACATTTAAATTTAAATTTATATATTATTCAGTATTTTTGTACAAGAACTGGGGCTAAATATATACATACATACCCTAAAGAACCACCCAATAAACAAAGACCCGCCTAATAAATATAGAAATAAATAAATAAGAGAATAAATAAATAGTGCTATTAAAATAGTAAACCATGCAGTAGACAAAAACAGTACCTATGTATAAAGTGCAGGTGATGAAAAGTAAATACTTAATAAATTTGCATTTCTTTTATTATTTATTTATTTATATATTCATTGGGGAAACCCTGAAAACACGACTGGAATACGGCTCTCAAGGACCGGAGTTCCCTACCCCTTGCATTACAGAATTAGACGTCGCTCAGGATACCTTGAACTTAGAAATTGCCTGTGAGAGATTCCTTCTGAGAAATATTTTCTTAAACTGATGGTATTATATGGTGCATGTCCTCAAGTTTCCTTGGCTACCCAAGTGAATGTTGGCAGATGTGAACTTGACTGTATGTGATCAAATGCCAAGGTTAAATGTGTGAAAATGTATCCCATTGTTTTTTTAAGGTAACATCTGCAGAAAATGTTCTTCTATAGGATCGCTAAAAGAAACATGAGAATGTTCTTCGTGGCAAGCATAATCAAGGCATGTGCTGAAGTGTAAATATTCCACACCCTTCATAATCACATATTTTTAGCTAGGGTGTTCCTATAATGAAGATGCATTGGGAAAATTCACTTCCCAGCTTGGCATGGCATTAATACAAAAGGTAAACTTTTAATACAAACATGAAGCCAAACTGGGAGGAACGAGTTTAAAAAAAAAAAAAAAAAAGGATAAGCATCACCAGCCACAAGATCTCATGTCAAAAAATCTGTTTTTAACATATTAATGTAGCCAACAATGTGAGTCTCAACTATGGCCCTTTTTTACAAAGGCGCGCTAAGCATTTTAGCGTGGACTTAGCGCACGCTAAATCAATGTGTGCACTAACCGCTATCACGTCCATAGGATAATATGCACACGTTAGCATGTAGCACACACTAATATTTAGCGTGCGCTAAAAAGCTTAGCGCACCTTTCTAAAAGAGGGGGTATGTTTAGTCTTTTTCGTTTAAATGGCATGTACTTGTTAGTTCTATTGAAATACATTCCTGGTTCTTGTCCAGGTTCTTTCATGCTCAAGCACTAGTACTTTCACTCTTCCTTCTTTTACTGCTATATAGTAGCATATGCAGTGAGGATATGCATTATCGACTACAGAAATGTAATGTGCCCAAGGCCCCGCCCCCAGGAGGGACCTAAGGCTCCCGGGCCTATTCTGATTGGCCCAGGCACCTTAGGCTCCACCAATAGGCGGAGCTTTGGGATGGATGGGTCAATCCGGCCTCATTCCGTCGTTGGCTGCCTGCCGGACAGGCGGGTTTGGCTCCCGTCTGTCCGGCCAACTACACAAAGGTACGGGGAAGGGGGGTGGGGGTGTCGTGGGGGTCGGCAAGGGGGGTCGCGGGTCGGCTGGGGGGGTGCGGTCGGAGGTTTTTTTTGGGGGGCGGTCGTTGGGGGGAGGGGGGTTTGCGTCGAGGGCAGGAGGGCCTGGGATCCCTCCTGCCCGTAATGTAGTGCTGGGTGGGGGTAGGGGGTCGCCGTGGCCAGGAGGGTTTGGGCTCCCTCCTGGCCCGATATTGTCGGGGAGTTGGGGAGTCGGCGGGGCAAGAGGGCTTGGGCTCCCTTTTGCCCTGATCGTGTCGGGGGGCAAGAGGGCTTGAGCTCCCTCTTGCCCCGATCGTGTCGGGGGTGCCGCCGTTGGCAGGGGCAAGAGGGCTTGAGCTCCCTCTTGCCCCGATCGTGTCGGGGGTGCCACGGTTGACTGGGGCAAGAGAGCTTGAGCTCCCTCTTGCCCCAATCATGTCGGGGAGTCGGCGGGGCAAGAGGGCTTGACGTTAGAGAAAGGGCGAACCGCCGGAAGAGGAAGCAGCAGGACACCGATAGGAGCTTCTACATGATGGGGGGGGTCGGGAGGCTGGGGGGGTGCAAGCGGTCCTTCAGGGTGGGGGTGCGGGTGCGGGTGGGTGTGCGTGCGAGCGGTCCTTCGGGGTGGGGGTGCGTCGGGGGGGGGGAACTATGTAAAAAAAATTTTATATAGCGCGCTCACACGTATACCACGCAAGGCTATGCACGGTTTGTAAAAACACATATAACGCGCGCGTTATATGCATGAAAATACGGTAATCCAAAAACCTACGGAGCTTTTACTGCAGCAACCCACAATTTTTTAAAAAAAGACAAACCCCCTAACACAGCTTGATAAAAGGGGGGTCTATGTTTGTCCTCTGGTCACCCTCATTCATTCTTTAGATATAAAAGGTTTCTTCTATGCCAATGACATCCTTCTTATATTTCTCACATCACCCTTCAATCCTGACATTTCCCCCACTGCAAAACTGTCTATCAAGAGTTGTAGATTGGCTGAACCCACACAAAACTGTAACATGTTGGGTTATAGGTTCTTTGGTCTGACCTACTATTATCCCCAATATTTTAGGTGTTTCCATTACCCCATTAACATCCTTCAAGGATCTGGGAGTGTGGCTGGATGTGCAACTGTCTTTTAAAAAAAACAAATATCCAAATTGGTCAAGAAGGGCTTCCCTTTGTTTTCTTTATCTGCACAGCTTTCTAGATTTTACATCTCTTTATACTGCATGCCATGCGCTTTTCATTTCTCACATTCTCACATTGGCTACCTATCACTTATCAAATCTGGCTTAAAATCCTTATCCTGACTCACAAAATGTACCACTCAGATGAACCTTTGTACCTGCCATCTTTGACTCTGACTTACACTCCTACCCTAATACTGCGTTCTATTGATTCGAATAGGTTAGTTTTACCCAACCTCAAATTGACACATAGAAACATAGAAAAAGACGGCAGATAAGGGCCGCGGCCCATCTAGTCTGCCCACCCCAATGACCCTCCCCTATTTATCTCTGTGCAGAGATCCCACGTGACGATCCCATTTCTTCTTAAAATCAGGCACGCTGTTTGCCTCGATCACCTAAAGTGGAAGTCTATTCCAGCGATCAACCACTCTTTCGGTGAAAAAGTATTTCCTGGTGTCGCCGTGCAATTTCCCGCCCCTGATTTTCCATGGATGTCCTCTTGTCGCCGTCGGATCTTTGAAAAAGAAGATATCTTCTTCTACCTCGATACGGCCCGTGAGGTATTTGAACGTCTCGATCATGTCTCCCCTCTCTCTGCGTTCCTTGAGTGAGTATAGCCGTAATTTATCCATCCGTTCCTCGTACAGGAGATCCTTGAGTCTCGAGACCATCCAGGTGGCCATTCGCTGGACTGACTCAAGCCTCAGTACATCCTTGCGGTAATGAGGCCTCCAGAATTGTACGCAGTATTCCAGATGAGGCCTCACCATGGATCTATACAATGGCATAATGACTTCAGGCTTGCGGCTGACGAAACTCCTACGTATACATCCTATGATCTGCCTAGCCTTAGATGAAGCCCGCTCCACTTGATTGGCAGTCTTCATGTCTTCACTGATGATTACCCCAAAGTCCCGTTCTGCAACAGTCCTTGCTAGGATCTCGCCATTTAGGGTGTAAGTCTCGCATGGATTTTGGCTGCCAAGGTGCATGACTTTGCATTTCTTGGCATTGAAGCTCAGTTGCCAGGTCCTAGACCATTGCTCCAATAGGAGTAGGTCGTGTTTCATATTGTCCGTTGTGCTCTTGCTTGTTATGTTACACAACATCGGCGAATAACGTTATTTTACCGCGAAGCCCCTCAGCCAAGTCTCTTATAAAGATATTGAAAAGGATTGGGCCCAAGACCGAGCCCTGCGGCACTCCGCTGATCACTGCCGTCGTTATGGAGGGGGTGCCGTTCTTTCTATCTCCAAAACTACAGAATGATTTCCCCCCTCCCCCCCCCCAACAGATTCGCTCTGAAATAATCTTCCCCAAATTAAAATCCCTCCTCAAAACCTCATTATTTTACACTCTAGATTTAGAAGTAGAAGTCTCGTTTTAATAATTTGTTTCAATGAGTGTTTATGATTGGTCTGGCATGAATGTTGACTCCTTTCCTAGCCAATCTATGAGGGTGGTTTAAAAAGTCTGGTAAAAAAGCAAATTGAACAACTCAGTCTCTATCTGTAAATACTTGCCAAATTTTGGCTATATAAACATGCTACATCATCATTGGATCTTTACATTGATAGTATGTCCAAGTTAGCTTGAAGTCTATAAAAAGACACTTACCACCTAAGCAGATATCTCCACTGAATATTGCCAGTTAAGGCCTAGTGCTTAACCAGCTATATTGTGACCTATCCAGTTGGGCGCCATCATTCAGCACCTAACTAGATAAATTTAACAGTCAAAAAGGGCTGCATAAACAACTGTCCTATCTTTAACCACTAAAATGTTAACCAGTTAGCACTGAATATTGGTTAACTTTTTAGCAGTTAAATAATCCAGATATTCAATGTCACTTGCCAGAAACAGCCCAGGACTGAACATCTAGGTCTACTACTGCTGGTGGCAGACAGCAAAAGCACTGCCTGTTGCAGGATGTATTTCGGACCACATCTGATTTATTCTCTATTCCATGAAGAATAATTTATTTTGGGCAAGTTTCAGTTGAAAGGCATTATGATATTTTGTTTTATTCTCCATTATTTTAAGAATAATTCCACTGTTGATAGACTATTCTTGACATAAGAACGTGATGAGACTTACCATACTGGGACAGACCGAAAGTCCATCAAGCCCAGTATCCTGTTTCTAACAGTAGTCAACCCAGGCCCCAAGTACCTAGCTAGAATCCAAGTAGTAGTAGTAGATTTTATGCTGCTTATCCTAGAAATATGCAGTGGATTTCCCCCAGGTCATCTCAATAAAGGCCTATAGACTTCTCTTTTAGGAAATTATCCAAACCTTTTTAAACCCTGCTAAGCTAACTGATTTCATCACATTCTCCGGCAATAAATTCCAGAGTTTAATTATACATTGCGTGAAAAAATAGTTTCTCCAGTTTGTTTTAAATCTAATACTTGGTAGCTTCATTACATGTCCCTTAGTCCTAGTATTTTGGGAAAGAGTAACAATTGGCATCACGATGGCCACTCTCCAGGACAATTTCTTTTTTGTTTCCTCTGAGTCTTCCTCAAACTAATGCATGATATGCTCTCCATAAATTTCTTTATTATATTAAAAAATACATTTATTTATTTATTTATAAAGGGGTCAATATTAAAAGCAATTTAACCACCCAGAAATAACTCCTGGCCAGTAAATTGCCTGTTCAGGGCTAACTGCTAATTTTCAGTAGCACTTAATCTTTTAGTTTTGCTAAAAATAGCCAGTTAGAATGGAACTGAAAACTGGCTATTTGTGGGGTATTACAGGGCAGAGTCAGCACATAAATAGGACTGCATAAAGTCAATGACAGTGCTTGGACATGGCTCAGCATTGAATATACAGGTTTAACACTGGTGGCAGTCAGCAAAATACTCATCACCACCAGCTGAATATCAGGCTCAAAGGTTATCCACCAAATTGCCAGGGGTCAAGGCAGAGTGCAATCACCCATTTACAATAAGCAAAAACATAATAGCTCACGCACTCAGAAAAAAACAAACAAACGAATAATAGGTCTTTAAAAAGCTGTAAAGATCACTATCATCTGTGTTACATAATGTGATTGGTAGTATGTTTTACAGAGGAGCTTTATAACAAGAAAGGGTTCATGCATGGGTTATGCTAAGCTTACCATCAACCAAAGGAGCCAAAGTGTACGTAGACAGGGAACAAACACATTTATGATGTCTCTCTTCTTATGTGTGAAACACAGAAACATGATGGCAGATAAAGCTCAAATTGGCCCATCCAATCTGCCTATCCGCAGCATCCTCTATCCCATGTGCCTGTCCCAGTGTCCCATGGTTTCTTGAATTCAGACACCATTTTTGTCTCCACCACCTCTAACGGGAGACTATTCCATGCATCTACCATCCTTTCTGTAAAAAAATATTTCCTTAGATTGCTCCTGAGCCTATCACCTCTTAACTGAAGAAATGAGCGTAAACAAGACATGAATTCTCTCATGATTTAAACAAGAACATAAGCATTTTATATTGTATATGTTGCTCAATGGACAACCAGTAAAACCATATCAAAGCTAAGGTGATATGATCTGAGCAAGCCACGCCCAATATAAACCATGCAGCTGCATGCAAAACCAACGACAAAAACTGAAGAGTAGAAGCAGGCAAGCCAAGCAACATTATGTTCCCAAAAGACATTTGAACTACACAGCACAGAAACCAGATTTTGCAAAGAGAAGATGCAAGCGTCTAAGTATCTTGTAGAAAGAGTTCTTGATTGCAATTGTAGCATGGAGACTGGAAATCAAGTGTGTATCCAAAAATACCACCAAGATGCCAGAATTCTGCACACGCAGAAATGTCCAAATCAACTATGTGAACAACAGGAAGTGGAACAAAAGTCTCAAAGAGGGGCCTTAGTTTTATGACAACTTACCATCAGCCTACAACCGTCCAACCAAGAAACAACAGCATCAAAATTGTCAGAGAGCAGGTCACCATAAGGACCATCTCCAAGAACAATAGATGTATATATAGTTCTTACTATGCTTTGTGTGTTCTTCAGGTGCTTAATAAAGTGAATTTCATGATGAAAAGACCATGGACACTAATGATATCACATAAAGGATGTAAGTAAAGATTATAAAGAAATGCAGAGAGGGCTAAGCCCTAGATATCCATGGTGATAGGGCACCATAAAGATACAAATAAAAACCTTCTATTGATGACCAGTCAGGAAAGAAGAAAATCTACCTACCCAGGCCCACAGAACAAAGTTAATGTAACAATATATCAGGATTGATAGAATTTATAATGTGTTACTCTTTCTTGAAGGTGACATAAGGAAATACTATAGCAGGAGGTCTCCAGCCATTAAATAAGGTACCCAACAATGTAATCAGTAAGGTTTCAGTACCATGAAATGGATAAAAGCCATGTTGCAGAGAATCAAAAACAGAATGTTCATCACGATAACCTTGAAACTGAGGAAGACCAGATGCTCAAGAAGCTTCGCAAGCAAAGGAAAGCTAGAGGGGTCCATGTCATAGCTTTTCAATGACAGGCTGGACATTTGCACTTTTAAGTTGAGAGGATAGTACACCTGTAGACTAGAAGAGAGGACAGTCCTAGTGAGGAATACTGCAAGCTCTCTATGGGCAATCTTTATCCAGCTACTAGGGCAAGGATCCAGGGGCAAAGTGATAGTATATAACAGTGGTTCCCAACACTGTCCTGGAGGACCACCAGGCCAATCGGGTTATCAGGCTAGCCCTAATGAATATGCATGGAGCGGATTTGCATGCCTGTCATTTCCATTATATGCAAATCTCTCTCATGCATATTCATTAGGGCTAGCATGAAAACCCGATTGGCTTGGTGGTCCTCCAGGACAGGGTTGGGAACCACTGGTATATAAGGTTAACAGACCTACTGACATCCTCTTTTCCAGGACAAGTAAAGTCCATCCAGTGCATTGAAGTATACAAAGAGGAGTCAAGAATCACCCTGCTACCCATGTCTGGCATTGAGGATCGGGGTTCATAATAATTTGCTCTATTAGCAGGAAAAAGAGCACAGGAATTAGACAGGAATGGGGGCGTATATCAACTCTTGGGCAGTCAAGGACAGTTCAGTGCAAAGTCTAGATGAGTAGCAAAATAGGATCATTTGGCCTGTGCAATTGCAAGCTTAAGACCTAAACAATACTTCTAGATCACAAGACTACCTGCTGCATCTCCATGCTACATGCTCAAACAAGATTCTCCCTTCCCATTGTACTTCCCTTCAATATCTTACTATTCTACATATTTTATGGATTTCCTCCCATATCCTTCTGTCTCCAATATGTCTGTAATGTCTTGTCCGTATAGTTTTATATTACTAGTTTGTCATTCCTCTTTTTTTCATATTTTATATTCTGCACACCGCTTAGAAGTACGATAAGCGGTATAACAAATTTTAAATAAGCTAAACTATTTCAATCTCTGCAGTTCTCTCTCATTGTAGTGAAGGGTGGCTGGTATACCAAGGAGCTTCCTGGTAACACCATGGGGATCCAGTAAAACAGCAGAGGCTTCCAATATCAATTTTTTGAATTTGATTGAAACCTGATAAATATTATGAAAATTATGAAAACTTCAGGAAAACATACATGAACACTGAACTGTGTTTCCATTATAAATATAGATCAAATAATATGAACTATCATAAATGTAAACTTAGAACATATTACTTATTACAATAAATAAACTCACACTCAGCAAAGTTTTACCTGTAGTAAGTCAGACTATCATATAGTAATATAAAAACACGGTAAATTGATGGCAGATAAAGACCTATGTGGTCCATCCATTCTGCCCAACAGTCACATTCATTCTCAAGGCAACAAACCAGTAATTAATCATTTTACTTACTAAGTTTTAGTATAAGATAATTTTCCCTCCACCCCCTGAGATAAGTAAGACCTGTACTCAGATGATCTGAATGTGGTATAAAATACTTACAATTGCTCCTGATACTTACAATTGCTCTTGTCGCATCTGGCTATACCACCCCACACTGTCCCACTGCTGGAGGAGTTGCTCTTACAGCTAACTCCAGCCCCTACCCCCAATCCATCTTGCCCACTAAGGCCCTCTTTTACTAAGGTGTGCTAACTGATTATAGTACATTAGCACGCTAAATGCTAACGCATGCATGTTAGTCTATGGACGCGTTAGCATTTAGTGTGCGCTAATTCAATTAGCACATGCTAATCTGTTAGCACACCTTAGTAAAAGAGGGGGCAAGTTTATTGATGAGATTCCTATGAGGAACCGTGTCAAAGGCTTTACTGAAATCCAGGTAGACTACATCTAACGCACATCCTCTATCCAATTTTCCAGTCACCCAGTCAAAGAAATTGATCAGATTCATTTATCACGATGTCCCCTTGCTGAAACCATGTTGTCCTGGATCTTGTAACACATTGGATTTCAGGTAGTTCACTATTCTTTCCTCCAGCAGAGCTTCCATTATCTTTCCAACCACCGTAGTGAGGCTTACCGGCCTGTAGTTTCCAACTTCTCTGTTCTCACGTTTCTGAAGAGAGACCACATTCACTCTTCTCCAATCCCACGGAACCTTTCCTGTCTCCAAGGATTTATTAAACAAATTCACAAGAGGTCCTGCAAGAACTTCCCTGTTCCCTCAATACTCTAGGATGGATCTCATCAGGTCCTAAGGCTTTATTCACTTTTAGTTTTCCCATGTGTTCATAAACGCTTTCTTCCATGAACAGAGTGATATCTACTCCATTGCCATATACTCCTCAGTCAGCCAACCAAGGTCCTTCTCCAGACTTTTCTTCTGTGAACACAGAACAGAAGTATTTGTATCGCACATTTGCCTTTTCCTTTAAATGAGGCAATAATAGCAAAACCAGGTTTTTAAAAGTTTAAGATATTGTTGAAAACTTATTTTTGTAGATAAGCTTTTGGTGATTATTTGGATATCGACAGAAGGATATGCTAATGGATCTGAATAATATAACTTCAGATCATGTTTTTGTATGATTGTGTCTTGAATGAGTGGATCTTTTCTATTTAAAATTAATGGAGTTCCATTTATGATTTATTATTTTTATTGCAAAAATCTATGTGCTGTCAAAGTTTATCGGTATATCAAGTTTTAATAAAACATAAAGCTTCTTTGAGCCTGATAATTTTTTTTTGTGAGCAATAAGTTGCCTACCTATAATTTATTTGTAGAAAAGTGGGAGAAACATGTTGACTGTTATGTTTCATTATCCAGTTAACTCCAAAGAAGGTAGCCGGAAAAACCTTTAGAGCATGTCTACTTTATGCCTGATTTATTTCCTGACAGTTATTTCTGTATCACACCCAGATGAATTTTCTAAGCTGAATCACTTGGACATAAAACTGGTTGGCCACACACTTTCTCCAAGTACCATTCTATTTTGCTTTGCACGTGCCTTCATTGTCAATCCTGAGAGAAGGGAGGAGGACAGTAACTAGTTTAAGGAGTGGGCGTTTGGCCTAAGCATTATTGTAAAGGTAAGGTAGATCTTTTTGTGTGCAATCATTTTTGAGGGTGGTGTTTTGCCTTTCCTTGTTAACCTTGCTCTTACCCTTCCTGATGTCTTGTTTTGCATCTTCTGAATTGGTTCTTGTATAGAAGCTGGTGCTCTGTATGTCTTTATCCATATCTAAACAGAAATTGCCATGCATTTTGGAAGTGTGTGGTGCCGTGCTTAGAGCTACAGCCCCAGCACCCTGGGGTTGTGGGTTCAAATCCCACACTGCTCCTTGTGACCCTGGGCAAGTCACTTAATCCCCCAGTGCCCCAAGTACATTAGATAAAGTGCGAGCCTGCCGGGACAGATAGGGAAAAATGCTTGAATACATGAATAATTTGTAATCCGCCTAGAATTATAGGATATGCAGAATATAAACAAATAATAATGGCAGGTGAGAGTGTTCATAAGAGCACTTAATTCTATGTGGATGGGCATTTTTGATATGACCTCTAAATCCAAGTTTAAATGTTCTGCGGAATTTGCACAAAAATCCAGTACCAAACATGTCCACTTTCAAAACTGCAAAACATTTATTTATTCGATTTTCTATACTATTCTCCCAGGGGAGCTCAGAATGGTTTATATCAGTGGTCTCAAATTTGCGGCCCGCCAGGTACTATTTTGTGGCCCTCGGTATGTTTATCATAATCACAAAAGTAAAATAAAACAGTTTCTTGATCATATGTCTCTTTAGCTATAAATGACAATATTATTATTAAGACTCGGCCAAAAAGAAAGATTTATAAACTATAAAGAGTTTTACCTCATGCAAAATTGTCTTTTCTTTAATAAGACATTAACTATTTTTTTTCTGAGGCCCTCCAAGTACCTACAAATCCAAAATGTGGCCCTACAAAGGGTTTGAGTTTGAGACCACTGGTTTATATGAATTTATTCAGGTACTCAAGCATTTTTCCCTGATGGGCTCACAATCTATCTAATGTACTTGGGGCAATGGGAGGATTAAGGGCCAGATTCTCAAAACTTAAGGTTGCCTTTAACACGATTGCTAAACCAGTTCCAGTCGGTTTAGCCTGCATTCATTATAACAGTTGATTATCAAAACGCCGGGCCCACAAGCCTTCCCCCACCCCCCCCTCCCCAACATCTATTCTGATATCGGAGAGGAAGTTCCAGGCCAGCCAATCGCTTACTGGCTGGCTCGGAACTTCCTCTATGATGTCAGAATTGATGTTGGGGGGAGGAAGGCTTGTGGGTCCGGCGCTTGTACAGTGCAGTCGCTGCACGCGCCTTGGTGTTGCTGCGTCGGGGAAGCAGGGAGAAATCCTGGGCTCCGTAAATGGGGCATTTCGGCGTTCCAAAGCTGTGCTTCAGGACAACAGGACAAGGTAATTAAAAATGGGAAGGTCCCGTTCAAAACAGGACGTATGGTCATGTTAAGGATACTGGGCTAGCTGGACCTTTGGCCTGACCCAGTATGTGCATTGTGCTCTTCTGTAAAGTAGTGCGCAGTGCTTTAGTGTGTAACTGCAAAGTATCATGCATATGGATGGAGCACAGGTGGGCTGTGGGTGGGTGCCACAAGTTTATTTATCTATTTAATTCATTTTCTATCCTGTTGTCCCCAAAATGCTCAGAATGGGTTACAGGTTAAGCATACGTGGTATACAGTTAACAGGTTACAATTTATACTGGATCTGCCCTAATTTCAGCACAAGTTTACGATACAAGTTTTTATCTGAACTAGACAAATGCTGTGAAAGGTAGACCTTGAAAACCCTGGCCTACATTTCCGGCGTCTACCTTTCACAAAGCTGTGATTCTAGAAACGGTGCCATTGCTTCATTGACATGCGATCGGCGGCCAGTTCATAGGCAGATGATGACAATAGCACCATTTATAGAATCCAGGCCAAAGTGTATCTGAATTCAAGAAAGCTTGAGAAAACTATATTGGATCTCTAAGGGAAAAGAGGGAATAGTAGCTAGCATGGTTAGATACTAGATAGGCCATAGGGTCTTTATCTGCCTTCATTTTTCTATGTTTCTATCGGTAAGGTAACACTCATAGAAGATCAACGGGACCACACACAACTGATGGCACACAAGCAGCACCTCATCACCCTTCAAGCACATCAAGATAGACTGTCGATATATGTTATATCTTACAAACTCGAGAAGGAAACTCTTTTTGGTATGACTTTAGTACTACAATGAACTTTAGCAGTACATCTGAGAGAATGAAATCATTTATATAAGCATTTATATACAACTTATAGCCTACATGGTTTACATTCAGGGACTCAAACATTTTTTCCTATCTGTCCTGGTGGGCTCACATTCTACCTAATATACCTGGGGCATTGGGGAATTAAGTGACTTGTCCAGAGTCACAAGGAGCAACATGGGATTTGAACCCACAACCTCAGGGTGCCGAGGCTGTAGCTCTAACCACTGTGCCACACACATCTACCCCAGTTTAGGAGTCAGTCTCATGCTATATGCAAAGCTAACTCATTTGGAAACAAAAAAATACCTGAAGGCCTTGAAGCACTGGCCAGGGACTTTGACAGCTCCAATGACCTGCCTTTAAACATAGCAGGCAAGATGATCACATTGCTGATGAATGCCTCTATTTTTGAAGGAACTCTCTCATTCCTTGACAGATAGGATTGTTATCCTACTAGCTTTGGCCTGGGGTATGGGAGCAAAATCCTTTTTAAACCCAGCTGTGTTAACTGCTTTTATTACAACTTCCAACAATGAGTTCCACAGCTTAATTGTTCATTACTTCTTTTGATTAATTTTAAAAGAGTTTCCTATTCGCTTCATTGGAATGTTCTCTAGTTTTAATACCATATGAAAGGTTACACAACTATTCTCTAGCTACCACATTAATCTATTTGGTTATGAAGGTATCAGATATGTACAGAAAGGCTAATGCTTATACTGTATGGACATAACAGATTAAGAAGAGAATAGACTTACCAAATTGGTGTCATTACATTTGGCACATGATGAAAAAGAGCGGAAATCTTTCTGCAAATGGAAGGTGGGGAATAAACATCAAACAATACATAAAAATGTTGCTGTTGCGAAACTCCTATAGAACATGTATCTCCAATCATAAAATATGTATTGGACACACTTTAAAAAGAGGAAGGAGAAAAGGGAAATCAGATCTTTGTCAGATTTGGTATGAGGGGCCGCCGAAAAGTTCTCAGCCCAACCAAGAAAAGAATGAGGTGGAACCATGAAACTGACAAGTTATTCCACATCACTGAAATGAAAAGTGTCAAGAAAAGTATGGAATAACTTGTCAGTTTCATGGTTCCACCTCATTCTTTTCTTGGTTGGGCTGAGAACTTTTCGGCGGCCCCTCGCACTACGTAGACAAAGAAAAAAAAATCCTCTCAGCAAAACATAAACAATCTAATTTAATTTAGCAAAATAAACAACGTGCAAAACAAGCTTTTAATTCAACATAGTCAAAGACAGGGCATAACAAAACAAAATATGATTCCAGCATATCAGTAGTTCTTGACAGATAAAGAGAGACCAATGGAGACTTTCCTTTCGTGATACTACCATTGTTGCATCGGAAGGGGGGGGGGACTGCTGTTCATTCTTCTGCCCCTCAATATCTCCCCTCTCTTCTCTCTCCTTATACACCTCCCAGAGAAATCCATTCCTCAGATAAGCCGCTCTTAGCTTTCCCCTTCTCCTCCACTGCCAATTCCAGACTTTGTTCCTTTCATCTAGTTGCCCCCTATGCCTGGAATAAATTACCCAAGTTTGTCGGCCAAGCCCCTTCCTTTCCCTTATTTAAAAGCAGACTGAAAATCCACATTTTTGCTATAGCCTTCAATCCTTAACCCTACTCCTCTGCCCACCAACCCAGCCAGCAGATTAAGGGCTCCTTTTACGAAGCCGCATTAGCGGTTTAACGCGCGTAATGGCACACGCTAATTTTGCTGGCTGCGCTAGCCGCTACCACCTCCTCTTGAGCAGGCGGTAGTTTTCCAGCTAGTGCGGGGGTTAGCGCGCACTAAAAAAGGTGCGTGCGATAAAGCCGCTAGCACGGCTTCGTAAAAGAAGCCCTAACTGTTCCCCTTAACAGTCTCAATGGCATCTTGTTTGTCTGTTTAGATTGTGCGGTCTTTCGAACAGAGACCGTCTTCTTTGTGACTCTGTACAGCGCTGCGTAAGTCTGGTAGTGCTATGGAAATAATTAATAGTAGTAGTAGTAGTAGCAATCGACTTTCAGAATAAAAACAGAAAACAGAATGTAAAACCTGAAAAACATTTGAAATACATTATACTAACATTAGTTTTACCTTAATAAACAAATTAAGAATGAATAACAATACATCTGTACCTGAAATGACAAAAATAAATTATAACTAGCTAGTGATAATTGTATTTCAATGCATCGTTTTTTAATCTTGTGCTACAAAGAACACTGTTTGTGATCAGTAATTAAAAACAATTACTTGTTCCTGACAGTAGATAATTATATGCAATTATCTGTCTGCCTTTCTTCTTACTCCCCTAATTTTCTTGATCTGTACACTCTCCTTTTTTCTATTATTTTCTCATCTAACTTTCTATATCACGTTCTTTTTTTTTTTTAGGAGCCCTTTTACTAAGCTGTGTTAAGTATTAACATGCTTAATGCAAAAAAAAATGGCCAAACACAGGAAGTGTTAAAGAGTTTTGCATAAGGTTTGTGTGAGTGCTAACCGCTGGACTTTAGTTCTTTTACAGCCCTTTTTATCAAGCTGCACTAGAGGGTCTTAAAGCAGGCCAGTGAGGTAAAATGTTCCAACGTTCATAGAATTCCTACGAGCGTTGGAGCATTTACCTCGCTGGTGCACGCTTAAAACCTCTAGCGCAGCTTAATAAAAGAGGGGGGTAAGGATTTGGGGGAAAAGGCATATCAGAGGCAGAAAATGGACATGGAAGCACTATTTAATTAGTGCTTCCATCACTAGTGCACTAAATGGTTAGCACATCTGTAATGCAGGAGCCCACAGGCCCAAATTCTATAAACAACAATGGCGCTGGTTTTAATTGATTTAATTGCCTTTAGTCGACACGATAATTGATTGGGTCATTTAAAAGCATTTTAAATGTAATTTTAAAAAAAGACGGTGCCTCCACTAATGGCACTGGAACTGTGACTATGGAGGCGCATACCTGCGCCTAAGGTTAAAATAGGCATGGTTAACGTTGGAAGTACCCTCAGGCATCAGTAGGTGCCTCCATAGTCGCGATTCATATCACAGATAGGCACTGGAAAAGCAGGCCTTGAAAACACTGACCTACATTTCTGGCGACCATCTGACACGCGATATACGCCCCTTTTGTGGGCGGCTGCCAATCATAGTGCCATTTATAGAATCCAGGCCCCTAGTGCCTCCTAAATAGCAGGTGTTAAGTATTCCCGTGTTAATTTTTTTAAATGTTCGCACAAGGCCAGAAACTCACGAACACAGATTCCTAGTCATTGAAATACATATACTGTATAAACATACCTATACTCTAAACCAGAGGTTCCATACCAGGGCTGCTCAGTACCAGTCTTTGAGGTCCATAGGCAAGCCAAGTTTTCAGGATATTCAAAATGAATATGTAGGAGAGAGATTTGCATTTGAGAATGACACGGGGACAAATTTTTCCCCATCCCCGCAGGAACTCATTTTCCCATCCCGGCGAGTTCTTTTCCTGACTCTGACTCATACCTGCATGTTCTGTCCTCCTCTGCACAAGCCTCAAACACTTTAACATCATAAGGCTTGTGCAGTTAAGGCAGAGCTTACAGGAATGGCTCAGGGACAGGGACAGGGACAAAATTCACGAGACTGGACAGGGAAATTGAGTTCTCTCATTCTCTAATATGCATTCCAAGGAGGCCATGCATGCAAATCTCTCTCATGCATATTCATTGTGGATTTCCTAAAATCCCGACCTGACTATGGACATCAAGGACCGGAATTGAGTAGCTTTGCTCCACGCAGACCCTCATTCTATATTTATACTCCACCTATGTCCCCACATCCCTACACACAGCACCTCCAGCCTGACCAACTTCTTTCAATGATTCTCTACACCAGTGATTCCCAAACCTGTCCTGGAGGAACACCAGGCCAATCGGGTTTTCAGGCTAGCCCTAATGAATATGCATGAGAGAGATTTGCATATGATGGAAGTGATAGGCATACAAATTTGCTTCATGCATATTCATTAGGGCTAGCCTGAAAACCCAATTGGCCTGGTTGTTCCTCCAGGACAGGGTTGGGAACCACTGCTCTACACAACCGCTCTTAATATGTCTTGTATCCCAGTGTTTCTCTACTCGGTCTTGGAGTACCCCCTTGTCAGTCAGGTTTTTAGGATATCCACTATGAGTATGCATAAACTTGATTTGCATACACTGCCTCCATTATATGCAAATTACTTCATACATATTCATTGTGGATATCCTGAAAGCCTAACTGGCAAAGGGGTACTCCAGGACCGAATTGAGAAATGCTGTCATGGATCCCACCTCCACTGTCTTCCTCCATCACTCTCACCATGTCCTGCAACCATTCATTCACCAGAATCTTCACCTGCTACTCTTTCCATGTCCTGCACCTACTACACAGTACTGTACTTGCTTCTGTATTTCCACTCTAAATACTCTTTCCTTCTCTCCTTTACTCCGAATACCCTCAGAATATATTGTCTCACCTTTTCCTTCTCAAATTCTATTTTCTGTTCCTAGTCTTCACCACTTTTCTTTAATTCAGGGATTCTAAACCCAGCTTATGGATCACACCTAGCCAGTCAGGTTTTCTGGATACCCACAATGAGTATGCATGAGACACATTCATATACAATGGAGTTAGTGCATGCAAATTTATCTCAAGCATATTCACTGTGGATATCCTGAAAACCGGAATGGCTGGGTAGGTTCTGAGGATTGAGTTGAGAACCTCTGCTCTAATCTTTTGTATCAAATTCAAGGTTGCAACTTTTATACTATTAGCTTTTTTTTTTTTTTTAATTCTTTATTGATTTTCAATTTGAGTATACAAAGTGCAAACATTTTACAAACAAGTAATATATTGAACAGCACTTACATCCAATCAAATAATAATACAAAATATATTCCCCCCCCCCCCCTGGATATGTGTGAGAGTCAAGTAGGAATTAAGGGCTTATACAATTAATCAGATTTAACAAATTTCATTGATGGACCCCATGTTGCTTTAAATATTTTATTATGTTCCAATATTTCCAAATTCATTTTTTCATATCTATAACATTGACACAAGGGCCCTCTTTTACTAAGGTGCGCTAACCAATTAGCACGAGCTAATCGAATTAGCGCACGCTAAACGCTAACTTGTGCATGTTAGTCTATGGACACGTTAGCATTTAGCGTGTATTAATTCAATTAGCGCGTGCTAATCGGTTAATGCGCCTTAGTAAAAGAGGGGGTAAGTTTCCCACCAAAAGGAAAAGTTTAGCCTGTCCCAGTTTTTCCAATTCCTAGTGACCATTTGCATGGCAGCCCCTGTCATAATTATAAGAAGTCTGCTTTTATACCTGTCCAATGGATTTTTAGCTTTCAACATATAACCACATCGTAGGACAACGGAATCGATGTTTCCAGTATCATATTAATTTGTCCCCATATTGATTTCCAAAAACTGAGTATCAAGGGACAATAAAACAACAAATGATCCAGTGTCCCTACTTCAAGATGACAATGCCAGCATCTATTAGACTTTGAATTATCCAACTTTTGCAAACAAACTGGGGTCCAAAAAATTCTATGTAACAAAAAGAACCAGGTTTGTATCATAGATGCTGACACTGTGCATCTCATCCTCCAAGTCCAAATCCGTGGCCATTGAGTAGCAGAAATCTGCTGCTTTATCTCAATGCTCCAAATGTCTTTTAGGCTTCTTTTTTGGTTTTTTTTATTCAAATTTTCAGATAGTAATTTGTACTACTTGGCAGCCTGGTGCCCTTGCAAGTCTGTCTGGAAACATAGGCCCGGCAAACTGTACTGATTTTTAAAATTTTTCCAATCAGGGAACCCTTTCTGAATGGCCTGTTTCAACTGCAACCGTCTATAAGCTTGAGACTTTGATATGCCGAATGATTGTTGCAGTTGTAGTAAATTTACCATTTTCGCATTCTGAAACACATCATCTAAAGTTCATATGCCTGCCTGCCTGCAACCAATGTTTCCAGAGGATTTTAGACTCACCGATTTGTATCTTGGAGTTTAACCATAGAGATTGACACATGGATTGTTGTATTGGAGTAGGTGTTAAATTATTAATACATTTTAATGTATTCCAGGTGGAAAGAAGAATACTATTGTCCTTATATATTCTAGGCACTTTGATACTCAAAATATGGTTAAGACATAATGGGGACATGAGATGACTCACTAATATCAGCCATTCCAATAGATTATCCATGAGTTCAGGAAGGATCCAATACATACCCTGACGCAAAATGAAGGCTTAATGATACCTATAAAAATTAGAAAAATGTACCCCCCCCCCCACGCCAATTGTGATTTTTGCAAAGCTACTAAGGCTATTTTAGCAGTTTTACCCAGCCAAATAAATTTTGTAAGAATCCCATTTAATTTCTTATAAAAGGAACTTTGAAAATAATATTAGCTTTTCATTTCACACATCCTCAATCTATTTAGTCTTTCCCATCATCTTTACATTCCGTTCTTGAGTTATGTTTTTTAATTCCATTCACTCATGCTATCTCTGTTCTCTTTTCTGCCTTCATTCCAAAGCAAGAGGAGGGTTATGAGATAGCTAGGTGTGTGTTTGTATGTGTGTGGGGGAGGTAGGTGTCTCTACAAGCCTGGCATGGGGGGCCTCCATTGGCAGGAGGGAATGGGCATCCCTCCTGCTGATTTTTTCTCACACAAAGAAGGTCAGCAAAGTAGGAGTGAGTGGGCATCCCTCCTGCCAATTTTTGCTGGCGTGGGGGGACAGTCCCCAGTGCTGGTTCATCGGGGAGACATCTGGGAGGGCCATCATTTCCCTTCATTCGTGGAGGAGGGGTTAATAGGGTAGATATTGTGCATGTGTATCACAAAGACAGCATCTGTCCCCATTTAAAAAAAATTAAAAAAAGATTTCCTGCTCCAAACAGCTGAGTGGCAGAAGGCTGCTTTGGGACTTCCCTGCCGGCTCAATCGGATGGGAGAGAACCTCCGCACGAAACATCTCCATGCATAATTTTTGGTGCATCAATAGTTCTTTTAGAACCAGCCCAAAAAACGGATTGGAGTGGACCCATGCCTTCTTACCAATCCTGTTTAATGCATCTGGCTCTTAGTTGCTTGAATCAGAAAATAGTAAATATTGAATAACTAAGGCCAGTACTGGGCAGACTTGCACGATCTGTGTCTGTGTATGGCCGTTTGGTTGAGGATGGGCTGGGGAGGGCTTCAATGGCTGGAATGATGTAGATGGGCTGGAGTGAGCTTTGACAGAGACATCAGTAGTTGGAATCTAAGCACAGTACCGGGCAGAGCTTTGGATTCTTGCTAAGAAGAAGAAAAAAAAAATTTTAATTGAATCAGGTTGGGCAGACTGGATGGACCATTCGGGTCTTTATCTGCCATCATGTACTATGTATGTTAATATGAATTAATAATACAGCTTTAATTTCTTATAGGCTATAAAATGACAGCAATAACCAATTTGTTTTCTATAATTAGCTCTTAAATGAAAACTGCAAATGTAAACTTTCATCCTCTAAGATATGTTGGCAGCCTTTCAACGTGTTTATATATTGTCCTACACAATTGTAAGTATGCAATGTTTGAGAGGATCTTTTATGTCTATAGTTGCTTTAGGTACAGGAATTTTTTTCCTCTTAGGTTCTCAAAACACACCTGCTTTATTTTGAGCTTTGATTTTCTTAAGAAGAATTTCACACAGTAATCTTCTATTTACTATATTTAACCCCCATCTTCCCTGGGGGATCACTACAGAGCTGCATCCTCTTTAGTGTAGAAAACAAATCTGAATGTTGCTACTCTTTGGGTTTTGGACAGGTACTAGTGACCTGGATTGGCCACCGTGAGAGCGGGATACTGGGCTTGATGGACCATTGGTCTGACCCAGTATGTCAAAGGCATGGCAAAATCAAGAAGACCCAAATTTCCACAGGAAAAGAAGAGCAGTTCCAAACAAACGAGACTGGAAAATCAATGTCCTCGGACCTTCAGTTGTAGTTTGTTCAAATTATTATTGATAAGAATAGTAAAAACACAATATGGACACTGTCCACATTTATCATGAATGGACCCAACACGGGCTATGTTTCGGCTAAACATGCCTTCCTCAGGGATCCAAGATGTCATAAACCAGTCTTTTAAAATGTGAAAAAGGATAAAAGGCTTTAAAAACCAAACGCTGAAGTCCATATGCAGAGCACAAGATCGCAGTGCTGAGGCAATAAAGCCCAGTATTTTTATGTTCTTAATTAATTGAGATCCCTAGAGGAAGATCACCAGAAGCACGTACAGCCTGTTTTACAAAGCCGCGCTAGCAGCTGCCATGCGTCAAAAGCCCCAAAGCCCTTTAAATCTCTATAGGCTTTGGGGCCATTACCGCACAGCTTTGTAAAACAGGCCCATACTGTATGTAGTGCTGTGTCTATCATTCTGCACCAAGGGACACAACAAAATGTTTATATATGCCTTTCAATTTCAAAGTGGTTAACAATATGGAAAGGAAAAGAACCACAATTATTGACAGGAGAGGAAGGAAGAGAGGGTAAGAAAAAGAAAACGGAATGGAAGAAAAGGACCAATGCATGCAGGTATCAAGTAACCAGCTCTCCATATACCAGCAAAAAAGAGGTGGTTTTTCTAAAGGCAGCGTGAAATTTGAGGTAGGATTGTTCAGAGTGTATCGAGAGTGGGAGAAAGTTCCATAGTGAAGGAACGATACGGAAAAAAGCAGCATGATGTGTTGACTCCAAACAGGAGCATAAGCAGGTGGGATGGAGAGCCGGTGTTCTACCTCAACCCCCCCTTTTACAAAATCGTAGTGTGGTTTTTAGTGGTAACAACTCTAACGCTCATAGGAATTCTATAAGCATCAGAGCTTATACCGCCGCAGATGGGGCTAAAAATCGCACTGTGATTTTGTAAAAAGGGGGGGGGGGGGTCAGAATGAAGTGGTCATGATGGGTAGTAGGGGGCAATTAGGAAAGACAAGTAAGAGGAGGTATCTGCTTGGGGAACCTCATGTGCCAGACTAAGGGCCAGATTCTCAAAACTTTAACACGATCGCATTTTAGCAGCAGATTATCAAAATGGATTATCTCTGTCTTTAGCAAAGTTTCTAGCAGTCTTTGACAATGGCATGCAAATGCGCTCTTTAACATTGAAATGAGCCCTCCAATGGATTCTTAAAAATCACCAAGGCATTTTCATAGAGTGGTGTCAGCTTTTGGCGACAAGAAGCAGCAATTGGTCTGGGGGTGCCATTACAGTGCCAGCACTTGTGTTTGAATGTGGCTAATGAAAAAAAAAACATGTGTATCTATATAATTTTATAAGTGGAGGGTAGTAAAATTACACTTCTTTTGAGTTTATGGTAGAGACAGACATGTTTAATGTGTGCTTGTTAAAAGCCAATGTTTCTTCTTGAGTGCGTACATGATATTCTTGTCTTGTGTGTTTCTAGCTGTGGGTCTTGATTAAATTTTATATTAAAAACAAATTATTAGATATTCCTGAATTATAGTAGTTTTTTGGAGAGAAAGGCATGTTTTATGCGTGATTGATAAAAGTCAATGTTGCTTCTCCCCTCCCCTCCTCTCCCCTCCCATTCGTCCAATAACTCTTGTATGCCTATGATTGACACACCTCTTATGGCTTATATGGCACCACTGATACTTTAAGGCAGGGAAGATTCACAAAGCATGCCGGGATTTCTTCCGCGATTCCAGCACGTGCTGATTGTGTTGCGTTGCTTTCCAGGGACATGCGCACATTCACGCCTCTTTCCTTATATTTTCTGCGCATGTGCCAGTCACTGGCACCAGCAACTCGACGCATGTAGATTTAGCGAATCTACCCTACTGTCTGCTGACATCATTTGCATGCGAGATTTTTGGAGAATGTCTCGCTTTTTTTATTTTGCTATCAAAACAGCTGCATTAGCAGACCGTCACTTTGTAATGCAGTTTTCTGAGAATCTTGCCCTAAGAAGTTTATGGTAAATCCAATAAGTAATTAGCAGCCAATAATGACAGGCCAGGAAAGGAGTAAGAATAAATTAATTGTTTGTTTGTTTATCACCTTTCTGAAGAGATTCACCCACTGTTTTTTTTGTTCAAATAATGACTGGCACAGTTGAATGAAATCACCTTAAGGAATCTGCTACATAATTGATTCCTTCTGTTGTGTGTAACTGGTAAAATAAACTTTTCTAAGCATGTCAAATGCAAATCAAATCATTGTACATGTAAAGCTCACTGCAGATCTTATTTGCATATAGATTAGATGATAAATTATTTACTCTCTGATAAATTATTTCTGGAATTCTGTAACTTAAATCAATATTTCTGTGTGTTGCCATATGCCTAGTGAATGGATTGGCTGTGTTTAGATTTAAAAGGTATCAAACCTCAAAGGCTCCAAGTTTCCTAGTTGGTTAGGTGGAAAGATGACTGGAAATCCAGAGGAAAGTGGATAAATGCAATCTCTCTAAAAACAGTTCTGCATCAACTCAACTCATGATTTGACTACAGTAAATAGTGCAGCAAGAACTACATTTAAAACTGCTCAATCTAGCCTAAAGATGTCTCTGAATCTGATATCCTGTCTGAGGACATCACATTGTTCTTACACTGTAACTTTCTGTGTATCGAATTAGGTATAACTTGTACTGGAAACTATTGCTGCCTGATTCAGGAAAAAAAAATTGATTTGATTTGATTCAGCCTATTGAATTGATTTTCGATTTGATTCAATTTTCCTGCTCAATTGGGTGTTTTTTACAAACATCCTGGTGGTTTTTTTGTATAGCCTCTTCACCTCCCTTTGCCCTCTCCTACCCACATTGGCGCTGTGGTGTAAACAAAATAAACAAAACAAAAAGACTTTTCCTCTCTCTTTTAGGTCCTAGTTCATGATAGCAAACACCAGCTCTGGCAGGATACACATTTCAAAATCTGACATATTGTAATCACAAAACAGAAAGTAAAATTATTTTTTTCTACCTTTTGTTGTCTGGTCATTATTCAAATCATGTTAGTCTCAGGCTCTGGTTATCTTCTGATAACTCGCTTGTCAGGGTCTCCTGCCCATTTATCATTTCCTTCTTTCTCCATGCTAGCCATCCATCTTCCATCTCTGTCCTCCCCTTCCGTTTCCCTTCCCTCCCCCGGAGGTCTGGCATCTTTCCTTTTTTTTTTTGTCTCCATCCCCACAGCTGCAGTGATGGACCCCACCATCCCCAGATCCACCATCTCTCCTTTTCTTAACCACTCTTTCACCCAGCATCTCTCCCTCCTTCCCCACCACCCTAGGGTTCACCATCTCTCCCATTCTCTTCCCAACTACCCTCCTATCCAGTACCTCTATCTTCCCCCCACTCTACACCATCCCTTGTGTCCAACTTCTCTTCCTTTCTGTTCCTTCCTTCCCTAAATCCCATTGTCCACCATCTCTCTCCCTCTCCTTTGCTTTTAGACCCATTATTTCTTCCCCCCCCCCCATCCCGGCATATGCACATCTCTTTGAACCACCCATCCCTCCCTCCCTCCGTGTACTTCTACACTAGGGCCCCCCCCAAAGGCCTGTACCCCCCCTCCGAAGGCCTGCATGTTGCCCCCTGGCCTCCAGGTCTTACTTAATTACATATGGGGGGTTGGTATTAAAAAAAGTATCGCCCTGGGTGTCACATACCCTAGATACACCACTGCTTATGCCAAGATGTAAAAGAAGACCAGATAAGCATATTCCTCCAGATCTGAAGACTCACCTAGATTGAACGCCCATATACAGGAATATCTCACCACACCACAGGTACTCATTTTGCTCCGATTATGATTCAAATATGGAACAAAAATAGAGCGCGTTCGTGCAGCTACGCCCAGGCTTCCTGCTCAACGCTAATTGGGGCAGACTAGCAGTTGTGGATCTTCACTGCAGCGCGGTCAATGGTTGAAGGGAGAAGGGAGGTAGGGCTAGCGAGCTCCTCCTTTTCATTACAGGGGCTCCAAAAAGTCAAAGATATCCGCGGAGCTGAAGATAGACGAGGAAAGAAGGAAGCGTATAATATACAATACTTTAAACGCATACAGGTGGCTGGTCGGGGCTGCGCTCCCTTCCCACAAGCCCCCTTTCTAACTCCTTCTCTAACTCCCTTAGCCTACAAACGTTAGTGCCTCTGACAGATACAGGCTCGGGCTCGTTGAGGGGAGGATGGAAGTAGGAAGAAGCCGGGTCTGTGCTGTCATTAGCACAGACATAGGAAGGGGAGGCTCGTGGTTGGGGAACTCTTACATGCTCGTACTCACTTGGCTGCTGTAATTAAGTAAAGGGAGGCCAGGGGGGAAGCCAGAGGACACTACTGCAGCACTTCCCGACTGAACCTCCCTCCTTGCCCCCTAAAGCAGGAGCAGCAGTATCCAGCCAGCAAAAGGCAGTGCTGCCGCTCCTGCTTTAGGGGGCAAGGGAGGAGAATCAGTCATCGAATCAGCCAGGCCGATTTAAAAAAGCAAAACAAATCAATTTGAATCGATTCACCCGAAGTGAATCAGTGAATTGATTCGAATCAGGTAAATCGATTTGAATCAATTCAATTTTTAAAAAAATCTGCCTCCCGTTTCAATGACTGATCCTTCCCCCCTGTGCCTTCCTAAAGCAGGAGCAGCAGCACTGCCTCTTGTTGGCCATCCACTGCCGCTCCTGCTTGAGGGGGGAGGGTCAGTCGGAAAGGCCTCATATTCCCCCAGCTTCCCTGCTCTTATGCTAAGCTATTATGGCAGCCTACAGGATCGCTGGTACTATAGAGATCCCTGCAGCTGCCGTCGTCCTCAGTGGCACGTTCTCTCTGCTACGGTCCCGCCCCTCCTCTGACTTCAGGGTCAGGATCACGGCAGGCTTGCGGGGGGGGGGCAGGCCTTCATGTCGGGGGGCAGGCCTTCATGGGGAGACAGGCCAGTGCAGATGGAGGAGGAGGAAGAGTGCCTTCGTAGCGGGAAGGCAGGCCTGTGCAGAGGGAGGAGGAGGAAGGAATAAGAGAGGGGAGGGGAGATGCCAGACCTGGGGTGAAGTGAAGGGAAAAGAGAGACCAAACCAAAAAGAGGGGGAGGAAAGCAGAGAAGAGGTGCTGGACTAATGGAGAGAGGGAGAGATAAATGCAAGACCACAAGGGGAAGGGTACAAGAGGGACAGATACTGCTCCAGAGTAGGTGGGCAGGGTGCAGGATGGCAGGAGATATTAGGAGAAATCCTATACCTGGGGAAAGGGATACAGGAGGTAAGGAAGAGAGAAACAAGAAGCTGGATATGGGGAGAGACATGAAACAGAGATAAGATGCTGGGCATTGAGGGAGCATAGGAACAGGGGGACACTACTGGAGAGGAGAATAGGGACAGGGATACAGAAGAGAGATGCTGGATGAAAGGGTAGTTGAGAAAAGGAGAGATGGTGGATCTTTGGATGGTGGGGGTCCATCGCTGCAGCTGCGGGGGAATGGAGATGAAAATAAGGAAAGATGCCAGATCTCCAGGGAAGGAAAAGGAAACAGAAGGGGAGGACAGAGATGGAAGATGAATGGTTAGCACAGAGAAAGAAGGAGAGCCTGATCAGAAGACAACCAGAGCCTGGGACCAACATGATTTGAAAAATGACCAGACAACAAAAGGTAGGAAAAATAATTTTATTTTCTGTTTTGTGATTACAATATGTCAGATTTGAAATGTGTATCCTTCCAGAGCTGGTGTTAGACCGCGAACGTGAGCTAGGATTTAACAGAGAGAGGAAAAGTATTTTTTGTTTGTTTATTTTGTTTATACCACAGGAGCAGTGTGGGTAGGAGAGGGCAAAGGGGATGAAGAGGCTATAAAATAAACCCACCAGGATGTTTGAAAAAAAAAACCACCCGATTGGGCAGAAAATTGAATCGAATCGAAAAAGTGATTCAATAGGCTGAATCGAATCAAAATTTTTTTCCTGAATCGTGCAGCATTACTGGAAACCTTGCATTGTAAAGACAACCATAGCAATTGTAACCAGTAAACTGCATATTATCATTAGCCCCTAGCGTGTATCAAGTTAGGATAAAAACTTGTATCGTAAACTTGTACAGAAATTATGTATGTTAAACCTGTAACCCATTCTGAGCTCTTTGGGGACAACAAGCTAGAAAACAAATTAAATAATTAAATTTGAATATACAGATAGCTAAATTCTGATTCAACTTCAACATAATAATAGCCTAATTCCTGAACTCCATGAACATTTTCTAAAAATACAAATTGGAAAATACAGTACAGAACTCACTAGATCATAAACTAATTAGAATAACTGAAGCAAGTTTTTTGAACAGTGTCATAGATGGATTGAGGTCGTAGCAATCATTTGGACAACAGAGATGACATGGGCAGTGGTGACTGGAGATCGCTCCTTTCCCAACTGCGCCTTAAGGCCTCGGGATCTTGCAGGTGGGCGGCTGAGAGGAGGAGTTACTTCTCTTTGGGAGGAGATAGTGAGGGCTGTTCCTATTTTGGGGAAAGGAAAGGAAGGAGGCCATAGTGTCAATTAGGGGTGGTCGGTTTCAGTTGAAAATGAAACCATGAGACAAAATTTGGCCACAGATTAAGTTTCTGCCAAACCTGAAAAACGTGGTTTCGGTTGTCCTCTAATGATGCATGTTAACAGATAAGGACCATTAAAAATTTTTAACCTGTTCATGTCCCTTGCTGCCATATGGCAACTGAAATAAGAAGCATTTATAGGCACAGAAATATTATGGTCATGAAAGGGTTAAAACAAATAGCAATGCTAGTCTGATGAAACAAAATTGAAAGAGGCAGGTAAATTAAACAATTATGTCTTTGTTATAGGTTGGAAAAAATGATTAATGATCAAAAGGGTAATATTAAGGTATTTCAACTAACATGGGGTCCGTTGACTGATTTTATTAATAATAATAATTGACTGGTTCATTAATTCACTTCTGATTATAACTTACACATCCAAGGGGTGGGTGGGAGGGTTGGGAGTTTGATTTTTACAGAGATTAATGTAGGAAAGGTTATTGAAGGAACCTATATATTTATGTTTTTCTTGATTAGTCATTTGGCTGGGTGGGAGGGAGTAAAAATGATTGTTCATGCTTTTCTGAATGATGAATGTGCTTTTTCTATCAAAATTATTCTATGTACAATTGTTTATTGCATTTTGATAGTTTGGGAAAATCAATACAGTTTGTTTGTTGTTGTTTTTTTAAAGGCTTTACCTTACCAGAATCAGAATCCACTTTGTCACATATGGATTCAGCCATTTCTCACAAAAGAGGTCTTAGGCTGGGTTATTTCCATGTTGGATGAGAACAGCCAACTTCTAGACAACCTGAAAGTCTTTGTAGTTGCTATGGCCTTCAGGTTTAGGGTGTTCTTATCTGCCTCAAAGATTCCTAAGTCTGCAGCTTCAAGCTATGTTTCAAAGCTTCTTGCTTCCTGGTATTCCAGCCCACACTATAGCTACTGTGCTTCAGTGCTTCCTGCTCCCGAGGTTCTAACTCCTGGTATTCCAACCCAGATTCATGACCCTGCTCCCAAAAATCCAGCTCTTGGTATTTTTAGTCTTAGGCCCTCTTTTACAAAGGTGTGCTAAGCATTTTAGCACAGATTTAGCGCACGCTATATCAACGCATGCGCTAACCGCTAGCGCGTCCATAAGATAACATGCACACATTAGCGTTTAGCGCACACTAATATTTAGCAAACGCTAAAAAGCTTAGTGCATCTTTGTGAAAGAGGGGGTTAGTTTCAGAGGCTGTCATACTGTAGATTCCAGTTCCAAATATTCCAGCCCTGGCTGTTTCTGCTTCTACACCTGAAAACCAGGCTCCAGAAACTCTGTTTTCCATGGCTGGACCAGCTTCTGCACCAAAAAGCCCGGCTCTAGAGGCCAAACTTTCCATGTCCAAACTTGGCCTCAAGAGATTCCTCATTCCAGTTCTGGGATTGGGGTGGGTTGGATGATGCTCCTGGTAGGGGGTGTAGGTTGTCATCAAGGGCTTAATTTGTGATGGGGAAGAAGGGTTGGTTTGCCAAAACATTTTGCTTGTGTGTTTAGGTAGAAGTCACAGCACAACGGAGTCATCGTGAGGATAAGATGTCAATAATTCAGCCACGGTATACAGTGTATTGGAAGTAGCACTGCGAAGACTAGACACTGACAGTGTTTCAGAATCAATACCTTTGTGAAGAATCTTGAAGGATGATTTCTCTATCAAATGAATATTGCATTAAACGCAGGTAAATGTTTGAAACAAACAGAGCCAAAAACTGGTGTCCAAAGCAATGCTAATGGTCACAAGTAAGGTAGTCACAACCACTTCTTAAATTAAAAAAGTTCCCCTAATCTTTAATGGGAATAAAAGCAGTGACGGGAGATGTGCATCCTAATGCCGCATCCAAATTCCATTAAAGAATACTAATGTAACCCAATATCTGGTGTAACTGCTGTCATGAAAATAGAACAGGGGTGCATATAACTGAGAATAATCTGTAAATTATGCACATAAGTAGCATCCCTGTTCATGCTTCTCCCATGTTCTGTCCATGTGTACGCTTCCCCTTGTATTATGCACTATACCACTTACAAAATAGTACTTAGGGGGTAATTCTCTAAAGCTCACCTAAATTTGGGCGCCGAGTTGATGCATACTGAGGGCAATTTCTACACTGGCAATCATACACAATTGTCATTATAGAATAATAGTGTAAACTCAAAGTTACACACTAGAGAATGACACGGGGACAAATTTTTCTCCGTCCCCGCAGGAACTCATTTTCCCATCCCGTTCCCATGAGTTCTTTTCCTGTCCCTGCCCCTGCCCCATTCCTGCAAGCTCCGTCCTCATCTGCACAAACCTCAAACATTTCAAAATCATAAGTGTCCGAGGCTTGTGCAGTTAAGGCAGAGCTTACAGGAATGGGGCAGGGACAAAGACAGCGACAAAACTCGCGGGGACGGGACAGGGAAATTGAGTTCCTATGGGGACGGGGACAAATTTGTCCCCCTGTCATTCTCTATTACACACTTAACTTTAGGTGCAAGCTAAATGGCTGGTATAAATTCTCATTGCTAACTGTGAGAAGTTAAGCACTTAACTGCAAGTATTCTATTCTATACAATGTGCCAGGCATGCTGCCAACCTGCCCATGCCCCTACTAGGTCCACATCGCCCTTGCAGTGGCATGCTATAAAAACTGCATGCACATTTTGCAGAATACCAACTAAGGCAAAAGTCCTCAGATGCACCGGGAGGGGAAGGCCCACCATTTTGAAGAGATGGGCCTGCTGGCCAGAGGGAGTAGGCATCCCTCCAGCCAGCCATCTAAATAAGATAAGGGGGAGAGAGCGGGGGGGCATCAGAGGCACGGCGGGTTGCATGGCAGCAGGAGTGAGTGGGCATCTTTCCCGCTACCGAGGGGGTATTAAGAGTGTGTGCTTGGTGGCGGGAAAGAGTGAGCATCTCTCCCGCTTCCAAGGGGATGTTTGGCAGCGGGAAGGAGTGGGCATCTCTCCCACTGTTGGTTGGAGGGTTGCTTGATTTTGGCGGCTTGATTTGTTGTTGGGTGGTGTTGTTGGGGTTTTTTGCATTTATTCTGCACATGTGCCCATCGCTATCACCAGCGATGGGCACATGCATATTTAGCAAATCTTTATTACTCTCTGCCAACATCATTTGCATGAGTGTTTTTTTGGAGAATAACTCACTTTTTTAAAATTGCTACTATAATGGCTGAAACAATGGCCCGTCGGTTTTTAATGCAACTTTTTGACAATCTAGGCCTCAGTCCAGGAGGGCAGGAAATAATCTGGGTTCTTTTCCACCTCTCTCCTATACCTGGGTCTGTTAGCCTGCAGAACCCAGGCTATGAAATAAGAAAATGCTACACAATAAACAAATACACTTCTCCCTCCGTATTCGCGATTTCAGCATTTGCGGTTTCGATTATTCACGGTTTTTAGCTTGCTGGCTCCTCCCCCCAAATTATATCAGCTTGCATAGAGAAATTGTTGATTCCAAGCGTTTACAGAGAAAATCACTGATTCTCAGCACTTTCTTCACCATGTTTTGCCTCTCCTTCAGGAACAGACCAGGTCTCCCACCATGTTATTCACAATTTTACTATATTCACAATGGTTTTTAATAGAAAACAGCGAATAACATATGAAAAAATTATTTGCGGTTTTTCTGTATTTGCGGTTCTGTTACAGCGAATACGGAGGGAGAAGTGTACAGTGAAGAGGTTGGAGTGAAGCCACTTGATAAAAAGAGCTGTTAATATGTTTGCTGATTAAGAAGATAAAGCTTTCTTTTAAGTGAAAGGCTGAGAACTGGTGTTGTGATTATACCTTTTTTGGGAAACCCAAACGGGACTGAGAAGCAAAGACTCGCTAGTACCTTTTGCTTGGGGGGGGGGGGGTCCTTTCTTTTTACATGAGTGCTGGGGCACTGAGCAAAGAGCAGCACTTTTGTGTGCCATGAGCTGGTCTTATTTGAGGACTATTTTTTGTGTTTTCAATTAAGCTACATTGCTGCGCAGTTTGTTGATACAGCTCATGGCTGAATGCCCAGGAGGTGCTTTTTGATTATTGGTGCTTTGAACCAGAATAAAAGAACTGTTTGAGAAATTCGGCTAAAATCATTCAGACAATTATTTCTTTTTGTTATTTTGCCAAGTATTATTGAACTGTTGGTGAATAATTCTGATAGTGATCACTTGCTTCGTTAGCCATTCTGACACCAAGACAAAGCTGACGGCACAGTAGCTAGGCGTCAAGTTGGGTGTGCAAGTGCAGAGTAAGAAGGGGGTTAGTGTTTTGCTGCCATTTATGTGCATAAGAGGCTTAAGTTTATACTGGCCAAAAATAGGACTGTTATTTGTGTGGTCCGATTTGGCTGGTCAGTGGTGAATATTGCCAGTTATCACACAGTATAGCCAGTTAACTTTTAGCTGCTATCCAAGAATATTCAACGGAGATAACCTGTTATCTCATGCTCAAGCATAGGCAGCGGAACTGCTCTTTTGTTTGCGGGGGCAACTCCCTAGGCTACAGCGGAGTCCTGCGGCACGACCTCTCACCAGTTCCTGACTCCTCCCCCCCCTCTCAGCACTGTAATTTTAAATCTTAGGGCAATGAGCAGGCCTGCCCCCGGAAGCAGAATGAAGGGTTCCTGTGCAGGCCTGCTCATTGACACTGCGCGGCAGCTGTCCAAAGATTTAAAAGTACAGCGGCCGCCAATCTTTGGGGAAGCCATGGCCTCCCCCATTCTGATGCACATGTGCTGACTATTTGCATTTAGCCAGTCAGCACTGTTTCTTGCCAGTAAAATAGCGCTGGAATATTAGCTGATAAGTGTATTCCTACCCACAAATGTGACAGCATTCTGTATACTTATATACTCAAATGGCACCTAAATTTTTTGGACACCCTGTCATAGAATTGCCATGGTAGTGGCTTTATTCAGCTGCTCTTCAGAAACTTTATCTTTCCAGGAGGAAGTCCACAAAAATAGCAGTCCTAAATGGGTAAATTATCCATTTAAATTGAAGACCACATATTTGGCAGACTTATCGAAACAAAGATGATCAGTGAATAATAAGCTAATGATAAGTGGATAAATCATTTGGGCTATCTTTTTATAGCAGCAATGCTTCTTTAAAAAAAAAAAAAAATCTTTATTAATTTTCCAATATTAACAGTGCATTGCAAAAATTTTAAACAGCAATTTTAGCAGCAATGTTTCTGATTATTGCACCCAAAGAAGTCTGCCGACTTTATTCCAAAGCTGAATTCTCTTCAGAAGCAAGCCTGTGCATTAAAATATTCTAAGCATGTAATATTTGAATTGAAATTCAGCTCCATCGGTGTGCTGCGTTCTCTCTTGTCCTTAATCTCTCCAGCTATAAAACTGCCTCCTTGGAATAGATGGGAATTTTCTATCAGAATGAGAAGCTATGAATAAATTACTTACACGGGAAATGTTATGCACTGAATGGGAAGTGGCCTGCTTGTACAAAGCCCTGGGAGCTTGCTTAGCTTAAATGGATCTGATCCTTATATGCAGTGTATGCACATAATCATAGATCTGGATGTTTAGTTTGGTTGACATGGAGGGGCATTTTCAATATGATGTCTGAATCCAAGTTTGGGCATTTTGTGGAACACACTCAAAATTCCAATAGTGAACAAGATCATTTTCTCAAAACAGAAAAATGCCTCTTTTTTGGGGTTCAAAAATGGCCATTTTGTAGATGTGTTTGTTCACAGTGCATCAGTCTTTTTGAACCATTTTCAAAAACTAAACATCCAAAAGAAATTTGCACAAAACAAGCCACTGTGATGTAGGAGGGGGCCACTATTTTTTAGTAGACTTGCCACGCAGACATCCCAGCAGAGCACTGGGACACCCTAGGGGGCACTGCAATGAACTTTGCAAAAAAACTCCCAGGCATACATCTCACCATAACCCCCTTATATTGTATGGTATGTCCTCCAAAACCCACCCAACACCTACTGGGCCAAACTATGCACTACAACAATAGCTCTTATCCCTACAGGTACCACCTATATGTTGGTGCAGTAGTATTTGGGTGGGTTGTGGAAGGTTCAGCTATTCCACTGTAAGTGTAGAAGTTAGAGCGGGGTATGGGCCTGAGTCCCCATCTCTATGGTTCACTATGCCACAGTCTAGGCTACTCTGGAAACCTGTTTTCTGTTCTAATAGAACTGCCCAGAACATCTGAAGCTGTCTTATAAGCAGGTCTCTACTGTTTCACTCACATCTTTGGGGGGTAGAAAGGGGTCAGTAACCACTGGGGAAGTGTGTGTATGGGGGGGTACACCTCCAGTGGCCATCTGGTCAGTTTGGGCATCTTTTTAGCACTTATTCATTGTTAAACCAGGTCTAGCCCCTGCACCCTGGACGTATCCCCTAAGAAGCACAGAGTGGTGGTCATCGGGGATTCGCTGCTGAGGGGCGCCGAGGGTCCAATTTGTAGATCAGACCTGCAATCAAGAGAGGTCTGCTGTTTGCCAGGGGCCAGGATCCGGGATGTAACCGCTTGCCTGGACAGACTCATCAAGCCCCGTGACCACATCCCCATGATTTTCATCCACGTCGGAATCAACGACACCGCCAGGAGCATCCCAGAGAACATACCTGAAGACTTCAGAGCCCTGGGTGAGAAGCTGAGGAGGATGGATGTGCAGGTGGTCTTCTCCTCGATCCTCCCAGTAAGGGGCAAGGGCAGTGCCAGGGAGGATCGCATCCAGAGGGCAAACGACTGGCTGCAGGGATGGTGCAAGGAGATGAACTTTGGGTTTTTGCACCATGGAGAGGCATTGCAAGGACTACAGGGACCAGATGGGTTACACCTGACCAGAAGAGGGAAGAACGTCCTTGGACACCGTCTAGCCCGCCTACTACACAGGGCTTTAAACTAGATAAGTTGGGGGAGGGTACGGGCACAAACAACCTACCTGGCGAGCTAAGCTGCCAATACTTTTTTGAGACTAAGGTAAGCAAACACCGATCTGGGTCAGGGGAGAGTATACACACTTTCAAGTCTGGGGTTGGCTCACATTATAATTCTGGGTCACATTGTAATTCTGGGTCTAAGGGGAGTACACATTGTAATTCTGGGTCTAGGGGGAGTACACATTGTAATTCTGGGTCTAGAGGGAGTACACATTGTAATTCTGGGTCCAGCGAGAGAACACACATTGCAAATTGTACTAAAGGAGTTCAAGTAGCCCAAGCGGGAATACCCCCACAGGGTACACACATTTCTGAGTCTGGGATAGGAACACACTGTAGTTCTGGGTCTGGGGAGTCCAGGATAGGTGCACGTTGTAACTCTGGGTCTAGGGTAAGTACAAAACATGCGAATAATGCTAAAGGTGTCCAAGTAGCTCAAGCGGGAACATCCCATTGAGACATAACAAACATACAACATGGAGGGCTATGTACGTAAACGCCCACAGTTTGGGAAACAAGATCCTGGAATTAGAAACAGAAATGAGGAATGCCGACCTGGATGTGGTGGCGATATCTGAGACCTGGCTCACGGATTCCCACGGGTGGGACATGGTCATACCGGGTTACAACTTGCTTCGCCGGGACAGGGAGGGCAAAATGGGAGGAGGTGTAGCATTATATACTAAAGATGACATTAAGGTCACCAGAATCACAGATGTCCACTACATCTGGTAAATTTGGCCAGAGGGAAGGACAAATGCCTGTATCTTGGCGTAATATACAGACCCCCCCAAGACAACAGGATGACCTAGATATGGAATTAATCAGAGATATAGAGAATATCACCTTGCGTGGGGACACAGTATTGTTAGGTGACTTCAACATGCCTGATGTGGATTGGGATACGCTTTCCTCTGCTTCCGGCAGCAGCAGGAGGTTATTAAACTCTATGAAGGGAGCAAGACTTAGGCAACTGGTGTTGGAACCAACAAGGGATCTGGCAATACTGGACCTGATACTTACCAATGGAGAAAGTGTCACAGAGGTCTCGGTGGGCGACACATTGGCCTCCAGTGACCACAACATGGTATGGTTCAATCTCAGGAAAGGTTTCACTAAATCTACCACACTGACCAAGGTCCTCAAATTCAAGGACACAAACTTCAAAGAAATGGGAGACTTCGTTCACCAGGTGCTACAAAGCCAAGAAGAAACCGATAACGTGGAAGAAATGTGGTCAACTCTGAAAGCCACCATACAAGAAGCAACAAACCGCTATGTTAAATCAGTATGTAAATGGCGAAGGAACAATAAGCCACAGTGGTTCTCTGCGGAGATTTCAGACCTCATCAAGGAGAAGAAAAAAGCATTCATCTCTTACAAACAATCAGGGAAACAGGACTCTAGGGAAGTCTATCTGGCCAAGTCAAAAGCCGTCAAAACAGCAGTTAGGGAGGCCAAATTCCACATGGAGGAGTCTCTAGCGAAGAACATCCAGAAAGGAGATAAATCCTTCTTCAGGTATATCAGTGACAGAAATAAGAACTCAGGCGGGATAGTACGTCTTAGGAAACCAGACGGAGACTCGGAAAAAGCCCAACTGTTAAATGAATACTTCTGCTCAGTCTTCACCCGCGAGGCGCCAGGACTCGGCCCTCAGCTGCAGACAAGGGTTGACGCAGATAACCCGTTTAGTAATTTCGAGTTTACACCCAGCGGTGCCTACTGCGAGCTGTCAAAGCTTAAGGTTAACAAGGCAATGGGGCCTGACAACCTACACCCAGGGTGCTCAGGGAGTTGTGTGATGTCTTGGCAGAACCGCTATCCGCACTCTTCAATCTCTCCCTTAGTAAGGGTAACGTCCCGTTGGACTGGAAGACGGCTAACGTCATTCCACTCCACAAGAAAGGCTCCAAGATGGAGACAGCAAACTACAGACCGGTGAGTCTCACATCAATAGTGTGCAAACTAATGGAAACTCTAATCAAACACCAATTGGATACGATCCTGAACGAGGAGAATCTACGGGATCCCCATCAACATGGATTTACTAAGGGGAGATCCTGCCAATCCAACCTGATCAGCTTCTTTGACTGGGTGACGAGGAAGCTGGATGTTTGGGAGTACCTGGACTTCAGTAAAGCATTCGATAGCATACCACACCACAGGTTGCTGAGCAAGATGAGTTCTATAGGTTTGGGCGACACATTGATGAAATGGGTTGGGAACTGGCTTGGAGGTAGGCTTCAGAGGGTAGTGGTGAACGGCATCCCCTCCGAAATGACGGGGGTAATCAGTGGAATGCCGCAGGGCTCGGTCCTGGGCCCGATCCTATTCAACATCTTTATAAGAGACTTGGCAGAAGGGCTGCGAAGTAAAATAACATTATTCGCCGATGACGCCAAACTAAGCAATGTAGTGGACAAAAGCACAACAGACATAAATTCAATGTCCGACAACATGATGCATGACCTACTCCTTCTGGAGCGCTGGTCTAGGTCCTGGCAACTCAGCTTCAATGCCAAAAAATGCAAAGTCATGCACCTGGGCAGCCAAAATCCATGCAAGACTTACACCCTTAATGGCGAGATCCTAACAAGAACTGAAGCAGAACGAGACTTAGGGGTGATCGTCAGTGAGAACATGAAGACTGCCAATCAAGTGGAGCAAGCTTCATCCAAGGCAAGGCAAATCATAGGTTGCATACGCAGGAGTTTCGTCATTATGTCATTGTATAGATCCATGGTGAGGCTCCACCTGGAATACTGTGTGCAATTCTGGAGGCCGCATTACCGTAAGGATGTGCTGAGACTGGAGTCGGTCCAGAGAATGGCCACCCGGATGGTTTTGGGACTCAAGGATCTCCCGTACGATGAACGGCTGGATAAGTTGCAGCTGTACTCACTTGAGGAACGCAGAGAGAGGGGTGACATGATCGAGACATTCAAGTATCTCACGGGCCGCATCGAGGTGAAAGAAGATATCTTCTTTTTCAAGGGTCCCGCGGCAACAAGGGGGCATCCATGGAAAATCAGGGGTGGGAAACTGCACGGGGACATCAGGAAATTCTTTTTCACTGAAAGGGTGGTTGATCGCTGGAATAGTCTTCCACTTCAGGTTATTGAGGCCAGCAGCGTGCCTGATTTTAAGGCCAAATAGGATAGACACGTGGGATCTATTCACAGAGAAAGGTAGGCAGACTAGATGGGCCGTGGCCCTTATCTGCCGTCTATTTCTATGTTTCTATTCTAAAATGTTTCATTATTACAGAAAAATATCCATATCATAAATTCACCCTAATCCATTGCAAACCATGCCTCTAACATGCCCCCTTGAGAATTAGATGCACTGCAGATGAATAGTATTGAAATCCATCTAGAAAATGGGGTTCAAAAATAGTAAATTGGAAGGGTTTGGAGAGACAAACGTCCATCTGCCCCTTTATGCCACTCTTTGAGCATCTTTCTTTTTTGATAATGAGACCCATAAAGGTCATGTAAAACTGTGATTACTGATTAAATCAGCTATTTTTCTATAAGATTTGGTCACTCTTTGGTGATGTCTAAAATTGATTATTGCAATTCTTTATTCAAAGGAATTGCATTATATGAAATAAAACGACTACAAATTATACAAAATACAGCTATAAAATTAATAACTAAATCTAAAAAATTTGATCATGTAACACCTCTCCTCAAAAAGGCTCATTGGCTCCCTGTTATTCATAGAATCACTTATAAGTTATGCATAATTATTTTTAAAACTCTGAACAATAAGACCCCTGCATTTTTATTTAGATTACTTATTCCATATTCTGCAAAGAGAACTCTATGATCTAGCGAACAAAATCTGCTATCTATTCCTTCTTTAAAAATTATTAATACGAGGAGACAATTTATTTTTTCATGTACAGCACCGCAGACATGGAATGCCCTCCCTATTTTTTTACGGGAGGAGAAAGAGTTTGGAAAATTTAAAACTGAGTTAAAAACCTTCCTTTTTAAAGATGCCTTTACAACATAATTTTATTATTGGAGTATCATATGTTACTTTGTTATACCTGTGTTACCTATTTCCCTTTTGTATTTTCCCTCAATGTTTCTTCTTTACTTTAGGAATTGTATTTCATCCCTCCTTACCCTATGTTTAGTAATGTTAAAATTAAGAGTAATTTACCATTATTTAAGTATTTGTACGTATTGTATTGTTCTCTAATAATTGTAAATTTTAAAGTGTACATCGCTTAGAATGTTTGATTAAGCGATTGATCAAGTCACCTAATAAACTTGAAACTTGAAACTTGATGTTTCTTCTGTGATTCATGTGTTAGACATTTAAAAGGAAATAATGAAAATTATTCCCCAGGTGGATCCAGACAACACAAGTGTTGAAGTCCAGATCAATGTAATCAGGAGAAATTCCAGTGCGGACTGTGTTTCGACAAGAATGCATCATAGAAAAAAGGTGAATAACCAGTTTTGAGTGACAAAAGTCTACCAATTCATTTTGCTAAAAAAAAAAAAAAAACAACCAACAAAAACCCTCTCCTTTAAAGTACAGCACACAAAATAGCATTCACTAGGAAGATAAATTGAGGGGGAGTGATCAATAATTATATTTTTTGTTCATGATAAATATGAGCACTCCCTTCTTCTTACAAACATTCTCTCTGAAGTAATAACTTGTGTTCACTTTTTTTGTAAAGCTGTGCACAAAGTCGATGACTATCAGAAGAGAGAAGAGGTTCAATGTCTTCAGCCAATCAAATTTCTGCTTGCCGTTAGATCAGGTGACCAGCATGGCCTGAGCTGACCTGGCACGTGCTTTGCGCTTAGAGCAGCGTTATAGGTCCAAAAGGGGTGAAGGAGAGCTTACAAATATGTTCCTGCTTTGGGCCATGACACCAGGAACACTTCTTGACATTCATTCCTACCAGAACACCAGGCCTCGGTCATACATGCAGAACATAGATAAACCCTATGCAAAATACACGACCACAAATTAAAAGTCCTAATATATACAAATAAAACCCTAAGATGCCAGACTCTACATGTAGTACAACACCAGAGAAAGAGAAACAAATGTATTTCTTCTTCCTGAACAGTGCAAAATAAAGACAGCAGATGTAAATGCTCAAAACTAACATATTTCAGTCACTAATTTGAAAATAAAATCATTTTCCTATCTTTGTTGTCTAGTGATTTTATTTTTCTGATAATCTTTTCCCAGTCTCTGGTTGCACTTCCTTCTGTCTTAACTCTCAACTCTTGTTTCCAGGGCCTTCTAATCCATTTGCTGTTTTTCTCTCCTTCTTCACTTTCTGCCCTACATCTGTCTTTGGCATTAACTTTTAATATTCAATTATCTTCAATTTTTCTGCTTCCTTCTCATATCTATCTACTTTTCTATGTCTTTCCTTCACATCTATCCATGTGCACCATATTCTCCCTCTCTCTGCTCTTCCCGTACCCTCCCCTCCAACCATGTATATCATCTCCTCTCTTTCTTCTCCCCTATTCCCATCTTTACCTAAACAGCATTTTCCATCTAAAACTAAACTAAACTAAACCTTAGGCTTATATACTGCATCTTCTCTATAACGCTAGAGCTCGGCACGGTTTACAAGAAAATTAGAAAAGAGAACAGATACGATATGGCTTTGGAATAGTATGGAGAGGAGCAGAATTTACAACTTTGAAAATAGCCAAGTTTTCAGATGTTTTCGAAATGGTTGGAAATAACCCAGATCGTGTAGATGAATAGGAAAATCATTCCACAGCTCAGTAATATTGAAAAGTAGAGACTTCCCTAATTTGTCAATGTAGGTAACGCCTTTCAGCGTAGGAAAGGACAATTTAAATTTTTGAGTAGTCTGACTTCTCCAGTAGTCTGACTTCTCTCTCCTTCCCTTTCCCCCTTCTTGTGGTCTGGCATCTCTCTCCTTTCCTTCCCTTCCTTCTTCTTCCCTACCTTAGTCTATCTCTCTCTCTCTCTCTCATTCCCTCCCCCTCAATAGTCCAACATTTCTCTCCTTCCCTTTCTCCCTTCTTATGGTCTGGCATCTCCTCTTCTCTTCTTCCCTTCTCTACCTACCATAGTCTGGCCTCTCTGCCCTCCTCTTCCCTCCCTGGAGGTCTGGCATGTCTTTATGACCCCCCCCCCCCTCCGCCTCCTGCAACCCTCCTCCACTGGATCTGGTAGTTCTTCAACCTTTTCCTTCCCAGCAGCCACTCTTTCACTCTTTGGGCCGCTGACAGCATGTGTGAAGTAAACACGCTGACTTAGGCAGCCTAGAAGCTTTCCCTCTGCTACTGCATCCCGCCTATGCAGGGACAGGAAACTGTAACAAAGAGAAAGTTGCCAAGCTGCCAAAGGCAGTGTTTTTACATTACTCATGCTGCTGGTGGCCCAAAGAGTGAAAGGGATGTTGCTGGGAAGGAGAAGCATTGGATCCCACGGGGGAGGCTGGAACCCTGGATAGCAGTGCAGACCGCCCAGAAGGTCTTTGTGGGCCTTGCAATAAAACTCACTGGCTTAGAGCATCAGGGTCTTGACTCAGCTGATTTCTTTAGCAGGTCAGGTCTTGCCACCACCCCCCAAATGGTGAAACCCAGACAAAAATACAGAAAAAGCCACCCGGACATCCAATGGGGCGCCAAAAAGAGGACATGTCCAGGGAAATCTGGACATATAGTAACCCTAGAGTGAGGTCTACAAAATCCTGAGTGGTGTAGAACAAGTAAAAGTGAATTTGATTTTTACTCTTTCAAAAAGTACAAAGACTAAAGGACAAGTTACATGGTAATACTTTTAAAACCAATAGGAGGAAATATCTTTCCACTCAATGAATAGTTAAGTGGTTAATCTGTGTTTAAAAAAAGGATTAGACAAATTCCTGGAACAAAAGTTCATAGTCTGCTATTGAGACAGAAATGAGGAAAGCCACTGCTGTCTCTGGGATTGGTAGCATGGAATCGTGCTTGTATTTGGGATTCTCTTAGGTACTTGTGACCTGGATTGGGTCTAACCCAGTATGGCTGTTCTCATGTACGTACAACATGTTAATGTGGGGATGGAGGCTAATGTAACATGTTAAAATCACCGCAATTTTTAAAGTTAATTCATGGTCCAAAAATTCCCAAGCATATAAAAGAAAATCTTGAAGTGCCTATATCACTTAAGGAACTCCAGGCAGCATTGAAGTCCCTCAGAGTTGGATCCGCTCCGGGTAGTGATGGATTCACGGTGGAGTTTTTCAAATCATTTCAAATTACACTTTTACCTCATCTTCTAAATTTATATCAATCACAACTAACTAAAGGTTGTATTTCAGGTACAATGGCAGAATTTTTAACTATTGTTTTACCAAAGCCAAATAAAGATCCCCTGTTGGTTTCAAAGTACAGGCCTATTTCTTTAATTAATGTGGATGGAAAACTTCTGGCTAAAGCTATTGGCTCTAAGATTATCCCTTATATAATCGGAATGCCCCAAACAGGTTTCGTTGCTCAAAGACATTCTTCAAATAATACTAGATTGGCATTTCATATGCTAAGTTTATCAAAAACAATGAATGATCCGGCTTTTTCAGTCTCTTTGGATGCAAAGAAGGCCTTTGATCATGTGAAATAGACTTTCATGTATCAAGCGATGGATTGGTTTGGTATAGGATCCGGATTTATACAAATGATTCAAACCTTGTATAGTTCCCCCTCTGCCAGATTATATATTAACTAGTGTTTAAGCCCGTTACATTAACAGGTGCTAGAGTAGATGTCTGTCTGTCTGGGTTTTTTTCTTTGTCTCTCTCTCCTTGGATGCTGTCTGTCTGCCTGTCATTCTTTCTGTCTGTGTGTCTCCCTGGCCCCCTGTCTGTCTGTTTCTTTCTGTCTGTCTCCCTGGCCCCCTGCCTGCCTGTATTTCTCTGTTGCGCCATGCCTGTCTGTCTCTCCATGGCTCCCTTCTGTCCCCCCCCCCCCTCCCAGAGCAAAGCATGATTGCTGTCTGCTCCCCAGCACACCCCTCCCCCCAAGCAGCCCCCTTTCTCCCTCCCTCTGCCCCCTGTTGTGCCATGCCTGCCTGCTCCGTGGCTCCCTTATGTTCCCCCCTCCCAGAGCAAAGCATGATTTCTGTCTGCCACCCAGCACACCCCTCCCCCAAAGCAGCCCCCTTTCCCTCTCCCCCTGCCCCCTGTTGTGCCATGCCTGCCTGCTTCATAGCCCCCTTTTGTTCCCCCCCTCCCAGAGCAAAGCATGATTGCTGTCTGCCCCCAGCACACTCCTCCCCCCAAAGCAGCCCCCTTTCCCTCTCCCCCTGCCCCCCGTTCTGCCATGCCTGCCCCTGTTGTGCATGCCTGTTCTTACTGTCCCTCCATTCCAGCTTCCTGGTGTCTTCTGGCCCACCGGTGCAAACCACTGCTACCATTGCCGCTCCTCTTCGAAGCAGCCTGCTGAGGTTCGCCGGACAGCTGTAGCGAACCTCGCAGGCCGCTCTCCACCTCGGTAGCACGTTCCTTCTAGAAGGAACGTGCTACCGAGGTGGAGAGCGGCCTGCGAGGTTCACTACAGTCGGCCTGCGAAACTCAGCAGCAGCAGTTGGTGAGTGAGGGTGGGAGGGGGAGTTGCCGGCGTGTTCCCTGCCTCCGTGTTCGAAAATGGAATTTGGCATGGACCCAGACACCACGGGCGCAGGGAACACGCCGTCCTAAGTGTGCATGCGCGCTTAGGGTTTAATTATAGAGGATAATACTTTCTCAGAACGTTTTTGTCTGGAGAGGGGAGTTAGACAAGGATGTCCCTTGTCTCCTTTGCTTTTTGATATTGTTCTGGAACCCTTGTTGTTGGCTATACAGCAGGCAAAGGAAATACAGGGGATTCTTTATGCAGGTCGGGAATATAAGATCTCTGCTTATCCAGATTATATTTTGCTTCATTTGAAAAATCCTGAATTTACAATCACACATTTACTGGAATTGATAGATTGATTAGGCAAATTGTCCGGATATAAAATAAATTGGAGCAAATCGGAGGTTCTTCCGTTAAATGTGCATTGTGCAAAAGGATTATTTGATTCATTCCCTTTCCTTTGGAAGGAAGAGGGAATAAAATATTTAGGTATTATGATTCAGAAAACATTGGAAGACACGATAACAGTAAATGAAAAATCTTTATTGCTGAAAGTCAAAGAAATGTGTGAGCATTGGAACCCTTTACATCTTTCTTGGTGGGGGAGAGTCCAAACCATTAAAATGATGATTTTGCCTATAGTTTGCTACCACATGAGTATGTTGCTGGTTTATTTTCAAGGGTCCTTCTATAAAAAATTAAATAGTATTCTTACTAAATTTATTTGGCTGGGTAAAACAGCTAGAATTGCTTTAGTATCTTTGCAAAAACCAATTGCGGTGGGTGGGGTAAATTTTCCAAATTTCTATAGATACCATGAAGCTTTTGTTATGCGGCAGGGTATGTATTGGATCCTTCCTGAAGTCTTGGAGCATCTTCCGGACTGGTTAATATTAGAATAGCAACTCCTGTCCCCATTGTGATTGTGTCATGTTTTAAGTATCAAGTTATCTAGGATTTATAAGGACAATAGAATTTTATTTTCCACATGGCAAACATTAAAATTTATTAATAACCTAATACCTATTCCGATTCATCAATCCACGTGTCAGTCCTTATGGTTGAACTCCAAGATTCAAATTAGCGAGTCTAAGATTCTCTGGAAGCACTGGTTGCAGGCGGGCATATGCACACTGGATAATGTGTTATCAAATGGGAAAATGGTTTGATTTTTCACGACTGCAACAATCATTCGGCATATCAAAGTCTCAAGCATTTAAGTGGTTGCAGTTGAAGCAGGCCATTCAAAAGAGGTTCCCTGAGTGGCGAAATTTAAAAAATCAGTATTGATTTCTGAATGAGTGTTATACACATCCAGGAAGGGTGGGATCATTTGATTGTAATAGTGCTGTTTATTATATTAATTGTTTATTAATCTGTTGCACTTTATGTTGGCTTTTAAGAATGAATAAAGATTTATTTAAAAAAAAAAATCACCGCAATGTTAAGAGCAAAATAAAGCATTAATTTAACTACTGGTACTTCTTTTGAGTTGAGTTTTTTATTGCAGGCTTGATCTATATGTTTCTAGTTCAAACGTGATCTAAAGGTGCAGACACATCATCAGATACCATAGGAGCAAGCTCTGTGGATGCCAGTGAATGCTGAGTATGTCTAATATTGAGCAAGCTCCTTCATTGTGTCCAGGGAAAGGTAATTTATATAGTGTTTGGAACCCTCAATCATTCTGAATTGTTGATATCTATGCCTGATACACCCTGCGCTATAAAAAGGCTACGTTACAAATGATGTCTGATTGCTCCAGGATGTTTGGCAGTACAGGCTGCTTATTACAAACCAACTGGAAAAAAAATTAGGAGTATCAGCCACCCATAGTTGTTCAAGTATCTCATGCTGGGCTGGGAGATAGGGGAAGCTGCATTGAACCAAAGGAGGGCAGGCAGGCAGGCAGTGCCAATAACATATCTTTCTTTCAAGGGCAACCCTGCTGGAATTGCCTGAGGATGAGGTGTTAAGCATGGGGGCGATCAAAGACCTCTGTGAGGTCCCAAAGAAGTAATTGGAAACAATCACCAGCTGTTCTCATACCATCCTGGGACTTTCAAAACTATTAGGGGCACAACCTACTATCCACTGGTAATTTTCATAGTTTAGCAGCCACTGTGTGTTTTTCAGGTGATACCTTCATATAAGAACATAAGAACATAAGAAGTTGCCTCCGCTGAGGCAGACCAGAGGTCCATTTCGCCCAGCGGTCCGCTCGCGCTGCGGCCCATCAGGCCCATTGCCTGAGCAGTGGTCCCTGACTATCTCTACTCCTATTCCTGTAACTTACCTCTACTCCTATCCCTACAACCCATCTCTACACCTATCTATACCCCTCAATCCCTTTGTCCTCTAGGAACCTATCAAAACCTTCTTTGAAGCCCTGTACAGTGCTCCTGTCTACCACAGCCTCTGGAAGCACATTCCATGTATCCACCACCCTCTGGGTGAAAAAGAACTTCCTAGAGTTTGTTCTAAACCTGTCCCCTTTCAATTTCTCCGAGTGCCCCCTTGTACTTGTGGTTCCCTCTGTTCGAGGGAGAAGAGGCCCAGTTTCTATAATCTTTCGCTGTATGGCAGCTCCAACCTCTTAACCATCTTAGTCGCTCTTCTCTGGACCCTTTCGAGTAGTACCATGTCTTCAGAACAGCGAGACTCACATACCTATTTCATCATAGATCCTATGGATTAATTATCTTCAGATTATTTTATAGCAATCTTATGTTCTACATGAAGAAATAAGCCAGGCTCGAGCATGGTCTAGGAGGCACATATTATCTGCTTACTAGGCAGACTAGATGGGCTATGCTGGCCATTATCTACTTCAACTACCATGTTAAACCTTCTGCGAGGCAGCTGTAAATGTGTGCATGTACGAGGCTGTTCAAAAAGTATCAGACCTTTATTCATAAAAAATACTCATATTCAGATACAACAATCATACTAATCTCCTTCAAAGTAGTTCCATTGGGCTGCCACACACTTCTTCCAATGGTTCTACCACTGTCGGAAGTGGCGCTGGAACGCCTCTTTTGAGATTGCTCACAACTGGTCCATCACATTCTGCATGATGTCTTCTCTTGACTGAAATCTGGTCCCTTTCAGAGGCATTTTCAGTTTGGGGAAAATCCAGAAGTCACACAGAGCCATATCAGAAGAGTAGGGAGCCTGAGGAATCACAGGTGTGCTGTGTTTGGCCAGGATACTCCATATCAAATGTGAAGAATGGGCAGGGGTGTTATCGTGATGGAGCTACCAATTACCCGCTGCCCATAGGTCCGGCCGTTTGCATCTCACAGTGTTACGTAGGCAACACAGAACCTCTTGTTACTACCCCTTGGTGATTCAACGATCCTGCATCACCAGGGTCCTTATTTGGTCAATGATGATCTCATTTCTGCATGTTGAGAGCCTACCAGAATATGTTTCACTCTCCATTGATGTGTGACCATCTCTGAAGCGGTTATACCATTCCTTTATCTGTGTGGTGCCCATTGCTTCATCCCTGAAGGCCTGTTGAATCTTGTGGATCATTTCCACTTGGGAATCGCCAAGCTTTACACAAAATTTAATGCAGTAGCACTGTTCAAATTTTTCTGTCATTTTGTCAAAAATGAAAATCGGACGGCGCTCACTTACACTTCCTCCTCAGCGACTGACAGCTTCTGTAGGTGGAAAAAATTCAAGCATGCGCGTAAGGGTCACCTACATACGTGCACCAAACCATGCCTCCCTATCTTTATTGGAGTAATTCTATAAAAGGGCATCTGTTTTAGGCACCAAAAAGGTTCCTATTTGCATATTCTATAAATGAAAGTAAGTGTTCTCCTTGATTGCTGGAACTCCAAGGAAGTGTGGAAAAAAATAGATTAGAACCCCTCCCCAAAACATATTTATCCTCTTCAATACGTTCCCTAAAGAGAATGTTACTAAAATTTTCTCCTGCAATTATCTCCACCCACTGTGAAGCCTCCTTCTCAGTGAGAGGAGCCTCCTCCTTACAGAAACATAATTTAATTGAGCACTATTTAAAAGATAATAGAAGCTATTAATAATTTGACTGTTCAATTAATCTGTTTTTGGAATGCCTCTACATTAATGTAACGTGTCATTGCTAAGGATCGTGAGGGCAATAGTAATAATTAAGGATCGTGAGGGTGGTAATAATCAGGATCTGTATGCTTTTCTTTCGGATATTATATTACGCTGCTAGTCAGCAACATAATGAGGTTATTGGCAATATTTGGGTTGCTGAATAGTTGACAATGAATTGACCTATAATACTTGGTTATTAATTCTTTTTCATATGGCGTGGCTCACGTGTTTAATATACTTCAAGTTTCACTTGTTTCTCCTTTACAAAACTGTCTCTTTAATCTAAACTTCTACTGGCTTCAAAGCCTGAGAAAAAGCTATGAACCATATAGCCTGAAAGCCAAGTCCTAGGTGTTATATGTTCAACATGAGTACTTTCTGAAGCAAATGTTTTCTTATCTGCCTTGGGAAACCTGCAAAGTAGTATCATTCAATTGCAATTATTAAAATTATAGTCCAGTGAGTCATTTCACTTGTTCAGATTACCATATCATCCTAGCTTTAATAATCATGCTTAAAAATAATCATACGTGAAATGATGTCATGAAATTAAAAGAGGCAAGCTATTAACCTTTTCCTATCGTGTGTCCCGGCTGATGGGACATTCCAAAAATGTCGTTGCCATCGTATGTCCCATGGCATGGGACATGCAGTACACGACAGGAACACAAAATATTTTAATTTACAGACTTATGACTTATTTACATCATGTTTACAATAGCCGTAAATGATAGCGGTGAATAATACAAAACTTTCCTAAAATAATTACGATTGGAACCAGCATAACGTAAAATTTATTACAATAGGAAAAGGTTAATGTTCTAATCTTCCTCCCGAGGGGAGTGGTGGAGAGGAATTCAAAAAAGCGTGGGATAAAAATGGAGGATCTCTAATTTGAAAATGAAGGATGTAAAGTAAAGAACTAAGGCCGGTATTGGACAGACCTGCACGGTCTGTGTTCTATATATGGTGATTCGGTGTAGGATGGGCCAGGGTGGGCATCAATGTGAACTCCACTAATATGGAACAGGAGGATGTTACTGGCCAGACTTTACGGTAGATTTCCTGCAAATAACGGGATGGTTAGATAGGCTGGCATGAGCTTGGATGGCAACTTCAGCATTTGGAACCTAGGACTATACCAGACTTTACAGTCTACGGTCCAGAAATATCAAAGGAGAGACAAGTTAATCTAATCATGTATTTTTTAATGAGTATAACTTATGGCCAGACTGGCTGGACCATTCAGGTCTTTATCTGCCGTCATTTACTATGTTACTATGTTTTTTTTTAACACCAATTATAGCAAGCAAGCTCAACATGTGAATGAATTTAGGTGGATGCAGAAGTTATGATGAGTGAGCACTAGACCCTACAGATGTTGACATAACTTGTTCTCCTCTCATTGGATTGTGCCACTTCCAATGGAGTTAGCAAAAGATAAATAAAGGGGCTAAAATTTAAAGACAGAAAAAAAAAAAAATAGTGTACCCTTAAGCAATCTATTCAAATCATAAACAATGGTGGTCAAGTTTCAAGTTCTCTAAACTTCTCAAAGCTATAGGTTTTCTCCCCCAGCAACTTCCTCTATCCAACCTAATCAAAATTTGTCCCAGCCAAGCAGAGGGCATCGGAGTCTTTCATGTGCAGTTACTTGGGAGAGAAGGAAGGCTCTAGTATTCATATTAGAGAATGACAGGGGGACAAATTGGACCCTCATCCCCGCAGGAACTCAAATTCCCCGTCCCGCACCCACGAGTTTTGTCGCTGTCCCTGCCCCATTCTTGTAAGCTCTGCCTTAACTGCACAAGCCTTGAACACTTATGATTTTAAAGTGTTTGAGGCTTGTGCAGATGAGGACAAAGTTTGCAGAGATGGGGCAGGGACAGGAAAAGAACTCGCTGGGATGGACGGGAAAATGAGTTCCCACGAAGGCGGAGGAAAATTTGTCCCCGTGTCATTCTCTAATTCATATTTCATCTCTGCATCTCAACTAGTCTACTGTATCTATTGCATCAACAGGTCTCAGAGAGAAACAAACTACTACAGTTCCCTCTGCAACCTTGCACGGGCGCACTCTCCAATCAGCCAGTAAGGAAGCAGCTCTATAAGAACATAAGAATTACCGCTGCTGGGTCAGACCAGTGGTTCATCTTGCCCAGCAGTCCGCTCATGCGATGGCCCTTAGGTTAAAGACCAGTGCCCTATTTGAGTCTAGCCTTACCTGCGTACATTCTGGTTCAGCAGGAACTTGTCTAACCTTGCCTTGAATCCCTGGAGGGTATTCTCCCCTATAACAGCCTCTGGAAGAGCGTTCCAGATTTCTACCACTCTCTGGGTAAAGAAGAACTTCCTTACGTTTGTACGGCATCTATCCCCTTTTAACTTTAGTGAGTGCCCTCTCGTTCTCTCCACCTTGGAGAGGGTGAACAATCTCTCTTTCTCTGTGTGCTTCCATTTATGTATCTGAGGCAGCATGGTTGAAGTCCTTTCTATAATGGCACCTAGGTTTTCTTATTGAATATTAGCAGAACATTTAACATTTAGGTGCCTGCAATTATACCAGCCATAGAGCTGGTGTAAGTGCAGGCATCTAAATGTGACAGGGATGTATGTAATTTACAATATTCTGTAAGTTATACTCATAAATGGGCATCCCGTCTATATCCAGCAAATGCTCCACCCTTTGTATGCCCCTCTTCAAATCCACACTAAACATTAAGCAGATATTTGCAGAATAGAGCTTGTAAGTGCTAGTATTCTAAACATCAATGTGCATAACACACATGTAAATGTGATCACCCAGGCTCTAGAGTTGCTCTTTAAGTCTCATTCTTAAACAGTGACAGTCTCCTTCCCTTGGATCTGCCCCGAGACTTGCATTTTAACTAGTCAGCTTCTTAGACAGTGCTCTATTTATTTTACATAAGGATTTATTGACCTTGAAATATCTAGATATTGACCTATCTCTGATTATAGTACAATAATGCAATGCATCTTTAAAATGTGTTTGATTCTCTGCATAACTAATACGTTATTCCAAATCATTTTCCTTTTTCTTTCTGCTACAAAGCCTGGAGATTTTATTGTGTTTTTGTAACATGATAGACTCTTGTATTCATCTTATTATGGAAAATGGATAAAAGCAGTGCTCTTTAAAAAAAAATAAGGTTTCATTCTGTGCTCACATGCACAGTAGAGAGCTGCACATGAATGGATATTGCAGAAAATGAACAGAACCTACAGGATTCCTGTCCAATAGTGGTCAATTCAGGTCACAAGTACCTGGTAAGATCCCAAGGAAAAAAAAAACATTTATATGCTGCTTATCCTAGAAATGAGCAGTGGTTACCATGGGAATCCTGCAGGAGTGTAGTTAATTTTGCAATTTTATTTAATCTTGACATCACTATACTACTAAAGCAATCAAAGAGATTTCCAATAAAATCAATTAAAAACAGAGCGCCCCTCCCCCTCACACACACACAATTAAATCAGAACAAATTACTACAGTTTTTCTGGGCTAAAAACAGCTATCACGGTTTTGTAAAATGGGGGTGGGGGGAAGGGTTAGTAATTACATTAAAACCCTCTTTTACAAAGGTGCACTAAGGGGCTCATAATCAAAAAAAAAACCTGTCTAAAAAGTGTCCTAAATGGCTACTTGGATGATCAAAAAGCCTGATCGTCCAAGTACCCATAACCAAAGCTGGTTTTTAGACGTATCTAAAACCAGCTTAGGCCTTTCCCCTGCCTCTAAACGCATAGAGAGAAAAGAGGCATTTTTAGAGGAGGGGAAAGGGCGGGCGGTGGGCGGGAGGTGGGCCGACCTACACCTAGGCGTGCAGCAGGTATAACCAAAACTTTAGGCAGGTTATACCAAGTCAAAACAGGTATAAGTGCCGAAAAGGGGCCGCTGAGCTGATCGTGACTGCTGCGATCAACTCAGCGGACCCAGCAACCTGCCTACTCCCTACAGCAATGATCTCAGCAGGAGAGATGGCTCATCTCCCCTGCCACAATCCACCCTTCTCTCCCCCCCCCACACACACAACGATCAGGGCAGGAGGGAGCCCAAGCCCTCCTGCCCCGCGGCACCCCCGAACCCCCGATTACGTTCGGGGCAAGAGGAAGGCCAAGCCCTCTTGCCCTGGTGGCACCCCGACTCCCCGATTATGTTCGGGGCAAGAGGGAGCCCAAGCCCTCTTGCCCTGCGATCCCCAAACCGCCCCCCCCCCCATGAGTCCGATGGGGCCAGGAGGGAGCCCAAGTTCTCCTGGCCTGGCGACACACCCTAACACCCACCCCCCACTAAAATATGGGCAGGAGGGATCCCTCTTGCCCCAAACGTAATCGGGGAGTCGGGGTGTCGCCGGGGCAAGAGGGCTTGGGCTCCCTCTTGCCCTGAATGTAATCGGGGGTTCGGGATGCCGCAGGGGCAAGAGGACTTGGGCTCCCTCTTGCCCCAAACATAATCGGGTAGTCGAGGTGCCGCCGGGGCAAGAGGGCTTGGGCTCCCTCTTGCCCAGAACGTAATTGCGGAGTTGGGCGTGCTGCGGGGCAGGAGGGCTTGGGCTCCCTCTTGCCTTGATGTCGTCGGGGGGTGGGTCGCGGTTCGACGGGGCAGGAGGACTTGGGCTCCCTCCTGCCCGGATCATTGTAGGGTGGGTTGGATTCTGTAACCGGTGTTGTTTTTGACAGACACCTGTTACAGAATCCAGCTTTTAGGTGAAGGACTGGCTCCTCCTTCATCTAAAAGCCCTTGTTTTGGACATTTGGAGCTTAGGCTTTTTTTAGATTGGTATAGATATGGTATAAGTTTAGATGTAGTGGTGATCTGGGCGTTTAAACAGCTGAACATAGAGGCATGCCATTATCAAAAAAAGCATAGTGCACCTTTGTAAAAGAAGGGGTAAATTTAATGTATGCTGACTCCAAAATGAGGCTTGGAATGCACTGAGATAAGCAATTGTAGCACCAATATGAGGTATGGAATATATGGAGAAAGGCAGTTGGAGTGTCAGAATGAGGCTTGGATTCCAATATAGGCAGCAAGAATATCAGACTGAGGCATGGAACGTTCATTGGTTGAATAGAGAATAGCATCCAAAAAAAAAACACATGAGGCTTTGAAGGGGTGAATAACATATAGTTAAAGGTGAGCCAGTGAGCAGGTTGATATTGTATCTGGATTTTCAAAGAGCGTTTGACAAAATACCTCATTAAAGACTTCTGAGGAAATTAGAAAGTCATGGGATAGGAGGTAACGTCCTATAATGGATTAAGAACTGGTTGAAAGATTAAAAAACAGAGTAGGTTAAATAGTCAATATTCTCAATGGAGAAAGGTAACTAGTGGGGTTCCTGGGGGTCTGTGCTGGGACCGCTGCTTTTTAACATATTTGTCAATGATCTACAGATAGGAATAAACTAGTGAAATAATAAAATGTGCTGATTACACAAAGTTGTTCAAAATTGTTAAATCGCAAGAGGACCTTGTGAAACTGGGAGACTAGGCATCAAAATGGCAGATGACGTTTAATGTGAGCAAGTACAAAGTGATTCATATGGGAAAGAGGAACCCGAACTATAACTACATGATGCAGGGATTACATATTAGGAGTCACTGCCCAGGAAAAGGATCTATCGTATTTTTCACTCCATAAGGCGCACTTGACCATAAAATGCACCCTAGATTTATAGGAGGAAAACAAGAAAAAAAACATTCTGAACCAAATTCTCCCTGCCAAGCTCTGTACCTAACCCCTTGCCAAGCTCTGCACCCTGTCCCCCCTCCCTGCCAGGCTCTGTCCCCTGTCCCCCCTCTGGTGGTCTAATGGTAGGCCAGGACAGGGCACAGGGCAGGCAGGCCTAGTGGCAGGCAGGCAGGTAGGCAGGGCCCCCACCCTGAGGCAGGCAGGCATGCAGGCAGGAAAGGACCCCTACCCCAAGGTAGGTAGGCAGGCCCCCATACCTTCCCCTCCCCTGCACCTTTTTTAAAATCCTGTCATCCAGCACAGGAACTTTCAGAAATTCTGACCTTCCCTCCGAGCATCAGAGCGGAGCACAGGCGCGAGCTTATCACGTTCCTGCCCAGTCCCACTCCGCTCCGTGAATGGCTGCAGTCAGCTCAGCAGCCCGTCTGGAACTTATATCTGTTTTGACTTGGTCTAAGTCAAAACATATAAGTTCAGTCCAGGCAACCTGTCAAAGTTTTCGATTATGGCTGCCGGCCAACTAAGTCTAAGTCGGCCCACATCCCTCAGCTCCTGCCTTACCCACACCTCCAAAAACACCCCTTTTCGCTCTGAGCACACAGAGGCAGGGAAAAAGGTCTAAGCTGGTTCTAAATACATCTAAAACTCTGTTCGATTATCAGTACTTGGACGACCTGTCTTTTTGATCATCCAAGTATCAATTTAGGCGGGTTTTTAGACATAGGGTTCTTTTTTTTATTATGAGCCTCAAAGTATTATTAAATTTTAAAGTAAACAATCTGAATATAACACTCATTTTTTAATGCAAAAAGTAATGTCCACTCATTATAAATATGAAATATAATCCTCTTGTGCAAATTAAAACAGATCTACTACTACTACATTTTCTACTACCATTACTATATCTAATCTCTCGTTATCTAATCTCTCTGGAAAAAAGGAGGCTCAGGGGTGATATGATAGAGACCTTCAAGATCATGAGGGGCATAGAGAGGGTGGATAGGGACAGATTCTTCAGGCTGAAGGGGACAACAGGTACGAGGGGGCATTCGGAGAAACTGAAGGGAGATAGGTTCAAAACAAATGCAAGGAAGTTTTTCTTCACCCAAAGGGTTGTGGACACTTGGAATGCGCTACCGGAGGAAGTGGGATTCAAACAGAGACTGGACAGATTCCTGGGGGATAAAGGGATTGTGGGATACTGAGAAAGTATAGTGGGATACTGGGATACTGAGAAAGTATAGAAACCCAACCAGGTCGTGCATGTGCAAGACCGGAGGCCTATGACTTCGATGGGAAGATAGGACTCTTCAGGAAACCAAGGTGGCATGGGGGCCCCTTCTGGTGATTTAGACAGGTCATGACCTGTTTGGGCCGCCGCAGGAGCGAACTGCTGGGCGTGATGGACCTATGGTCTGACCCGGCGGAGGCACTGCTTATCTGTGAGAAAAATCAACAGTACCAGGCTGTATAGTAAATATAAATGTTAATTTTTATCTGACCTTCACGCCCCCCCCCCCGCCCCCCCTGAAACCCATCCATGGACTATGGACCCCAGGTTAAGAATCCCTGCTCTAGGGTTTGCCAGCTTCAAAGTAGTTCTCAAAAACCCTCTTCTCAAGGGCATGACCCTGGCAGCTAGGGAGTCCTACACATGAGAATATACTGACCTGCTTGTCCTGGGATAAAGCACAATTACCTGTAACAGGTGTTATCTGAGGACAGCAGGCTGATACAGACAAAGTTTCAACATCCTGTTCACTTATACAGCCACAAGAACCTAGAACGGCCTTCCCACATCTATAAGGACAGGGACAAACTACCTCACCTTCTGGAAAAGGCTTAAAATGTACTTCTTGGTTAAATTCCTTACAACTCAGTAGCTCGGCCTACCTGTCAAGCTAAGAATTGTCAACATCATTTACCCCATTTGACTTCATCTTTACACTCCCCTTATTCCATTTGTGAATCTGCAATTTCCCTGCTACTGTTTATCCCTACCCTCTGTACTAATGTAACCTTTTTCTACCATCGCCTTATCTACCTGCAACAAAGTTTTTTATTTATTCAGTTTTCTATACCGTTCTCACAGGGGAGCTCAGACTGGTTTACATGAATTTATTCAGGTACTCAAGCATTTTTCCCTGTCTGTCCTGGTGGACTCACAATCTATCTAATGTACCTGGGGCAATGGGGTGATTAAGGGCTCCTTTTACAAAGCCGCGCTAGGGCCTTAACGCGTGGAATAGCACATGCTAAATTGCCGCGTGCGCTAGCCGCTACTGCCTCCTTTTGAGCAGGCGGTAGATTTATGGCTAGCGCTAATCCGGTGCGTGCGCTAAAACACTTAGCGCACCTTCGTAAAAGGAGCCCCAAGTGACTTGCCCAGGATCACAGGGAGCAGCGTGGGTCTGAACCTACAACCTCAGGTTTTAACCACTGCGCCACACTCTTAAACTCACTGATGTGATATAACTACTATTCCCCACACTTCCTTATGGACCTCTTACTTTGTAAATTGCCTTGAACCTATACTGGATAAGTGTGATACAGAAATTCAGATTAGATTAGATTATATATTCTCACACACACACCCCTCCCCCACCTTCCCTCTGTGGCTTTCTAGCTTATTACTAAACTGAGGATCCTGCAGGCTGATGCCGGATATGAAGGCACTGATGGATGCATGGTACAGGCGGTCTCAATACCTTTAAAGTGAAAGCACACTTTTGGACCGTCCATACCTGGGCTCTATGGATCTCATCGCCCACATGTGAGAATATCTGCCTGCTGTCCTCAGAGAACACCTGTTACAGGTAAGTAACTGTTCTTTGTGCATACTCAATTGTATAGAATTAAGAGATTAAGGAAAGCTCTATTTAAACTCCAAGGTTTTATCAAAGCTCATGTGGAAATTGAATGTGGAGATTAACAAATGTTATTTATTAATTCATTCAGTATTTTTGTTCAAAATGGAAGCTTTGTAAAATTAGCCAGTCTTGTCTGTATTCTCCTTATTTAAGCCCGCTTTTACTAAGCCAATTAACTTGATCACCTGTGGTAATTGCACCGAAGCCCATTGGGAATTAATGGTCTTCAGTGCTGTTGCCATTCGGCAGCCGCAAGCACAACTTCGTAAAAAAGGGATGGGGGAGCTAGTTTACTATTTAGATGCCGTTAGGATGAAGCTATTTTTTTGACTGAATGTAAAAAAAAATATTTCAAAATGTTTGCCTGAGTTGCTTGTGAAGTGCAAAGTAACCTTCCCCCTTCTCCATTTTATTGAATGAGTGGAAATGTTCTGTGTGTTCTATATACAACTTGTAGAGAATGTGACCTAGACAGCCTCAATTCAGCTCTTCGTGCTTTGCTTTTCTAAATCAGCCAACATGTTGGGATCGTCCTGGGCCCCCTGAATCACTCACCAGCCAAAATGGAGAAGTCAAATGTTTCTCCAAGGATTTTACATCCATATGAAGTACAGTGCAGCAGGTCCATCCATTTCAGAAATACAAGGGGGAGAGAGACACACACAAGACATATGCACTTCTTATGAGAAAACTGCCACATCTGCCCCTTTCCCATGTACTCTAAAAGTCATTCTTCAACTGTGAAAAATGGGAATATCGGACATTTCCCCAAGGACTCACATTGACATAAAGTTTAGTGCAGCTAAACTGAGCTATGCCAAAGTTAAAAGTACAGACTGTGATTCACATGGACTCACAGTTCACTCTTTGGACTCTCTGTTCTGTTGAACCAAGGTTAAAAATATGATCAAGTCAAGCATCTATAATTCTTGTCTTTGCAGGATAGCAAATGCTACTCTGGGGTATAGAAGCTATTTACAAAAATTTCTGCTCATAGCATGAAACTTCAGCAACATTCCCTGTTTGTCATAAATTCAGTTACCATTCCTCTTTCTGGCACTTTAAAGATGAACATTTTGCTTTAGTCATCTTTTCTTAACTGTATGCAGCACAGCATAAGACAGCTTCAAATAGTTCATCATCACCTTCTAGTTCCCTTTACACCCATTCACCGATCAGAAGTATCCCCTTACTTTCTTCAGTGGGACAGAATAATAGGGCTACATCTTTATTAACAATAGATTTGAAAACAGTAAAATAAGGTATTTCCTTTTCTTAACTGTATCTCTAGGCCATAAGAATTGCTATACTAGGACCGACTGAAGATCTATCAAGCCCAGTATCCTGTTTTCAACAGTGACCAACTCAGGTCACAAGTACCTGGCAAAATCCCAAAGAGTAAAACAGATTTTATTCTGCTTATCCTAGAAATAAGCAGTGGATTTTATCAAGTCCGTCATAATAATAGAGTATGGACTTTTCTTTTAGGAAATTAGCCAAACCTTTTTAAAAACCTGTTAAGCTAAATGCTTTCACCGCGTTCTCTGGCAATGAGTTCCAAAGCTTAATTACTCGTTGAGTGAAGTATTTTCTCCAATTTGTTTTAAATGTATTACTACTTCATTGCATGTTTCCTAGTCCTAGTATTTTTGGGGAGAGTAAACAAGTGATTCATATCTACCTGTTCCATGCCACTCAATATTTTATAGACCTTTATCAAATCTCCCCTGAGCCATCTCTTCTCCAAGCTGAAGAGCCCTAACCACTTTAGTCTTTCCTCATAGGGAAGTCGTCTCATCTCACTATTTCTTTAAAAAGTAAAAGAATAGCTTTGGCCGTTCTCTGCTAAGGTTCTGCTGGTTTCTTGACTTTGCATGCAGTTTTCATTGCCCAAGAGAAATGTTCAGACTTGGTAGCATATTTTAAAAAGGAATATCCCCATGGAATTTCCCTTTGGAAAAAAAATGGGGCTAGCCATGCTATAGGCACCTCAGCATCTATAGATTATTCAGCTGCTTTTTATCAGGACCCGAATCCCCAAATATAGTCTTCAAGCTCCTCCCTCCTAAAAGGAAAAAGGGGTACAGTGGTGTGACAAAGATATGTGCTTAGTGCCAATTCTATTATGACCTTTAAAGTGCTCTTAACTCACTTCAGAATAATGGTGCAAAGCATGCCACAACTTAGACGCGACATCTTATGCCAAGTCAATAGCAGGCATAAGCTGGTTCACTTAGATGCACCTTGCAATGTATGCATCTGATACTATTCTGTAAAGTATACACATTCTTAGGCAGAATGCCTGTAACATGCCCATGCTCCACCCACTGGTGCAGTATGTCAACTTTATAGAATAGTACCTAGCATAGCATGTAAATACTAATTCATGATGTCATTCATGTGCTTAAGTGCACCTGTTCTATAACTTAGTGCATTCAATTGGGCCTTGATTCCCTAAATGGTACCGTTGTCAGTGGGTGCCTGAAAAGCAGCTGCTGATCATGTTTCAATCATGCGATAGTGCCATTTAGAGAACTGTGCCTCCGGCCAAAGTAAGCTCTGCAAATGTAGGCCAGGGTTTTACAAGGCCTATATTTCCAGCGCCTACCTTTTGATGTGAATCGTGCCTATGTAGGTTCTTTATGGCACCTAACATCACTTCTGGCATTAGACACTGTAAAACGCCTTCAGAGGCATGCCTTCAGAGGCATGGTTCTGGTGCCATTGTTTTAGGCGCTGGTAGGTGCCTTGAAATTTCTTTTAAGCCCTCTTTTAAACGGCATTTTGCACTTCAAGTTTCAAGTTTCAAGTTTCAAGTTTATTAAGTCTTGATGAATCGCCTATATAATTTGCTAGGCGATGTACAATAAAAATAACATGTATTAATAAATGAAACAAGTACAATGTTAAAAATGACATAAACAAATTTGTTATATAGACAAGAAACATACTTTACAAATTAATCAAAAACCTAAATTCATAATAATGTGAGGGTAAAACATACAAGACATGTGAGGCTAAATAGGGAAATAGTTACAATTTTGATAGAAGAGAGGAAGAAACATAAAAGGGAAAAACAAAAGGTGGGTAAGTGGTGGCTGTTTTTTTAAAAAAGAAAAAACCGAAAATGTGTATAAGATTGTCAATTTTTACTACTCATAATAACCATACGCATCTTTGAAAAGAAAAGTTTTTAGCATTTTTTTAAACTGAGTTAGGTCTTTTAGCTCTCTGATGTGTTGGGGTAGAAGATTCCATGATTGAGGGGCATTAACTGAGAACATATCCTGTCTTCTGGTTCCTATCATTTTAATAGATGGAACTGTAAGAAGATTAGTTAACTTAGGCACTGGTAGGGCACCTATTGGCGCCTAAGTTAAGACCTTGGTGCCTAGATCTATGCTCCCTTTATAGAATTGTTCTGTATTGTTTTATTAACAACTAGCTGATTACCTGGCGTTGCCTGGATATGTATTTACCCCCAAAATGTCCCACCACCACATGTCCCACCCCTCATATGTCCCTCTCTGAACTTGGACTTAAACATCATCGGGAGTGTCAGTATCTGTTGTTTCCAATCATTTTTACATGTCACCCCCTTCCCACCCCCCAGTATTTAACCCCCTTCCCACCCTCAGTATTTTTCCCCAGATAGTAAGTCACATGTATACCAAGTTTGGTTGAAATCTGTCCATGTGTTTTAGAGTTATATAGATTTTTAAATATTCTTTCTGATATTTTATTGATTCAGTCTTTTTCTTCCCATGATTATTGTGATTTATATTGAAGCCTTAGAGGGGCATAATCGAAAGTCCATTTTCGTCCAAAGTAAAAAATAGCTTAGGACACATTTTCGAAAAATACGTCCAAAGTTGTTTTTTTTTGTTTCAAAAATCATCTAACTATACGTCCTGCTGATCTGATCATCCAAGCCGCTAAATCGTCCATCTTTATACCACATTTTCGTCCAACTTTTCGTCCAAGTCAAATATGCCTAGAACAAGCCCTGTTGGATGTGGGAGGGGTCTGCAAAGTGATGGACTGAACACCCAGACATGGCACCTAAATAGTGGGGTACCTTACAGGGCACTGCTGTGAACTTCACAAAAAGGGTGCCATGTCATCATCTCACTACAGCTCCCTTATCAGTCATGGTGATCCCCCAAACCACCTCCAGAATCCCCTAGACCCACTTATCTACCACCCCAATAGCCCTTATGGCTGCAGGAGCCACATATATGCCAGTAGAAAAGGGTTTGGGGAGTGTATAGGGGAGTGCACATGTTTCAATATCAATGCAGTGATTACAGGGGCATATGGGCATGGGTCCTCCTCTCCATGGGTCCCTAACCCACCCCCAAGATGGCTTAAGACGCCTCTGTGCAGCACGATTAGGCTTTCCTATGCCAGGCTACCAGGTGATGATGTTCTGGAGGCACAATTTTCAAGTTGTGATTAATATTTTTAGCGGGGGGGGTCAGTGAGTAGGGGTCTGTATTATGTGTTTGCAGTGCTTATCTGGTCACTTTAATTGGGTTTTTGTGACTTAGATCATGTTTTAAATGGTCTAAGTAACAACATCCAAGTTCCATCAATCCTGTGCGGTATAACTTTCGGTTATACATGCAGTATGACTAAGTCTAAGCCTGCCCACGTCCCACCCAAATCCCGCCCTCGATACTCCTCCTGAAACGCCCCATTTAACTATGGTCATTCAGCGGCACTATGAATGCCTAGGTCGTTTAGAAATACGTCCAAAGCCCATTTTTAGTATCGGCATTTGGACGTATTTTGACAATGTTTGTCCAAGTGCCAACTTATGCCGGTTTTTGGATGTTTTTCTCTTTCGATTATGAGCCCCATATTGTATTAGTAATGGCTTTTCTTCATTTTCATTTAAAAAAAATTTTTATTGGAATTTTGACATATGAAATATAACATTAATTAAATAAAAATACCAAAAGGAACTTTTACAATACAAATTATACATACATATTAATCACAGATGCACAAAGTAATGGCTTTTCATACTGTAAACTGCTTTTAAATTTTTTGCATTGAATGGTATGTAAAGTCAGTAAATCATATCAAACTGCTGTCTTGATTATTACCCCCTAGTTTATTCTTGTATCACCTTACAAAAAGTCGACATCTGCAAACATAGTGGCTTCCCTTTGTTTTACAACTTTCACATAGTGACCCTTCACCTGATACTAGGTGTATACCACTAAATATGTTGGCAAAATGCCAGCATTTCATCATTGGCCTTTTTTTTTGGAACATTTTATTATAGAATCCAACTGTCTGATAAACCAAAATGTTGAAACAGCGATGGGTTGTTAAAATTGAAAATAATGGCATTCCTATTGTCATTTGGAAAAGCTCAACTTGTACACGAGGGATGCTAGCCTGTAAAAATACACTTAGGAAGTAATTTTCTAACTGTATGCATGAGTAAAAAGTGCTCACATACTTTTTTCTCTGTGCAGATTTTCATCATTTTGAAAGCAAATGTATTTTTGCTTTGAAAATGTGCTTACATTTATACTTTTTTTTGGGGGGGGGGAGGAGGCACGCACCTTCTGAGTAAAATTATGTGCAGATGTTTACATTGTCAAAAATGTATGTGTAAATGCTAACTTCTCCCTGGGAACACCTGTGTTCATTGTCGATAAAATATATGTGCAAATTTATCTACATATAGCAGTGATTCCCAACCCTGTCCTGGAGGAACACCAGGCCAATCGGGTTTTCAGGCTAGCCCTAATGAATATGCATGAGAGAGATTTGCATATGATGGAAGTGATAGGCATGCAAATTTGTTTCATGCATATTCATTAGGGCTAGCCTGAAAACCCAATTGGCCTGGTGTTCCTCCAGGACAGGGTTGGGAACCACTGACATATAGGGCTCCTTTTACTAAGCTGCGATAGCGTTTTTAGCGCACGCAGAATTTCCGTGCTATGCGGATAGAACTAACGCCAGCTCAATGCTGGCGTTAGCGTCTAGCGTGTGCTAAAACCGCTATCACAGCTTAGTTAAAGGAGCCCATAGAAGAGAAATCATATAACAGGACATATCTTTACATCAGAAGTACCTATGAAAATTATCCTCACTATCAATTAACTATTAAATAATTAATAGATTAAATGTTAGCATGTAAAGTATGTAATCCTTTCTTTAAGAAACAAACAAGAAACAAGTATTTCCAGTTAACAGATCTTAGAACAGATACAATATCAGATAAATATCAATAACTGACTATTTCTTAACTCTATTACCCTAAACCAGTGGTTCCCAAACCTGTCCTGGGAGACCCCCAGCCAGTCAGGTTTTCAAGATATCCCTAATGAATATGCATGAGAGAGATTTGCATATAATGGAAGTGACAGGTATGCAAATCTCTCTCATGCATATTCATTAGGGATATCTTGAAAACCTGACTGGCTGGGGGTCCCCCAGGACAGGTTTGGGAACCACTGTCCTAAACTGTCTAGACCAATTCTGTAAAGAACTGATTCTTTGTGAATTCTGTACAGAATTCTTTGTGAATGCAGCAGTCCTAGAAGAAACATTATCTTTGTTTCTACTCTATGTTCTCTCTTTCCTCTTATTTGGGTATTTTTCTCTCTCTCTCTTTCTATGGGCTAGATTCACAAAGCAAACCGATCGTGTACCGATCGGTTTGCGACCCATTTGTGACCAGATTTCCCTCCGGCCCGATTCACTAACCTCTCCTGCGATCCGCTTCCAATCCGTGCATGCAAATGAGGGGAAACGCATGCAAAGTAGACAGGGACGTGATTTACCAATGAAATTTTTAAAACCGACTGGGCTGGCCGATCAACCCAAGAAGTGGCTGCTGGGGACCAGTCGCAAATGACTTTCCGACTCTCCAGCTTCATTGAAGCCCTGCTCTCTGCTGCCCCGAATCTCTCTTGCCTGCCACCCAGATGCTCTTCCCCAGATCTCTAATGCCTGCTCTGCCCCGAATCGCCGCCATGCTCTTCCCGATCTCTCCTGCCTGCTCTGCCCTGAATCACCGCCCTGCTCTCTCCCGAATCACTGCCTTGCTTGTCCCTGGATCTCTCCTGCCTGCTGCCCCAAATCTCTCCTGCCCTTCCCCACACTGTGAGCCCATGGTTTTAACCCATGGGTTTAAAGCGGGTTAAAACCACAGGCTCACTGGGCTAAAAAGTTTTAAAAAGTTAAATTTTTTTTTTTAAAGTCATGGTTCGGACGGGTCTTAGACGCATGTGCAAACCATCTACAGATGGTCTGCACATGCGTCAGCATCGCACACAAGCGATCCGTGCTGGCAGATGGGGGCGTTCCTCCGATCGCCCCCATCTGCATGTTAGAGGTTGAAGAATCCATCGGACCTGCCTTGATCGGACATGGATTGGTCCCAATTGGGCAGGTTAGTGAATCTAGCCCTATGTCTTGATTCTCACTGGTCTTCACCTTTCTTTACATTGGAACTCATGTCTTTCTCTGCAGTTTCCTCACACTGCAGAAACCTAGTGCCTGTCTTTACAAAATTAATGGAAGGAAACCCCTAAACCTGTCCTATGTCGGTCTCGAATAATAGATCTTGGAGTTTTATTTCTAGCTACCCATAGAAACTTTTCCTCAGAAAGCTTCCTTTCTGTTCTGTGCGTTCAGACAAATCAGCACATTGAGATGGCCAAAAACCAGCTCCTTAATAGTGGTATTTTTTCCCTTTAAACAGTATCCCTTAAAAAAAAAAATCTGAGGAACAGTTTAGTTTCCCTTTTAAAAATTATGTAAGGTTTGTTCTATTAAATTTAGGAAACTCATTTGATTCTCCTGCCAAATATATATATATTAACGCTAGTTTACACCAATTCTTCTTTTAGGTTCAAACAATTTTTATTGATGCAAATAACATCAAATACAACATAAGGGCACCCCAAGGTGCATAATACAACAATAATGCATCAAATAAAATAAAATAAGAAGCATGTATAACTAGAAACATAGAAACATAGAAACATAGAAAAAGATGGCAGATAAGGGCCGTGGCCCATCTAGTCTGCCCACCCCATGACCCTCCCCTATTTAACTCTGTGCAGAGATCCCACGTGACGATCCCATTTCTTCTTAAAATCAGGCACGCTGCTTGCCTCGATCACCTGAAGTGGAAATCTATTCCAGCGATCAACCACTCTTTCAGTGAAAAAGTATTTCCTGGTGTCGCCATGCAACTTCCCCCCCTGATTTTCCATGGATGTCCTCTTGTCGCCGTCGGACCTTTGAAAAAGAAGATATCCTCTTCTACCTCGATACGGCCCGTGAGGTACTTGAAAGTCTCGATCATATCTCCCCTCTCTCTGCGTTCCTCGAGTGAGTATAGCCGCAATTTATCCAGCCGTTCCTCGTACGGGAGATTCTTGAGTCCCGAGACCATCCGGGTGGCCATTCGCTGGACTGACTCAAGCCTCAGTACATCCTTGCAGTAATGAGGCCTCCAGAATTGCACGCAATATTCCAGATGGGGCCTCACCATGGATCTATACAACGGCATAATGACTTCAGGCTTACGACTGACGAAACTCCTACGTATACATCCTATGATCTGCCTAGCCTTAGATGAAGCCTGCTCCACTTGATTGGCAGTCTTCATGTTTTCACTGATGATCACCCCTAAGTCCCGTTCTGCAACAGCAAATTAACACAGACTCTTATTAATTTAAAATAAGAAAAGAAAAGAAAAAAAAAATCATTCAACCCTCCCTCCCCACCAAATCCCACTTATCCTATACATGATAATATGTTCGAATCTATTCAATACCCCCACCGCCCCTCTCTAAACCTCCCCTACCCAATGGTACTCTCTATTTGACCTCACTAGAACACACCAATACCATCTAGGACACCCATCTTAAGACCGCACTACGGCCTTTGGGATGTAAGGTTTGTAGATAAGGCTCCCATATTTGCATGAACAACATCTTTCGCCTCCCAGGCCTTCCAGCATCTCTCGCCTCCCAGATGGCCAACTAATGTAACTGATTCCGCCAATGCCAAAACTTTGGGGGGGTCAGGGACTGTCCAATATTGAAGAATACATTTCTTGGCCAATAAACTCATCTTCCAACATAGCACCCGATGCCCCCTAGGCAAATGACTAAAAGCCTCTGGCAAATCCAAAATAAAATGGGTCGAAAAACTACATCTAATCTAATCTAAACCTTAGGTTTTTATACCGCATCATCTCTACATTCGTAAAACTCAACACGGTTAACAAGAGTTAGGGTAGAAAGGAACGCCAGTGGAGGGAAGAGGCAAAATGAAGAGAAAATTTAGAGGACTAGAATAACCAGAGAGGTAGGAGGAGTTACATTTTTGAGAATAACCAGGTTTTCAGATGTTTACGGAAGAGTTGGAGGGAGCTCAGATTCCTAAGAGGGGAGGTAAGGTTGTTCCAGAGCTGATTGATTCTGAAAGGGAGGGAAGAACCTAGTTTTCCTACAAGTGAAACGCCTTTTAGAGAGGGAAAGGAAAGTTTCAGTTTTTGGGTGGATCTGGCAGAATAGGGGTTAGAGGAGTTCCAAGAAAGAGGAATGAAGGAAGGGAGGATACCGTGTAGGATCTTGAAAGTGAGGCAGGCACATTTGAAGTGGACTCTGGAGATAATTGGAAGCCAGTGGAGCTTGGATAAAAGCGGTGAGACGTGGTCGAATTTGCTTTTTGCGAAGATAAGCTTAGCAGCGTTATTATGAATCTGCTGGAGTCTTTGAAGGTTTTTCTTTGTTAGGCTAAGGTAGATAGAGTTGCAGTAGTCCAGTCTGGAAAGGATGGTGGATTGGACAAGGACGGCAAAGTGTTTTTGATGGAAACAGGATCTCACTTTTCTCAGCATGTGAAGGCTGAAGAAACATTTTTTTACTAGGGAGTTGAGGTGGTCATTGAAGGAAAGTGTAGAGTCAATGATGACTCCCAGAACTTTACTAGAATATTCAAGATGCAGAGTGGGGCCAGAGGACAGTGGGATGGAGGTGGGCAGTTGGTCCAATTTTGGGCCGAGCCAGAGAAGTTTTGTTTTAGATTCGTTCAGTTTCATCTGCACAGTGTGGGCCCAGGATTGAAGGTTCGATATACATGAGGATATGTTCGCCGAGAGGTTGGTGAAGTTCCGGTCGGTCTTGAGGAGGACAAAGATGTCATCTGCGTAAGTGTAGAGTGTTTCAAGGGGAAGAAATGGAGGAGTTTAAGGGAGGACATATAAATGTTGAAGAGGATAGGAGAGAGAGATGAGCCTTGCGGGACTCCACAGATCGGGTTCCAGGGGGAGGAAGAAGTGCCCTTCATGTTGACTATGTAGGAGCGGGAGCGTAAGAACTTCGAGAACCAGTCAAGGACTGTGGAGTTTATGCCTATCTCGGTGAGTTGGTAAATTAGAATATCATGATGGACGACATCAAAAGCTGCAGAGAGGTCGAATTGAAGAAGGACGGCGAACTTGTTGCGAGAATGGAGATATTGAACTTTTGAGATTAAGGAGGTCAGAAGGGATTCGGTGCTGAAATTGGGACGGAAGCCGTATTGGTAGGGTTGAAGAATGGTGAATTTCTCAAGGTAGGAAGATAGTTGAGTGGATATGATGGACTCTAGCATCTTGGTAAGAAGGGGAATGTTAGCTATTGGACGGTAGCTGGATGGTGTAGAGGGGTCAAGCTCAGGTTTTTTCAGTAGTGGGGTTAAGGAAATATGGCCCATTTCTGGGGAGAAGAGACCCGAATGATCTTCCAATTATTTTTGACATATAAGATATTATTCGTTTCCAAAAATTTTGAATAATGGGACAAGACCAAAATGCATGTCCCAAAGTATGATCCCCTATCCCACATTTATTTATTTTTTATACCGTTCTCCCAGGGGAGCTCAGAACGGTTTACATGCATTTTATTCAGGTACTCAAGCAGTTTTCCCTCTCTGTCCCAGCAGGCTCTAGGGCAATGAGGGGATTAAGTGACTTGCCCAGGGTCACAAGGAACAGCATGGGTTTGAACCCACAACCTCAGGGTGCTGAGGCTGTAGCATTAACCACTGCGCCACACTCTCCCACAATAGTGTAGGGAGACCTCCACTATAATATAATTGTGTACGAGTGTAATAAGCACTTAAGATCACCCTATAATACATTTCTCTTAACCATGCATATGGGGTCATCCCAGGTGTTGCCCTTAAGGTTCAGGCTATATCCCATTTATCAGAACCATTAATTTATCAATAGCTAATGTACATTGTCATTAAGGCAACTTGCCTTCAGTAACCACACTATCTTAGTGACAAACTCACTAAGATCACAATCATGTGAGCATCGAAGCTGTTACCACCGTGGCTGGTGCTAAAAACCATGCTTTCAGGCATAATAATATATTTTCAATGAATGCAAGCTGGTTTTCCATACTGTCAGATTCAGTTACCTTCTGACAGGCTTATTAAGAGTCACCATCAAATATGACACTTCTCTTAGTTTAAATATATTTCCCTAAAACATAAATGGTTCTTTTTAAAGCATAAGTAAAATCTCATTCATTAATTTTCCTCCCAAAGCCTCACAGAATGATCACACTGTTCCATGGAGGAACCTAAAGAGCATAAGAACATGATTGCCACTGCTGGGTCAGACCAGTGGTCCATCATGCCTAGCAGTCCGCTCATGCGGCAGCCCTCTGGTCAAAGACCAGCGTCCTAACTGAGACTAGCCCTAGCTGCGTATGTTCTGGTTCAGCAGGAACTTGTCTAACTTTGTCTTGAATCCCTGGAGGGTTTTTTCCCTTATGACAGATTCCGGAAGAGCGTTCCAGTTTTCTACCACTCTCTGGATGAAGAAGAACTTCCTTTCGTTCGTACGGAATCTATCCCCTTTCAATTTTAGAGAATGCCCTCTTGTTCTCCCTACCTTGGAGAGGGTGAACAACTTGCCTTATCTATTAATTATATTCCCTTCAGTACCTTGAATGTTTCGATCATGTCCCCTCTCAATCTCCATTGTTCGAGGGAGAATAGGCTCAATGGTTAGATCAACAGTCTAAGCTGTTGAAAACCCCACACTGCTCCCTATGATCCTGGGTAAGTCACTTAATCCTCCACTGCCCCAAGTACATTAGATAGGTTGTGAGCCCACTCGTACAGATAGGGAAAATGCTTGAAGTACTTGTAAAAGATATGTAAATTGCTGAGAACTCTGTAAGATTCAGCAGTATATCAAATTTGAATAAACATTTTAAAAAAAAAAAATACTGCAGACTCCGCATTGTCCACATTTTAACTGTTTCCTGTTGGAAAATGCATGTGAGATAGACATTCATTCTGGACATTATGAGCTGGACGTCTCTATTCTGGCTTAGACATCCTTTCAAAAATGTTCTTCCAGGAGAGTGGAGCATAGTGGTTAGAGCTACAGCTGCAGCCCCCTGAAGTTGGGGGTTCAAACTCCACTCTGCTCTTTGTGACCCTGGGCAAGACACTTCATTCTCCACTGCCCTAGATAGACTGTGAGCCCAATGGGATAGATAGGGAAAATACTTGAGTACCTAATTTGTAACTCATTCTGAGCTCCTTTGGGTGGATGGGCTAAAAAATCAAATAAATAAATGTATTCACTTACAAACATGCAGGTATTCTGAAAATTTGTATGTGCCAGTGGCATGTAACTGCAGACAGCCGGTTAAGAATTAGGGGTATATAGTTTGTAACCAGCTCCTTAATAGTGGGTTTTTATTGGGGGGGGGTTGTCTCTTTAAACATTCTCCCTCTTATTGTTAAATCTGAGGAACAGTTTCTCTTTTATAATTTATGTCAGGGCTGTTCTCTAGCATAGTAAATGGCAGCAAATAAAAACCTGAACCATCACACTCATAATTATCAATTCATGATTAAATTGGCTTTCTTTTGGCATTTACTACTACTAAAACCCTCTTTTACTAAGGTGCGCTAACTGATTAGCGCACGCTAAACGCTAACGCGTCCATAGACTAACATGCACGCGTTAGCGTTTAGCGCACCTTAGTAAAGGAGGGCCTAAGTTTCCAAGTTTATTCAAATCATACTATCCCACGCCAAGGGTAAAACCTGGGCGGCTTACAAAATACCAAGAGACTAGGCACAGTTGCCACCTCACTCTCTTTATGTGTACCTCAGAGAAGAATGCACCGATGAAAACAAAAACAAAAACTGTGGATACAGATGTTCTGGAGATAATTTATTAAACACTGACATATAAAACCATGAAAATCCAATTAAAAAAGTACGCCTTCCTCAGGGGTCCAATTTTTTTGCTACTTCAGCTTGTCTGCAGTGTTCTTTGCTCACATGTTTAAAGACAATAGACTGGTTTCAGTCCAATTCTTTATATGTGAGGTTGCAAACCATTGGACCCCTGAGGAAGGCGTGTTCGCCGAAACACGGACTGTGTAGGGTCCGGTTAGATTTTTATCACAGTATTTTTTATCATTGTACTTTTTAAATTGAATTTTCATGGTTTTATATGTCAGTGTTTAATAAGCTATCTCCAGAACATCTGTATCCACAGTTTTTGTTTTCATTGGTGGATTGTTTTCACTGTGGATCATTGGGTCTCCCCATTTTTCTTTGTTTTGCTGCACCTCAGAGAAGAATGTACAGGAAATTGTATAATTTAAATTCTGTGATCACTGTTACAGCTGAGTTTACAAGTGGCTTTTGCCAATAAGGAGTGGGTGTTGACATCATCTGACTTCTGTTTGTTATATGATCTGAAGTACAGTGGTACCTCGGTTTACGAGTGCACCGGTTTGCGAGTGTTTTGCAAGACGAGCAAAACATTTGCAAAATCGGTGCCTCGGAAACCGAGCGCACTTCGATTTGCGAGTGCCCCCCCTGCGAATCGGCCCCCCCCCCCCCGCGATCCAGCACCCCCCCCCCCCCGCCACCATCGGGCACCCCCCCCCCCCGCTGCCATCGGGCACCCCCCGCCGTGACCTGAGGTGCCCCCAACCCACCCAAACCCTCTTCTTACTTTTCTGTAGCCTCCGCAGTGGCACCGGCACCAGCATGTCCTGTGCGTGGTGCCGGTGCCTGAAGATCTGCTTCCTGTGCTGGGCCTTGAGCATGTGCGCATGCTCAAGGCCTGAGAGTTCACGTCGAACGTGAACTCTCAAGGCCCAGGACATGCTGGTGCCGGTGCCGCTGCGGAGGCTACAGAAAAGTAAGAAGAGGGTTCGGGTGAGTTGGGGAGACCTCAGGTCGTGGCGGGGGGATGCCAGATGGCGGCAGGGGGGGTGCCCGATGGCGGCGGGGGGGTGCCGGATCGCGGGGGGGGAGGGTGCAGGTTCGCGGGGGGGTCTTCGGGGGGAGCAATGCCGGTTCTCGTGGGGGGGGAGCAGCGCTGCTGGCCTTGTGGGGGGAAGGTGGGGGGTGGAAACATATCAAAGCAAGTTTCCCTTACTTCCTATGGGGAAACTTGCTTTGATATACGAGCATTTTGGATTACGAGCATGCTCCTGGAACGGATTATGCTCGTAATCCAAGATACCACTGTATTTGAATTAGGAGGAGATAAAATTAGGGACACTTAGATCTGTCCTAGATACCTTTATTTCTGTTTGCACGTTATTTCTTTAACCTTTGTCTTTGTTGCTGTGCTGAATACATTTGTTTTTTATATACTTTTCTTATATTGGATCTTGGGACTTGTGTAGATATGTCTTTCCTCTGGTCTTGGTGCCATCTACTACTACTACTACTACTACTTACCATTTCTATAGCGCTGAAAGGCGTATGCAGCATTGTACATTTAACAAGTAATAGACAGTCCCTGCTCAGAAGATCTTACAATCTGATTTGGACAGACAGACAGGACATATCTAGGGAGTTTTTTTGCAGACAGAATGATAGGATGGACATAGGTATCTTATAGTGAGTGGGAGTTAGAAGTTGAAAGCAGCCTCAAAAAAGTGGGCTTTTAGCTTGGACTTGAATACTGCTAGAGACAGAGCCTGACATAATGACTCAGGCAGTCTGTTCCAGGCATAAGATTCAGCAAGATAAAAGGGATGGAGTCTGGAATTGGTAGTGGAGAAGAAGGGTATAGATCAGAGGGACTTACCCAATGAACAGAGTTCACGGGAGGGGAGCCATAGGGGGAGATAATTGAGGAGAGATGTTGAGGGATTGAAGAGTGAATGCACTTCTTGTAAGTTAGTAAGATGAGTTTGAATTGTAAGGGGATCCAATGAAGTAACTTGAGGAGAGGGGGAATGTGAATATGGTGTCTCTTGTGGAATATAAGTCGTGCAGCCGAATTAGATTGAAGGGAAGAGAGATGGTTTAGTGGAAGACCTGAGAGAAGCAAGTTACAGTAATCTAAGTGAGAGGTGGATAAGGGATTTGGTATTGTACTTGGAAAGTAGAGGTCAGGCTTTACAGGTTTGTTGGATCTGATCAGAGAAGGAGAGAGAGGAGTCAAAGATGACTCCAAAGTTGCAAACAAGCAAGACATGGAGAAGGAGAGTGTTGTCCACAGAAATAGAAAATGGGGGGGGAGGAGGGGGTTTAGGTGGAAAGATAAAGAGCTCGGTCTTAGCCATATTCAGTTTTAGATGGCGGTGAAACATCCAGGCAGCAATGCCAATCAGGCAGGCTGAAACTCAGGCCTGGATTCCTGTAGAGATATCTGGTGTGGAGAAGTAGATCTGGGAGTGATCAGCATAGAGGTGATACTAAAACCCATGGGAGGAGATCAGTACTCCAAGGGAGTGGGTATAGATGGAGGAAAAGAGAGGTTCCAAGGCAGAGCCTTTTGGTACACTGATTGATAGCGGTGGAGGAGGATCCACCATTGCATATAATTGAAAGTGTAATGGGAGAGATAGGAAGAAAGCCAGGAGAGAACCAAACCCTGAAAGCCCAGTGGGGACAGCGTATTGAGGAATAGGTGGTGATCAACAGTGTTGAAAACAGCAGATAAATTGAAAAGGTTAAGGATAGAGTAGTTCCTGGCCTTTGGATCTGGCCAGGAACAGGTCATTGGAAACCTTAGCAAGGGCAGTTTCCGTGAAATGTAGTGGGTGAAAGCCTGATTGAAGTAGGTCAAGAATAGCTTGAGAGGAAAGGAAGTCCAGGCAACTGTGGTGAACAACACGTTCAAGTAGCTTAGATAAGAAAAGGAGGTGGGGGGAGATGGGACGATAGTTGGAGGGGCATGTGGGAGTCTAGTGAGGGTTTTTTGAGGAGAGGTGTAACTATGGCATGTTTAAAACCATCAGGAACAGTTGCAGTGCATAGTGATAGGCTGAGGATATGACAGATAAGAAGGATGACAATGGGAGAGACAGTGCTGAATAGGTGGGTGGGAATCAGATCAGTGGAGCAGGTAGTGGGTTTGGAGGAGGAGAAAAGCTGTGCAGTTTCCTCTTCAATGATTTCATAAAAGGAGGAAAAGGTGGCAGGGGTTGAAAGAAGGTTGGTAGATGGGTCAGATGGAAGGAGAGTGGGGTGTGATCTGGTTGAGAACTCAAGGTGAATCTTCTGAACCTTGTTGTAGAAGAACTCAGTCATAGTCTGATGAGAAAGTGAAGGTGGAGTGGAGGTGAAGGCACATTGAGTATAGTGTGGCAAAAAGATGGCGAGGGTTAGAGCTAAGAGAATGTGTTAAATAGGCATAGTATTCTTGTTTGGCAAGAAAGAGGGTAGACTGGAAGGATGTCAGCAGGAATATGATGTGTATGAAGTCAGCATGTTTGCAGATTTTAAGCCAAAGATATTCAGCTGATCAGGCTCAGGAGCGCAGGTAGTGGATGTTCAAAGTCAGCCAGAGCTGGGATTTGGTGCACCTTACAGGACGTGAAATGGGAGGAGTGAGGGTATCTGGAGCATAGGTTAGAATGGTGTTATAGGAGAATACAGCTTCACTGACAGACTTTTATGACGTAGTAGTTGAAGGGAGGGATGAGACAGTGGTGGAGAGGGTGCCAGGGTCAGTAGCCTGACGGTTCCTAAACATATTGGTAGTGATTGCTTGGGTTGGAGGGGGAGGTGCTGATGAATTTTGAACATTAACAGATGAAGGTTGGAGAGGGGAAGAGTTGAAGTAAAGAAATTTGTGGTAGAACAGTTGGAGGAGAAGACAAGGTCAAGGCAGTGGCCATTCTGGTGCATAGTGGTAGTGAAGCACAGCTGGAGATTGAATGAGGATGTTAGAGCGAGAAATCTGTAAGTGTAGGAGTCGGAGGGGTCATCAGCATGGATGCTGAAGTCACCAAGGATGAGGGAAGATGAGGGTTCGAGGAAGGAGAGCCTGGAGTCAAAGTCTACACCATCTACACACGTTATTGTACATTCTTTGCAGTGTCAGACTATACGTGGTATTTTGCACTGCTTCTGAGTGCTAGCCATAATCATTTCAATTATTATTTGTTAGGAGGTTTTTTACATATGGTTTTACTTTTCCCATCTATGGGTTTCATGTTTTTAGTAATGGCAAGTGAACTTCAGTTTCTGGTGTGAGTCAAAAGCATAGGGGGACAATTTTCAAATTAGTCTGCATAGTTGCTCAGTACATGGGTACTTTCACAGACATGCTTTATTCTACTTAAGTACATGCTGTGACAGGGCATCTCCTGGCCTGCTGCCAAATCACTGGAAACACCACACACAGGCATTTGCAGTAAAAACAAAGTATTCTTTGATCATGTCTCTCCATAATTACAAAACCAGCCCATTCCCTGAGACCAGAGCAAACCAGTCATATACCACAACGTTTAGCTATAGGCAGCTACTGAAGCTGTGCATTAGCATGCTTTTGGCCCCTTAATTCTTGAACACTGGAGTGACATCAAAGGTGAGAATAGGGGGTGGCATCTCCCCCAATGTTTTGGATGCTAATGCTGAAATGGCACCTTCATTCTCCCTTTATGGTATCTCCACTTTGACTCCTTTATTTATATATCTATATAGGTGTTGTACTACATGTAAGGCGTGGCTTCTTGGGATTTAGGTTTAATTTATGTTTATCATTTTTGGTCCGCTATTATGGATTTGACATTTGTGTTCTGTGTGTGACCGAAGCATTCTGTTAGCACGATTTTTCTAGGCAACATTTTGTAGTAAATTGGCTTGTTCTGTTGCCTTAATAGTGGAGTCGATATTTGTGAGGGGGACAGGGGTTTTGTTGATCCTTGTTCTGTATTTGTGATTTATAAAATGACGGTTGTACAGAATATTGTTTCTTTATATATTTTAATAAAATGATTTCAAAATAAAATCATAACTATTCAAGGCTTGTGTGGATGGAGATAAACTTTGTTCCAGTGTCATTCTCTAGGTGCCACTTTCACTAATATAAATATCATAAAACATATTATATTTTGTAATCATTATAGAATTTGATATCAAAATATATTATAAAAGTAAAACATATCCTGAAAAACATGGGTTAATATAATTATCTTTGAAATTAGAAATCCCCCCCCTCCCATTACAAAACCATAGCATGATTTTTAGTGCTGGCTGCAGCGGTAACAGCTCAGACGCTCATAGGAATTCTATGAGCGTCTGAGCTGTTATTGCCACAGTCGACACTAAAAAACCACACTACGGTTTTGTAAAAGGGGGGAGGGGGGACGTATTACAATATTTGCACAATGTACAATTTAATTCTGGTGGGAGTTGGAGTTGGAATCGGCACATTTTCACCAACTCCAACTCCAATAGCCCAAAAAAATTACTCCAAACTCCACAGCCCTGAATATGACTTCCTTCCTTCCCTTTTGCCCTTCCTCCCTCCCAAAGTAAGCATGAAAACTAGACCTATGCGTGGCACCATTAAGCCTACAGTAGTTTTCATCTAACAAGTCTCTGCTTCTACTCCACGATCTTCCTGTCAGTCTTTTAACTGCTGTCCTCTGTTAGTTTCCTGGTTCTCCATTTGTCAACTGCTTTTCAATTTTACCGAAAACTTATAAGGACAATTCTACAACTGGGCGCCTTGAAGTAGACAGGCTGATGCTGAGCACTAGTTCCATTATGCAATCTGTGCACCAAGAAGCTATTAGAGAATGCTAGCATAAGTTGTATTGACCTGCGTAAAGTTAGACAGGAACAGTCATGCCAGTTCAATGGTAGGTATAAATGATTGCATCCAAATGTTTGCTATGTGTTTATTTTTTATAGTAACCTATATTTTAGTTCCTTAAGATGTATACATGTTTCTCCTATCCTCTGCCCCTCTGGATATCCTTTGCAGTTACATACTAATACAGTGTTTTTCAACCTTTTTACACCCGTGGACCATAAGAAATAAAATAATTATTTTGTGGACCGGCAAACTACTAGGACTAAAATTAAAAAAAACCATTTCCGCCCCATCTCTGCGAGCTCGGTCACCTCAGTAACTATAGAAAAAAAGACAAATATAGTGCAAAATATAGACAGCAGATATAAATTCTCAAAACTGACACGTTTTGATCACTAAATTGAAAATAAAATCATTTTCCTACCTTTGCTGTCTGGTGATTTCATGAGGCTCTGGTTGCGTTTCCTTCTGTCTGTGTATCCTTTCTTTCATTTCTTTCTTTCTGCACTCAGGCCCAAGAATTGTCCCTTTCTATTCCCTCCCTCTTTCCTTCCTATGTTCTTAGTGCCCCCGGTGCCTCCTTCCCATGTCCTTAGTGCCCCTTCCTGTCTTTAGTCCCCCAGTGCATCCTTCCTATGTCTCTCTCACTGCCTTTCACACTTTGTCCCACCCCCCACCCCCGAAGCCAGCCTGCCTGCCTGTCTACCTCTCTCCCTCCCTGGCCAAAGCCAGCCTGCTTGCTTGCCTACTTCCTTCCCTCCCTGTCGCGCAAAAAAAAAAAAAAGCCTCCCTCCTTCCTTTCCCTGGGTCGGCTGCTATCTTACCGCCCTGCTGCTGCTATTGCTAAAGCCGACAGGAAGTCTTCTTTCCGACGTCAATTCTGACATTGGAGAGGACGTTCTGGGCCAGCCAGGCAGCGATTGCACCTGTGATTTGGACAGGCAGCTGAGGAAGAGTAAATTAGCATATGCATTTTTTTTTAATGTCCAAAATGTAATTGGCTAACATCTTTTTTCTTTGGTGAAAATATTTTGTCTTTGCTATATACTGGAAAAAAAAAAATCAATATAATGGACATCAGTATGGGCTCAACTCACTTTGAGAGAGTGAAATTTTGGCCCTGGCAGTAACTCATAGATGACCAGCACCAGACAATAAGTCTAAATAAGAACTGCCCCATACATCATGTAGTCCAATCTTGTGAAATAAATTAATCTTAAACAAACATTCAAACTGAATGAAAAAAGAGGAGTAAAGACTTAATAAACTCCCGAAAGCAAAAATCTACAACAAAAACCGTAAAAGTGCAATGTGCTCACAATAAAAAAATTCATTGAAAAGTAATATCCATCAATAAAGTGTACTTAGCTGAGTCCCGTTAGCCAATTACGGACATTAAATTTAAAATTATTGGCAACAGATTTAGGGCTCTAATTTTATAGCTTTTTTTAATGTCATACATGCATGCTTTGTTCTTCCCATCACCTAAATATACTCCTGAGAATGCCTCCTTGCAATATTGGGTTTTTAAAAATGCCCGTTGTGGAAACCTCATATATATTTTTTGCTGGGTAGAGCTGGCAAGTTTACAGACAGTTTGATCTACTCTCATAACTCATCATTTACCTGGATAAATAGCTCTGGAAAATCACCCTCCCATGACTTGTCTACTTTGTGCAACCTTAATTCTTGAGGCCTACATTGCAGCCCAGATCCTGCATTAAGGGTAAGGGAATCTTTCTCTAGAGAAGGAATGTTCATCCTCTGTATAATTAAGATTTTCCTTTCAACTCTACACTGGCCTGCCCTCCCTGCAGAGCAGCTTACTTTCTCACCCTCCTTGACACAGGCTTGTTCTAGTGGAATGCAAAGGATGGGTGTGATCTTCTCAAACAGAAGAGTGAAAGGAAGTAACATACCAAACAGATGAATATAAAAACTGTTCCACCTCCACCCTCTGGCTCACCACTCAGCAATATTTCAATCTACAAGTTCAGTTTGTAAAACATTCTGAAAGGATGGCTGGCTGTGGTATGGAGGTGATAGTTAATTATGCATTATTGCATTCAATGGCAATACTTTCAGCCTGTGTGTACTGTGTTCGCACAAACATCCTTATGGAGGGCTGTTTTCCCAAAACCTGAGTATGCATGTGTTTGTGTGGGGGGAGGGGGTTGGAAAGTATCACTGACTGCTAGGCCGCAAGTGGAAGATCTTTTCCACCAGCGGGGTATAGGGATATTCACCAACACGGTGGGGTGAACAGAGAATAGGATAGGGGTGGAGAATCCATCCAAGGGTTCTGAAGGAACTAAAGGAGGAAATAGCGGAACTACTACAGCAAATTTGCAACCTATCTCTGAAAACAGGTGTGATCCCGGAGGATTGGAAGATAGCCAACGTTACGCCCATCTTTAAAAAGGGATCAAGAGGTGACCCGGGAAACTACAGACCGGTGAGTCTGACCTCGGTTCCGGGGAAAATGGCAGTAGCACTGATAAAAGAAAAAATCGATGAACATTTTGAAAAAAACGAACTTCTGAAAACCAGCCAACATGGTTTCTGCAAGGGGAGATTGTGCCTGACTAACTTATTGCACTTCTTCGAGGAAATTAACAAACAGATGGACAGAGGAGACCCTATAGACATCATATACCTAGATTTCCAGAAAGGTGCCTCATGAACGTCTACTCCGGAAACTGAAGAACCATGGGGTGGACGGAGACGTGCATAGATGGATCAAAAACTGGTTAGAGGGTAGGAAACAGAGGGTAGGGGTGAAGGGCCACTACTCAGACTGGAGGAAGGTCACAAGTGGTGTTCCACAGGGCTCGGTGCTCGGGCCGCTGCTTTTTAATATATTCATAAATGATCTAGAAACAGGAACGAAGTGTAAGATAATAAAATTAGCGGACGACATCAAACTATTTAGTGGAGCTCGGACAAAGGAGGACTGCGAAGAATTGCAAAGGGACTTGGACAAACTAGTGGAATGGGCAGAGAGATGGCAGATGAAGTTCAATGTTGAGAAGTGTAAAGTATTGCATGTGGGAAGCAGAAACCTGAGGTACAATTATACGATGGGTGGGATGTTATTGAATAAGAGTACCCAGGAAAGGGACTTGGGGGTAATGGTGGACATGACAATGAAGCCGACAGCACAGTGCGCAGCGGCCACTAAGAGAGCGAATAGAATGCTAGGTATAATCAAGAAGGGTATCACAACCAGAATGAAAGAAGTTATCCTGCCGCTGTACCGGGCAATGGTGCATCCGCATCTAGAGTACTGCGTCCAATATTGGTCACCATACCTTAAGAAGGATATGGCGTTACTCGAGAGAGTTCAGAGGAGAGCGACACGTCTGATTAACGGGATGGAAAATCTTTTATACGCTGAGAGATTGCAGAAACTGGGTCTCTTTTCCCTGGAAAAAAGGAGACTTAGAGGGGATATGATAGAGACAAAATCATGAAGAGCATAGAGAGAGTAGAGAAGGATAGATTCTTCAAACTTTCAGAAAATAAAAAAACAAGAGGGCATTCAGAAAAGTTGAAAGGGGACAGATTCAAAACGAATGTTAGAAAGTTCTTCTTTACCCAGCGTGTGGTGGGCACCTGGAATGCGCTTCCAGAGGACGTTATAGGGCAGAATACGGTACTGGGGTTAAGAAAGGATTGGACAATTTCCTGCTGGAAAAGGGGATAGAGGGGTATAGATAGAGGATTACTGCACAGGTCCTGGACCTGTTGGGCCGCCGCGTGAGCGGACTGCTGGGCATGATGGACCTCAGGTCTGACCCAGCAGAGGTATTTCTTATGTTCTTATGTTCTTAATAGGGGACAGGACAAAATTGTGTGCCCCTCTACACATACACTTTGGGCTCAGACACTCCCCCCCTCCCCCCCCCATTTTATTTTTTTAAGGTCTAGCTACATGGCTGTTAGAAACAGAGAAACATAGAAATATGAAAGCAAATAATGTCTATATGGTCCATCCAGGCTGCTCATCCATGCTATCTATTATCCTTTCTTCTCCTTTAGAGGTCCTGTGTACTTGTCTCAAAGCTTTTTTGAATTCAAATACAGTCTTCCACTTCCATCACCTCCACCAGGAGGCTATTCCACGAATTGCCCAACTTTTCTGTGAAGTATTACCTCAGGTTACTCCCGAGTCTGTCACCTTTCACTTTCGTCCTATGCCCTCTCATTCCAGAATTCCCTTTCAATTGAAAAAGACTTGCCTCCTATGCACATATTTAAACATCTCTGTCATATCTCCCTTCTTCCACCTGTCCCCATAAACTTTATGACAAAGACCACTGGCCATTTTATTAACCACCCTCTGGAGCAGTGATTCCCAACCCTGTCCTGGAGGAACACCAGGCCAATCGGGTTTTCAGGCTAGCCCTGATGAATATGCATGAGAGAGATTTGCATATGATGGAAGTGATAGGCATGCAAATTTGCTTCATGCATATTCATTAGGGCTAGCCTGAAAACCCAATTGGCCTGGTGTTCCTCCAGGACAGGGTTGGGAATCACTGCTCTGGAGTGACTCCATCTTGTTTACAGTCTGTCTTGCACATTGATTCCAGACTTGCACACTGTAATCTAAATGAAGTCTCACCAGAGACATAAAAAGGCATTATTACTTTCTTGTTTCTGCTGGCCATTCTTCTAGCTTTTGCCATCGCCTTTTCAACCTGTTTGGCTACCTTAAGATCTTCACATACTATCACACCCAAGTTCCACTCCTTTTTCATGCACAAAAGTACTTCACTCCTATCCTGTACCACTCTCAGGTTTTTCGCAGCTCAAATGCATGACTCTGTATTTTTTTGCATTAAATTTAACTCCCAAATTCCAGAGCATTCCTCTAGCTCAGGGGTAGGGAACTCCGGTCCTCGAGAGCCGTATTTCAGTCGGGTTTTCAGGATTTCCCCAATGAATATGCATTGAAAGCAGTGCATGCAAATAGATCTCATGCATATTCATTGGGGAAATCCTGAAACCCGACTGAATACGGCTCTCGAGGACCGGAGTTCCCTACCCCTGCTCTAGCTTTACTAGGTCCTTCCTCATGTTATCTACACCATCAGGGGTGTCTACTCTATTGCAGATTTTGGTAGCATCTGCAAAGGTCATCCAGATTGGAAAAGGAATTTCCAAGTGAGTACTTTTACAATTTATTTACAGTTTAATTTACAAAAGTTTCACTGAATACAAAGCTTATGATCCCTGATTTTCTAACTGGTGCCCTTGTTGGTGGCTGCCTTAAAAGCAGCGACCGATCGCGTGTCTATCACACAACAGTTAGAGAATCGCATCTCAAGTGCCTACGTATGCGCGATTCAAGCAAAGACAGGTACCAGAAATGCAGGCCTGGAATGCCCTGGCCTATATTTCTGGCACCTATCTTTCTTGGGGATCCTGACAATATTCCACATCCTGCCATCAGCTGATCACACCAGAAGAATTCCCGATCAGCTGAGCCAGCAGGACTCTGGGAAACTGAACCTCGGGGAGTCCTGCAGGCTCAGCTAATCAGGGATTCCCATGCCACAATTAGCTGAACCAGCAGGGAGATCCACAATTCCTCACTTTCTCCCTCCCTCCCACCCATCCATGGGAGGGGCCATAGGTGCCTCGGCCAATCAGTCTTAGGCCCTTCCCAGTGTGCACTGGAAAGGTGAAGCCCTACCATTTTGACAAGGTGGGCCTGCTGGCAGGAGGGAGTGGACATCCCTTCTGCCAATGTTCCATAAAAGGTACAAGGGAGCTAGGTGAGGATGTCAGCCTTGGGGGAGGGGGTCTCTCCTTGGAGGCATAGTGGGGGGGGAATCAGTCGGTGGGTGGAAGGGAGAGAGTGAGGAATTGGGGATTTCCCTGCTGATTCAGCTAATCGCAACAGGGCAATTCACGATCAGCTGAGCCAGCAGGACTTCCCTAAGCCGCGGATTCATGGAGTCCTGCTGGCTCAGCTGATCGAGGATTCCTCTGCTCCGATCAGCTGATGACAGACTGTGGACTATTGTCAGAATCCCCCAACAAAGATAGGCTCCAGAAATGTAGGCCAGGGTTGTGTGAATTGTGCCTACAAAGGCACTTTAGGCCACCTAATGCCACTTCATTCGGCAGCCTAAAGCGTCTACGTACAGTAGGTGCAATTCCAGCATCTTTTATTTGGGCGACAGTAGGTGCCTCAACTGTGCCTTTTTTGCCATTTCTAATGACATTCTTCAATTAACTTAGGTATTGGCAAAGCACCTACTGGCACCTAAGTTTAAGCACTGGTTTTAGAACATAAGAACATAAGAAGTTGCCTCCGCTGAGGCAGACCAGAGGTCCATCTCGCCCAGTGGTCCGTTCCCGTGGCGGCCCATCAGGCCCATTGCCTGAGCAGTGGTCCCAGACTATCCCTATAACCTACCTCTACTCCTATCTGTACCCCTCAAGTCCTTTATCCCCTAGGAACCTATCCAAACCTTCTTTGAAGCCTTGTAACGTGCTCCGGCCTATCACAGCCTCCGGAAGCGCATTCCATGTATCCACCACCCTCTGGGCAAAAAAGAACTTTCTGGCATTTGTTCTAAACCTGTCCCCTTTTAATTTCTCCGAGTGCCCCCTTGTACTTGTGGTTCCCCATAATCTGAAAAATCTGTCCCTGTCTACCTTTTCTATACCCTTCAGGATCTTGAAGGTTTCTATCATGTCTCCTCTAAGTCTCCGCTTTTCCAGGGAGAACAGCCCCAGCTTTTTCAGTCTGTCAGTATATGAGAGGTTTTCCATACCCCTTATCAGTTTAGTTGCTCTTCTCTGGACTCCCTCAAGTACCGCCATGTCCTTCTTGAGGTACGGTGACAAGTTCCCCCTTTGTAAATCACCTACTGTATAAGCTTTAGATGTTGAAATGCCTTTGAAAAAGGTTTTTATATATTTATATTTGTAACAATAAATTTTGCCTGCATCTTGTACACATCTGCAGTTTGTTTTTGTTTGTTCCTGGTCGGTTTTTTCTGCAGACAAGGTTGGACCCCTCCTTCCTTTTTTGTTGCTTTGAAAATGACTCTACCAAAAGACAATTTTCTAAGTTTTTATGGAACTGAATACACATTCTAAAATGCATTTTGAGAATTGTATTTATTTTATTGAGGACTTACTATGCCACCTTTAGCTATATGCAGTATGTAGAGCAAGGTAGTATACATTCTATGCCAAAAGTATTAGAAAAGAACTACAATTGCAAATTGGACAAAGTCAATCACACTCAAGTCTACATATAATCAGCAGACAGTTAAAAAGTAAACTAGAAAAAAAATAATTATTATTATACTCACTCCCTCCACCTGCCCCCTAGTATGGGTAAAAGATCATTCTTTATTTCACAGAATGGACTAGATTTGGTAAATTAAATGCATGCTAAGCGCTATTTATTTATTTGGATTTAATAATATTATTCATGTAAACCGTTCTGAACTCCCCTGGGAGAATGGTATAGAAAAATTGAATAAATAAAAAAAAAAAAAAATAATAATAATAAATTTATTCTTCTACTAGTATTGTAGCCCGTTACATTAACGGGTGCTAGAATATATGTCTGTCTATCTTTCTTTCTGTGTCTCTCTCCCTCCCGCTGTTTTTCTTTTTGTCTGTCTCTCTCCCTGGCCCCCTTTGTCTGTCTGTCTTTCTGTGTCTCTCTCTGCCCCTGTGCCTTTCTTCTTTTCTTTCTGTCTGCCTTCCTCTCGCTGTCTGGCTTTCTTCCTATCCATCTGTCTCTCTCACCCCCCCCCCCCCCACACTTCCCTGTGCAGCAGCCACAGCAGCATTCCTTCCCTCTCCATGTCTCTGTGCAGTAGCATTCCCTCCCCGCCACTACTTCCCTGTACAGCAGCATTTAGATTCCCCACCTTCCCTGTGCAGCAGCCACAGCAGCACCAGCATTCCCTCCCACCCCACACCACTTCCCTGTACAGCAGCAGCGTTTCCTTTACCCCCCTTTCCCATTCCTCGGTCTTGACTGCTCCCTTAGTCCCTTGCCGCCCCCACCCTTCCCTTCCAGCGGTCCGACCATCTGCCGATTCCAGCAGCGTGTACAGCACTCTATACACGCTGCTTCGGGGCCTTTTACTGCCTTGATTTACTCTGGCATGTCCCTGATGACATCATCAGAGAAGCGGCAGAGCAAATCAGGGCAGTAAAAGGCCCCGAATCAGCGTGTGTAGAGTGCTGCACATGCTGCTGGAATCAGCTGGTTTTGAGTCGGGACCGTGGCATCCCTTCGCGGCTGGAGTGTTTTGGGCTTCCCTTCCCGCCCCGCGAGGTGTCACCACGGCTCCTCTCGATCCCGCCAGCGTCGGAAGCCTTCTCAGACGCTGGTGCGGCTGGTGAGAGGAGCCAACACGGAGAGCAGGAAGTCCAGCGCTGATGGCGAGTGGTAGGTGCTGGAAAGTAAGGCTGGGGACTCGCGCATAAGCACTCCTACAAGGCCACAGACCTACATCTCACAGATCAGGGAAAACGGAAGCACGCAGTTGAGTGCGCATGCGCGGCTAGCGTTTTATTATATAGGATACCGCCATAGTCGTGAGACTTCTAGGCGGTTTATATTGAAGAGAACTGGACAGTCAGCGAGTTATAATATGCAGAGATAAGAGAAATATAGCATGCAGAATCTTAAAAAAGGTAGCAAAATACAATATATACATAGTTTAACAGATGTTAGAAATTTCAGACTTATACACAGGAGTGGACATTTATATCCCATCCTCCCAGTAGAGCTTAGAATAGGTTACAAGTTTACATACATAATAAAACATAACAGGGTATACAGTACATGTGAAGGTTTATATAATAAAGTAGAACATGATAATACATTTTTGGTCATGACATGATAGGACAATTCATAGGGGAGCCGGACAAGACCTAATACAGCTTGGGGAGGTGATGTTATATGAGTTTGGTTTAACTTTGCAGTAACTAATAGAGCTTGACAGTACATTATAGTGTCTGACAGTACAAAGCATCGAAAGGCAGTACGTAACAGAGCATGGCAGTGTATTAGGATGTATGGCAGACAATACATACAGCAGCATGGCAGGTATATGACAGTGCAAGGCATGGAAGTACAATATACACCTGTGAATGATAATATACGAGTATGCTGGGTGTGGTATAGCATGAAATGTCTGGCAATTCTATAAATGGTGCTCTGGGTTGGGTAGCATTTATAGAATTGCACATAGCACCAGGATCTGCACCCAGGTTTTGACGTGAGAATTTAAACAAGTTTGAACATGGTGTAAATCAGAGGTGTCCAACTTTTTGGCTTCCCTGGGCTGCATTGGCCGGAAAAAAATGTTTCTGGGGCTGCACAAACACGCAAACGCTGCAGCAACACAGAGGAGGGAGCTGGCAAGACAGTAAACACCCGGTGGCAGCAGAGGAAAAGACTGCATCGCCCTCGACCAGAGCCGCATGCGGCCCTCGGGCCGCAGGTTGGACACCCCTGGTGTAAATCCTTGCATGTAAATTAGGTGCAGATCTCCTAAATTCTATAATACTGCATTTTTACTGGGAGGAGAGTATGGCGCAGTGTTTGCAGCTACAATCTCAGCAGCCTGAGGTTCTGGGCTCAGACTCCTTGCTGCTCCTGTGACCCTGGGCAAGTCACTTAATCCTCCACTGTGAGCCCACTGGGACAGATAGGGAAAATGCTTGAAGTACCTGCTTTAAGTGTGGTTGTAAAACTACAAAAAAGGTGGTCTACAAATCCCTGTCCCTACATTTTTAGTGAATATCCCTGACCCACCCATGCCTCTCCCATGGCCACACCCATTTTCAGTTGCACACTTACAGGTCTTTTTACTAAGGTGCGGCAGCCGTTTTAGCGCACGCTAAATGTTAAGGCGTGCTAATGCGCCCATAGGATATAATGGACACATTAGCATGCCTTGGCACGCCTTAACATTTAGCGTGCGCTAAAACGGCTGCCGCACCTTAGTAAAAGATTTTGCATTAATCTTTGTAGAAGAGCACTTAGCAAGATCCATGCATAAATCCAAACTGTTGTCAATTAATGCCCATAATTGGTAGTGCCCAATTATTGATGCTAATTGGCTTTTTAATTAAATTGCATGCGATATTTTGAGCATCATTTATAGAATCCTTGGATATGTGTTCTACTTGTGAGGCAAAGAAAGTGTAAGACTGAAAGAGGAAAACAATGTCTGATGATTTCTTTCTTTTTTTTTTGTAATTAATACATATATTACCTTTCCAGTTCATACTTTGTGCCAGTTGCTTTGCAAGTGCAAAGTCCATGAATCCTTTCAAACTCAGAGTTGACACCTACCTGTATGAGTCAATTCAATACATTTGTGTCCACTTTATAATATTTGTACTGTACTTCCTTTTTGAGTTAGTACAAAACGAACCAAGAATGATATCACTTAATCATATTTGTGTGATGTTTTTTGTGACTGCAAAATCTGCTGTTCCCTCACATTCTAACTGTTCTCATAATCACTCACATTACAGTGAACAAATGAGCTCTACCAAAGCACACCCAGCACATATCTGTCTTTTTCCTCCTGCCAAATCTTTTTCTGAATTTTAAAACCAGTACACTTATTGTCATTAGGGATGTATCAACTGCTATGGATTAAAACTGTAAATTCATCTCCTCAAGGAATGAGTTTGGGGAGGGTGTGTGGAAAAAGTTGAGATAATCAGAACAGATTTAAACAGTAGCATACCTAGCATATGTGATACCCGGGGCCCATCATTTTTTGGCACTACCACCCCCTATCTGTACGAAAAACATGATTTTTAGTAACAAGCTACACGTCACACTTGAGTACCTAGGAAAAGGCAGCATCTTACATATGCCCCTTCTCTCTCTTTCCCCGACTTCCATCATCCTGATGCCAATCATCTGTCCCCTTCTCTCAATCTCTCCATCCACCACAGGCCCATCTTTCTCCCTCACCTTTCCGATTTTGGCAACAGATCGGCAAGGCCCCCCCCCCCCCCCCCCCCCCCGCGATGGCACTGAGCGGCATCGGCGCCCCCCCCCTGCCCCGTGACAGCACTCAAGTTCGGCCTCCTTCTCCCGGCATCAGCAGAACTTCAGATCGGCAACAGGTGCTCAGTCAAAAGCTTCCCCTGACTCAGCTTCCTGTTTCCGCCCAGGCAGTTCAGTCAGGGGAATGCATAGTCCAATGCTTCCAGGAAGTCTTCCTGAAGAATTTAGTGCCATATGAATCTTGGTCCTCCACCTCCCACCCTGCAAAGACTCCCTGCAATCTAACAGGAGCTTTCCTTGGTTTTAGGTGGCTGGGACAGGAATGACTTATGTACTTTGTAACTCATTGTTGTGTAGCTCACAGTGACTTTAGCATGAGTTATGGATAATATAATACATGATTTTGTCATTTAATACATGTTAAGCAGCATAAATCATGCATTATTTTCTTAACATGAGTTAGTAACATGTAACCACCCATGAGTTAACATGAGTTAATAACTGTAACCACCCATGAGTTAGTAACTGTAACCACCCATTGGTTATTGAACATGCATTAAAAAGTTTTCACATATGTTCAAAAATTTTTATTAATACAGAAATGTGAAATGAACTGGAAAAAAAAAAGTCCAGACCTTGGGAATAAAATCCAAATGGATAAAAACAATCCAAAAGTTTTCTTCTGTGTCTCTGACTGAAAATGGCCCTACCCAGATATGCTTAAAAGTCTATATGGCTTCCATAGCACATAACCATTTATCCTGATTAAATAGAACATATCCCATAGGAATGTTTAGGACAGGGTGGGAGAATAGCATACATGCAGTTTTGCTTCCACACAAACTTTTTAACTTACAGACATGTTTCACATGCTTATTATTGTGAAAAACAATGTAAGTGGTTTCCTTTTCACAAACGGTACAATCTATGTGGGCTAAAATGACCCTCAGTGTTTGCATACAGGATTCTATAAAGGTTGCTCAAATGTGTGCATCAAAATTTGGGCATGATCCTGAGAGGCACATGCAACTTAATTGGATAACGAGTCAATTAACATAAATAATTGAGTGGTAGCAATCAATTAGGAATTGTGTGGTATTATATAACACCAGGCACCCAAATCCCATAAATTGCAAGACAGAAGAGGGCATGGCCATGGGAGAGGCATGGGCGGGTCAGGAGCATTCTGAAAATTTACAGAATACTGTGGATGAACGCCCAAATTGGGCACCAGAAATTATACTTGGTTTCAGCAGGCGTAAGTCCTGGAATCTTTGAGGTTCATGCATGAACCTCGAGGAAGCCTATAAGAAGGGCCACACCAGGGAATTATTCACTATGATGAAACAAGTGAAAAAGCCTTTCCCAGCATGTCAATCAACCATCAAAGACTGTGATAGGAATGAAATTAGCAGCCAGTAGGACATCAAGCAGAAATGAAAAGAATACACAGCACCAACACTGACTACCCTGAAGAGCTTGGGAGTCAAGAAGAAGCAGAACCAGACCTATTGGAAAGTGAAGTGGACTGGGTGCTGAAGCAGCTGCCAAACAACAAAGCACCTGGCATTGATGGAATCCCCCAGTCCCAAAAGCCACACTGACAGCACTATGCCAAAAGATCTGAAGGACCTACACATGGCCAAAGGACTGGAAAAGATCCGTTTTTATCCCACTACTGAAGAAAGGTGATACAAAGGACTGTAAGGTGCTTCTAAAGATCATCCAGAGGCACTTGGACAACATCCTTGATCGAGAACTTCCTGATGCCCAAGCTGAATTCCGTATGGGCAGAGGGACCCGTTATCATATCGCAAACTTGAGGTGAATCGTGGAAAAGGTGAGGGAGTACCAGAAGCAGCTCTACCTGTACTTCATTGATTATACCAAGGTTTTTGACTGTGTTGAGCATGACAAGCTTTGGGAAACACTGAGTGAGGCAGGAGTGCCAGCACACCTGATCAGATTAATCAGGTCATTCTACTATGAAACTGCAGTGCAAACCAGGTATGGAGATACAGAATGGTTCAAGATCAAAAAGGGTACAAGACAAGGATGCATCATCTCTCCTTTTCTTTTTAACCTCTATGCAGAAGTAATCATGAGGAAGATGGACTTAGATGATTTGAGTGTTGGGGGTGAAGGAAAATAGGCAGAAGAACCATCAGCAATCTGAGATTCACAGATGATACTACCCTGCTGGCAGAGAGTGAGAAGGACCTCTAGAATGATTCTGAAGCTGAAAGAGGAAAATCAAAAAGATGGGACTTTACCTGAACATCAAGAAGACCAAAATCATCATTACCGCCAACAAGAAAATTCACATAAAGATCAACAATGAAGAAATAGAAGTGGTTAGTAGCTTCATTTTCCTTAGGTCCCTCATTGATCACAGAGGCAGTTTGACAGCAGAGATCAAGCATTGATTAGCACTAGGGCAGTGGTCTCAAACTCAAACCCTTTGCAGGGCCACATTTTGAATTTGTAGGTACATGGAGGGCCGCAGAAAAAATAGTTAATGTCTTATTAAAGAAATAACAATTTTGCATGAGGTAAAACTCTATAGTTTATAAATCTTTCCTTTTGGCTAAGTCTTAATAATAATATTGTCATTTATAGTTAAAGAGACATATGATCAAGAAACTGTTTTATTTTATTTTTGTGATTACGATAAACATATCGAGGGCCTCAAAATAGTACCTGGGGAGTCGCATGTGGCCCCTGGGCCGCGAGTTTGAGACCACTGCACTAGGGCATGCAACCATGGTGAGCATGGATCAAATATGGAAGTGCAAGGACATCTCAGTCACCATCAAAGATTGATCTCTGCCATTGTGTTCCCAATTGCGAAATATGGCTGTGAGACATGGACAATCATGAAAGCAGATAGAAGAAAAATCGACATCTTTGAGTTGTGATGCTGGAGAAGACTTCTACGAATTCCATGGACAGCTAGGATCACCAACAAAGATGTTCTTGGTCAGGGATAATAGGAAGGGGCAGGAGATAATAAGAGGAAGAAAGGGGTGGGGCAAGGCAAGCAGCGGGCTTTGTAAAGTAGGTTATCTCCTGGCACAGGGAGGAAGAGGACACCTGCCCTCCCGCCCGATGAGCTACATGTCAGCTCTGCTGGCGTAATTGCCAGAGCAGCAGCCAAGCTTGTCGCAGCAGGCAGGATTGGTGATCCAGGGAGGCCACGAGATGAGCAGAGAGGGGTCCATTTAGGAGGACAGGGACTAGGATTTGTGCCACTCTAAAGTGAGGACTCCTACCCCTCGATGGCTAATGAGAAACCCCTCTTGGACAGAGGGGCACGTCTGAGAAGTGGCCAATGCTACCCACTCCCTTGAACGGTAAAAGGGGGCAGGAGCAGTCAGCGGGGCTTGAGAAGCTTGGACGGCAGCTCGAGCCAAGTGGGAGTAGAGCACGGCTTGAATACAAACAGCAACACATGTTCTGAAATGACTAATATATATGACAACAGCCACAGCTTCCTCCCGCTTTGTGTGATAGTGTGGCCTCCCGGGTCTAGGTTAGGACAACTACTAGCCAGGGTAGAAATTAGTGATAGATATGTAGTTATTGCTAGTGCTAGTGCTATGCATTGCTATACCTATAGAGGAATTAAGTTGTATGTTGGTGATAATTACTGTATTGCTTATTGTTATGTAACCGTGCTGCCGCCTACAATAAACCGCTTAATGGAAGATTTACTATGGACTCAGACTGTGGTTTGTTGGGAGGTGAGGAAGGGGCAGGATCAGGTTGACCCGGCTGAGGCCTCCCCAATTTTATGTGAGCCTGCTGGGACAGATAGGGAGAAATAGAGTACCTGAATGTAATACTGCTTCAAATAGAAGTGATATACAAGAAATGTAAATATTTTTATAACACCACAGCCTACCAAATGGGTGGTAAAAATGATCCAGTAATTGTGGCCTTGAAAAATACACAACAGTTATACAACTCATTGGTTATTAGGTAGTGTTGATTGGAACAGATGATAAAACATAATGTTCACTCGCTTGCTTACTTAAGCATAACTTACAATAAATATTCATATACCCTGTTATCCTAAAAATGATATGTTGTGCAAATTTCCTTGGAAGGAAAGGTGCTGTATTATATTGAAACATGCTATTTGTAAGCCAGAACATTATTATTATGTCACCATTCTAAATAAAGTCAAGCTTTTAAACTTTATAATATTGTAGCTTGGTGTTTGGGTGATCATGATTGATGGGAATGCAAGAGGCCTAACTTTTAAAAGTTTAATTGGTAAGGCTAAGGCTTGAATAGGGTGCCAAATATCCTTTGACCAGACCTGGTAGCACTATAAAATTTCTGAAAACTGCAGAGGCTTTAAATTATCCCTATTGAATTATCTAACCAATAACCTATACAATGGAAATTTCCTCACCAACAATGGTCATATTATAATAACCCCAATCCCAAAAAATTGTAAAGAATCAGCAATATCAATAACCAACTATAGACCTGTAGCATCTATTCCATTTATGGTAAAAATCATGGAAGGATTGGTACACACCCAACTAATGGAATACCTTGACCAATTCTCCCTCCTGCACGAAACTCAATCTGGTTTTAGGCCTCTATTTAGCACTGAAACAGTAATTGCGGCCATTCTGGACAATTTGCAGTACTTGTTCAGTAAGGGCCTCAATGCCCTAATCATGCAATTTGACATGAGTTCCGCCTTTGACTTGGTGGACCATGGAAAACTGTTACAATGCCTAGACGCAGTCGGAATCAGAGGAGAAGTACTGAACTGGTTTTGAGGTTTCCTTATATCACGCACATACCAAGGCCTTTTTAATCACGATCTCTCAGATACATGGAGCAATCTATTTGGCGTGCCACAAGGATCGCCGCTTTCCCCTTTGCTCTTCAATGTTTACATTGGGTGCACATCTATCCCAGCTGGGGATAAAACTATTTAGCTACGCTGACGACTTCACGATAATTATCCCATTCACCAACTCTGTCTCAGAAGTCACCCCCAAAGCAACAGAAGTATTAAATCGGATGGAGCAATGGATGACCGAATTCAGACTAAAACTAAACTCAGAGAAAACAAAATTTTTCATAGCAGCGCCATACCCACTCGACACTAAAGCACCAATGTGCATCAACAACCTTAGTTATCCCATTGAACCCACTATGAAGATATTGGGTGTAACACTGGACCAGAACCTGACCATGAAAGACCAGGTAGATTCCTTGATCAGAAAAATCTTTCACACCCTCTGGAAACTTCAGTCCATCAGAGCTTACTTCGATGCCTCATCATTTCGAATTCTAGTACAATCCCTTATTCTGAGTCCACTTGATTATTGTAACATTGCCTACTTGGCACTCCCCCAGAAGTACATGCGGCGATTGCAACTAGTTCAAAATACAGTGGTTAGACTACTTTGTGGACTGAAGAAGTTTGATCATGTGACACCTTCCTATCGACTTTTACACTGGCTACCGATGGAGGCACGTGTGAAATTCAAGTTTGGTTGTTTTTGCTTCAAGGTACTCTATGGCTTAGTTCCTAAATACATAACAGACCTTTTCTCTTTCTCAACCAACAGACACAAGCGAAGCTCACACCTGAACTTCGTTTCTCCACCGGTTAGAGGTTGTAAATTTAAAAGTCATCATCAACATCTTCTCGCACATCAAGCAGCATTATGGGGTAAAGACCTTGAACAATTGCTTGTGCCTACTACCTATGGAGAATTCAGGAAACGCCTGGAAACACATCTATTCCTGAAATACTTAGGAAACCAACCTAGTCAATCTTAGTCCTTAACAACCGAGCACAAGAACCACCTGTCGCTAAATCTGTACTTTGTTTATTCATTCAATCTGTAATTTTGTTTATTCACTCAGTCTGTAACATTTCTAATCATTGTAAACCGCATAGAACTTCACGGTCCTGCAATATATAAACTGTTATTATTATTATTATTAATTTAATAAAGTGTATAGGGTTGTACAAAGCAAGGAAGTTCAATTAAGAGGAGATAGCAGGAGCAGAATTTGCTCATTATGTGATGTGAATCCAGTACACAGATCTTGTCACCATACTGATTCACCCCAAAAAGCATATTAGAAACCAAGGAGGTTTAATTCACAGGAGACTGCACCAGTCAGAGACTGCTTTGCATATTTCATAGATGGCAAAAGAGTGAGGAGACAGCTTCAGTATTGTCATGTGATGCCATCTCCTGTTAATTACACTTCCTTGTTGAAAAGTGCATTCCATGTGCTAATAGGGCCAATAGTGCATGTTAAATAGGCTGATGCACACTGTTGATATTTTTAACACTCAAAACTTTTAATTATTTGCTTTATAAATAGCTATTTTCATGTATAGTTCTACATATTGTCAGAAGTCCGACTCCTGCTCTAGCCTTGTGCCAGTTAAAGCACACAGAAAATTGGTTAGGGCTGACCAATATGACTCTGAGCTGCATATTCAGGAATCTAGTCACCATGCTGAGCACAGACCAGACTCAATACATAGAACACTGCCTTCATTACCCACAAAGCACAGCCAGGTAAGACAGGGCTTTGCCCTTTTAAGTTCCACCATCTTGAAATTGCTGGCTAAACAGGTAGAGATGGACTCAGAGCTGAGCAGTGACCATCCCCTGTGCAGGGCTGGGTGTGGCCCTGCAGCTCTGAAAGATTTAGATGGCTGGAAGCCTCAGTTAAGGAGGCAGCCGAGAGAAGCTCCCATGCAGGAGGAGCCTCTGCAGTCCCAACAGCCAGAGAACATTAAAATGCTATTGCCTGAGGAAGGAAATGAGCTAGTAGAGGATAATGCACCAGAGGCCATGGAATTGGGTGTCTTACCTGAACAAACATTTTCTGAGGATATGGAAGTGAGTTAAAACTGCTTGGTTGCCTTTGCCAAGGGTTGTTTTTTTTTTTTTCTTGAGCAACAGTTTTGCTATACAGTCTGCTGGGGGGTAAATGATTGCTCTGAGGAATTTTAAGACTGTGGGTTCTGCTGTGGTGATTAACACCTTGTGGGACTTACAAAAAGGGGAAAGTTTTGCTTTTGAACTTTCCAGTGAGATTAATCTTTTTTTTCTGAATGTTTAGTTGTTGTTTTTTTTTTTTCAAAATGGCTGCCACTGCAGGCAGAAGCACTGCTGGAGTTAAGCAGGTTTAAGAACTGTGTTTCCCTGAAAAGTTTATTTTCTTTATGAGGGAGACACAGAGATTGTGTGCTGGATTTGCCCAACATCTTTGAGGTGGGATTTGAGGGTCTACATTTTCTTTCTGCAAAGTGCCTATTTTGGCAGATCCACCAATCTCTCTCCTTTTAGTATTGAGAGATTGGAGAATTCCTAATGCTTGAATTGAAATACCCTTTGTGAAAAAAGAACTGAGTGAGAGTATTTTTCTGTTTCATGTTTGTTTTTTTTACTGTGTTTGGAAACAATTTGGACTTACCTGGGACACGGAGTGAGCACTCTGAGTTTGTCCAGACCAGGCTGGCAGAAGAAACTTTGCTTTTGTTTATTGTTTGTTGTACACCAGAACACAGTTTGCTTTGATTCTCAGCTAAGCCTGAATGAGAAATAAATTCTGGGTTTTTTTTTCCAAAGCTTACCTGTTTTTGTGCCATTCAGACCATTGCATTTTGTGGTAAGCCCATCTGTACAGGGACTTCCTCCCATTTGGGGAAGCACGCCAGAGCCTATATTGTTGCCATGTACCAGTCCCTGCCATAGTCCAAGGGACAGCCATGCTACAATATGTAGTTCTGCATGTGCAAATTTTCACATAAATTCCTAAGTAGTGACTGAATACAATGAAAAATTATGCAATGCAACTTACTACTAATGTATAGTGAAACTGACTGAAAATAGCATGCAGAAAAAAACTAAACACTGCAAACAATTCTACACACTGCAGTATATCACCCTTTGAAGGTGTTGTGTATTGCATGTTTGCAGTATATTTATCCATGCTTGTATATGTATATGTATGTACATTTTTAATTAGATCAGAAGTTTGTTATAAGGTTTTTAGGAAGCTCTTAAAAACAATTTTTATTTAAAGAATTTCTATCTTGAAGTTGATTATGATTTGTGTTTATTGTATTTTAAGGTATTTGGTAGTATACTATGTTCAACTGAGGGCTCCTTTTATTAAGCCACGCTAGCGGGGTTAACGCGCTTGACTTTTCATCACACGTTAACCCTCACGCTGGCCTAAAAACTACCGCCTGCTCAAGAGGAGGCGATAGCTGCTAGCGTGGCCGGTGGTTTAGCACACAGTATTACGCGCGTTAAACTGCTAGCGCGTCTTTGTAAAAGGAGCCCTGAGTCTGTTTCCCATAGTTGAATGTTTAATGTCACTATATGTGTGTTGCGCTTTAGTTTGGGTGTTTTTTGGAACATGTATAGATCCATATGTGGGTGTATTTGTGGGTATGTATATGTGTGTGCTTGAGTTTGCCTATTTCTGTATGTATGTATTTTCCTATGTGTTTTCATCCTTGTGTGTTCTTTATGTGGGTATATTTGTTATATGTGTGGATGAGTATGCAAGTCTTATGTGTTTTTCAATGTGTTTGCCATGGGTATGTTGAATGTATTTGTTTGCATTTAACAGCAGCTACTTCATGTTTATGTATTTACCTGTCTAATTTGTATTCCTGTATGGTTCATTTAATATATAAAATGAGAAAATTAGAAGCAGTCTCCTCATAAGAGCACTGGTATCAGTTCAATAGTTAGCATGAATTGCCAGAAGGAAAGAACAATTCCTCCATCTACTGGACAGAAAAGTATCAGCAAAAATAGACAAGCAGATAAGGGAAAAGAGGGAAATACTTTTTTTCCAGGATTAAATTTATATTCAGTAAACATATCTTTTAAGATTTAAGACAGACAAAAAGGGGCGGATTCTGTAAACGGGCGTCTCGATTGTAGGCGGTGGTAGGCGTTCTACCACCATCTGGCAGCCAATCAGGACGCACATTTTTTAAACAAAACTCCCCAAGGCGTTTGTCATGGGTCTAGGGAAACTCATAGGGACATTTTAAGCTGCTTCAAAGCTGGATGTGGGTGTAGTTTTGCCCAAAAGTTGCCTTTGGCGAGTTTAAGCATCCCTATACATCTCCCTAGAGCAGGGCTGCCTATGTCCTGTCCTCGAGATCTACTGGCAGGCCAGGTTTTCTGGATATGCGCAATGAACATGCATAAGAGAGATTTGCATACCAAGAAGGCAGCTCAGGCAAATCTCTCTCATGCATATTCATTGCAAATATCCAGAAAACCTGGCCTGCCAGTAGATCTCGAGGACCGGACTTGGGCAGCCCTGCCCTAGAGCCATGACAGATGCCTGAAATGTAGGCCTGCAAAATGCTGGCCTACATTTCATCCTAAAAGTAGACGCCGCTGTCAGCTCAGCTGATTGCCATGGCTTTGGGAAGTCCTTCTAGCTCAGCTGATCAGGGGGGAGATATCCCTGCCACAATCAGCTTGGCTGGCAGTAGCAGAGGACCCCCTGATACCGACATCCACATGACAAGAGGGATGCCCACTCCCTCATGCATAATACCCCTGATGCTCCTCACACACACACATAAACGCAGCTTGAAAAAACTAGGCTTCTAGCCTGGATTTGAATACCATCAGAGACGAAGCCCAACATACCAAGTCAGGCAGGTTGTTCAAGCCTTGGTCTGTTTCTGTCTCTGTATATATGCATGGATTGTGTTCATGAGGAGCTAGTTAAATTAAAGGTAAACAAAGTGATAGGACCAGATGGTGTATATCCGAGGGTACTGAAGGAACTTAGGGAAGTTCTGGTGGCTCCGCAGACTGACCTTTTCAATGCTTCTCTAGAGTCAGGAGTGGTACCAGAGGACTGAAGAATGGTGGATGTGATTCCTCTACACAAAAGTGGAAGTAAGGAAGAAGTAGGGAATTACAGGCCAGTACATCTGACTTCTGTGGTTAGCAAATTAATGGAAGTGCTTTTAAAACAGAGAATGATGAAATTTCTGGAATCTGGTGGATTACAAGACCTGAGGCAACATGGATTCACTAGAGGTAGGTCTTGTCAAACAAATCTGATCGATTTCTTTGACTGGGTGACCAGAGAATTGGGTAGAGGGAGTGCACTAGATGTGGTGTATTTAGAATGTAGCAAAGCCTTTGATAGTGTTCCTCACAGATATCTAAAATAAATAAACTGAGCCCCCTCGGGATGGGCCCCAAAGTGACGGGCTGGGTAAGAAACTGGTTGAGTGGAAGACGACAGAGGGTAGTGGTCAATGGAAATTGCTTTGAGGAAAGGGATGTTAGCCAGCGGTGTGCCTCAAGGTTCTCTTCTTGGGCCTGTTCTTTTTAACATTTTTATAAGCAATATTGCTGAAGGACTGTCAGGTAAGATTTGCCTCTTTGCGGATGATTCCAAAATCTGCAATAGAGTAGACACCCCGAATGGTGTGAATAACATGAAGAAAGACGTAGCAAAGCTTGAAGAATGGTCTGAAATTTGGCAGCTAAAATTTAATGCTAAGTAATGCAAGGTCATGCATTTGGGGCTGCAAAAACTCAAAGGAGCGGTAAAGTTTAGAATGAAGAACTTATGTGCATGACAGAAGAGCGGAACTTTGGTGTGATTGTATGTGATGATTTTAAGGTGGCCAAACTGGTTGAAAATGTGGCAGCGAAAGCTAGAAGGATGCTAGGGTGCATAGGAAGAGGTATGGCCTGTAGGCAAAAGGAGGTATTGATGCCCCTGTATAAGTCTTTGATGAGACCTCATTTAGGATATTGTGTTGAGACCACACCTTCAAAAAGATATAAAAAGGATGGAGTCGGTTCAGAGGAAGGTTACTAAAATGGTGCATTGTCTTCGTTATAAGACATATGGGGGTAGACTTAAAGATCACAATATGTATACTTTAGAGGAAAGGTGGGAGAAGGGAGATATGATAGAGACATTTAAATATCTACGTGGCATAAATGCACATGAGTCGAGTCTCGAGGAAAGGAAGCTCTGGAATGAGAGGGCATAGGATGAAGTAATCAAAGGAATCAAAGGAAATACTTTTTTACAGAAAGGGTGGTAGCTGCATGGAACAGAAGTGGTGGTGGAGACAGAAACTATGTCTGAATTCAAGAAAGCCTGGGATAGGCACATGGGATCTCTTAGAGTGAGTAAGAGATAATGGTTATTGTGGATCGGCAAACTAGATGGGCCATTTGGCCTTTTTCTGCCATCAAGTTTCTCTGTTTCTATGCAAATGGTAGTGAAGTGCGGTGTGGAAGGGAAAATGGTAAAGTTTAGCTGAGGCAGGGAACCCAAATTCTGGGTCCTGGAGTTACTGGTTTTGAATGTCAGCACCGTTTTATTTAAGGTTTCTCATTATAGAGATAATATCCAATTTAATGTAGCAAACTGAAGAAACAACCAAAACAAGAACATCAAGAAAAACATCAGTCATGCAATAATTTACATATTAAATAAATTATTCAAGATATTTTTCATGAGTAGAAACTTGATAATCCATAGAATATATGGTGTGCGTTTTTTAAATAGACCTCTTTAATGTTTGAGTTTTACGTCATCAATCAGTTCCACAAAACATTTTGCACACATTGATTTTTGACCTCATTTGGGCTTTGTGGCTCTTGCCCAAGAGAATAATCTTATGATTTGGGTTTTTGGGATGTTTTCTTTCTCTGCATTCGGGATTTCAAACAAGCTCATTTCCCTGAGGAACAGCAACAATAAGCATATTCTTTAGTCAGGGAAATGACTGTTTCTTCATTCAATCAGGGGCTGTTTCCATCATCTGTGCAGTGCTGATTTTCCCAGGGAACTTTCTTCACTTATAGACAGATGTGCAGGAAAGAGAGTGGAAAGAGCTTGATTTACACTAGACAAGAAAGCATGTTCTTACAATTATAACTAACTCACAGCTGCAGAAAGCACATTTCTCATCTAGCTTTCAGAAGTGTTCACTTCATCAGATCAAGCCAAATGAACAGGTCAGAGCAAGAGATGATGGGCCAATATTTACATATGGCTTAATTCTATATATGGCACTCAAAATGGCATGTGGAAATTTGGGTGCATGCCTAATTTCCGCATGCAATTTAATTGAACAACAAGCCAATTACCACTGATAACTGGGTGTTCATAATCAATTACTAATTGGCATTAATTAAAATTTACCTGAACATTTGTAGGTGCTGGGATCTGCCAAGAAATTGTATGCATGGATCTGAAAAGGAGGCTTGGCCATGGGAGAGGCATGGGCACATTGAAGGCATTCATGGAATTTACATATAACTTTACAGAATTAGGGATATCCTTACATAATTTAGGCACAAGAATTTGCACCAAGTTTTACAAATCCTCACACCTACAATTGGCACAGATCCTGTGACCAAGCGCTATTCGGTAAACAGGACCCAACACCGAGTGCCATCTATAGAACAACACTTAGTCCCCAAATTTGATGGGTGCCAATTTTCTGACACCACATATAGAATTTTGGCCATAGTAATATAGCAGATGATAGCAGATAAAGACCTGTTCCGTCCATCCAGTCTGCCTGCCCAGCATAAGGTATGATATGATTCTACATATGCATACTTGTTACTTCTAAGCAGTAACTGGTTAGCCCATGCATAGTAGTGACAGTACGTTTGGTTAATGGGAGAGTGTGGTGCAGAGGTTAAAGCACCCTGAGATTGTGGATTCACACCCATACTGCTACTTATAACCTTGGGCAAGTCACTTAGGGCTAGATTCACTAAGCCCACCGATCAGCTTCTGACCACTTAGCATCCCCTTTACGACCCAATTTCCCTCCGACCCGATTCACTAACCTCTGTCCTAATTGTCCTCCAATCTGCGCATGCAAATGAGGGGGAACGGCATTAAAATGCAGGCAGGAAGCGATTTACTAAAATAAAAAAGTAACACTGACTGGGCTGGCCGATCCAAAAATAAGCAACTGCTGAGGACCAGTCGCTGAGGTCCTTTCCGACTGCCCTGCCTTCTGCCGTCCAGCTCTCTGCCCTGCTTCTCTGCTCTCAGCCCCGATCTCCTGCCTTCCCTGAATCTCCTCTTCTCTCCTGTCTGCCACAAATCTCCTCTCCTCTCCTACCACCCTGCTCTCGCCCCGACTCTCCTGCCCTTCCCCCACACTACAAGCCCGTGGTTTTAACCTGCAGGTTTAAAGCGGGTTAAAACCACGGGCTCGCAAAGAAAAAGTAAAAACAGTTAGATTAAAAATAAAGTTTAAAAAAAGGTTGCTGTTCTTAAGCATGCACAGACCATCTACAGATGGTCTGCGCATGCGTCGGGATCGTTGGAGAGCGATCCCGACAATCAGATGGGGGAGTGATTCCGATCACCCTCATTTGCATGAGGGCGATTCGTGAATCAGCCCCCCAGACACAGATCATATCCAATCCGATCTGTGCCTTTTGTTAATCTAGCCTTTAATCCCCCCATTGCCCCAGGTACATTAGATAGATTGTGAGCCCACCAGGAGAGACAGGGAAAAATGTTTGAATACCTGAATAAATTCATGTAAGCCATTCTGAGTTCCCTTGGGAGAACAGTATAGAAAATTAAATTAAAAAGGCAAAAACAATTCTTGAAACATTTTGAAAAGATACATTGAAAAGTAACATTTATTCATAATAAATCCCTATTATACTGGTATCTGCTTCATAACTTTGGCTTTAGAAATTTGGCTATCTTTGCTATGTCTTCCTTTTCCCCGACATAATATGTGATTAAATATAATATATGATTAAATGGATCAGCCTGTAACTCCAGTAATCACTCTGCAATGTATTTTAAGAATGTGGATCTTAAGAGGATGCTGATGCAGTAAATCATGGAAAAGAATTCCAAGGGAAATTCCAATAAAACAGATTAATTTTATTAGCAGTTTATTAGTTTTATATTTTCCTAGACTTTATAGTCAAGCTAGTGATTAAAATATTGTGTTGAAAGGCAGAGACACAGGGGTATGTATGTAAAGTGTAACCAAAGTTGCACATTCAAATCTGTATGCATTGCTGATTTGCATGCACAACTTAATTGTTTAACAAGTCAATCAGTGCTGATAATTGGTAATTAACAAGTAATAATTGGCACTAAGCGCATTCTGTAAAGCGGTACATGTAAATTCTAATGCATAGATCTCTAAAGGGAGTATGGCCTAGGGTTACTAGATTTTCCAAATGGAAAATCCGGACCCCCTGGACCCGCCCCCCAGGCCCACCTAGTTCTACCATCCCCACCCCATTACACCCCAGCCCTGCCCCCAATCCTCAAGTGCAGATGCCCTCCTGCCCGACGGAGATTTGTTAGAAGTTTTTCAAAACCCTGACAAAGTGTTGGGTTTTGAAAAGCTGTCCAGACCCCCAGATATGTCCTCAAAAGGAAGGTATGTCCATGGAAATCCGGACGTCTGGTAACCATAGTGCGGCCAGAGGAGGAGCATGGATGGGTCATGGGTGTTCCTAAAAGCTAGGCACACTTTTATAGAATATGCTGCCACTGGCCTGCAGGGTTGAAGATTACATTTAAAGTTATTAGAATTACCTTAGAGAGGTTCCGAGATGTTGTTTCTCTCACCTACATCTGGTGACATCATCTGAGCCTGCCAAATTATTAGAATTACCTTAGAGGGGTCCCGAGACGCTGTTCCTCCCGCCTTTGCATGGTGATATCATCTGAGCCCATTAAGGTGAATATTTATTGTGGCCATCAGTGGCATTTTGTGCTGTGGAGGTTTGCACCCATGTGCTCCTTGTAAATGCTCCTTGGGACGGGCTCTGAGGGACATGGAATGGATCAGATATTATACCGGTGTAAATCACTGTCTTGTGGTGGTGTTTTGCTTTTCTTTTTTTGTTACTTTCAGGACTGTTTGGACAAGCTTTTTGCACTATCACTTATTTTAAATAATCTGGTTAGTTATCATTCCAGCTCCCATTTTCTGGATCCTCTTTTTCTTTCAGCCTGCTGAATTGTAGGTCAATTAGAAATAAGGCACCTTTATTACAGGTTATGATTCTTGACTTGTCATTTGACATATAGTATTAGGCCTTACTGAAATTCAGTAAGAGGAGAGGAGTCTCTTCTTTTTCAAGGTCTCTTCCCCCCTCCCCCCCAGAATATTCCTTAATTTACTCTGCTCAAAAAGAGATGGAGGCTTAGCTCTTTCACAACAGATAAAACTTAGAGAATTAATGAGTCATAATCTCCAATATTTTGAACTTTTAGTTGCAGAGTTAATAGCTCAACCATCTATAATGCTATTGCTTTTTTATTGTCCTCTGTCATTATCTTCAATAGAATGGAACTTAATTTACCAGTCCATTGTGATTACTAATACTAAGTTTTCATCAGTGTTTATAATGGGAGAGTTTAATTTCCATTGTGAAAATTCAAATCAGTGTAGGCCAAATACTTTTCTAATCTTCCTGAAAGAACAAGAATTCTCTCAATTGGTATATTTACCAACTCATGTAGCTAGTCATACTTTCAATTTGGTAGTTACTAGAGCAGAGTGTTCCCCCATTTTTTTTTTCTGTGCTAAAATGGCAGCCTCTTCCTTGGCCCAACCATTCTCTCATTTTCTTTAAAATGATTAACGTTTTACCATCTGTATACTTAAAAGCCAATGGTCATTGGTTGTGCCAGCTCCATAAGTTGGATGTATTGAATTTAAATTCAGCAATGTTTGCTTTTCCAGAAAATTTCTCTCAATTACCTATACATGAATAAGTAGAGTGCTGGAATACAACCATTACTAACACCTTAGACAAAATAGCTCCAAAACAATTTGTTTGCCCCTCCTTGCATTCTTCAAAAAAATGGTTCCACCCAGGGCTTTGAATTAAAAAGCCAATTAAGATAATTAGAACATATGTTTGTTTTTTTGTTTGTTTATTTCTCCTCCGCCCTTATCCAGGGCAAGTTACATATGAATATACAAAATAAGACATTAACATTTGTCGTACAAATCAATATAAAAACACACTATAACAAATTACATACTTACATATAAAATCAAATTGCATATGTCATACACGTTGCATCAACAACAAATATCATTTAAGGCAAAAACTAGCAAAACCCTAACATACATCAAAATATAAAATTATATAAGGCATACAAGATGCCTCAATGACAGACATCATTATGCCAGATAAAACAGACCAGACCATCGAACACCTCCATGTCCAGCACTCAGCACTTAACAGTCATCACTCCTTCTCCCTCAGCCTAACTCAGACCCTATATTTCATCTTACAGAACAGGTGTCTTTTCAGCATTTCCCTAAAGTTCTGTAAATTTTGCTGTTGGTGAATGTATCCTGGAAGGTTGTTCCATTCCCTGGGGCCGATGCAGTGAAAAACACTGTTTCTGGAAGAGGAAAGCCTTAAGTCCTGCACAGATGGAACAGACAGATCGCAATGCTCAATTGAGCAAAGCAGTCAAACCGACTCAAACAGCAAGAAGCTCTTGACTAGGTGTTTAGGGGCCAACTTCTGTAAGCACATGAAAACATTTACCAAGAGCTTGTAACGTACCTTGTCCCTTACTTTCAACCAATACAACCTTATAAAATATTCTGTTACATGCTCACATCTATCCAATTTAAATAGAGAACGTACCACCAAATTCTTGGCCACCTGAAGTGCACCCAAAACTGATTCAGGTACTCCCAAGAACACCAGACTGCAATAGACGAAAATGGACAAAACCATCAACTGCAACACCATCCTACACAATTTGGCCTCCAAGTAAGGTCTAAGACCATTGACTAACCGAAGATGAAAATACACTTTCCGAACTATTACAAGCACCTGCCTTCTCATAGTGAGTTCTGAATTCAAAAGCACACCAAGATACTTCACTTCATACCTCACCAATACTCTCTCCCCCAGCACCTCAACTGTCTCTGGAATATTAGCACCCAGGGTTCTTGTAACACCTGCGTCTTCTGAATGTTTAACTTCAACCTGTTAAGGTCCATCCAGTGTTTAATCGCTACCACTACCAACTGTAAGCATGATGATGCCCCATCAAAATCCCCTTCAATGGGGAAAAAGAATTGGATGTCATCAGCGTACAGTCGGTAGGATACGCCCAAGTCCGAAAGAATTTTACACAGCAGAACAAGATACAAATTGAATAAGGTCGCAGAAAGAGCTGATCCCTGTAGCACCCCTATTTTGACCTCCTTACGGCTCGACAGTTTTTCTCCCATGAGCACCTCCTATTGTCTCCCCCTCAAAAAAGACTCAAACCAGGCTACAACCGACAGGAAGAAGAAAAGAACAAGAGAGTTATTTAGACAATATAAAGCACAAAATAATTTTTTTAATTTATTTATCGTAGTTAATTCATTATATCAAGCAAAACACTTGTATAGAAAAGAATGATATAGTCTAGCTTCAAATTAAAAAAGGGAAAAGAAAGAAAAGGTAAGAAAATATATTAGACTAAACTTTCTCAAGTCCATCATTTTGGATCCAAAATTAAAGAAAGTAGAATATTTAAGGAAATTAAAGAATCACCTATAATAAAACACGATTTTTCATCTGACGCCTGGATACAGAGTATAATTCCATTCTAAGAGATCTAAGCTTCATACTCCTTAAAGGCGCTTTGTAGATAGAAAAGCAGTTAGGTGAGAAGGTTAAAAAAAAAATTCAAAGATTAATATCTCACTATACATTTGCATGGATGTCTCAAATAAAAAGTTCCACCAATGAGAGTAACTCCTGGTTTCAAAAGCAAAAACTGACATCTTCGCTTCTGTGTATCCTGGGAAATATCTGGGAATATCTGGATCTTAAAACCCAAAAATTCTTTTTGTCTATTTTTAAAGAACATTTTCAAAATCCACATTTTATCCGGCAAAAGTTCCACTGAAGCCACTAATGTTGAAGATTTAGCTGCCTCTCTATCAGAGGTTTCCAAAATAGTTGAAATGTTTGTAAGTACTAAATCTAGATTTTGTTGTTTTTGTGAACCTTAATTGGTAGATACCATATATACTCAAATATAAATGGGGGTCCCAGTTTATATTCGGGCTACCGCCCGGCTCTGCACCCTGCCCCCCTCCCTGCCCTGCCGATGTACCTTCTCTGCCGATCCCTGGTGGTCCAGAGTTGCAGCAGGAGGAGTGAGCTTTCCACGCTCCTGCCCTGCTGCTAACCCGGGGAAAGGGGGGGCAGGGTACAGAGCCTGGGAGGGAGGGAAGAAGAGGGTGGGTTCATAGCCTTAAAAGGGAGGGAGGGAAGGGGGCTGGGTACAGAGCCTGACAGGGGACGGAGGGAAGGGAGCTGGGTGCAGTGCCTCGCAGGAAGGGGGCTGGTTGCATAGCCTGACAGGGCAGAGCACTTGAATATTAAGCCACCCGACTTATATTCGAGTCAAACGTTTTTCCTCCTTTTTGGGGGGGGAAAATGGGGGTTTCGCAGGCCAGGATTAACCAATAGGCCGAGTAGTCACGTGCCTAGGGCCTGAAATGATCAGGGGGGCCTGATGAAGGAGGGCATCAACATTGTTTTTTCCAAACGGCGATGGGGCCCCTCCAGCATCGATCGGCAACGCAGGCCCCACCCCAATTGGCGACGCGCCCCCCCCATATCGACGGAAAGTAAGACAAGCAAGACCTGAAGAAAGAGCTGTTAGGATGGGAGGACATAAGAGAAGTGGAAAGACAGTGGTCTAAGCTGAAAGGAGTGATAAAAATGGCTACGGACCTTTATGTGAAGAAAATCAATAAAAACAAAAGAAAAAGGAAGCCGATATGGTTCTCCAACCTAGTGGCTGAGAAAATAAAGGCGAAAGAGTTGGCGTTCATGAAATATAAAAAAACCCAAGAAGAGGAGAGCAGAAAAGACTACAGGGTGAAACTGAAAGAAGCCAAGAGAGAGATACGCTTGGCGAAGGCACAGGCGGAAGAACAAATGGCTAAAAATGTAAAAAAGGGAGATAAAAATTTTTTCAGATATATTAGTGAAAGGAGGAAGATAAAAAATGGAATTGCTAGGCTAAAAGATGCTGGGAACAAATATGTGGAGAGTGATGAGGAGAAAGCAAATGTGCTAAACAAATACTTCTGTTCTGTGTTCACAGAAGAAAATCCTGGAGAAGGACCGAGATTGTCCGGCAAAGTTACACGAGAAAATGGAGTAGATTCTGCGCCGTTCACGGAGGAGGGTGTTTATGAGCAACTTGAAAAACTGAAGGTGGACAAAGCGATGGGACCAGACGGGATCCATCCCAGGATACTAAGGGAACTCAGAGAGGTTCTGGCGAGTCCTATTAAAGACTTGTTCAACAAATCTCTGGAGACGGGAGTGATTCCTGGGGATTGGAGGAGAGCGGATGTGGTCCCTATTCATAAAAGTGGTCACAGGGATGAAGCAGGAAACTACAGGCCGGTGAGCCTCACTTCAGTTGTTGGAAAAATAATGGAAGTGTTGCTGAAAGAAAGGATAGTGTATTTCCTTGAATCTAATGGGTTACAGGATCCGAGGCAACATGGCTTTACAAAAGGTAAATCGTGCCAAACGAACCTGATTGAATTTTTTGATTGGGTGACCAGAGAGCTGGATCGAGGACATATGCTAGATGTAATTTATTTGGATTTCAGCAAAGCCTTTGATACAGTTCCTCATAGGAGGCTGTTGAACAAACTTGAAGGGCTGAAGTTAGGACCCAAAGTGGTGAACTGGGTCAGAAACTGGCTGTCGGACAGACGCCAGAGGGTGGTGGTTAATGGAAGTCGCTCGAAGGAAGGAAAGGTGACTAGTGGAGTCCCTCAGGGTTCGGTGCTGGGGCCAATCCTGTTCAATATGTATGTAAGTGACATTGCTGAAGGGTTAGAAGGAAAAGTGTGCCTTTTTGCAGATGATACCAAGATTTGTAACAGAGTAGACACCGAAGAGGGAGTGGAAAATATGAAAAAGGATCTGCAAAAGTTAGAGGAATGGTCTAATGCCTGGCAACTAAAATTCAATGCAAAGAAATGCAGAGTAATGCATTTGGGGATTAATAATAGGAAGGAACCGTATATGCTGGGAGGAGAGAAGCTGATATGCACGGACGGGGAGAGGGACCTTGGGGTGATAGTGTCCGAAGATCTAAAGGCGAAAAAACAGTGTGACAAGGCAGTGGCTGCTGCCAGAAGGATTCTGGGCTGTATAAAGAGAGGAGTAGTCAGTAGAAGAAAGAAGGTGTTGATGCCCCTGTACAGGTCATTGGTGAGGCCCCACTTGGAGTATTGTGTTCAGTTTTGGAGACCGTATCTGGCGAAAGACGTAAGAAGACTTGAGGCGGTCCAGAGGAGGGCGACGAAAATGATAGGAGGCTTGCACCAGAAGACATATGAGGAGAGACTGGAAGCCCTGAATATGTATACCCTAGAGGAAAGGAGAGACAGGGGAGATATGATTCAGACGTTCAAATACTTAAAGGGTATTAACGTAGAACAAAATCTTTTCCAGAGAAAGGAAAATGGTAAAACCAGAGGACATAATTTGAGGTTGAGGGGTGGTAGATTCAGGGGCAATGTTAGGAAATTCTACTTTACGGAGAGGGTGGTGGATGCCTGGAATGCGCTCCCGAGAGAGGTGGTGGAGAGTAAAACTGTGACTGAGTTCAAAGAAGCGTGGGATGAACACAGAAGATTTAGAATCAGAAAATAATATTAAAGATTGAACTAGGCCAGTTACTGGGCAGACTTGTACGGTCTGTGTCTGTGTATGGCCGTTTGGAGGAGGATAGGCAGGGGAGGGCTTCAATGGCTGGGAGGGTGTAGATGGGCTGGAGTAAGTCTTAACAGAGATTTCGGAAGTTGGAACCCAAGCACAGTACCGGGTAAAGCTTTGGATTCTCGCCCAGAAATAGCTAAGAAAAAAAAAAAAAAAAAAAAAAATTTTAAATTGAATCAGGTTGGGCAGACTGGATGGACCATTCGGGTCTTTATCTGCCGTCATCTACTATGTTACTATATGTTACTATGTTACAATACGGGTAAGAAAGGCAACAGGAACTGTAATTATGCAAGCGGTGCTGCTTGCCCAAAGCTTCTCTCTGGCACAGCTTCCTGTTTCCACCTGGGCGCAGGGTGGGGTGAGGTGGGGCAGGGGGCCCTGTGTACTTATCCCTGCCCTGGGGTCTCGACTTATATTCAGATTGACTTATATTTGAGTATATATAGTAATAAACTTGAGAAAAAGAGGAATTGATTCATCAGGAGCTAAAAGTATATCCAAGAAATATATTTTCCAACATCTCTCTAGGTGTAACTGAAAACACCTTAGGGAAATTCAGGAAACATAGGTTGTTATTTCAGGAATAATTTTCTAATGATTCTGTCTTTCTCCTCAAATTAATATTATCTTTTATCAAGGTTTCCTGCATTTGAGGTTCATAAGATGGACTTGCTTCAGCAAAGCTGATCTTCCCCTTTGTTCTGATGTCCTGTGAACAGATATGTTGTCAGTATGCAAATTCATGTGCAAATGTGCTCTCATTCCATGAGCTCTCATTCATGGCTATTAGACCCAGGTTGTCCTTTGATAACAATTTACAGATAAAAAGTCCCCCTTCGGGCTTAAGATTCATGATGATGGGATGTAGACCTCATCATACTTGTATATTTTAAGAATATCTACTATATTACCAGGATAACAGTAGAACTAAACCTACAAAATATCTCTAAACAACATCTATTGTAATTTGCTTGCAGGAACTATACAATTAATATTACAGAGTTACCAGGTAATTTTAGTCAGAGTGGAAAAAGCCTGAGAACCGTATAGAAGACCAAGAATTTTTATTATTATTTTTTCACCAGTTGTCAAATCATTCAATTACGGGTTTCAAAAATAGCACCCCTTTCTTTTTTCATATTAACTTAAAAGGCCCATTTGAATCCGCTTTTATTTTTACTTTTTTATCCCAACTTCTACAGATATTATGCAAGCAAATCATATCATTTTAATAAAACTGCCTCTTCTGACATGGCCAGTGCTTTGTGGCATTGAAACCTCTGCATCAGGAAAAATTTCAGGCAGTCACATTACAGACTCCATTGTTGGGATTTTTTTTTAGAGCTGAGAGAGAATGATTTAGTAATGGAGTCTGTATGTTGTTTAGAGATATTTTCTCTGTTTTAAGAAGCCAGTGAACCATTGCAGCGCACACCCTGGTACAACTATTCCACTCAATAATTGCTATAAAATGTCATGATGAATTGTGGAGAGGAGAGCAGAAAGGACTACAGGGTGAAACTGAAAGAAGCCAAGAGAGAGATACGTTTGGCGAAGGCACAGGCGGAAGAACAAATGGCTAAAAATGTAAAAAAGGGAGATAAAATTTTTTTCAGATATGTTAGTGAAAGGAGGAAGATAAAAAATGGAATTGCTAGGCTAAAAGATGCTGGGAACAAATATGTGGAGAGTGATGAGGAGAAAGCAAATGTGCTAAACAAATACTTCTGTTCTGTGTTCACAGAAGAAAATCCTGGAGAAGGACCGAGATTGTCTGGCAAAGTTACACGAGAAAATGGAGTAGATTCTGTGCCGTTCACGGAGGAGGGTGTTTATGAGCAACTTGAAAAACTGAAGGTGGACAAAGCGATGGGACCAGACGGGATCCATCCCAGGATACTAAGGGAGCTCAGAGAGGTTCTGGCGAGTCCTATTAAAGACTTGTTCAACAAATCTCTGGAGACGGGAGTGATTCCTGGGGATTGGAGGAGAGCGGATGTGGTCCCTATTCATAAAAGTGGTCACAGGGATGAAGCAGGAAACTACAGGCCGGTGAGCCTCACTTCAGTTGTTGGAAAAATAATGGAAGTGTTGCTGAAAGAAAGGATAGTGTATTTCCTTGAATCTAATGGGTTACAGGATCCGAGGCAACATGGCTTTACAAAAGGTAAATCGTGAGCAGAGAGCTGGATTGAGGTGACCAGAGAGCTGGATCGAGGACATATGCTAGATGTAATTTACTTGGATTTCAGCAAAGCCTTTGATACAGTTCCTCATAGGAGGCTGTTGAACAAACTTGAAGGGCTGAAGTTAGGACCCAAAGTGGTGAACTGGGTCAGAAACTGGCTGTCGGACAGACGCCAGAGGGTGGTGGTTAATGGAAATCGCTCGAAGGAAGGAAAGGTGACTAGTGGAGTTCCTCAGGGTTCGGTGCTGGGGCCAATCCTGTTCAATATGTATGTAAGTGACATTGATGAAGGGCTAGAAGGAAAAGTGTGCCTTTTTGCAGATGATACCAAGATTTGTAACAGAGTAGAGGCCGAAGAGGGAGTGGAAAATATGAAAAAGGATCTGCAAACGTTAGAGGAATGGTCTAATGCCTGGCAACTAAAATTCAGTGCAAAGAAATGCAGAGTAATGCATTTGGGGATTAATAATAGGAAGGAACCGTATATGCTGGGAGGAGAGAAGCTGATATGCACGGACGGGGAGAGGGACCTTGGGGTGATAGTGTCCGAAGATCTAAAGGCGAAAAAACAGTGTGACAAGGCAGTGGCTGCTGCCAGAAGGATTCTGGACTGTATAAAAAGAGGCGTAGTCAGTAGAAGGAAGAAGGTGTTGATGCCCCTGTACAGGTCATTGGTGAGGCCCCACTTGGAGTATTGTGTTCAGTTTTGGAGACCGTATCTGGCAAAAGACGTAAGAAGACTTGAAGCGGTCCAGAGGAGGGCGACAAAAATAATAGGAGGCTTGCACCAGAAGACGTATGAGGAGAGACTGGAAGCCCTGAATATGTATACCCTAGAGGAAAGGAGAGACAGGGGAGATATGATTCAGACGTTCAAATACTTAAAGGGTATTAACGTATAAAATCTTTTCCAGAGAAAGGAAAATGGTAAAACCAGAGGACATAATTTGAGGTTGAGGGGTGGTAGATTCAGGGGCAATGTTAGGAAATTCTACTTTACGGAGAGGGTGGTGGATGCCTGGAATGCGCTCCCAAGAGAGGTGGTGGAGAATAAAACTGTGACTGAGTTACTTAAGAACATAAGAACATAAGAAATGCCTCTACTGGGTCAGACTATGAGGTCCATCGTGCCCAGCAGTCCGCCCACGCGGCGGCCCAACAGGTCCAGGACCTGTGCAGTAATCCTCTATCTATACCCCTCTATTCCCTTTTCCAGCAGAAAGTTGTCCAATTCCCTCTTGAACCCCAGTACCGTACTCTGCCCTATCACGCCCTCTGGAAGCGCATTCCAGGTGTCCACCACACGCTGGGTAAAGAAGAACTTCCTAGCATTCGTTCTGAATCTGTCCCCTTTCAACTTTTCTGAATGCCCTCTTGTTCTTTTATTTTTTGAAAGTGTGAAGAATCTGTCCCTCTCTACTCTCTCTATGCCCTTCATGATCTTGTAAGTCTCTATCATATCTCCTCTAAGTCTTCTCTTCTCCAGGGAAAAAAGTCCCAGCTTTTCCAATCTCTCAGCGTATGAAAGGTTTTCCATCCCTTTTATCAGACGTGTCGCTCTCCTCTGAACCCTCTTGAGTATCGCCATATCCTTCTTAAGGTACGGCGACCAATATTGGATGCAGTACTCCAGATGCGGACGCACCATTGCTCGATACAATGGCAAGATAACTTCTTTCGTTCTGGTTGTAATACCCTTTTTGATGATGCCTAGCATTCTATTTGCCTTCTTAGCAGCTGCTGCACACTGTGCCGACGGCTTCATTGTCAAGTCCACCATCACCCCCAGGTCTCTTTCTTGGGTACTCTCATTTAAAAACATCCCTCCCATCGTATAGTTGTACCTCGGGTTTCTGTTTCCCACATGTAATACTTTACATTTCTCAACATTGAACTTCATCTGCCATCTCGTTGCCCATTCCCCTAGTTTGTTCAAGTCCCTTTGCAGTTTTTCACAGTCTTCTTTAGTCCGAGCTCTACTAAATAGTTTAGTGTCATCTGCAAATTTTATTATCTCACACTTCGTCCCTGTTTCCAGATCATTTATGAATACATTAAACAGCAGCGGCCCTAGTACTGAGCCCTGCGGGACCCCACTCGTGACCTTCCTCCAGTCCGAGTAGTGGCCCTTCACTCCCACCCTCTGTCTCCTACCCGCCAACCAGCTTCTGATCCATCTATGTACATCTCCTTCCACCCCATGGTTCTTCAGTTTCCGGAGTAGGCGTTCATGGGGCACCTTGTCAAAGGCTTTTTGGAAATCAAGATATATGATGTCTATGGGGTCTCCATTGTCCATCCGTTTGTTAATTCCTTCGAAGAAGTGCAATAAGTTAGTTAGGCAAGATCTTCCCTTGCAGAAACCGTGTTGGCTGGTTATCAGAAGTTTGTTTCTTTCAAAATGTTCATCAATTTTTTCTTTTATCAGTGTTTCTGCCATTTTCCCCGGTACCGAGGTCAGACTCACTGGTCTGTAATTTCCTGGGTCACCTTTTGATCCATTTTTAAAGATGGGCGTAACATTGGCTATCTTCCAGTCCTCCGGGATCACGCCTGTTTTCAGGGATAGATTGCAAATTTGCTGCAGTAGTTCCGCTATCTCCTCCTTTAATTCTTTCAGAACCCTTGGATGGATTCCGTCCGGACCCGGGGATTTGTCTGTTTTTAATTTATCTATCTGCCTGTGTACATCTTCAAGGCTCACTTCCATGGTTGTTAATTTTTCTGCCTGATTTCCATTGAAGAATTGTTCAGGTTCCGGAATGCTGGATGTGTCTTCGTTTGTAAATACAGATGAAAAGAACGCGTTAAGTCTTTCTGCCACTTCTTTCTCCTCCTTCACCACTCCCTTCTTGTCACCATCGTCCAGCGGTCCCACATCCTCCCTAGCCGGTTGCTTCCCTTTAACATATCTAAAGAACGGTTTGAAATTTTTTGCTTCCCTGGCTAGCCTCTCTTCATACTCTCTTTTGGCTTTTCGAACCACTCGGTGACATTCTTTTTGATACTTCCTGTTCTCTTTCCAGTTCCCCTCAGTTTTGTCCTTTTTCCATTTCCTGAATGAATTTTTCTTATTGCCTATCGCTTCCTTCATTGTTTTGGTTATCCACGCCGCGTCCTTTATTCGACTCTTTTTGCACCCCTTTCTGAATCTGGGGATATATAGATTTTGCGCCTCGCTCACTGTGTTCTTGAGAAAAGACCAGGCAAGTTCTACCTTTTGCCATTTTTTTGAAGTGTTCCTAAGTTTCTTCCTTACCATTTCCCTCATTGCTTCGTAGTTTCCTTTCCTGAAGTTTAAAGTTGTCGCTATGGTTCTCTTTCCTTTCGGTATTCCTACCTCAACCTTGAACTTGATCACATTATGATCGCTGTTTCCCAACGGCCCCACTACCTCTACTTCTTTAGCAGGTCCCCTTAACCCATTTAGGATTAGATCCAGAGTGGCATTTCCTCTCGTCGGTTCTCTGACAAGCTGCTCCATGAAACAATCTTGTATAACCTCTAAGAATTCTGTCTCCCTAGTGCAATTTGAGTTTCCAAGACTCCAGTCTATTCCGGGGTAGTTGAAGTCTCCCATAATAACCGCGTTACCGCTTTTGGATTCTCGCTTCATCTCGGCTTCCATTTCTTCATCAATATCTCCTGATTGCCCGGGCGGACGATAGTATAAGCCCATCTTTATTTCAGGCCCTTTCCTTCCAGGTATTTTAACCCATAGCGATTCTAGCCTGTTGGTCGTTTCTGCTGTGTCCATTTTTGTCGATTGTATGCTTTCTTTTATGTAGAGGGCTATTCCACCTCCTTTTTGTCCTGACCTGTCCTGGCGATAGAGCTTGTACCCCGGCAGTGCTGTATCCCATTTGTTTTCTTCATTCCACCATGTTTCAGAGACTCCAATGATGTCTATGTCCTCTGCATTGGCCATGGCTTCTAATTCCCCCATTTTGTTTCTTAGGCTCCTTGCATTAGTATATATGCAATTTCAAAGAAGCGTGGGATGAACACAGAAGATTTAGAATCAGAAAATAATATTAAATATTGAACTAGGCCAGTTACTGGGCAGACTTGTACGGTCTGTGTCTGTGTATGGCCGTTTGGTGGAGGATGGGCAGGGGAGGGCTTCAATGGCTGGGAGGGTGTAGATGGGCTGGAGTAAGTCTTAACTGAGATTTCGGCAGTTGGAACCCAAGCATAGTACCGGGTAAAGCTTTGGATTCTCGCCCAGAAATAGCTAAGAAGAAAAAAAATAAAAATAATAAAAATAAAAAAATAAAAAATTTTAATTGAATCAGGTTGGGCAGACTGGATGGACCATCATCTACTATGTTACTATGTGATTATGACAACAGATCTGAGATGATAAACTGGACTACTAATCACTATCAAAGTCCTTTCCTTCATAAGGTTTTGTAAAAGTTTCAGATGACTTGCCTTGCAAGTCTCTGTCTTTATCCTTATTTTCCAGACGTATATATCACCAGAACTATAATAGCATTTACTGCATATGAGCATGATAGTTTGATAATGAATGGAAGGCAAATAGAGTCCAGTGTGGTGAGAAGACTAGTTCTGTGAGAATGACTGATTGCTTAGGCATAACTTATATAGCAGATCCATGAAAAAGAATTTATCTCCCTAAGTGCCTGATATTTATCTAAGGGTCAATTTGCAAAGGTCAGCAGATTTTCTGATTGTAGCCTTACTAATAGGCTTGGTGGAGGAGGACCTCTCAGGAAGAAAGGGAGGGGGCATTTCCTGACAGTTCAGCTGTGAATTAGCACTGAAACACTGGGAAAGTTCTACAGGAATTCCTTTTCACAGGGCTCAAAGAACAGGAAGACAATGCTGTGAAAACACCATTTGGGAACACCCAAGTCATTTGTTGAGGGACATGATCATGCTACAGAAGGTCCTGAATGTTCAGTAATAGTTACATTACGGTTATTCAATAACCCTTCTAATACAGCATTATGAATATGCAGTTTATTGTAAAAATTTGTAATATGAGTGTTATTAAATTACAGCTCTGACAGTGATTCGGGGTCCCTGCCCTGATGCAGCGTTTTGTAATACAAAACATGACCATTGTCTGTGTTTGGACCTGGCCTTTTTGGAAGCTTAAAAGCCAAGTAATTTAATAAATTAAGTGAATAGGGATGTTTATGATGAATTAAAAATTATGAGACATATTTGAGAATTGCTGCACTCTTAAGACCGATGACGAGGCAAGTGAGTCATGGAGCAATACACTACCAGAGTCTTGTGCTTTATGAGAGACATCGCTTAAAATAGTGTTGAGCTAATGAATTGATATTGCAGATGTTGTGCTCCCGCTGTTGATCACATGTAATTGGGCTTATAGAATCAGGTCATTTATAGCTAATGTGGTTTTCTCCAACAATACAAATATCAAGTGCACTTATTAAAATGCAAAATTCTGATAATTAGCCTATTTATGCTGTGTGGGATACACTCTGTAGTCACACAAAAGTCCTCATTACCGTTAATATGAAACTTTAACCAAATTGGATAACATGCATTTATATTGAGCATTATTACAGCACTTTAATACACTATTCTCTAAAGGGAATTAAGCCTTTTGAAGTCATCCCACTGCCACACAGTTGCAAAGGCCAGGGATTCTTTGTTCATGCAGGTTCTGTATCAGTTATGAAAGTGTGAGTGCTCATGTGCTTTTACTTTGAAAATTACCCAAAACAAAAAGTACTTCCAGATTTACACCTTTTTTTTCCTTTGGATACTTAAATAATCCAAAATGATATGTATTATTGCTATCCGTTTCAAAAACCTCACCCCCCCCAGGAACACCTTCATTCACCCCTGAATTCTATATATGGCACCCAAAATTGCATGCACCATCTTAATTGAGTAAGGAGCCAGTAACTAGCAATAATTTGGCACTAGCAACCAATTATTTCAGTTAATTGGCTCCAATTAGGATTTGCACACACAACTTGCTAAGCACTATTCTATGAAGATCCGCACAGAAATCTATTAGCATGCAACTGAAAAGGGGGCATGGCCATAGGAGGGCAGGTCAGGAGCATTCACTAAAGATATGCAGTCAGCGGTGTAGTAAGGGGGCAAGGGGTGGTCCGCCCCGTGCACCATCTTGGTGCGGGTGCTGGCACTTCTCTACCCCCCTCCCCCATGCCATGCTTGCACCCTCCCTTCCCCCATCCTCTTTAAATCTTTGCCAGCGCGAATAGCTTCTCCAGCTTGCTGCTTGCACCAGCTTGGCTCCCTTCTGAAATCACTTCCTGGTTGTGGGGTCAGGAAGTGACATCAGAGGGAATGCCAGCACCGGTGCGTGCAGCAGGCTGGGAAGCTGCTTGTGCTGGCAAAGATTTAAAGAGATACAGGGGGAAGGGAGGGCACAAGTGTGGCGTGGGGGTGTGGAAGAGCAGGGGATAAAGAAGAGGGCCCAGGGGGCGCCACTGCCCCAGGTGCCTCCTACCCTTGCTACACCACTGCGCACAGTATTATAGAATTTGGGGTGAATGCCTAATTTACATGTCAGGATTTATACCAGCAATTTTGTGCAAGAGGAGAGATTTTAAAATGACAACATGCAAAGGGGCGATCCAAGATGGTGGTGCCTGGTGAGCCAAAGTGCTGATGGCTTACTGCTTGTAGATGTCTCCTTATTGTATTTGCTCCAACTGTGTTGCATAGAAGCTTATGATTGAATTTGTTTGTTCCAGTGTCACAAGTTTGACTGGAGAAGGTGCCGGAGCTGTCAATGAGTCAGCCCTTCTGTCTTCTCTCAACTAAAATGTGCAAGCAACTGCCAAGCCTCTTGGAATTGTTCAAAATACTATCTTAAGTGCACTTTACTTATCTTTTCTGTCGCTGTTGCTGGCATATTGTAAATGACTCAACTCAACATCCCTTCCCGCTGGCGGTCTTACTTTGCTCACAGCATTGATGCATATTTGTTAGGTAAATATTGCTTGGGTTTTACATACATTACGAGGTGAACATGGGTTAACAATAGAGGTAGCAATTATTTAATCACTGGGGTTATACTGACGGTAGAATTTATTTCTGTTGCAGTTGTAACTTACCCCTGTCCCTGAAGAAAGTTTTGAAATGCGTCGGAAGGGGTGTCAAGTCATTTACAATATACCAGCAACAGCGAAAGAAAAGATAAGCAAATTGTACTAAAGGCATTCACTTACGATGGTATTTTGAACAAGAATATGCCACCGATAATCATCAAGGATTAAAATATAAAAATACAAAAATTTAAGGGAAGTTTAAAATGCTTCCTATTCAAAGATGCATATGAATGCTGATCTGGTACAGTATTTGCCTTGGTTGATTTGTAATCTGATCTCTCACCTCCCTTCTGTTTTTGATCCTCTACGTCAGGGCTGCATAAGTCTGGTCCTTGAGATCTACTGACAGGCCTGGTTTTCTGGATATCCACAATGAATATGCATGAGAGAGATTTTCCTGCACTGCCTTCTTGGTATGCAAATCTCTCTCATGCATGTTTATTGTGGATATCCAGAAAACCTGGTCTGCCAGTAGATCTTGAGGACCGGACTTGGGCAGCCCTGCTCTACGTCTTCTTTCTTTTAAATTGTAGTTCTCCCCACTTTCCTCTTGTTTTTTTACATTTGTCATGTTTTGCCCTGTTTTTAATTAGTCTGATAAATGTTTTCCCCTTTTTTATTGTAAAACGCTTAGAAATTACGATTAGCGTTTCATCAATTTTAATAAACTGGGAATATATTAAAGAACAGGTGAAGATATCTGTATGTGTTAAGTTACTGCACAACATTCTGAGGTTCGAAGAAAAGCTGTCCTTTATGATTCCCAGTAGATATAGTCATAAACTGTTAAGCTATGAATGCAATACACAGTGAAAAATTAAGGATAGAGCAGATGGCAGGAATGACTACAGATGAAATAAAGACTTTTTATTAAGCTGCATTAGGTGAAACATGATCATGTCGGCGATAGTTACTCCCCCCAAGAAATATTCAAAAGATAAGTACAGATAAATCATATTAGCACACTGCCATAAATGAACCAAATACAAAAAGGGTTTTATGGCCACACTAGAAATGGGTTTAGCATGCAGGAAAGAGTCATGTAAGAGTACGCTACACTCATTTAATAATGCAGCTTGGTAAAAGGCCCCAATAGAGTTAAGGAGTTTAATGGGAATTGAATTAATAGAACAAGTAGTAAATTTGGAAGATTAAGAAGATGGGATGTTACCTCTTCAAAGATTTTGAAAAAAGAAAAGAGGATGACAAAGAGAGGAAGGTGTGGCTTACTTGTAGAGCTGCTGCCTCTGCAGCCAGAGGTTGTGAGAGTAAATCCCAATGCTGCCTGGGTTAGATACTTGTGACCCTGGGTTAGATACTTGATCCTCCAGCACCCAAGGCTTTGAATATCAGCTTTCAAATGCCAGTGCCACAAAAAGGTGGTATACAAGTCCCCATTCCCTGTCCCTAAGGAAAGTAGAGAGGAGTGAAATGTGGTAAGGTCTGAAGGAGAACTTGAGATGGATATGACAAATCTATAATATAGAAGAAATCTGTCAAAGCCTGGTCAGAAATGATGAGAGGGTCCTTTGAGGAATAAGTTCTATGTGGTAAAGAGATGGCAGCAGTCAAAAGTGAGGTTGTCTGTCAGATGAAAATTGCAGCATTGCTTTGTATATATATTCAAAGGCTGGAAGGAAATGAGCAAGAGTTTGAAATTCCTGAAGTCAGCATGAAAGTTTGGGATTTTGAAAAATACTCTGCATAACAGGTATGGGGAGAGAATGTGGAGATGGGAGAAGTAAGGCTTTCTGAAGCAGATAACAGTATGGTATTGTAAGAAGAAACTGCCTCATCAAGAGATTCTGATAAGGCTATTAATTAATATTTCTAATCCTCTCTGCAAAAAAATGATCAAGGTGAATTCCTTCTTTTCTCACAGCTACAGACATTCAAACCCTTAAGACCACTCAAATGCCTCACCAAATAAATGGCCCATCAAGAGTCTGAAATTGGGTCAGCAGGGTGTTCCATAAAACTGAGCCAATAGTAACACAGTAACATTGTAAATGACAGCTGATAAAGACCTGCGTGGTTCATCCGATGCATCAGGGGAGGAGCCTAAGGCTTTGATTGGCCCAGATGCCTAAGGCCCCTCCCGTCTGGGGGAAGAGCAAGCTATTCAGGAAGGATGGACTACACTTCAGCGGAGATGGAATAAGGTTACTTGCAAGCAACATCAAGAGAGAAATTGAGAAGTTTTTAAACTAGGAAGAAGGGGAAAGCCAACAGTCAACCAAGAGTCGATGGTTCAGGAACCAGTATACCCAGAGGATACCATGCAGGAATATAGCGGGGAAGAATCATCGGATCATAGGCAAGACAGAAATCCTGATGGATCGAAAGGGACACAAGAGGGAAGGAAATGCAAGAAAATAACAGGCCGCAAATTCAAGTGTATGTACACGAATGCAAGGAGCCTAAGAAATAAGATGGGGGAATTGGAAGCTATGGCACAAAAAGATAACCTTGACATCATCAGCATCACAGAAACATGGTGGAATGAGGAAAATTTCTGGGACACTGTGCTACCGGAATACAAGCTAAAAAAGGTGAGGGTATTGCCTTATACGTCAAAGAGAGAATTGAATCTACCAGAGAAAACACACCAGAAATGAAAAATACAAGGACACAAGCTAAAAAATACAAGGTATATAAGCTAAAAAAGGTGGGGGTATTGCCTTATACGTCAAAGAGGAAATTGAGTCTACCAGAGAGAAAACACTGGAAATGAAAAATAAGGTAGAGTCTCTATGGGTCAAAATTCCGGGAAAAAATAGAACGGAAACGAAGATTAGCATCTACTACCGACCCCCAGGGCAGTCTGAAGAAATTGATAGAGAAATGACGGATGAGATTAAATGCAACTGCAAGGGAGGCAACGCAGTTATCATGGGTGAATTTCATAGAATAGTGCTTAGTGCTGATCTTTTCAGGCACCAATTTGTGAATGCCATTTATAGAATTCTCCCTCTCCCCACAAGTCTTTTGGGATGAGGAAATATCTATTATACATGAAATTTTAACTTGCCCTGAGGTTTATATTTGGAAAAGTGAATAATCAAACAGGAATAAATTTACCTGGCAAATACTCTTGTGCCATTGTGTCTTTACAAAGTCTCTAACAAACTAGTGGCTATGTGGGTGCACAAATAGCTCTAATTAAATATTTTAAAATTGTGTTTTATTTTGCTTTTGAGGGGTAGACACCAGGGGAAGAGGAGTCAAATCATGTGTCAATCACATTGCTGTTGCATCTTACTTAATGTGATTCTATTAACTTTCTACATTTTTCCACTGCTATCTTTTTCTCTGGTATTAAGATTATTGTATGTGCTATAATGGTTGTGTGTTTATAAAAATGTACTTTTCCTGTTGAATGAGAAATCAGAGTCTGCCAAACTTTGATAGCATGCTTCTTCCCCCACCCATCCTTTAATCTTGGTCTGTTGCTATTTAGAGAGCCAAGTTGGGCTATGACCCTGGGGATGCAAACTGAGAGGAAAGCAAACTCACACTAACTTATCCAGAATTGTTACTACAGTGCTTTTTCTTCCCCAGTAAGCACTCCACTTTAGTGGCAATGATTAAAGGCTCAGTTCTATAAACAAAGGAAATTATCTGGTGCTCCTGGCCCTGCTAGGAAACCTGATAAGACATTTTAAAATTATTGGTCATATTCCAGCCATTTAAAAATCAATGCTATGGGAATATTCTAAAAACATAGCAAAGATACTTACCTGTAGCTCCGAGGGCAGCAGTCATATATTCTCACATGTGGGTGAAAGGGAAGTGGGCAGTTGTGAGAATATATGCCTGCTGTCCTTGGTAAGTATCTTTGATTTGAGAATAAGCATGCATAATATTCTCACAGGTGGGACTCCCAAGCTGTCAGGATCATATAGACATGAGCCTGGTGACACCCAAGAGGAATGGAGGGGAAATTGGTTTTCAGGAAGTAAAAAGATTCAGCAAAACTGCTTGTCTAAATCAATTTTCTCTTCTGGAGTTTTATTCCAAACAGTAGTAAGAAGTAAAGGTATAGAATGAGGACCATGTAGCCACTTTGGAGATGTCCTTAATAGATGGAAAATAGAAATGAGCGATCAAGGCAGCCATAACTTAGACATTGTGGACTGTTACATGGCTCTGTATTATCAGCCCAGCCCGAGTATATGCGAAGGAGATAAAGTCCCCTAGAAGTATGGTGTGAGCAATTGCCCAAGTCCAAATTTTTATTGCTTCTATGCAAAGAGGGTGAGAACTGTGCCCCCCTTGTTTGTGCAGATAGGACATGGCAACTTAATTATCTGTATGGACAAGGACTACCTGTTGGAGGAAATGGTCTTGGAATGTCTTAAGAGCATTGCCTATTTTTCACAGTTCCAGAAGATTGATATGGAGGGTTTGCTCATGGTGAGACTTATTCCTTGACTATGGAGGCCATCCAGATGGGCACCCCATCCTAACATCGAAGCATCTGTGGTTAGAAGTTTTTGATGGTGGAGGGGCTGGAAGGAAAGATCTCAAGTGAAAATGTGAGGATTTATCCACAAATGGAGAGAGTGAAGAAGGTCTGAGGTGACTTGGATCAGAACAGATAGATATCCTGTGACTTGAGATCAAGAGGGTCCATTGTGGAACACTGAGGTGAAGACATGTAAATGGAGACTATGAAAATTTTAAAATTTGTAACCAAAATGTCACTGTCATTGTAGTTCCCCATATTATATGTAAATCCCCATATTAACTTGTAAATCACCTTAAATCTATTTATGGATAAGTGTGATACATAAATTCAGATTAGATTAGATTGTCTACTCTCTGCTTCATTAGAAAAGCTCGACCTTGAGTAGTATCCAAGAGTGCCCCTGATTAACTCCAGCAGGGTTTAGATGTGAATTTTGGTAGTTGATGGCAAACCAAAGCAGCTCCAGGAGACAAATTACTAAGTTCATGGCATGCTGAGCTGTTTGTGATGATGAGGCCTTGATCAACCAGTCATCTAGTAGAGAAACATGTGAAACCCCCATATGAAAAGTATTGCCACTACTACCACTAAACATTTTGTGAAGACACTAGGGGCTGAAGGCAGTCTGAAGGGCAAAATTTTGTACTGGAAATGTCAAGATCCAATACAAAAGCAAAAATACTTTCTGTGAGCAAGTAGAATGGATATGTGAGTGTATGCCTCTTTGAGATCTAGCAAACAAAGCCATTCATCTTTTTCCAGTAGAGGTAGAAGGGTTCCCAGAGAGACCATGTGAAACTTCTCCTTCAACAAGTATTTATTTAGGCCCTGGAGGTCTAGAATAAGCCAGAGGCCTCCAATTTTTTTTGGTATCAGGAAATGCTTCAAGTAGAACCTCTCTTGCAGAGAAACAGGTTCTATTGCATTTAGCTGGAGAATGGTCAAGATCAAGTAACTAGGATGGCAAAAACAAACAATGCTCCCAGGAAGAAAAAAGAACTCGGAGTGGCCAGAAGGCCAAAAAATGAAAAATTGACAAAAATGAAGCAAAGTCAAGTACTGGAACATGATTAAAAACAACAAATTATGAGGAAAAGACTGAAAAATATGTACAGAATGGCACAAATAAAAGGGCAAAAGTTTGACATGCTGAACCGAAAACTGAAGATGGTGAGGGGCACTTTCGATAGGGCATCTAAGTTAAATTTGGACATTTTGGGGAAAAGTGTCCAGAAATCCAGTGCAGAAAATGTCCATTTTCAAAACAGTCAAATGTCCATCTTTTATTTTTGAAAATGACATATATAGACATTTTGGCCCTTAGGATGTCTATCTTTGTTGGCCATTTTCAAAAATAAAAAACATCCACATCGAAAATGCACAAAAGCAAGTTTTGCAGACATACCCTGTTTGATCGCAGCAGGAGAATCTCAATCAGCTGAGCCACTTTCAGGGAGTCCTGACAGCTCAGCTGATGGGGGATTCTCCTACTAGGATCAGCTGAACCAGCAGGGAGATCTGATTCCCTTCTCCCTCCCTCACACTCACCGTTCCTGCAGCCCACTACACAGAGACCCCCGCCCTAAACTCTTCATCCCCCCAACACCCTCACCACCCCCTGTACCTTTCCTCAGCACAATCGGCAGGAGGGATGCTCACTCTTTCCTGCCACTGGGCCCCATCGAACCTCGACACCCCACCCCAAACCATGCCCCCCCCCCCCCCACAAAAAAAAAGGGTGATACAACTCAAAAGGAGCAATATATAACACACATCTATCAATATACTGTATAGAAGCTGGGATCAATATTCAGCATGGTTTAAGGGAGTCAAGGACACAGGCCATATTCAGTGCCAGTGTGTGCCCACATAGCTAAACGGGCAAATAGTATTGCACAAAAGGAGTTCTGTCTTTGACCACTTAGCTATGTGAAGAATGATGGTACTTAATTAAATTCAGATACAGTTATGCTGAGGCTATGCAGATAGAATATTGTAACCTTGTATTTTCCTCTAATTGATATATGTCTTTCTTGCCTTTTTTATTATGTATGAAAATTTGTAAGCCGCCTTGGATAAAGGCAGATTAAAAATGTTTGAAATAAAGTGGTGTGAAAAATATAAGTAAGGACAATGGGAAACAGCCAATGTTTTATATCCACAGGTTACTGCAGTTCTACAGCCTGTTAATCTAAAACCCTATTGAAACTCAAAGGGAGACATATTATTGATCATTTCTGAAATAAGTAAAGCGGTTCATAGACAACGGCGCGAAAGACAAAAGCGCGCGCCGACAATTGAGCACAGCGCGCGCTGCCGCGCCGCTCTAAATTACAGTTTTTAGGTGCTCCAACGGGGGGTTTTGTTGGGGACCCCCCCACTTTACTTAATAGACATCGCGCCGGCGTTATGGGGGGCTTGGGGGGTTGTAACCCTCCACATTTTACTGTAAACTGAACTTTTTACCTAAAAACAGGGAAAAAGTGAAGTTTTCAGTAAAATGTGGGGGGTTACAACCCCCACACCCCCCACAACACCCCCACAACGCGGCGCAATGTCTATTAAGTAAAGTGGGGGGGTTCCCCCCCACATCCCCATGTCGGAGCACTAAAAACAGTAATTTAGAGCGGCGGCGCGCGCTGCACTCAATTGTCTGGGCACGCCTTTGTCCCAGCATGCTTTTGACCTGACACCAAGTAAAGCAACAGCACAAAGCTGAAAACTGGTCCTAGCCAATACAAGACTGGCAAAAAAAAATGTTAATGCTTTCCTGCTCGGATGTGGAGAATGTTGTTATATAACATTGCCCAAAATTTTGAAGACCCTGCTCTCTTGTGTGATTTCACTGTAGAAATGACCAGAGAAAATATGGAAGTTAACAACCAATTAATGACAATAATTGGAGTTAAATGATGCTAATTGGCAGCAGTTATGTGCCTAATTGACCTAATTGCTTTTGTTAAAGGACCTACAACATGATAGGCCTCAGGTGTGCAACACCTTCAATAATTTGTGCTAAAAATTTCTGGGCCTTTTCAGTCTTGAAAGGATACTCAAAATACAGGCCTAGAAGGTTACAGTAGGGAACAGATTTTACATATATTTTGACATTCCAGGAAACCCAAATCCCTAAGGTTGTTTTCTCTCACTTCTCTTAATCAGTTCTTCCAGTCTCCACATAAGCTTAGAGATTACCTTTATTTGATAGTGGACACTGTCCTCAGGATTCCATATATGGCGCCATAAAATGTGCACTAAAATTTACACAAGATGTGTTTGCAAATTAGCTTACAAATAAATTTTTGCAGTTAATTGGCAGTAATTGGAATCTACATGTCTCCCTTCATATTTGCATAGCTCCCTCATGAATATTAAAAAATCGTGAATAATTTTAGGGCCTCCACCCTGACTCCTTCCTGTCTCCTGGACCCCCTCCACAGCTTACATGCCTTATGATGAAGACCACTGGCCATTTTAATAGCCTTCCTTTGGACCAACTCCATCCTTTTTATATCTTTTTGAAGGTGCAGTCTCCAGAATTGTACAAAATATTCTAAATGAGATCTCACCAGAGTCTTATACAGTACCTCCTTTCTCCTACTGGCCATTCCTCTCTCTATGCACCCATGCATCCTTCTAGCTTTTGCTATCACCTTTTCAACCTGTTTGGCTACCTTAAGATCATCACATACTATCACACCCAAATCCCACTTCTCTTTCATGCACAAAAGTTCTTCACCCCCTAAATTATTGAATGTATAATCCCAAATCCATCACTTCTTGATGAGCATAAGGGCCCATTTTTGTGGTTCTTTGGTCTAATTGAAAAACCTAAGTTCTTCATAGGGTGAGTGGTATATCATGGATTTTGGGTTATAACTAAAATTCAGAAGGTGTATATACATAGAGGTGCATAAGTATAGTCATAGATTGACTTCTCTTTTTGGGGTACCGGAAAGGAATTGCAATATCTCCTTTTTTTCCCTGCTCACACCCCCTCCACCACCACCACCACTGATTCAACCTTGTGAGATATAGTTACATTTCACAAAATGTAACTTAGTAACAATCACCAATGAGCTGATTTGTATCATTCTTCAGCTCATTAGTGAATTTGTAGAAGTTTTATACTTGCATTTACAATGCAAAATAATGCATGAAAAATAGCAAACAAATCATCCTAACAAATATGATTCTCGCATTATGTCCCTTTTTTTACACATTATCATATTCATAAATGCAGATACATTTCAGTTCATTGACTTGTAATTGTGGTTTGAATAGACTGCAGAATGGCAAAATGAAGAGAAAGGAAGAGTTGTACTGAGTACAGAAAGGTAAGGCTGGCTGTAAGGATCTCTGAAACCTAGTAATGTTCTTCTACTTCTTGCTATTTCTTTTCATTATTACTACTTTGAATGCTCTTTTGTCCAGTGAAACAATATTAAAATATGATATAAATAAATTGTTTCTGTCATGCTTCTACACATGCAAAAAGCTATAGTGTTGTGCAATATGAGGGCAATGCAATAACAGTCCCCTGATGTTCAGCAGAAATTAGCCAGCCAGGAATGGCTCTAAGCCTGTTAAGTCCCATTTAGCTGGCTATCTGCTGATTATTTAGTAGGAGAAAGCCAGCTATCTCTCACTGAATATAGGGCTCACTGGCCAGCCCAGTGAGGAAGGCTTACATTGCCGAAACACGTGTTGGGTCTAAGTTTTAGTGCCTGTTTTCATAAATTGAAATAAAGTATTTTGCATTCTTAATTCCTGTGTCCAAGTACTGGCTCCATGTGGTGTGGATGTTTCTGATTCTTTTGTGGAAGCCTGGTTTTTTGCCTCTGTCTTTGGGATCGCTTCTCTCACAAAATTGGTGGTGACTGGTTGTATCATACACAATCAACAAAGCCACTGAAAGGGACCACTGTGAAGGCATTCTCTTCTACTGGGACAAGGTAGGTATCTCAGTCAGTAACCATATGTCAAAGATAGCTCCACAAAATAATCTTTCTTCTTTCTTTTTTTCTTTTTTTTTTTGTATGAGCATGATAAGGGAACAGGATTTAATCTTTCCATTCTTTATAGTCTCTAGGGTCAAGTATTTGAAATTAATGAGTAAAGAAGAAGAGAAACTAAAAGGTATGGAGCTTCTGAGAATTATGCAGACCATAGAAAGGTAGAATAAAGTCTGTACAAAGGCTGCTATGCAGGTAAGAAAAGAAAATGTCAGACTTTGATTCTATTTCAAACTGAAGTGTCCTAGTACAGCTCTTAGTCATCTCTTAGAGGGAAATAAGCTTAGCCCAACTAGAGATATCGAACATGGAGCCCTATAAGAGAGAGTCAATTGTTAAAGAGAGAATCGAGAAGAGCATTTACAGAGAACTTTAACTCAGGTAAAGGCAATATCTAGTTTTTATTAATGGAAAATAATTTTTAATAACTGTTGGCAAACATAAGGAGCTTAAGGTATGGGGTTCAAGGCCAAGAAAATAGGAAAATTATGCCCAACATTGCCCCTTTATTAAGAGCACTAGGGGAAGTATCAGAGATAAGATTATTTAACATTTGTAGGTTGAATCTAAAAAGGTCCCATAATGGAAACACCCAAGATGTTTAATAATCTAGGGTAGACATGGGCAACTCCGGTCCTTGAGGGCCGGAATCCAATCAGGTTTTCAGGATTTCCCCAATTAATATGATTGAGAGAAGTGCATGCAAATAGATCTCATGCATATTCATTGGGAAATTCTGAAAACCCAATTGGATTCCGGCCCTCGAGGACCAAAGTTGCCCATTTCTGATCTAGGGTGATTTAAGTTGCAAAGATCCACATTATAACTGGAAAGGAAGATTCCTATTAAAAGAATATCTTTTACAGTGCTATATCATATGCTTGAAGAATAAGAAAGGGTGGTAGATGCGTGGAATAGTTTCCTAGTAGAGGTGGTGGAGACAAAGACTGTGTCCGAATTCAAGAAAGCGTGGAACAGGCATGTGGGATCTCATAGGGAGAGGAGGAGTGAGCAAGGGACATCGACGCCTCTTGAAAGCTTAGGTTTGAAATATAATAAAACATGCAAAATGACACCAGCGCAAGGTTTTAAAAATTATAATTAAGATTTATTGAGTTATTGTTTCTATTTTTCCATTATGAGATCAAAAGAATAAAGCATAATTGCTTGCAACAGTTGTGCTAATGGGAGATCGTTATAGTTGCCAAATGCTGGCCTTCTAATAACGAACTCACCTTAATATCTCATGACCCGCTATTATATACTTTTGGCTTATTGTGACATCATCAGGTTGACAACCAATAAAATAACATGGGTGGTCTTAAAAGTTAGACAAAGACAAAAGTTTCAGAAAAGTGCATTTGTTTGCTTATAGTCGTTTCTGAATATAAATCATAATTTTCACAAAAGTATATTAAGAGAAATTATTTGTTAAAAAGATGCTGAAAAGTTCTCAGCCTTAGAGGAAAAGAAAAGAAACTGACAGGTTCAAATTACATAGCCTTAGCCTGGAGGAGGGGCTGCCTTCCCCTCTCTATGCTAGAGACTGTTAATTATGTCCAGATGTTGTGCCCTTTGAATTTCTTTAGGTTACAAATATATATATATTATGTTTTTTCTACCAATTCTTTTGTTCACTACACAGCCATACACTCACTCCAGTCATATTTGCTTCATTCATACTTGCTTGGCCAAGCTTCCATACATAAATAATTTTCATTCAAAACTATATTTAATTCCTGTTATATCTCAGTTTGGGACACGTTATGTTCCTAACCAGTCTAAGAAAGCACATGTGGTATTAATTAACCCCACGCTGCTGGGAACAAAGACTTGGAAAAAACTGACCACAAAATGGATTCCAAAAGACTGAAAAGACAGAGAACCCAAAATGGATTCCTCTGGTTTCCTTCATGATCTGGCCCAACAGCAAAGTACACAAAAAGAACACCATTCTTTCCCTTATAGAGTGTTTTTCTGGCTTTAACTACATTTATATTTAGATTTTTTATTCACCCTTTTTTCGTACGCTTTCATTGGGTGTGGCCTTAACTAACACATATGCTTGTATCTAACTAGAATTACCCAGAATCATATGATAAACAGGCACTTTTGTAGAAAAATTCCACAAAAATACTGCACCCATCATGTTCCGATATCTACTCCATTACCGTCCCATAAACATCACCCCCTACTGGCCACGAGCCACTACTCCTCAGGAGATAGTAGATACTGCTGATGGGCAGACTGGATGGGCCACTTGGCCTTTATCTGCCATCATGTTTCTATGAATAAATACACTGGCATCATCTCCATAGAATGAATATACTGATATGTGCAGAGGAGAAAGGAATGTTTTCATCCCATGAATGTTCAGTGAGAGGTTGCAAGGACTGAATATAAGCCTGGAATTCTGTACAGAAGAAAGATGTTGCAAATCCATATAAGTCCAGAATGAAGGCTTTGCTATTCATGCACAAGGCCACATTAGCAGAGAGTATGCAGGGCATGATGGAACAGATTGCACAGAAGAAGCCATCTGTTGAAGCTCCATACCTCTCTGTTCAAGGGAAGATTCAGATGAATTTACAAGTTCCAAACAGGTAGAGCAAGAAGGATTATCCTTCATAGAATGATCCTCTGCATCTATACAACATGGGTCTCTGTGCAAGTGGGAAGTTTTTTCCCTCAGAGACCAGTCCAAGTTCAGTTCGGGTAGTCTGATTCTACTACCATCGCTGACAGAAAATCTCAAAAGATCGTTTTGATGCCAATGAAGATGTTAAATCCTGTTATTCTTTCAAGATATAGATATGATATTAACATGCAGAACATACAATTGTTGAAGTCATGAGTAGGATCCCTGTAGTCAAAGCATAATGGGTGGAGGTCCTCTGAAAGTAATGCTTCTGATCAAAAAGAGCACAATCAAAAAAGGACATTCCATTAGCTGAAGATTTTAGTTGCCATGCTGTGAAATATAATATTATTGAAACACATCAACAGTAAAAATAAAATAACAAAAAAAAATTTCTTCAGGAGAGCTCCTGTGAACAGGGAGTGACATTAGAGAGAGATCTGGGGCTAGCATGAGAAGCAGGAAGGAGTTCCTGCTCACTGCTGGAGAATACTAGAAGCATTACAAGGAGAGTGTATTTAATAGACCCCCCCCCCCCCCATTCACAGGGGTAGAAGAAAGGCTGGCATCCACCCACCAAGATGGCACCTAGGGTGCTCTGCTCCCCTCCCCACCCCTCCTTACTGCCACCTCCCCATCCCACCTAACTGCCACCCTTACCACCTTACATCGCTGCCACCTTACCTAACAAAAGACCAAAGTTGTTTATAGACTAAAAACCACATAAGAAAGAATGCCATCATTGTATAACAAAGAAGATGCAGACATACAACAGTAAGAGTGAATAGCATTGCTTCACATACTTTCACTCTACAGAGCCAAGATATCAAAGGCTTTCTCAAAGAAATAGATCTTCAAAGCAGATTTAAATGTTGGTAAGAAGTCTCTCCTCTAGTAACAAGAGGGAGAGCTTCCCATAATTCGGGGGCCATGAAGAAAAACATCAAACACCTAGTAGACTTATAGTGGGCAGATGAAGGGGAAGAAAGAACCAACAAAAGGCAGTGGTGTACCTAGCATATGTGACACCTGGGGCCCATCATTTTTTGACATCCCCCCCATCTGTACAAAAAACATGATTTTTAGTAACACACATGAGTACCTAGGAAAAGGCAGCATCTTACATATTGCAGTGAGCAGTACAACATCAATACACCCATTGTAAAACTAAACAAACCAGACTAGTACAGATCAATCCTGCAATCAAGCCTAACAAAAAACCATGTATTTCGAACACACAGAACACAGAAAACACCTTCGCCTAGTTTGGAATATGTAATCACAAACTAACCCCTCCCTCTTTTATAAAACTGTAGTGTGGATTTTAGCCACGGTGGTAACAGCTCTGTCGCTCATAGAATTCTGAGCATCAGAGCTGCTACCACCATGGCTGGCACTAAAAAACGCTCCACAGTTTTGTAAAAGAGGGGATAAAATAGAAATACATAGACAAAGGTTAAACTGAACCAGTAAAAAGCTGGACTCTGCATACAGTGCACCACAGAAACAGTGACACATGTCTCCTAAAGCAATGAATAAATAGAAAAATTTTTTCTACCTTTGCCTTCTGTGGTTTCTGCTTTCCTCATCTTCTTGTAACTCTCTTGCTTCCATCCACTGTCTGCCGTCTCTCTTCCCCTATATGGCATCTTCTCTCCTTCTATGCCCATTCCAGAAACTATATGCTTCCCCCTTCCATCTCTCCTTTCACCCCCATTGGTCTGGCATCTCTCTCCTCTCCTTCCCTCTTCTACACCTTTCCTCTGCAATCCCTTTCCCTTTTTTCTCTCATTTTCCTTTTCAAGTTATTTTCTGCATCTGTCTAGATTACATTATTACTACCCTCTCATCAATGTCCTTTTTTACCTTATACCTAAAGCTTGTCACCTCTTTCCCTCACCCCTCCAGTGCTTCCCTAACTCAATCCTTTTCTCTCCATCATGTGCCCTCCTTTTATTTATCCCCTCCTTCTATCATGTACCCTCTTTCTCCAACCCTTCCATCTAGAACCTTCTCCTCTCTCTGTCCACTTCCATCCAGCATCTGCTCCCCTCTTTCTCTCCTCCCATTTCCTTCCTGCACTTGATCCCTTATCTCTCCCATCTGCACTTCCATCCAGCATAGGCTCCCCACTACCATCCAATGTCTGCCCTTTCTCTTGCCATCCACCCCTCTTCAATCAGCATCTGCCCTCTTTCTTTCCCTCCAATATCCTTCCCCCTATTCTCTCCCCTTTCTCTGTACATCAATTCTATCAGCACCACCCTGCCCCTTTTCTTTCCCTCCACCACTCTTCCTTTCCAGCAATCCTGCTCCTTTCTCTCCCTTCATGCAGCAAGGTCTCACGATAACTGTAGCTGCCGGCTGCCAGTCCACCCTACTCTGATGTACTTGCTCTGGAGCGGACTCAGCAGCCGCATGCTGGAAGGTCCCGCAATGACTCGTCTGCTGGCTCTGCTCCGGCAGACGCAGGGAGTTGTGGCAAAGTCTCATAATGACTGCATCTGCCGGGTCCACCCCCTCCGACGTAACTTACTTCTTCCTGAGCAGAGCCGGTAGACGAGTCATCGCAGGACATTACTACACCTGTGCGCGGCTGCTGACTCTGCTGCAGAGAAAGTAAGTCAGAGGTAACATGACCATTTATTTTTTTCATCAAAAGGGGACATCTATTAATTGACTGTGTATCCTTTCTTTCATTTCTTTCTTTCTGCACTCAGGCCCAACAATTGTCCCTTTCTATTCCCTCCCTCCTTCCTTCCCATGTCCTTAGTGCCCCCAGTGCCTCCTTCCCATGTCCATGCTGCCCCCAGTGCCTCCTTCCTGTGACCTTGGTGCCCCCAGTGCCTCCTTCCCGTGTCCATAGTGCCCCCAGTGCCTCCTTCCTGTGTCCTTAGTGCCCCCAGTGCCTCCTTCCCGTGTCCATGGTGCCCCCAGTGCCACCTTCCCATGTCCTTAGTGCCCCCAGTGCCTTCTTCCTGTGTCCATGGTGCCCCCAGTGCCTCTTTCCCGTGTCCTTAGTGTCCCCAGTGCCACCTTATGTCCCCCCCACTGCCTTCCAGATTTTGTCCACCCCCAAAGCCAGCCTGCCTGTCTCCCTACCTATCTCCCTCCCTTCCAGCTGCGCTAAAGCCAGCCAGCTTGCCTGCCTACATCCTGTCCTCCCTGCCGCAGAAAAAAGAAAAAAAAAAGCACTTCTCCCCTTCCTTTCCCCTGGACCGCGCCTGCAATCTTACCTCCCCCCGCCGACAAGAAGTCTTTCCGACGTCAATTCTGACATCGGATAGGACGTTCCGGGCCAGCCCAGAACGTCCTCTCCAACGTCAGAATTGACGTCGGAAAGACTTCTTGTCGGCGGGGGGAGGTAAGATTGCAGCAGCGCGGGCGGAGGATAGGAAGGGCAGGAGGACCCAGACCTGGCCAGCTGTGCACCCCCCTAAGCCATGCACCCTGGGCGGACCTCCCCCCTGCCCTCTCCTTGGTACACCACTGACAAAAGGAAATCCATTGACCACAAAAAACAAGAAGGAGTATAGGGAACACTCAAGGCAGACAAATAAGCTGAACTCCCCAGATTCCATGCTTTATATACTAAAGAAAGAACATTTAAAGAAATGAAAAAGCAAACCGGCAACCAGTGAAATTTCAGCAATAGCAGAGATATTTGATCAAATTTGGCAGCTTTGCCTAAGAAATGCAGAGCTGTATTATGCAACATTTCAAGCTTTTTCAATTGGGACTGTGTTATTCCTGAATATGCGAGATAAAGTGGGACAGCACAGCAAAGAAACACTCAAACGATATGATGAAACACAAAAAAGATATATATAATTAATGCAAACAAAAAGACAGAACCAAAACGCCTAAATCAGAGTTGACACATAATAAACCCAGATGAGTAATATTTGTAATAACTGAGGACTATTTGTAATAACTGAGGACTCTCTGCACATTAATTATATATATCTTTTTTGTATTTCATCATATCGTTTGAGTGGTTTTTTTTTTGCTGTGCTGTCCCACTTTATCTCTCATATATTTTGAGAGAATTTTTTGATATTCCAATTGAAATATTCATTCTTATTGGGTTCTATTTCTTGAAATTCCTGAATATGCTCCATTGTAATAGTTCAGATATGAAATGAGAAAAGCATATACCAGGAAATGCAAGTGAACATTATCCAAGAGCTTCCAAAAAGAATGTAAGTGGTGCAATGCTTAAAAGCCGGTATGCAATACTTTTGAAATCTAAGGTTCATAGTCATTCGCGCACGAGACATCAGCTTGCCGACATTGGAGCGCAGATAATACAGCGCAAGATACCAGCACACCGCAGGAAAACTTACTTTTAAAGAGCTCCGACACAGGGTATGAGTAGGGATCCCCCTCCCACTTTACTTCATACTCTTTGCGTTGCCATGAGGGGGTGGGGGGTGCAACCCCCCACATTATAGAGAAAACTGAACTTTTTCTGATTTTGTAGGATTTTTTAGGTTGCACCCCCCACATTCCCCCCCCTACCTCCTGTCAGAGCTCTTTAAAAGTAAGCTTTCCCGCGGCGCGCTGGTGTCTTGCACCAAATTGTCTATGCTCCAATGTCGGCGCACTGATGTCTCGTGTGCTTTTGTTCCGTCGCCCAAAAGATAGATCAAGTGTCCACCACTTTCACCAGAGCACCAGAAAGGGTGAGATCTATGGATGTATATGATGAGCCTTTCACCACCCAACCCACAAAAGTCTTAGATTTGTTCAGGACTAATCTGTTTTCTAAAAGCCACACTGCTATAGCATCCAAATAAGTAAGTTTGCAAAGGTTGAATATCAGGTATAGTAGGATTTACAGGGAATAATAATAAAATGGTATTGGCATAAAAGCAAATGGTATTTCTGTGTAAAGCAAACCCATGAGCAATTCTGTGATCTATAGATTAAAGTTCTTACAAATATTCCTCATTTGAGCTGGTCTCTGAAATGTGATTATCTGATGTTTCCACTTTGAAGGGGATCCAGATTTAGAAACAGCCACCTCAACCCAGCTAGAAGGTTGATTATATCACAGGCATTATCCTCACAGATGTCGCAATCGACTGTAACCAAATTTTGACCAGCATTTCATATACCTGGAATTTACAGTTGCATGAAAGTACCACAGCCACAATTTACAATAGGCAAGCAAGGATATTAGCAAATATATTATTTGTTCCACTGTACAAGGGGGTACTGAAAAGTTCTCAGCCCAACCAATCAACTTCCTAAATTCTGAGCATTATTTTGCCACTATAGCTGAAAAGAGTGTTATCTTATTTCATTAAGTGCCAATTTGCAGATTTGACATTGTTTCAGATCATTGATTAAACCATATCCATTTTATTCTCTTCTTGGTTGAGCTGAGAACTTTTCAGCACCCCTTTGTACAGTGGAAGGCCTGAACAGTGATCTGCAAGGTGAGGATGAGATGTTGCTTTTCTGCTTTCTTTATGTTTGAATGAAATGGTTTTTGATGGCTCCTTTGGGTATAGACTTAGTCAGGATTAAAACGGTATCATCTGTCTCACTTAATTTAATTTACTCTTCCTCTCCAATGTACTTTGATTTTACTTATACTGCACCTACAGTGATTAATTACCTTTCTAACGATTTCTGGCATCCTGTGATCTGAATGTTGGATTTGAGCTCCTTTCTCAGATTTCTAACTCAGCCACTTGGGTTTGTGGTTAACCATTTTTATTTGTTTTCTAAGCTAAAAATTCAAAGATTTACCACTTAAAACAAGTGCCTTATAAAATTCTAAAACTGACATTGAGGGGATAGGGGGTAGTTAGTAACATGTACCCCCTTACATCCTTGAACTGAACAATTTGTATCTCTGTAAATTGCATCGTACCACATCCTCTACTTTGAACGGTTTTATAATGTACCTTCTATAGCATCCTTGCACTATACTGAGCTGTTATCTCTTTAAAATTGCACTGTAAGTCATCGTAAACCTTTTCAGGTACAGCGCGACTCATAAATCTCAGCTTAGATCAGATGTATTGAGAGAATACTGCACAATTTTCCCCCCTAATGTGTTTTAAACCACAAACTTTACATTTTTGTACCATAACACATTTATGTACATCACCACAAGAGCATGCAAATGCATGCAAAGCACCTCATTATTATGCAAATCAAATAATGCAGCTTGTATTGAACTCCTCAAGCTTCATTATTCATGGAAAAATAACTCCAGCTCAAAACTGGCATCATTTCTCCTGCCTGGGAACACTGGATCTCTGATATAACATAATATAAAAAATTCACTTATATACTGCAGTAACCTCTCAGTTCAACACAGTTAACAACAATCAAGAAACTGTATTAGAATCACATTCAGAAGAATTTGTCAAAAAAGTAGGTCTTTAGTATTTTTCTAAAGGAAAGAACATAAGAACATAAGAAGTTGCCTCCGCTGAGGCAGACCAGAGGTCCATCTCGCCCAGCGGTCCGCTCCCGCGGCGGCCCATCAGGCCCATTTCCTGAGCAGTGGTCCCTGACTATCCCTATGACCTACCTCTACTCCTATCTGTACCCCTCAATTCCTTTATCCTTTATCAGGACAGAAAAGGGTTTATCCCATAATCCAGCTTGAAATGATAAAATTCTATGGAAAAATCTTTTGTATATGCAACTTTTTACAGTAGGAAATGTAAATAATCTAAAATGCTGAGAAAAACATTTTCTGTCAGTAAATTTAAAGTGATCAATAATATAATCAGGTATAAGGCCAAGCAATGTCTTATAATAGGTGCAACATAACTTGAATAATACTCTTGCCTCAACTGGAAGCCAATGTAGCTTCTGACAGAATTTAGTTACATGATCAAATTTTTTCCAAATTGAAAAACAGCCGAACAGCCATGTTCTGAATGATCTGCAACCTTTTGATATTCTTTTTATTGGAGGCTAGATAAATGATGTTACAATAATCCAGGGAACTCAAAATCAATGATTGTACCAGTAGTCTAAATGAGGAAGGATCAAAATATGCCCTAATCGATTGCAATTTCCATAGTATAAAATAAGTTTTCCTAACTAGTGCATTAATTTGAACATCGAGTGATAGATTTCAGTCTAAATAAACCCCTAAAATGTTTATAACTGGCATAATAAAGTATGTAATCCTGTTAAGCTTTATTGTGTTCTCTATGATCTTATTGGAAGGTGAAGCCAGGAAGATTTTTAGTTTTATCTGCATTGAGTTTGAGTTTAAAGTTCTTCATCCAGGAGTCCACTGTCTGGATCAAAGAAGAGATAAATTGTAGAGTGTCTGCTGATAAAGATAGGATTGGGACTACAATTATTATATTGTCCGTATAACTATAGTATATGATTTTAAAGGAAGCTAATCGAGTTCCTAAAGAAGCTAGATAAAGATCAAACAGTGTTGGAGAAAGAGATAATCCCTGTTGCACTCCACATGTATTTTTTCATGTAAATGAATAGCTTTCATCTTTCCAAACCTGATAAGTATGACTTTAGGAAATCATTAAATCGTAGGAAAACATGTCCCTATATTCCTACAGCATCCAGACATCTCAGTAAGTTCTCATGATCAATGAGATCATGCAGCCCAATGCTCCTGGTCATCATCTTAAAGTGACCATAGCCACACAAAATTAACAATGCTCCCCACCCCCTCCCTTCAAGATGCCCCTGAAATTTCTTGCCCCATTAGACCCCCTCAAAGATCCTTATCCCTCTGTAGACCCCTGGTCTTACCTCTGTCAATCCCTGGTGATCTAGGAGGTGTAGAGCAGGAGAAATTTCAAGGCACTCCTGCCCATGCCAGAGTTTTTACAAAAAGTTGTCAGTGACCCCTAGCGGTAGCTCCATGAGACTCCCATGTTAAAACTAAGCAGTGGTAAAATATAGAAACATAATGGCACATAAAGGCCAAATAGCCCATCTAGTCTGCCCATCCACAGTAACCATTATCTCTTTCTCTCTCTGATAGATCCCATGTGCCTATCCCAGGCCCTCTTGAATTCAGACACAGTCTTTGTCTCCACCACCTATTCCAGGAGATTGTTCCATGCATCTACCACCCTTTCTGTAAAAAAAGGATTTCCTTAGATTACTCCAGAGCCTATCACCTCTTAACTTCATCCTATGCCCTCTCATTACAAAGTTTCCTTTTATTAACGATCTGGAGACGGGGACAAAATGTGAGGTTATCAAATTTGCTGATGACACAAACTCTGCAGCAGGGTTAGAAACACGGAAGACTGTGAAGACCTGCAAAGGGACCTAACGAGATTGGAAGACTGGGCAAAAAAGTGGCAAATGAGTTTTAACGTGGAGAAATGCAAGGTCATGCATGTAGGGAAAAAGAACCCGATGTTCAGCTACAAAATGGGGGGAACACTTCTAGGGGTGAGTAACCTTGAGAGGGACCTGGGGGTGATGGTCGACACATCACTGAAACCATCGGTGCAGTGTGCGACAGCCTCAAAGAAGGCAAACAGAATGCTGGGCATCATCAAAAAAGGTATCACAACCAGGACGAAGGAAGTCATCATGCCGCTGTATCGCGCAATGGTGCGCCCGCACCTGGAGTACTGTGTTCAATACTGGTCGCCGTACCTAAAGAAGGACATGGCGGTACTAAAGGGAGTGCAGAGGAGAGCGACTAAACTGATAAAAGGTATGGAAAATTTTTCATACGCTGACAGGTTAAAAATGCTGGGGCTGTTCTCCCTGGAGAAAAGGAGACTTAGAGGGGACATGATAGAAACCTTCAAAATCCTAAAGGGCATAGAGAAAGTGAATAGGGACAGATTCTTCAAACTGAGGGGAGCCACAAACACTAGGGGCCACTCGGAGAAATTGAAGGGGGATAGGTTTAGAACAAATGCTAGGAAGTTCTTTTTTACCCAGAGGGTGGTGGACACATGGAACGCGCTTCCGGAGGATGTGATAGGCCAGAAATCTGTACAGAGGTTCAAGGAGGGTTTGGATAGGTTCCTGAAGGAAAAGGGGATAGAGGGGTACAGATAGAACTTGAGGTAGGTTAAAGAAATGGTCAGAAACCACTTCACAGGTCGCGGACCTGATGGGCCGCCGCGGGAGCGGACCGCTGGGCAGGATGGACCTCTGGTCTGACCCAGTGGAGGCAACTTCTTATGTTCTTATGTTCTTATGTTCTTATGAGACTCGACTCATACACATTTACATTACGTAGGTATTTAAACGTCTCTATCATATCTCCCCTCTCCCACCTTTCCTCCAAAGTATACAGATTGAGATCTTTAAGTCCCCATATGCCTTATGATGAAGACCACACACCTTTTTAGTAGCCTTCCTCTGGACCGACTCCATCCTTTTTATATCTTTTTGAAGGTGCGGCATTCAGAATTATACACAATATTCTAAATGAGGTCTCACCAGAATCTTATACAGGGGCATCAATACCTCCTTTATCCTACTGGCCATACATCTCCCTATGCAACCTAGGTTCCTTCTAGCTTTTGCTGTCACCTTTTCAACCTGTTTGGCCACCTTAAGATCATCACATGCAATCACACCCACATCCCGCTCTTCTGCAGGCACATAAGTTATTCACCCCCTAAACTATACCATTCCTTCAGGTTTTTGCAGCCCAAATGCATGACCTTGCATTTCTTAGCATTAAATTTTAACTGCCAAATTTCAGACCATTCTTCAAGCTTCATCAGGTCTTTCTTCATGTTATTCACATCATCTGGTATGTCTACTCTATTGAAGATTTTGGTATCATCCGCAAAGAGGCAAATCTTACCTGACAAGCCTTCAGCAATATCATTTATAAAAATGTTAAAAAGAACAGGCCCAAGAACAGAACCTTGAGGCACACCATTGATAACATCCCTTTCTTCAGAGCGATCTCCATTGATCACTACCCTCTGTCGCCTTCCTCTCAACCAGTTCCTGACCCAGCCCGTTACTTTAGGACCCATCCTGAGGGCACTCAGTTTATTTATTAGACGTCTGTGTGAAACACTGTCAAAGGCTTTACTAAAATCTAAATATCCCACATCTAGCGCACATCCTCTATCCAATTCTCTGGTCATCCAGTCAAAGAAATTGATCAGATTTGGCTGACAAGACCTACTTCTAGTGAATCCTTATTGCCTCCAGTCCTGTAATTCACAGGATTCCAGAAACTTGACCATTCTCTGTTTTAAAAGTGTTTCCATTAATTTACTTACCACAGAAGTTAGACTTATTGGCCTGTAATTCCCTACTTCTTCCTTACTTCCACTTTTGTGGAGAGGGACCACATCTGCCCTTCTCCAGTCCTCTGGTACCACTCCCAATTCTAGAGACTCATTGAAAAGGTCAATCAACAGAGCTACAGGAACTTCCCTAAGTTCCTTCAGCACCCTCGGATGTACACCATCCAGCCCCATCGCTTTGTCTACCTTTATTTTAGCAAGCTCCTCACGAACACAACCCTCTGAAAATCGATCAGGGTCTATTACTCCTCCATCCCTATTCACGTTTGTCTTCTACGGTCCCTCTCCCGGCGCTTCATCCGTGAACACAGAACAGAACTATTTGTTAGCAATTTGGCATTATCAGCTTCTACATATTCCTCCCCTTCACCTTTGAGTCTCACAATGCCACTTTTGCACTTCTTCCTATCACTAATATATCTAAAAAAATGTCTTGTCTCCACATTTTACCTTATCAGCTATTTTTTCTTCCATTTGCATCTTTGCTTTCCTGACTACACGACCAGCCTCTCTTAACTTTTCCAGATATTTTTGCTTGTCTTCCTCTTTCTGCGATCTTTTGTAGTTTATGAAAGCTTGTGACCCTGGGCAAGTCACTTAATCCCCCCATTACCCCAGGTACATTAGGTAGATTGTGAGCCCGCCAGGACAGGAAAAAATGCTTGAGTACCTGAATAAACTCATGTAAACTGTTCTGAGCTCTCATGGGAGAGCGGTATAGAAAATTGAATAAAAAAAAAATAATAATAACTTCTAATTCCTTACCTTCTCAGCTACTACATTTAAGAACCATAGAGACCTTCTTTTCCTCTTACTTTTACTTACTTGCCTCACAAAAGGGTTTATTGAATTTGTTATACCATTTACATAATATCAATATTAAAGTGGTTTACAATACACCATATATAATAAAAATAAAATAAAAAAAGAACTACAATGTGTAATAGTAAAGTGCAGTCATCTCAGACTTTGGAGTTTGCAGGGCTTCCAGTTTATTATAGAGTTCAATTTAAATGTGCAACTATAACATTTCAAATTTTACATGGAATTTTTATACCCCTGGTAAACATCACTTTGAATTCCTTGCGGTCCTTAAAATCTAGGACATCTCATATTTATAAACTGTCTTTCCTTCCTTTAGAAGATCAAAAGTTACATCTCTCGATCCTTTGCATACTTATTTGTATCCATTTGGAATAAGCTTCCTGTTGAAATTAGAATATCTTAGTCCCGTCAGATTTTTAGAAAATCATTAAAAACGCAAAATTTTTTTAACTTCTAAAACTCATTAAACTCAATTTTATACTTTACACAATTGTTTGCAAGGTGGACTTGGTTTGTCTCATATATGGAAGATGTATTAGGGCTCATTTTACTAAGGTGCGCTAGGACTTTAACATGCGCTACATTGCCATGCGCGCTAGACCTTAACGCCAGCATTGAGCTGGCGTTAGTTCTAGAAGCGTAGCATGCGGGGTAGCGCGCAGTAATTTCCTGCGTGCGCTAAAAACGCTAGTGCACCTTAGTAAAAGAAGCCCTTAGTTGTTAGTTATTTTATCTTTAACCTTAGTGTGAACCGAGATGAGCTTCTGAATTGGAAGATGACGCAGTATACAAATCTAAGAATTAGATTAGATTAAATACCACCATGTTAGTGCAAGACGTTAAGGGATAAATAATGACTTAAATCCCCAACGCAGCTTGATAACTTCCCCCTAAATGCTGCTATTCACAAGTGCAATTGACACACAAGCCTTTTAAAATGGTGTGATATGTAAAATACAATTCAGTATAAAAATAAAAAGGGTAAACAGAGACTCATCAGTAAGAGAGAAAAACACTTCTGCATCTAATCAGGTATACTTGAAAGGTCAATGACTAATCAGGAAATTATTAATAGATTAGTGTAAGACGCTAAATTGAACTTAGAAAAAGGCTTTATTAAAAAATGTTAATAGCACATCATGAAAAGATTGAAAAACTGAGAAACAAGCCTATAGAATAGTGGTTGATAGAGGAAATACAGTATGTCTAAAATAAAAAAAAATAATGGAATTCATAAAATGTTAAATCTTTTGTATTAACATAGTAAATGACGGCAAATAAAGACCTGAATGGTCCATCCAGTCTGCCCAATCATATATGCTCCATAAATTAATTTAATTTAAATGGTCCTTTTTCTTAGATAAAGGACTACCTGCCCGGTAGTGTGCTTAGGTTTCATCTACTGGAGTCTCTGTCTAAGCTTACTCCAGCCCATCTTAACCATCCCAGTCATAAAAGCCCTCCCCAGTCCATTCTCAACTGAATGTCCATATACGGGACACAGGCTGTGCAAGTCTGCCCAGTACTTAGTTCCTTCAATGTACAGTATACCCATGCTTTCGTAGAGATCATATTAGAATACAGAAAGCATTCCAGTTTTGAAGTGTTTTGCCCATTTTGGGGGTAATTTTCATAAAAGGCTGCTTGAGTGCCCCCCACCCCCGCATATCTCTTGAAATTTTCACCGGCATGAGCATTATCTTCCACCCGCTGCTGGCACTGGCCTCGGCTCTCATCTAACCTCAAGTCTTGGTCCTGCAACCAGGAAGTGTGAAGGGAGCCAAGGCCAGAGCGAGCTGCAAGTGGAAGACACTGCTCGCACTGGCAAACATTTAAAGAGGCATGCGGGGGCGGCGAGGAGGAGAAGGGCCAGAGCCACCCCCACCCCCTGCAAAGATGGCACCCAGGGCAGTCCACGCCCCCCTTACTACACCACTGAGCATGCCCTTGTGCACTAAAGCTATTTTTACTGAAGTCGTAAAAGGGGATAGTGCAGTAGAACAGCCATGAATGCTTACTTCCCCTCTCCCCCAGAAAAATCTCCCCTAAAGATAACTCCCCATTGCCTCCAAAGCACTGTTCTCTCTAAGCCGAGCAGGAGTCCTCCACCTGCAGTCCTGCCAGTGGAGGGGTACTGTTTCACCATCATATTTTCAATAGTGAGACTTAGGCAAACTCTGCAGGACTCCAGTAAATCTACCTGCCCCCAGCAACTTTGGCATTCTCTGTTCATATCCTGCGGGGGTTAATTTCCTTGTTCTTTGTTCTGTGCTATTCCTACTGCACCAGCTCCTTTAAAATGGCACACAAGAACTTTAGGGCTATATGTTTGCAGTCCTATGCTCCCGGACAAGAAAAATAATGCCAGCTTGAGCCCCTACACCAGTCAGTATCAGCAAGACATTACCTCACTGTTTTGCCAAACTTCATTCAATGCAGTTTAACGTTATTTTCAGGTCCTCAGCGGGCCACCACGCACTCAAATCATTTCATTGTGCGGGGCTTTATGCACCCATTCGTCACTGGACCCATGGATTTTGTATGCGTTTTTCATAAATATTAATTTTAACTTCATAAATTTAAGTATAAATATATACGCTAAAAGTACTTAGCTTGTAAATAAGACACTAGTCGGGAGGGTAGAAACATCAATCATCCAACATGTTTCGCCCGTGTACTTCACAGGGCTTTATCAAGGCTCCCTCTCCCGCTCATAACCACAGTCTCCCACCATTGTGTCAAGAACGAAAAAATCCCAATAAGGAATGAAGAACAAATTACTAATTGCCAGAGATACAGCTTTAGCATATGTTTCACATTTTTTGGGTCTGGAAAATTAGTTAGAAATTATTCTGATGGTAGTACAGTCAATGTATAAGCAGGTGAAAAGAGTTAACATTATTGTTCTTCAACTATCTGCTTATTTTTTAAATTTGTTTTTGATTGTGATTGTATATGAGTCTCTCTTGTTCTCCTAGGGGGCCTTTTTTGATGTGAACTGGACTGCTATTGAAGAGTGATATTTGATTTTTGTAGTTTTCCTACAGGTTTCTTTACTGTACTTTGTACTAAATGAATAATTATTCAATTTAAAAGAAATGTAAAATGATGATGTGCTTTGCCTCTCATTATTACGTAGCCTGTGTTGCTTTATACCAACTTGTGTTACAGTAAAATAAATGCATGATTTTTGCCATTTAACATGTTAAGAGGCAACTCTAGGGCCCCTTTTACAAAGCCGTGGTAGTAATTCCTTTGCAGAAAGTGCTACACAGCACTTTCAGTTCCTATTTGCTGTCTTGGGAGTTGTCCTGAGTGAGCTCCTAATCTGAGTACCCAGAAGACAAACTACTTTTACACAGAAAGGGTTTTATTTTTTATTTGAATTTATTAACTGCCTTTTCATGAAGAGATTCACCCAAAGCAGTTTACAATATATTGAACTGAATCAGGTATTCTTAAGTATTTTCTACCAGTCAACCTTTCAAAAGAAACAAAATACAGCGTTCCCCTTCCTTATGTTAAGAACATAAGAATAGCCTTACTGGATCAGACCAATGGTCCATCAAGCTCAGTAGCCCATTCTCATGGTGGCCAATCCAGGTCACCAGTACCTGGCCAAAACCCAAGGTGTAGCAACATTCCATGCGACCAATACAGGACAAGCAGTGGCTTCCCCTGTGTCTTTCTCAATAAAAGACTATGGACTTTTCCTCCAGGAACTTGTCCAAACCTTTCTTAAAACCAGCTACTCTATCTGATCTTACCACATCCTCTGGCAACGTGTTCCACAGCTTAACTATTCTCTGAGTGAAAAAAAATATCCTCCAATTGGTTTTCAAAGTATTCCCCTGTAACTTCATCGAGTGTCTCCTGGGCTCCTTTTATCAAGGTGCGCTACGGGGGTTAGCGCGTCAGACATTTCATCACGCGCTAACCCCCATGGCAAGCCAAAAACCTAACGCCTCATCAATGGAGGCGTTAGCGACTAGCGCGGCAGGCAGTTGAACGTGCGGTATTCCGCGCGTTAACCGCCTACCGCACCTTGATAAAAGGAGCCCCTAGTCTTTGTAATTTTTGACGGAGTTAAAAATCGATCCACCCGTTCTACTCCACTTAGGATTTTGCAGACTTCAATCATATCTCCCCTCAGTCATCTCTCCTTAATTGTATTTCCTCCCCATCTTCCTTTCGTTTCATATTTCTCTAGTCCAATATATACTATATTAGTTATATCATTTGCTTAAGTTGTTTTATTCTCCTTTTTTAATTGTATTGTTATTGGCGTTTTTATTTTTGTACTCCCCATCATATTTTACCTGTAACTCACTTAGAAGTTGGTTAAGCAACAGAATCAAATTTTAATAAAAACTTGAAACTTAAAACTTGATTTTCTCAATTTGTCTTGGCAGGCTCCCCATCATTGGAACAGACTCCCACTCCAGGTGATAAAGGCCAGCAGCGTGACGGATTTTAAGAGAAAATGGGATACTCACGTGGGATCTTTAAGGGAGTAAACTCAGGGGGGGGGATACTTGGAATGGGCAGACTTGGTGGGCTATAGCCCTTTTCTGCCGCTTTTTCTATGTTTCTATCTAACTGTGATACCTGGGGCAATGCAGGGTTAAGTGATTTGCCCAGAGTTGCAGGGAGCAGGCTGGGATTGAACTCCCAACCTCAGGGTGCTGAGGCAGCAGCTCTAAACACTAAGCCACTCCCTCCATGGTGGATGGTGGATGCATAGAATAGATTCCTGTAATGTACCATGCATTAAAGGAGGATTAAATGGTAGAAAACCTAAATAAAAAACAAGGGGTAATCACAGAGGATCCTTAGTTGCAAAATAGGGACAGAATACAAGCAGAATTAATTAGCAGCCAGATCTTTTTGGCAGGTTGCAAGTATAATAGTAATTAGAGGACATGGGTATTTTTGTAGTTGGGTCTCTCTAGCAGACTGCAATATAGGAATAAGTAGCTGAGTCTCTCTAGCTTGTTACAAGTACAACAAACTGCAGATGTTCTAAGCAAAATACAGGTGCTCAGATAGCTGGGTCTTTGTGGCAGACAAAGCAATTTTTAACTTGAACAAATCAGTGGATTGGATTGAGGGCAGGACACAGCAGAGGGAAGCCTGCAAGGACCAGCGAAGGCAGCAAAGATGAATCACTGTGACTACCATCCAGGGATGAATGGGGGAATTCAGAGAGGGGACAAAATTCTGGGCTGTATGAGGAAGAGAGGGCAGTGAGATGTTGATGTTGGGTGGGCCTCAGCCAAGAATGCTGCCCCTTTTTTGTGATTCATGACGTGGTGGGTGTACTAGAGGAGCACCGAAGGATCCGTGGACTGGCAGATGAAGCCGTGAGGATACCCCTGATGCAGCAAGAACTGGCAAAACGGGAGATTCCCCGTTGGGTACTCTAGCTGCTGTGTTACTACGCTGGATTGAGACATATCTGATGGACTTTAGCAGCTAAGTGGTTTTTTTGGCCTAATGCTATGATTTCGGATCACTGTGCCTTTGGGCCCTGTTGCCACATTTTTTTCGCGTGTGGGGTTATGTACTCCTGGTGCTTTTGAACATTGACTTTGCAAGCTATTACAGTGCTTTCTTCACCCTACCGGTTTATTTGTGTAGGAGTGTATGTGAAGTGGAGTTTTTTGCCAAATGAAGCTGAACTGAGGCTTTTTCTCCACTTCTTTTTTTGTTTTCTGTTTGATTGAGTGTTTCTCCTGCTGTGGATGGTTGGGTGTATGTATGTTTAAGCCTTGTAGCGTTGCTGAGCAGGTTCATTTGTTCTGTGTGGGGTTGTGTTTGAGATATTTATGGGCCTATGCCCACCCAGCCCTCCTGTAGCTACGCCACTGCAGGAAAGGTCAAAAAAGATCTAAACTGAGCTCACATAGAAATATATTTCAAGCCCATCTCTTTGCTCACCCTTTACATAAGAGTACAAGATGTGCCATACTCTGTAAGATTAAAGATCCATTCAGTTCAGCATCCTGTCTCCTACAGTGACTACTGTAATCTAAAGTCTCCCTATCTTCACCCAGCTTTGGACAGAAATTCAGGTTTCATCCAAAGCTTTTGCCCACTATGATATAAAATAACGCATGTTCCAATTTCAGCAAGCTGTAGAGATAAATAAGCAGTTGGACATGTGTAAATAATTCCACCTTTTGTAGTACAGCAATAAATTTATTGGACAAACAGTGACTTTTATCGGAAGAAAGCAGATGAAATTCTACTGTTGTTTGCTTCTAAATTACTCTGCTTTCCTGTACGTAGTGGTATATGGAAGCAGAATGTTTCTGCTAGTGTGACCCCATAACTTATGCTTCCGCAACATTTTTATTTTCAATTTTATTTATGTATTATATCTCAGAGAAGCAATTTTGTTATCCATGAAATAAATTACTAGGACCAATAGACATTTGCAATGATAGCAAGAATTTATTAGGAAAATGTTTTGTGCTCTCGATCTTAAAGTTAATTTTATATAAATTGTTGAGTTTGTTTTTACCTCATGAAATTAATATAGCTCTCAAAAGCAAGCCAGGGATGTATTCCTAGTCCAATAAAATAGTTTATAGTTTATTGATTTATATCCCGCTATATACAAAGCGGGTTCCAAAACCTACATACATAATATCAAATCACATACAATTAACAAATCTAACAAACAAAACATTTCAGCGACCAGTGCCTACAAATATATTAAAGCTTCACTTCCCATATATCATCTTACAAAACAAATACTTTTTCAGTAATTTCTTATAATTGCATAAATTTCTCTGCTCCCATATGTATAGAAGGATCTAATTCCATGCCTGTGGGACTCTATACGAAAAAATTGTATCACCTATAAGTATTCTGTTAATCTTTATTTCTAGCTTTACAAATTGTCATAAATCTTTGCCCTCCAAGATCAATACCATATTGTTTTCTGATGAATTTCTGAGCCAGAATACATATAATCACTCAGGCCCATATTCTATAAATGGTGCCTTAAGTTAGACACCAGTAGGCGTCCTATTGGCACCTAACTTAAGTGCAGCCATTTAAACAGGATTAAAATTTTAAAAAATTTAATGTACGTTTATAGAAAAACGGCACCTATGAAGATGCTTTATGATGCCTAACATCACTGTAGACATGGCTAATGACGGAAATGGCATTAGGGCCCAAATTATGTAACCAGCGCCTAAAGTTAGGCTCCTATTTCGGAGGTGTCCAACTAGATAGGCATCTATCTAAATTGAATAATGAGCCCAATTTAGCTTTTTAACCAGCACTGATTGAAAGATAGGTGCCTCTCAAGAAAGCGTGATTCTGTAACAAGGTGCCTCTAAAAATTTAGGCGGCCTTTAAAAAAAATAGGCGCTATGCAAGTTAAGCATAGGCATGGCTACATGTAGGCGCCTTCTTACAGAATCATTGCTCTTAAGCATGCTTAAGCGCTCTCATGGGCGCCTAACTTTTAGTTGTGCCTCTTTAATGGGTGCCTCCAAAATAGGTGCCGCTCAGCATGATTCACTAAACAGCACTCAATTTTACTTGAATCACGCTGAACAGTGCCTATATCGGCGCCTAACTTTTGGGCGCTTCTTATAGAATTTGGCCTTAGGTGTCATAAAGCACTTCTGTAGTCGTGATTCATGTGAAAGGTAGGTGCCGGAAAAGTAGGCCTTTGAAAACCTGGCCCTACATTTCTGACGCCTACCTTTCACGAAATCGCGATTCTATAAATGGTGCCATTGCGTGATTGACATACGATTGGCGGCCATCAGGAGACAGGGAAAAGAGATGAGCAGGTAAGAAGGGTTGGAAAGGGATGAAATGGGGAGAAAAGATCTTGTAGGCAGGTGAGAGATTAAAATCAGAGAAACAATGTAGAGTTATTGACTGGATAAAATGCATTTTAACTGTTTGTGTTCATTTGCTTTGTGATGCTACATTTTAGTCTACTCTGTTTTCAGATATTAATCTAAATTGGGTTATCAAATTTAAGTATTAAACTAAACTAAGAGATAGGTAGGATGGAGAGGAGTTCAGAATAATGCAAAACAATAAAAGATATGGAGAAATGTCAATGAGATAGAAGTAAAGATAATGGGGTAGGTAGAAAGTTGCTTGGGGGTGATGGAAGGTGAAGAAATCCAAAAAGAGGTAGCAGCTACTAGGTAAGAATAAGGAAGCTTGACATGTGAAGATATGTTGGAAGGCAGTGGAAGATAGAGTTAGGAACATGAAAAACTGAGGCAGTAAGAAATGGAGGAGAAAATGAAGGGGTAAAATCTAGTCATGACTGAACAAAAGGAGCAGAGATAAAAGGTATAGATCAGTACCAAAAACATTTATAAGAGAGGGAGTAAAGGAAACTGGAAGACCTAAAAAAGAGTAAGGTACCAAAAGCCAAAAATGTAGTTAGATAAATTTTATAATTGACTTCACAAATATACCATCTAGAGATGTGCATATGTGACCTTTGACCTCCTTGAGAGCTAATCTCACCTTTTCCTTTACCAGTTTTATACAGTTGTGAAATGGATGATACCTCAGGTGAGATTTTTCCTCAAAGTGGCAAGGATGCACAAAAATATAGAAATTACAGGAAAAGGGTAGGGGGATCTTAAAGAATAAGTTAAATAAAGAAGAATACACTTTTGAGGGAAAAAAAAACAACAGGCAACAACTTTTTTCCTTAATGTAGTTTTAATGTGTTCTATTAGACCAGTGGTCTCAAACTCAAACCCTTTGCAGGACCACATTTTGGAATTGTAGGTACTTGGAGGGCCTCAGAAAAAATAGTTAATGTCTTATTAAAGAAATGACAATTTTGCATGAGGTAAAACTCTTTATAGTTTATACATTTATTTTTATTATTTTATTTAAAAAATTTATAAACTGTTTAAACCTAAACAGTTTACATATCGTTACATACATAATTCAATAAAACAAATAAAATCAAGCATTAACATATAATCATCAGAAAATCATATGAAATGCCCGCAAAGATTAGTTCCTAGAAAAATGCATTAACAAATAACTGCGTTTTTAATAGTTTTCTGAAATTATACTTAATAATAATATTGTAATTTATAGCTAAAGAGACATATGATCAAGAAACTGTTTTATTTTACTTTTGTGATTATGAGACATACCGAGGGCCTCAAAAAAGTACCTGTCGGGCCACATGTGGCCCCCGGGCCGTGAGTTTGAGACCACTGTATTAGACCCTGACTTGATCCAGTTTACAAACTAATGAAAGACAAGTAATGTATCAGATAATTATTTACAGTTGAATTACTAACTAACTATAGCATAACATAACATCGTACTTCTTAACCGCATAACCATAAGTTCAACGCAGTTTACAAAAGACAATTTAATGATAGTAAGAAAAATTATTTAACCAAGTATTTTGAAAAAAGATAAGCTTTCAAATGAGATCTAAAATATTTATAAGAACAAACTCCAAGCAATAGTGAACAAAATTCTTTATCATGGGAAGCCGCCTAGAATGCTAAAGTGTGGTCAAGAAATTTCTTACTTTTACATCCCTGTACTGGTGGAAAAGTAAACAGGGCATGAGATCTTCTACTATATTTGTACGATGCTAAGGAAAATCTGTTGACCATGTAAAACAAAGTGGTGCCATACATAACCTTATAGCAAAAACAACCCAACTTGAACACAACGCGAACCTCCATTGGTAGCCAATGCAATTCACAGTAGAATGGAGTTACATGGTCATACTTCTTAAGACCATAGATCAATCTGACTGCTGTGTTCTGAATCAATATAAGTCTGGCCATGTCTTTCTTAGAGATTGTCAGATAGGCAATGTTGCAATTGTCTAAAAGACTCAGCAACAGAGATTGAACCAAGAGTTTAAAAGCAGAAAACTCAAAATACAATTTAATCTGTTTTTTCATGGCCCAGGCGCCATAGGCCCCACCTGTGGGCGGGGTTTCAGACTCCTGGGCCAATTCGGCCCCATTCCGGAGCCGGCTCGCCAGCCGGATGGGCGGGCTTGGCACACGTCCATCCAGCCAACGTTGAAGGTATGGGGAAGGGGGGCTGGGGGTAGGGGGGTCGTGGATCAGCGGGGGGGCGATCGGGGGTTAGGGGGGCGGTCGTTGGGGGGAAGGAGGTTGTGTCGAGGGCAGGAGGGCCTGGGATCCCTCCTGCCCGTATTGTAGTGGGGGGTGGGGGGTAGGGGGTTGCCGGGGCCAGGAGGGCTTGGGCTCCCTCCTGGCTCAATCCAGTCAGGGGGGTCGTCGGGGCCAGGTGGGCTTGGGCTCCCTCCTGGCCAGATCGAGTCGGGGGGTCACCGGGGCCAGGAGGGCTTGGGCTCACTCCTGGCCAGATCGAGTCGGGGGGGGTCACCGTGGCCAAGAGGGCTTGGGCTCCCTCCTGGCCAGATCGAGTCGGGGGGGGTTGCCAGGGCCGAGCTTGGGCTCCCTCTTGGCCCGATCGTACTCGGTGGGAGGGGGCACGATCGCCGGGGCAAGAGGGCTTGGGCTCCCTCTTGCCCCAATATTGTCGGGGGTGCCGTGGCTGCCACGGGGCAAGAGGGCTTGGGCTCTCTCTTGCCCCGATATCATCGGGGGGTGCTGCGGCTGCCGCGGAGCATGAGGGCTTGGGCTTCCTCTTGCTCCGATGTTGTGTGTGTGTGTGTGGGGGGGGGTTGGTGTGGATTCTGTAACCGGTGTTGTTTTTGACAGACACCGGTTACAAAATCCAGCTTTTAGGCGAAAGACTGGCTCCTCCTTCGCCTAAAATCCCTTGTGTTGGACATTTTGGGCTTATGCGTTTTTTGGTTCATTATTGGGTATAAGTGTAGACGTCGTTTGGGTACAAGTGTAGACATAGTGGTGGTCTGGGCATTTAAACAGCTGAATGTAGAAGCAGGCCATTATCAAAACAAGGACGTTTGTTTTGATTATGGACACTTTCCCTGCTTCTACTTTCAACGTTTAAGGCCTTAGGCCAAAAAGGGACTTAGACGGTTTTTTTTATTATGCCCCTCCACGTTACTATAGGGCTTGTCATAAACTGGCACATCGACATCCTACTAGTCAAAACGTCCAAGTGGCCGTTTTTGAACTGACTTTCTAGAAGTTTTTCTGGTCATTTTGTCTCCAGTGTATCTAAATCTTAAGGGGGCATGTTGGACGTATGTTTTGGATGGGCTTAGGACTTGGACGTTCTGCAGGGATAATCAAACTTTTAATAAAACATCCAGGACAATATTTAGACATTTGGGACTAGATCTGTTTTAAAAATGAATAAGGGTCAAAAGGTGCTCAAACTGACCAGATGACCACTGAAAGGATTAAGGCATGACCCCCCACCCCCCCCACCCCCGACTCTCCCGGGCTCCCTCCTACCACCCAAAGATGTGAAAGAAACAGTACATTCAGCCTGTATTATAGCTTCAGATGGCCACAGAGACACAGCTCACTGGATTAGAAGAACACTCTAAGGCGGTGGTCTTTGCTAATTTTTAAGCAAGGGTCATTTTGGGTCCAAAAGAGCTGATGGAGAACTGACAAATGTCTTCCTACTTGGGGCCATGACACCAATAACACTTCATGACATTAATTCATACCAAAACACCTGACCTTGGTCATATGTGCAGAACACCAATAAACCCTATGCAAATATAGGACCACAAACTAAAAGTTCTAATATATACAAAAAAAAAACCCTAGGATGACAGACTCTGCATGCAGTACAACACCACAGAAATACAGTAGAAAGATCCCTGTCCTGTAGTCTGTGATCTTTCTCCTCTCCTTTCCAAGGTCTGGCATCTCTCTCCCCTCCTTCTTTTCCTTCCTCCCTCCTTTGTGGTCTGGCATCACTCTGTTTCCCTTCCCTCTCCTCTTACCGTAGTCTGGAATCTCTCCCTCCTCTTTCCCTTCCCAGGTCTGGTAACTCTCTTATTCCCCCTTCCCCATTCAGTGATCTGACATCTCTCTCCTTCCCTTCCCCCCTTTCTGTGGTCTGATATCTTTCTTCCCTCACTCCCTTTCATCTCCTTGTCTTGCACCTCTCTCTCCTTCCCTCCCCTCTCCCATGTTCTGGCATTTCTATCTTCCCCTTCCCTTCCTTCCCCTGGAGGTCTGGCATTTTTCTTTTCCTTTCCTATCCCATGCCCACACCAGCAATTTAGGTGCGATCTCTACAGGATTTACACTAGTGTTTTATAGGGATGTTCATTCATTTGAAACAACATGGGAAATGTCCAGCAACAGGAAAGGGTCCAGAAAAGAGCGACTAAGATGGTTAAGGGACTGGAGGAGTTGCCGTACAGCAAAAGATTAGAGAAACTGGGCCTCTTCTCCCTCGAACAGAGGAGATTGCGAGGGGACATGATCAAAACATTCAAGGTACTGAAGGGAATAGACTTGGTAGATAAGGACAGGTTGTTCACCCTCTCCAAGGTAGGGAGAATTAGAGGGCACTCTCTAAAATTGAAAGGGGATAGATTCCGTACAAACGTAAGTTCTTTTTCATCCAGAGCGTGGTAGAAACTGGAACGCTCTTCCGGAGTCTGTCATAGGGGAAACACCCTCCAGGGATTCAAGACAAAGTTAGACAAGTTTATGCTGAATCAGAACATACACAGGTAGGGCTAGTCTCAATTAGGGCGTTGGTCTTTGACCAGAGGGCCACCGCATAAGCGGACTGCTGGGCATGATGGACCACCAACCTGACCCAGCAGCGGCAATTCTTATGTTCTTATCATTAATGCATCCTATTGACATTGCCCTTAAAATGAAAAAAAAGCAGCTTTAAAAAAAGAAAAGAAAATTCTATTAATGACACAGGAAACGGAACAACTCCCCCCCCCCCCCCCTTTTATTAAGCTGCGGTAGAGGTTTCTACCGCAGCCTGAGTGCTAAATGCTTTGAAACCACATCGCTGCTCATAGAATTCATATAAGCATCGAAGCAACATCAGAGAATTTAGCGCCCTGAGCTGCGGTAGACACCGCAGCTTAGTAAAAGTGGGCCAAAATGAACATTTTTGCCATGCTCGTCCTTAGTATTTATAAAGACAAATAGATACCTTCTAGACCACTTAACTATCTAGACATCTTATTACAAAATTACCCTTTTTAACTGAGTTAGTAACAGAAATTAATGAAAAATTAAAATAATTTTCAGCTAGAAATAGTTTTCTATAACCTATGGAGTCTATTTGGTTTTAATGACTCCCCCACCCCAACACACACACACACACACTTTTTTGAAACCTATGTCGAAGGACACTCGCAAGTAAGATACAGAAGATGCTTGCAATCAAAGTTGGTTCTAGCACAGTGGTGAACAAAGTGATTTCCTCAGGACCTCAAGGAGTGTCAGTGTCACTCAAGGAGTGGATTTCCACCCTAGCTTCCCTGGTCATAGAAACCTAGAAAAATGATGGAACATAAAGGCCAAATGGCCCATGCAGTCTGTCCATCTGTAGTAACCATTATATCTTCCTCTCTCTAACAGATCCCACATAGTTTCATAGTTTATTAAAATTTTGATTAAATGCTTAACATAGAATTCAAAGCATTGCACATTAAAATAAATGTGGGAATTTATATTAAAACAATCATGACTTAGTACAGAACTACTAACATACTGGGATGGGATATAAAACAAGAGGAAAGGGGGAACTCCATTAATTAAAGAAAAGAAGAATAAAAAAGGAAATAACATCAAGGAGGGGAGGTAGGTAAATTAAAAATAATAAAATATCCAAATGGTGAATTAATCGTAAGCATCTTTAAAAAGAAAGCTTTTTAAATTGCCCTTATATTTATCTAAATTTTGTTTTGCTTTAACGTGTAATGGAAGGGACTTCCAAATAATAGGAGCTGTAACAGAAAAAATGAAAATGTGGCGTGTCCTAATAATTTTTAATGAGGGGACATGAAGAGTATGTTGCGAAGCAGATCTTAAAATTCTAGAAGGCAAGTGGTCAAGATGGCAGTGGTATGAGAAGCCGCTAACAACACGCCAACAGTTACCTGCGCTCTTGCTGATTCCTTGACTGCGCTGTTGAACTTTTGTTCAATTGCATTTTGGATTTATATTCCCTGAACTTGTGGTGCTATCTATTATTCTGGTTTAAAGCCGGTGCTGGCAGCGTCTATTTGTTAATTTAGATAATGCTGCACACCAAGAGGAAAGGGGTGGTTAGAGCTGTTCCCTTGCCAGCACTTACCTCCACCCCCATGCAGCTGACTGTTGATCGCTTCTTAACGGCTTTGCCGACAGTTGAGCAAGCTATCTGAGGAGTTGACCCGGCGTTGGGGAAAGGTATTGAAGAACCTTTTACCCTTTTGGGATTCGAGACATCTTTATCCCCTCCGACTACTCTTGAACCACTGTGTCCAGCCTCTGCCAGGAATCTGATGCAGGAGATACGTGACCTCGGATGTGGTTCTACGGGCTTTCCTAGCAAGGGAGCAGACTTAACAGCAGACGAATTGAGCGAGACAACTACGGAAGAAGGGAATTTACCAGCTCCCACAGAGGGTTCCTTAAAAGATATCTGGCAACTACTTCAAAAACTGGAGACTACACTTACTAAATCGATGAAAACTGACTTCTCAGAACAAACTAGACAGAATAAGGAGCATATACAACAATTACAACAATTGAAGCTAGCAACAATTAAGGACAATACATTGATTCACAGGAAATTGGAACAATTTGAGAACTTTAATTGTCAATTAAATCTTCGTCTCCTTAATTTTCCTGTAGCCCCAGAGGTTATGCCTATTGACTTTTTCAAGAAATATCTGATTGAGATTTTAAAATTTTCCCTCAATAATATTCCTCCTATTAATAGGATTTACTATTTACCTAATAAAAAGATTCCACATAATGAATTGGGGGAAAGAAATAAAGTGAAAGATAACCAAATTGATTTTGAAAATGTATCAGCTCTATTAGAACAAACTTTAACAGCAGACACCGAAAGAACTACTCTTTTGGTTCCTTTTGTCTTCAAGCAGGATCTAAATATGATTTTAAAGCTGTATTTTAGAAATGCTCAGAAACTATTTGGGGATCATAAAGTCTAGATATATCCTGATGTGTCTAAAACTACTCAGGAGCTGAGAAAAGATTTTCTTTCCTTGCATCAGGACACTATTAAATTGGGTGCATCATTCCTGCTTGCATATTACTGTAAATGATTGGTTAGATAACCTATCTCACTGGGAGTCAAATATACTTTTTTTTTCACCGGCTCATTTGAAGGCGTTTATAGATGTTAAAAAGATCATTAAGGAATGAAAAAGTAGGAAATAAGATTTAACTGTTTGCATACTAAGGGGCTCATAATCGACATCCAAAAACCGACCTAAGTCGACACTTAGACGAACATTGTCAAAATATGTCCAAGTGCCGCTAATGAAAACGGGTTTTGGATGTATTTCTAAAATGACCTAGGCCTTCATAGAGTCGCTGAATGACCAAAGCTAAACGGGGCATTTAAGGAAGAGTGTCGAGGGCGGGACGTGGGCCGGCTTAGACTCAGTAGTACAGCATGTATAACCGAAAGTTATACAGCCCAGCATAGACGAAACTTGGACGTTGTGACTTAGACCATTTAAAACATGGTCTATGTCACAAAAACCCACATAAAGTCACCAGATAAGCACTGCAAACACATAATACAGACCCTCACACACTACCCCAGTGATCACCGACCCTCCCAACCCCATAAAAATCGTAATCACACCTTTAAAATTCAGCCTCCTGACCATCATCACCTGGCAGCCTGGCATAGGAAAGCTTAGTCATCCAGCACAGAGGTGGCTTAAGCCATCTTGGGGGTAGGTTAGGGACCCATGGAGTGGAGGACCCATGCCCATAAGCCCCTGTAATCACTGCACTGATACTTAAACATGTGCAATCCCTTATACACCCCCAAAACTCTTTTGTACTGCCATATAAGTGGCTCCTGCAGCCATAAGGGCAATTAGGGTGGTAGATAAGTGAGTATAAGGGATTCTGGAGGTAGTTTGGGGGGCTCACCATGACCTATAAGGGCTGTAGTGAGATGATGACATGGCACCCTTTAATATGAAGTTCACAGCAGTGCCCTGTAAGGTACCCCACTATTTAGGTGCTATGTCTGGGTGTTCAGTCCATCACGTTGCAGACCCCTCCCACGCCCAACAAGGCTTGTTCTAGGCATTTTTGACTTGGACGGAAAGTTGGAAGAAAATGTGGTATAAAGATGGACGATTTAATGACTTGGATGATCAGATCGGCAGGTCGTATACTTACATTATTTTTTTTTTTTTTTTTAATATTTATTGAATTTTTCAATATATTCAAGCATACAACTTGTACAGAAAGGAAATTTAGCAAGAAATTAATACAAATCAAAAACATATATCAAAGCATAAATTTATACTCAAGTCCTCAAAGAGATCCAAGAAGGGAAATAGGCGAATCAAAGAAATTATTTAAACCAGGCAATAACTAGTCGGATGAGATTAAGGCACCCTTTCTTAAACTAAGCACTTTCTTTCTCCAGAGATGCAGTTGAGAGAAAAGTTGTCAGTTGAGATGGCTCAAAGAAAACATATTTATGAGAATGATAATTAACAACACATTTACATGGATGTCACAAGTAAAAGGTCGCCCCCAGAGATAAAACATCAGGTTTCCTTAACAAAAATTCTCGTCTCCTTCTCTGCGTATCCTTGGCCAAATCTGGGAACATCTGAATTTTACAACCTAAAAACTCTTTTTGTTTATTTTTAAAGAAAAGTCTTAGCAACCAGTTTTTATCTGGGGCGAGAGCTACTGTCAAAAGTAAAGTTGCCGGGGTCACTAATTCTCTGTCAGACATTTCCAAAATATTAGATATATTCATTAAATCAGGTCCCAATTTCTGTTGTTGTTGTTGTTGTTGGTCTTGAGGCTTATTTGGGAGATAATAAACCTGCGTAAATGGTGGTAATGACTCTTCAGGAAGCTCCAATACTTCCATCATGTAACAACATTTCCCTTGGGGCTATCACAGAAACCCTAGGGAAATTTATCAGTCTAAGGTTATTATTACGAGAAAAGTTTTCCATTGCCTCCATCTTCCTTCTTAAGTTTAGATGATTTTTGGAAGGGAAAAAAATGTGGACGTATTTTTCGAAAATGTGTCCTAGGCTGTTTTACTTTGGACGACTTGCGACTTAGAAGAAAACAGACTTAGACGTTCCTTTCTATTATGCCCCTCCACACCTTTTTCTTCAATGGGAATGTTTCTTTAATTATCTTCAATAATTTTGTATGACCTCCTCCTTTTATTGTGGTCTAAGAAGGGGGTGAAAATGTGCCTGAATAGAAGGTTTTGATTTCCTATTCTTTCTATTTGTAAAAAATTTTTACTTTCCCTGTATTTCATGTAACAAGATGTATTCTTGTGAACATATGTGAAAAGTTATAAATAAATAATAATTTTTAAAAAAAAGTTCTAGAAGGTTCATATGGAATCAGCAGTCTATTAATAAATGCCGGCTCATTGGACTTCAGAGATCTGAAAGTAAGAAGAACAATTTTGTACGTAATTCGATGAGCGACCAGACGTCCTGATTTACCCAGATATGTCCTCCTTTTAGAGGGCATGTCCAGATGTCTGGACAGCTTTTCAAAATCCAGCACTTTCTTGGGTTTTGAAAAGTTTCTTCTTTGGCACCAGGTCGGAAGGGCATCTGCACATGCGCGGATGCCCTCCTGACTGAAGAGAACAGGTTGAGGGGGCGGGTCTGGGGTGGAACTGGGCGGGACTGGGGTTGGGGCTCTAGGTCTGTATTTTATTTAACTAAAATCTGGTAACCCTACACATGCCTATCCCTGGCGTTCTTGAATTCAGACAGTCTCTGTCTCCACCACCTTTTCCAGGAGACTGTTACACGCATCTACCACCCTTTCTGTAACAAAGTATTTCCTTAGATTACTCCTGAGCTTATCACCTCTTAATTTCGTTCTATGCCCTCTCATTCCAGAGCTTCCTTTCAAATGAAAGAGACTCGACTCGTGTGCATTTACATCACATAGGTATTTAAATGTCTATCAAGAAAAATAATATAATAACAAATCTCAAAAATATACTCAATGTTATTAGCCTAGAGGTGAAGCTACCCATATCTCCCCTCTCCCACCTTTCCTCCAAAATATATACAGTATATTGAAATCTTTAAGTCTGTCGCCATCCACCTTATGACAAAGACCTATTCCTCTACCCACTATGCCACTAATTTGGAGAGTGATGTAAAATTAAGGAAAATATCACTGGATACTTACAAAGTACCCAATGCACAATTTTATCCTATTTAAAGTCATCTCTGATACTTTGCTGAGTGCAGAAATGTGCTTGATAATTCACTGCAAATAGCATTTCATTGCAATTAAAGTACAATTATGCCAATACTCATATAATGATTAAATCAAGTGAATGAGGACATACTGATGACTAAATGGGATACTTATGTTAATAACAAATGTCTGATGTTAATAAAGCAAGCATACTGTATTTCATGTTTTTAATTAGATAATGAATGCAAATACTTCTTGTTAATCTGAAGGTGTTTAATAATGTAGTAGAATGCCACAGTTCACCTTCCTTTATAGAGCAAGGGTGAGCATGAATATGTATGAGATCTATTTGCATATGATGGAGGCAGTGCAGTCAAAAAGATCTCATGCATATTCAGTGGGAAAATGCTGAAATCTTGACTGGGTTGTGACCCTCGAGGACCAAGGTTGCCCACCCCTGCTATAGAGCATAACCAAGCCAACACACTAGTGTGTAAACATTAACTGGTAAATTATATATAATCCACCTAAAGTTAGATGCTTATGTTGGCATGCATAGCTGATGTAGACGCAGTGGCATAGCAGGGCAGAGGCACCCCCTTCCCTCCCCCCCCCCCCCCCCGGCATGTGCCCCTTCTCTTCCCCATATCTCTTTTAACTTTCCTGGTACGAGCAGCATCACCAACTTGCTGCCCGAATCGGCATAACAGGTTCCCCCTCAGTTATGTAGAATCGTACAAGAGGGGGGGTTCATGTTTGTGTTGAATAAAGTTTATTCATGAGTTAGGTGACATCAGCTTTCAACTCGATTCATAACGAGGCTGCTCTATACCGCAGCCATTAGAGTTATGAGCAGAGAATAGGAACTGCCGACTAAAAAGTGAGTAGTGATAATGTGGGAGGTATTGAGTGGTGTAATGAAGTAGATTTTGAATGGACAGCTTATGTTATTTTTTTTTCTTTCACCAGTTTGTCTGGTTTTTGTCCGATGCCCTGACGCAGCAAAAGCAAAATGCAGGCAGCCTTAATCAGCAACGGACAGCTGACTTATAACATAAAAGAAAGCTACATACTCTTACTTTTCAAGTTTTTAGAGTACAGTGGTATCCTGGTTTGCGAGCGTAATTCATTCCAGAAGCATGCTCATAATCCAAAGTGCTCGTATATCAAAGCGAGTTTCCCCATAGGAATTAATGGAAACTCAGATGATTCATTCCACATCGCAAAAACAGGCTTATGTTTTCTTGTGGTCCAATGCTTTTCCCTCTTTTCCCCTCCCCTCTCCAACCCAGCATATGCACTCCCCTCTCTTTACATCCCCACAGACCATCTTTTCCTTTTCTCATCCTCCCACCTGATGGGACCATTAACATACCCCGCTCTTACCTTAAGGCCTGCTCCTCCGTACAGGCTCCCTCTCAGCCCCCAGATGCTCCGAGAGTGTTAAAATTCCAGCATCATTTCACGGTGCCCATTATTGCTTCAGGTTCTGGTCCCACTTCATGGGCCCATCTCGTTCCAGTTTCCCACTATCACTATTCCTATCACTGGTCTCTCACCTCAAGGCCCCGTTCCACTCTGATCACCTTTCACCGGGGGTTGGCAGCTCCGCATAGGATGAGAGAGGTGATAGTAGCAGGGCATCAGGGCTGAAGAAAGCAGGGGACAGGCTGATGGCAGGGGACAGGGCTGAAGAAAGCAGGGGACAGGCTGAAGAAAGTGAGGTGGGATGGCGGGGGGGCTCGTGTTCCAGAACCGGAATGCAACATTCCCTCGGTCAAGCTCCACCCCTTTTTGCTTCCATTTCCTGCATAAGCTCCTCCCTGCCTCTACGAAATAGCAGAAGGAACTGAGATGCCTTCTTTCCTGCCCATCCTCCGCCAATCAGGGCTAGAGGGCTGACTTTTGCATAACTCTCCCCACCCAGGGACATCCAGGCAGCAATGTCAGGAGTAGATTGCAAGACGGTGGTGCCGGCATGGGTTGGTGCATGCTGTTTTCCAGCTGGAGGTAACGGTTTGGGGATAGGCCACAGGGGGACACGCTCATTGATCAAGTCAACGCTCGTTTTGCAAGTAAAAGTTTGCTTGAGTTTTTTTGCTATTCTTACAAAACATTCACAAACCACGTTACTCGCAAACCAAGGTTTGACTGTATTTTGCAAATAAACTGTCTGAATTAAAAATTAAAATAAAAACATAAATAGTAACTGGGAGGTTGAAGATTGAAGCCAATGAGGATATTCCCGTTTAGGTTTGCACGCTGAGTCAAATAGCTGGTGGCAAACTGGGACCTGAGATTCTTCCTCCATTAGTTAGAGCATTTGAATGCTGTTCTAACATTGGAATATTGGAAAATAATGCAAACACATGTCGTGTTCAGGGGTAAAACCTTAAGGAATGCATATTCTCGAGGTAAAAACCTCAAAGAGTTATTAAGTCCATCTACATTAAAGTCATCTAAAATATTTAGGCCAACATTAATTGGGCATTACAAGTATGGACGCTGTCAAAATTTTGATATCATGTTACAATCTGATGTATTTTTGAATCCACTATACACGAAATGATATAACAGTAGATTTTTTAGTAATTGTAATAGTACACACGTTGTTTATCAGATTCTTTGTCCTTGTGACAAAATTTACGTGGGTAAAACATCAAGATGTTTAAGGATCAGATTGAATGAACACAGGTCTAATCTGAAAAGGATGAAACTGGAAGCTCCCTTGATATCACATTGCATTACATCACAACACAAGTTTAACCATTTAAAATGCTGGGTGATTGACATCATAAATAAATCAACATGAGCAACAGTGGATCGCAAGATTACATTCGCTCGAACCTCAAGGTCTTAATAATCAAATAAAATGGCATGCATTTTTTTAGATAAACACCAGTGCCTTTATCAGTTTTCTACAGTTGTTTGTATTTAGCAGTCGCGCCTTTATATTAAATCTAATTCAGGCCTTAATCATGTATAAATGATAGTTCTTTAAATTTTTTGAATTGTGAGAAGGAATGACGTCAGTAGCTGTCTAAGCTCTGATTGGTGACTCACTTCATCAGCATCCTGTTTAAAATCGGATGCCATTTTGTAAACAGTTTCAAGAGCTTATTTTAAGGCAACGCTGTGACATGTAAGTAGTGCTTTTCTTCTCTATTCAATGAGATTATTTAATGTTTTTAAGTTTAAGTCATGATTTAAGCTAAAAAGATAAAAAATATAATGCATGTCTGTTCTTTTCCTTTTCTCTTGTTTTAAAGAATATTGGACAATCGTTAATTGTTAGACACTGGCATTCAAACACAAGCTGCGGTGTTTCCCCTGAAGAAGCCTGTTGGCGTGAAACGGACTTGGCCTCCGTCGGGTTTAAAAAGATATGTGCTTGTTGATAATCATAAGATTATTTGCCAGATTTAATGTCCTATATCACATTAAGATTGTTGCCAGCTCTTTGAAATCCTTGAATGGGAGAAAAAGGAATAGTTGAAATATATTAAAGTTTACACAAATATTTATAAAAATAATTTAAAAAATGAAATTATTAAAATTTTCCCACAGAAATTGTGATCAATGATGATACTCTAACCACAAAATCAGTTTCCTTCTATTGATTGGACTCTAGGGGTGTTTTGAGATCTTTTTTTCTGTGGGTATATTCTGCATTTGATTATCAGAGAGTTCTATTTTGTATGGTATTCTAACTTAATATAGGCCACCCTAATACATCTATATTTTCATTCATTCAAAAGAGTGAAAAGAAGTGAAGAGAGTATTTTTGATGATGATTTGATTTTTTTTTTCTCTTACACTGCCTGTATTTAGTATATGGGGGCCGCCGCATGAACAGACTGCTGGCCACGATGGACCACTGGTCTGACCCAGCAGCGGCAATTCTTATGTTCTTATGTTTTGTGAACCTCACTATTTTTACCCTTCAGCATTGAGAATATTGACCATTTAAATCTACTCTCTGTTTCCTGTCTTTCAAACAGTTCTTAATCCATAATAGGACATTACCTCCTATCCCATGACTTTCTAATTTCGTCAGAAGTCTTTCATGAATATACATAAGATCTACAAGTATTTGCATACAATTGAGGCAGTGCCTGCAAATAGATCTTACATGAAACAAAAATAGCAAGGTTGATATAGTTAGAATATAAAGATCTTAACCGTAATACCTCAGCCCCACCACTCCACCGCTATGTAAAATTTCTAAAGCAGGAAGTTTTTGTGGTGCTTCATCATTGGTAATTCGGTATTAATCGCCGTTAGTGTATTCATATAGAAATATTTTTATATTTTTATTGTGTTTTTTTCAATAAATAAACCATATAAAAGTGTATAGGTGTATATACTTAACTTCTACACACAGCCGAACCTGGGAGCCTGACCCGACATGTTTCGCACAATTCGTGCTGTTTCAAGGGTCTCCCGAGGTCGCCGCAGTCATCCGACTCACAAGTGTCAAGTCTGTGAAAAAAAAGTGTCACAGACTTGACACTTGTGAGTCGGATGACTGCGGCGACCTCGGGAGACCCTTGAAACAGCACGAATTGTGCGAAACATGTCGGGTCAGGCTCCCAGGTTCGGCTGTGTGTAGAAGTTAAGTATATACACCTATACACTTTTATATGGTTTATTTATTGAAAAAAACACAATAAAAATATAAAAATATTTCTATATGAATACACTAACGGCGATTAATACCGAATTACCAATGATGAAGCACCACAAAAACTTCCTGCTTTAGAAATTTTACATAGCGGTGGAGTGGTGGGGCTGAGGTATTACGGTTAAGATCTTTATATTCTAACTATATCAACCTTGCTATTTTTGTTTCATGTACTCTATTTGAGAGGGTTGATAATACGCTTTTGATATATACTGGTATTTGGACTAATGCAAATAGATCTTATGCATATTTATTGGCTATATCCTGAAAACTTTGCGGCCCTTGATGAAAGAGGTTGCCCACCCCCGGGCTAGGAGATAGCAATGGTGTACTCTGTAAGGATGAATGCCCTTGTTATTCTTTACAAAAACCTTGTAATTTTCATGATGCACAGAGTTTATGATTAAGGTTAAGAAGAAGAATCACCCCTAAGGGGAAAATAAAGATTGAAGACCACTATGCAGTCATTAAAATTCTGACAGGAGTTATCAGCCATGGTCGCAGCAATGTCTTGTTTTCAGGACATTCACAATGAATATTCATTAGATATATTTGAATGCATATGATCACAGAAGCAAGGTTAATATATGTAGCTGGATTATCCTGCAAATCAAATCAGCCTGCTGACTTCAAGGACTCGATTTGAGAGTCCTCTGCTTTAAAATGTGTAGATTACTGCTTTCTGGAAGAACACGATATTTGCCATATGAAGCACTTCTTATCTGGTGAATGGGAAAGTGAAGCAGCATCCAGGTTAGACATTCTGATCATGTGTGAATTTTGTACAAATGGCTTTTACAGTCATAAGAACATAAGGATTGTCGCTGCTGGGTGAGATTAGTGGTCCATCATGCCCAGCAGTCCACTCCCGTGGCGGCCCTTAGGTAAAAGACCAATCCCCCTAACTGAGTCTAGCCTTCCCTGCGTATGTTCTGGTTCAGCAGGAACTTATCTAACTTTGTCCCTGGAGGGTGTTTCCCCTATAACAGCCTCCAGAAGAGCGTTCCAGATTTCTACCACTCTCTGAAATCTATTCCCTTTTTAACTTTAGAGAGTGCCCTCTCGTTCTCTCTACTTTGGAGAGGGTGAACAACATGTCTTTATCTACTAAGTCTATTCCCTTCATTATCTTGAATGTTTCGATCATGTCCCCTCTCAGTCTTCTCTTTTCAAGGGAGAAGAGGCCCAGTTTCTCTAATCTCTCACTGTACGGCAACTCCTCCAGCCCCTTAACCATTTTAGTCGCTCTTCTCTGGACCCTTTCGAGTAGTATTGTGTCCTTTTGGTGGAACTCTTTGTGTCACATATTTAAAATGGAAAGGATAATTGCCAGCAGCAGGGAAATTTTAAGAAATTTCAGGATATTTGGAAGCCATTAACAAGATACTGTAAAGATTGAAATAAATAGAATAAATATTAGTTTTTTTGTTCATACACGTCCAGGGTAGGGTGGGGGGGAGGAATATTTTATGATTTCTTTCGCTTATGAATAATTGTTGGGTATAAGGGAGGGGGATAATTGACGCGAGTTAGAATTTGAAGATATATTAATTGATGTTAAAGTATAAAATGTATGTATTTTATGTTACACTTATTGTGAGTTTAAAAATGAATAAAGATTTTAAAAAAATACAAGTTTATATGCTGAGACACAGATCGAGGATTTTGTAATCAATATACAGTACGTACATTTTTTGTAATCTATTGGTCGTGGGAAGGGGAGTTACTGTAGGTGAACAGGTATGTTCTTATTTCTTCCCGAAAGTTGAGGAATCCTTCAAGGGATCTAATCTGCAAAGTAGAAACCACTGTTGGTGTGAATAACATGAGTAAGGACTCAATGAAGTTTGAAGAATGGTATGAAATTTAGCAGCTAAGATTTAATGCTAAGAAATGCAAGGCCATGCATTTGCACTGCAAAGTCCCAAGGGAATGGTATAGTTTAGGGCAGGGGTCTCAAAGTCCCTCCTTGATGGCCGCAATCCAGTTGGGTTTTCAGGATTTCCCCAATGAGTATGCATGAGATCTATGTGCATGCACTGCTTTCAATGCATATTCATTGGGGAAATCCTGAAAACCCTACTGGAATGTGGCCCTCAAGGAGGGACTTTGAGATCCCTGGTTTAGGGGGTGAAGAACTCTCTGTTTTATTCTCCATTCCTGTCCTAATAATTCCTATTATTCTATTTGCTTTCTTGACTGCAGCTATTTTCATTGGAGAGCTCGTTGGTTTTTCCTTCTATTCATCTGCTTCCTTTCATGGATGAATATAAATCCTGTAGAATTCTGGTCTCACTATGAGATCATATCAGAACAAAACAAACAAACCGATCAATTCATGAACTCCTGGATTACTGATAGCACCAATATCCTAAATAAAATGGCCTCCATCAAAACCTGCAGAAAGAGAGTTAAAAACCTAGAGGGCTGGTTTGACACAGAACTGCTAATGCTAAAGAGAGACCTAAGAAAATCGGAAAGACTTTGGCTAAAATCAGGAACGCAAGAGCACAGAACCGCCTGGAGATTAAAAGTAAAAACCTACAAAAATCGAACCAAAGAAAAACGCAAAAACTTCTATGCCCTCAAAATTGGTGACATCTCAACCAACAGCAACAAGCTTTTTAAGCTGGTAAATGATCTATACAACATAGAAACATTTATCAACACACCCGAAGAGCCCACTCTAACAGCAAACAGCTTGGCGGATTTCTTCACCTCCAAAATACAAAAACTAAGATCCTCTCTTACCGACCCAACCAAGCCCTACTGGTGTTACCCTATTCTACTAGACTCAGGCGATTCCAGAGCTGACCTGTTCTGGAACACATTCTCACCCATAGACTGGCAAACTTTTAATAAACACTACAATAAGTATGCCAACTCCTACTGCAGACTGGACACCTGTCCCCCTAATGTCATGAAATCAGCCCTAGTCAATTTTAAGGCCAAAATGCTGACTTGGATCAACTCTCTACAATCCTCGGGGAAGTTCCCAGTAGAACAAGGGCACATTATGATTACACCAATTAAGAAAAATAATAAAGAGCCTTCTAACATGGCTTCCAACTTTAGACCTATCGCCAATATCCCTCTGGTTACCAAAATAGCAGAAGGGATAGTAAACACCAAACTCACCACATACTTAGAAAAACACAATATCTTGCACGACAATCAATCCGGCTTCCGGTCAGGTCACAGTACCGAAACAATTTTAGCTTCCCTGCTCGACTACCTTCATCAACTATTCAGCCAAGGCTCTTGTGCTCTAATATTGCAACTCGATCTAAGTAGCGCATTTGACTTGGTTGACCACGACACTCTACTAGACTGTCTGACTTCTATTGGAATCTCAGGTCATGTTCTCAATTGGTTCCATGGATTCCTGACAACAAGAACCTACAAGGTGTTCAAGGACGATACTACCTCCTACAGCTGGGACAACCCTTGTGGAGTCCCACAAGGCTCCCCCCTGTCCCCCACCCTATTTAACATCTACCTTGTCTCCCTAGGAAATCTCCTACAAAGCTTAAAGCTCAAATTTTTCATCTACGCTGACGACATCACAATAATCATTCCGCTCTCTTACTTTACCTCAGAGTTTCTAAACTCGCTATCCTTCACCCTAAATCAGATCGAACTTTGGATGTCAGCGTTTAGACTAAAGCTAAACCCAGAAAAAACTAAACTCTTCTTAGTATCCCCAAACGACAAAATTAAGGAAACTACGATACACATCAATGGACTTGACTACTGTATTGAGCAATCATTAAAAATACTAGGAGTCACTTTAGACAAGCATCTCACTCTGGAGAAACACACTGACCTAGTGTTTAAGAAAAGCATCTCGGTGCTCTGGAAACTCCGCACCATTAAAAAATACTTTGATGACACCTCCTTTCGTCTGCTGGTCCAATCTTTCATTCTTAGTGTCCTAGACTACTGTAACATCATTTATCTAGGCGCCTTCAAGAAAATCACCAGGAAGCTGAGACTGGTCCAAAATACCGCCATCCGCCTTATCTTTGGCCTGAAGAAATGGGAACACATATCCCCTTTCTACAACAAGTTGCACTGGCTGCCATTCGAATCCAGAGTTCTATTTAAGTTTTCTTGCATCTGCTACAAAACCGTATCTGGTATGTCACCAGCCTATCTTTACCCCCACTTCAACTTGAACTATAATAAGAAGAGCTCCCGCAGATCAACTTTGTTCGCTTTTCCCTCACTGAAATCGTGTCATCTTAAAAGATTCCTCGAACAAACCTTCTCTTTTCAAGCGGCCAAACTAAATTCATGGCTCGCCCAAATCATACTTGACTGCTCTTCATACCCCCCCTTCAGAAAAAAGCTCAAAACTCTACTTTTTAACGGACCAAATCCCTAACGCTCCCCTCTTCCGCCATAACGTTTCCCCTTCTCCACCTTAGAAAACAGATTAAAACCCTTCTTTGCAACAGACCTATCCCTTAACGCCCCCCTTCCCCCATCTCACCCCCCCTCTCCTCTTCCTTACTTTTCCGCCCGCCCCCCTTCTAAGTTTGTTGCTCCCCCCCCTTTTTTCCAGCTAATATGCTTGGTTCCCCCCCTCTCTTAAACTTAATTGTATCCTACTACAGCACACTCTGTATGTACCCCGTATTTGGCCCTTCCCTCACCTAAATTGTTAATGTAAACGAGTTTGACCCTACGATTGCTTTGTTATGTTCTTCTTTTTTCTAATCGCACTGTATGTAATTCATCTATCTGCCTTGAACTCCCTGGGTATGGCGGTATACAAAATAAAATATTATTATTATTATTATTAAATATCATGATCATTCACGCCTTTTAAAGACCTCAGCAATTTTAATAAATTATTTCTATAAATTATTAAATAATACTTTTAATCCCCATTAGAATATTGTGTACAATTCTAGAGGCCGCACCTTCAAAAAGATATAAAAAGGATGGAGTCAGTCCAGAGGAGGGCTACTAAAATGGTATGTACTCTTCATCATAAGGCGTATGGGGACAGACTTAAAGATCTCAATCTGTATACTTTGGAGGAAATGCGGGAGAGGGGAGATATGATAGAGATGTTTAAATACCTACGTAATGTAAATGCGCATGAGTCGAGTCTCTTTCATTTGAAAGTAAACTCTGTAATAAGAGAGCATAGGATGAAGTTAAGAGGTGATAGGCTCCGGAGTAATCTAAGGAAATACTTTTTTACAGAAAGGATGGTAAATGCATGGAACAATCTCCCAGAAGAGGTGGTGGAGACAGAGACTGTCTGAATTCAAAAGGGCCTGGGATAGGCACATGGGATGTCTCAGAGAGAGAAAGAGATAATGGTTACTATGGATGGGCAGACTAGATGGGCCATTTGGACTTTATCTGCCATCATGTTTCTATGTTTCTAATCTTTTTCCTATATGGAATAATACAAAATTCAAATTATTTGAGCTAGACTCATACAAAGAAGATTGGCAACTTAATTGTATTTGGACTATTCACCAATTAATACTGCATGATATCCCATGAAGCAATACTGCTTTGCAATCTTCATTCAATATATCTCTTTTGCCACAATATATTTATGATACACTACATAATTTAATTATAAAGATTATACTATCTCTAGATAGAGACATGGCATTTTTTTTCTGATTTAGTTAACCCCTCCTCTTAAATAAAAAGAAAGCTTCTAAAGCCTATAGGAAATTACAGGAATTTACTTTAAATTATAACTCCTCAATTGAAATCTCATTGTCTTCTGAGCTAAATCTTGCTGCTAATTTGTTATTATGTTATTAATTTGCTAAAACCCTGCTGAGTAAGGAAAAATAACCAAATAAATTTACCCTGAGCTGAATTTTAAACTAAACCTAACTAGCTGGGTTAAAAATTCACCTAAATATAACTAGAGGTCTGCACGGGAACGGGTATCGCGGAAATCCCACGGGTCCCGCGGGGGTCCCGTGGGAATCCCCCCTAACCCACATGGACCCCCCTATGGCCCATGGGACTCCCACGGGGACCCCCCTCTAGCCAACGGGACTCCCATGGGGATGGAAGGCATTGGAAGCAGGGTTCATCCATATAATATAATGGACACGTCAGCCTTAGTAAAAGAGGGGGTTTATAAGTTAATTACCTGAACAGAAAACAAAAAAAGGGTTCCACCAAAGAGATTCCACAAGGAAAACAGCAGCGCAAACACAAAAGAAACTGTGGAATTGATGATCCTGTCAGAAGTAATTGCTGCTTTTTATGGGGACGGGCGGGGATGGAGGTAATTCCTTGCGGGGATGGGTGGGGACGGAGAGGATCATGACGGGGATGGGTGGGGACGGAGAGGATCCTTGCGGGGACGGTTGGGATTTCTGTCCCCGCGCAACTCTCTAAATATAACCTGACAAATTTTGAGAAACCGGATTTAGAAAAGCTATCTGTGCAGCTACAAACATTCAGTTAGATTTAGCCAGTTACTTCCAAACATGCACATGGAATGTATAACTCAGGGGTAGGGAATTCCGGGCCTCGAGAGCCGTATTCCAGTTGGGTTTTCAGGATTTCCCCAATGAATATGCATGAGAAGTATTTGCATGCCCTGCTTTCAATGCATATTCATTGGGGAAATCCTGAAAACCCGACTGGATTATGGCTCTCGAGGACCAGAGTTCCCTACCCCTGGAACTGAAAACTCTCCAGAGAAACACCTCCAGCAGTCCAGAGCTGCCTAGAAGAATCATTAACAGTTGTTAATGTGAGTTTTACTTAACACCCATATTAAATGCACTTCATCTATACTGCATAATAATTACCATATGGTAATGTACCACATAAGAAAATGAGCTGAATAGGAAAATGTAATCTTTAATTAGCTGTTTGTTATTACCACTGGCATATGTTGTAGTTTGTCACAAACAAATTATTTCCGCCTCCAAATGCATTAAAAGTTAATATACAATGTAAGCACAAGGGGGAGAGTGTGCCACAATGGTTAAAACTACAGCCTCAGCATCCTAAGGTTGTGGGTTCAAACCCACACTGCTCCCCTTGACCCTGGGTAAGTCACCTAATCCTTCCTTCCCCCCTCCCCCCATTCCCTTGGTACCTTAGATAGATCATGAGCCCACCAGGAGAGAGAAAATGCTTGAGTAGCTGAATAAATTCATGTAAACCATTCTGAGCTCCACTGGGAGAACAGTATAGAAAATTGAATGAATAAATAAATAAAGCAGAAAAAATAACCAGATCTCAAGGAACAAATGTTTCCTTGAGTATTAGAAACAAAAGTAAAGTGCAGAAAACATCAAGGCATGCACAAAAACGCTAGTGCTTTGTACTTTTTTTTTTTACATTCAAGAGGTAATTCTACAGTTGTGTGCCTATCAATAGGCACCTAAGCTTCATCCATAGGCAACATTTATAGAATCACACCTAGCAGTGCCTAAGCAGTCTTAGGCACCGGTAAAAGTTGAAACCTTAGACGCACTCCCTTTTATGGCAGGGTTTTCTTGGCATAATGAGTGTGCTTAAGTTAGGCACATACTAGGGATTAATTCATACTACCATTCACTCAACATCCACCCAGAATCTGCCCCTGATCAATTTTTTTGACTGGGTGACCAGAGAATTGGATAGAGGATGTGCATTAGATGTGGTGTATTTAGATTTTAGCAAAGCCTAAAATCTAGATGACAGTGTTCCACACAGACATCTAATAAATAAACTGAGTGCCCTCGGGATGGGTCCCAAAGTGACGGGCTGGATCAAGAACGGGTTGAGTGGAAGGCGACAGAGGGAAGTGATCAATGGAGATCGCTCTGAGGAAAGGGATGTTACCTGTGGTTTGCCTCAAGGTTCTGTTCTTGGGCCTGTTCTTTTTAACATTTTTTATAAACGATATTGCTGAAGGGTTGTCAAGTAAGATTTTCCTCTTTGCGGATGATACCAAAATCTGCAATAGAATAGACACGCCGGATGGTGTGAATACCATGAAGAAAGACCTGGTGAAGCTTGAAGAATGGTCTGAAATTTGGCAGCTAAAATTTAATGCTAAGAAATGCAAGGTCATGCATTTGGTCTGCAAAAACCCGAGGGAACGGTACAGTTTAGTGGATGAAGAACGTATGTGCATGATAGAAGAGCGGGACTTGAGTGTGATTGTATGTGATGATCTTAAGATAGCCAAACAGGTTGAAAAGGTAATGATGAAAGCTAGAAGCTAGAAAGCTAGGTTGCATAGGGAGAGGTATGGCCAGTAGGAAAAAGGAGGTATTGATGCCCCTGTATAAGACTTTGATGACATCTCATTTAGAATATTGTGTAGAATTATGGAGGCCACACCTTCAAAAAGATATAGAAAGGATGGAGTCGGTCCAGAGGAAGGCTACTAAAATGATGTGTAGTCTTCATCTTAAGGTGTATGGGGAGAGACTTAAAGATCTCAATCTGTATACAGTAAAACCTTGGATTGCAAGTAACTTGGTTTGCAAGTGTTTTGCAAGACAAGCAAAACATTTGATTAAATTTTAACTTGATATACAAGCAATATCTTGCAAAACAAGTACATAAAGTATAATGTACACACATCACAACCAAGCCGATGGTTCTTCTCTCTCTGATGCTGCAGGAGTGTAGTGACTGTTCTAAATGAGCGAGGTCTTACAATACAAGTACGAACAGTATTTTGAATTAAAGTTTTAGGGTTGTGGAATGAATTGTCTGAGTTTCCATTATTTCTTATGGGGAAATTCACTTTGATATATGAATGTTTTGGATCACAAGCATGTTTTCGGAATGAATTATGCTCGTAAACTAAGGTCTTACTGTACTTTGGAGGAAAGGCGGGAAAGGGGTGATATGATAGAGACATTTAAATACCTATGTAATGTAAATGCGCCTGAGTCGAGTCTCTTTCATTTGAAAGGAAACTGCAATGGGAGGGCATAGGATGAAGTTAAGAGGTGATAGGCTCTGGAGTAATCTAAGGAAATACTTTTTTACAGAAAGGGTAGTAAATGCATGGAACAGTCTCCCGGAAGAGGTGATGGAGACAGAGACTGTGTCTGAATTCAAGAGGGCCTGGGATAGGCACATGGGATCTCTCAGAGAGAGAAAGAGGTAATGTTTACTATGGATGGACAGACTAGATGGGCCTTTTGGCCTTTATCTGGTGTCATGTTTCTATATTTCTACTTTCTGCTAGGCGCCTTGAAATAAGCATCTACCTCGAAGTAGTAGGCACCTACTGAGTTAGGCACCTACCAGCTATTCAATTGGTTTTTTATTGCTTTTTAATGATGCTTTTCAATTAACAGCACCAATTAAGTCTAATTAAATAATTAAGAACATAAGAACATAAGCAGTGCTTCTGCTGGGTCAGACCAGAGGTCCATCAAGCCCAGCAGTCCGCTCACGTGGCGGCCCATCAGGTCCAGGACCTGTATAGTGATTCTCTATCTATACCATTATATCCCCTTTTCCTTCAGGAAATTATCTAATCCCTTCTTGAACCCCAATACCGTACTCTGTCCTATCACACCCTCTGGAAGTGCATTCCAGGTGTCCACCACCCTTTGGGTGAAGAAGAACTTCCTAGCATTGGTTCTGAATCTGTCCCCTTTTAATTTTTCCAAATGCCCTCTCATTCTCGTAGTTTTCAAAAGTTTGAAGAATCTGTCCCTCTCCACTTTCTCTATGCCTTTCATGATCTTGTAAGTCTCTATCATGTCCCCTCTAAGTCTCCGCTTTTCTACTGATCTAGGCACCTAACTTCAGGCACCGTTTATACTGTAGAATGTGGGCCCTGGAGGGTACCTAATAGGATCCTATTCTATAATTTATATGCATATAAATATGTCAGCTATAGAGAATAGGGCTTAGGTGGAATTTTGGCATTTACAGGTGTATGTGTACATATACACTCCATATACTCTGGTGAGACCTCATTTAAAATATTGTGTACAAATCTAGAGACTGCACTTTCAGAAAGATATAAACAGGATGGAGTTGAGCCATTAATGGAGACAGCCCAGCCTACTTGAACAACCACCTAATCCAAACTACCACTACCAGACTTAGGAGAACCCACACATCATTCACACACCCTCCAATCAGAGACATCAAATGAAAAAAACTGTACGATGGCCTTCTAGCCACACAAGCAGCAAAACTAGACTACCAACTCTCCAATTTACTGATCACGACCCCAGACTACAAAACTTTCAGAAACGAAATAAAAACCTTGCTATTCAAGAAATCCTTAAAGACAAACTAACATCGCAAAAATCATCTCAATCCCCTGTAGCAACCCGCTCCGCTCTGTAATACCTCTGGAAATGTCAAGATAACTTCTTAAGAAATCCGCCTTGAACCGCAAGGTAATGGCGGAATAGAAATCACTAATGTAATGTAAAGTAGGCTATTAAAATAGCTGTTGGTGGTCTTCGTCATAAGGCGAATGGGGACAGACTTAAAGATCTCAATATGTATACTTTGGAGGAAAGGGGAGATATGATAGAGGCATTTAAATTAAATACGGAAACAAATGTTACTAGCCAGTGACAGGGCCTGCCCAGACTGGGAGAACTCTTTTTATTATTTTTTAATGTTTCTAAATTGTGGAGAAAAGGCCTCAATTCCGATAACATTAACAGCAATCCAAAAGGATAATAAGCTGATTAGCACAATTTCTTCATAGGCACAAAATACTCCACATATAAGTAAGTTACTCTCACTGTGGACAGGGCAAAAAAGATGAAGTATTTCTGCTTAGCTGTGTGACGTGGAACTAAGATGAATCTCTACATGCACATTTCACAATCGCCTAATGAAGCTCACTGTTCCATCCACATCTTTTCACAGCCACCGACAAGAGCCTTGTATCGCCTAAGTTGGCTGCCTCAGGGATGTTAGTATCAGAAGCTCTCCATACAGTCGTGCACTTACGGCATAAGAAGAATCACAGTTAAATAGCAGGAAATGAGAAGCAGTATAAGACGTGGTGGACAGACTGTGTCTGATTTCAAGAAAGCCTGGGATAGTCACATTGGATCTCTTAGAGAGATCAAGAGATAATAGTTACTGCGGATGGGCAGACTGAATGGGCCATTTAGTCTTTATCTGCCATCATATTTCTATGTTTCTTTGTTTCTTTGTATCTATGCACATTTAGAGAGCTAAAAAGTTGCTTCAGATTTTTTGATGAATTGGTTGGTGCCTAAAGACTGTTCTTTGAGGCATGCTTCACAGAAATCATTAATGTTAACCCTGCTTTCAGCTGGAAGATGTGAAACCCCAAGAAAGCTACACAGTGGTGGATTACATTCCTCGTGTTACCTATATCCGTACATTCCTGGATGCAGGAAAGAAAAGGCTTACATCATAGATGAAACTATTTTGGCTTGCTTTCTAAATCACAGCTCTCCTGCTTTTCACTGCAGACACAGTCCCTTATGTATTTCTGAAAAGTAAAGCTTAATCTGTGGATCAAGAAAAGCATAAAGAACACCTTAGGTAGCCTCTAACACACACAAAAAAAAAATTTTAACCCACAAAACACTTGACATCTTAAAAAAGAAAAGCCTTTGAATGAAAACAGCACAAATCTCAGAAGTATAGACGTGTGCAAGCCACAGTCAGTCTGATAGAGATTAATCTGGATCTGGATCTTTAAAAGCAATAGAGACAAAATTATGAATACTGCTATTATGAGTATAGGTCAGGGGTCTGCAACCTTTAAGACATAAAGAGCCACTTGGACCCGTTTTCGAAAAGAAAAAAAAACTTGGAGCCGCAAAACCATTATAAAACAAATCTAACACTGCATATATTGTTTCTTATCTTAATGCTATATACAGGATCATGCAGTTAGCTGTCAATCTGAAGAAAAAAAGGACTTTTTCACTTAACAATGTAAAATATATTTTTGCACATTAATAGCTAATTAAAATATTTAATTTAGCTGGTTAATGGGATTTTTGCTCCTGAATCTCAGTGCACAGTGTCTGCACATCAGGGCTGTAAGACGTCACCTTCATTTTCACACAGGCTTGCAAGCTGTCATCTGTGAGGCGTGATCGATGTTTGTTTTTAATATAGTTCATGTTGGAGAAGACCTTCTCACATAAATATGTGGAGCCGAAGATCGACAGCACTCCAAATGCATACTTTTTCATGTTTATATAAGTGTTGGGGATGGCATTCCATGTTTCGAATACAAGTTTGTCCAGTTTGGGAAGGTTTTCAATATCAGTCCATTTATGATTCTGAGCCATAATGACCTTCTGATGGGCAACATCCTCAAGAGTAGCGGTCAAGCATTTGAACTTGGACACCCATAGATCATTACTGGGCCAATAAGCCCCCCATATAATGTGCCAGTAGCCACAGGCCCCCCTATAATATGCCAGTAGCCAATAGGAGCCCCCACAATATGCTAGTAGCCATAGCTCCCCCCTACATTGTGCTAGGAGTCATAGTCCCCCCTATAATGTGCCAGAGTCCAGGCCCCCCATATAATGTGCCAGAGTCCAGGCCCCCCATATAATTAGCCACAATAGTAGGTTTTAGCACAGCGAATTACGCTGAATGCCTCGCGCTGCTCTCAATGCTCATAGGCTCCCTGCGCTAAAAAACGATATTGTAGTTTAGTAAAAGGGAGCCATAGTGCAAAATATAGACAGCAGATATAAATTCTCAAAACAGACACATTTTGATCACTAAATTGAAAATAAAATCATTTTTCCTACCTTTGCTGTTTGGTGATTTCATGAGTCTCTGGTTGTACTTTCTTCTTCTGACTGTGCATCCAATCTTTCTTCCTTTCTTTCAGCCTCCTGTATGTTTCCTCTCCTCCAGACCTCATTCTCTCCCCAACTTTTTCTTTCTGTCTCCCTGTTCCCCCTTCTTTCTGTCTCTGTCTGCCCCCTTTCTTTCTTTCTCCGTGCCCTCCCCCAAGCCACTCGGTTTGCTGCCACCGCCATCGGGGAATAGCCCCCAAGCCACCGCCGTCCCAAGCTTTCCCTGCAGAAGCGTCGCGCTGACCAGCATTCCGCTCCCTGACGTCAATTCTGACGTAGGAGAGGAAGTTCCGGGCCAACAAGGCATTTCTCCTCATTCCATCCAGCCTGAGCCCCATCTCTCCTTGATCCAGCATTTCCCTTCTGTGTTTGTCAGAATTACCATTCCACCTATTTTCCAGCATCACCCTTCTTTGTGTCCATCTCACTATATCCCTATCTCACCACTTTTTCAGAATCTTCATTTGTCTCTGTCCTTGTCTTTACCCCATGTTCACCATTTGCCCTTTCAATGTCTTTATCCCCCCCCCACACTTTTTCAGCATTACTTCTATGTCTCTATTTCACCTCCTCTTCATGTCCCCTCTGTATCTCTATCCTTATTCAGTAGGTCCTGCTTACCCTTTCTCTTCTTTGTGTCACTATCTCCATTTTCAGCTTTCCCCCCCTTTTCCTTTGTTATTGCACCCTGTAGCTAGAATCTTTCCACCCTCCCTCCACTCCGGCCCAGCCCAGTATGAAATATTTCCTTTTGTTTCCCTCCCCTCTCTCTTTCTCTCTCTCTCTTCTGCTCCCTCACCCACGAGTCCTGCATCTGGCCCTCTCCCTTCTACCTGCACCTGGCAAAACCCCCCTGCTCCGCGGCTCTCTTCAGCAACTCGTCAGCAGCGGTGATCAAGACAAGCTGCCGACATCGAGGCCTTCCCTCTACGAGTCTCGCCTTTGTGGAAAAAGAAGTTGAAACAAGCGGGACTCGCAGAGGGTAGGCCCCGACGTCAGAAGCTTGTGTCGATCGCTGCTGCTGAGTTGGGCACCCCTGACTTAGAGCCATAGCGCACGAGAGAGACTCCCACGGGGATGAAAACAGCCTACCTAAATTCTGGCGATGCAGGCATGCAGCTTACAAGTCCGGCGTCGCGGCGGGAAATAGCCATGCTGAGCAGTGAGCTCAGCACGTACACAGATGAAAGCCTTGCTTGCTGATTGGTCCGGCCCGCGTGACACACTACCGGAGCCGTGGCAAAGGTGAAAAAGAGCCGCATGCGGCTCTGGAGCCGCGGGTTGCTGACCCCCGATATAGGTGAATTTTCTCCTTATACACACAAACAGTTATTTGTACGATGCTAAAATAAATATCTACATATCTCACTACTAGAGAAAATAAATAGATAAATATAACTTATGGTTAACTTAACTGCTTTTATATTCTATTTTAATAACATCATCCTCTGTGTTATTTGTAAACAATCTTGAGCCTTTGATTAAGATGGTACAAAAAAAATTAGGTATTAGCATTAGTATTTGATTGCTGATGGGAAGCAAGTTGTGCAGATTTTAGTATATTATATAATCAAATGTACTGTATATGCATTTAGCGCTTCAGGCCACAGTAGAAACCTTTACTGTGGCTTAGTAAAAGAGGGGAGGGTAAGTGTTTAAAAGTTCCAGTTTTGTACCTGTTCCCAGCATTAAGAATCAGAATATGTTAGAGTTATTTACAGTTCAGCAAGTTACTCAAGGCATATTTATTCTATCAGGTTTTTAAATGTTTTCTTTGAATTATTTTGGTATTATATTTGGTATCTTGCAGTTTTTCCCCTTCCCAGTGTATCCTGGGGTGCACCAGGAAGGTGCCTAATGCCATGATTGCCTGGATACCTTAAGTCCCTCCTAAGTGAGGGGCCTTAGGTACCCAGGCCAATCAAAGTCTTAGGCACCTACCCAGTGTATCCTGGGGTGCACCAGGAAGGTGGCCATAGGAGGGGTTTAAGGTATCCAGGACAATCAAAGCTTTAGGCCACTTTCCCAGTGCATCCCAGGATGCACCAGGAAGGTGCCTATGACTCCGATTGGCCTGGGTACCTAAGGCCCCTCCCATAAGAGGGGATTAAGGTATCTAGGTTAATTAGGGCATTAGACACCTCCCCATGCACCCCAGGATACACTGGGAAGGGGAAGGCCAACCATTTCAAAGAGACAGGCCTGCTGACAAGAGGGAGTGGGCATCTCTCTTGCCAGCTTTCAACAAGGTACAGGGAGGAGCTGCATGTTTCCTTGAGCTAGGAGGGGTTCTGAGCTGACTCTACCAACCAATGAGACCACCAGGGCTGTCTTTTGGGGTCTTGTTGGTGAGGTGGTGGGAGGGGGAATCTTCATGTAAAGTGCAGGGTGTCAGGGGTGAACATGGGGGAATGCCGGGGAAGAGTCAGGGGAGTGTCGGGGGGTGTACAGGTGGCCCGGATGCACAACCAGGTTGCTGAGGCAGGAGAGCTTAGTCATCCCTCCTGTATCTCTGGGTGTGTCACTGTCATGGGGGCGGCCGTCATCGTTGGGGGGTTTAGAGACCCATGGTTGTCATTGGGGGTTGCAGCAGCTTGCCATTGGGGGTGGCTCGGCTCATGATTATTTTTTTTAATGGGGCAGATATTGTGCATATGTAACACGTGCACAGTATCTGTGCCCATTTTTAAAAAAGTTATAGTGTGTTATAATTTTATTAATTTCAGGGCTGAATTATCGGTAAGACAGGTCAGCGATTAGTCTTGAACAGTCACTTTCTTCACAATTGCTTAAAGCGATCACTTTTTTTTTGTGCATCGCAAAGCCATGTTAGAGCAGCAATCGCTCTGCTAGTTTACATGGCATTTCAATATTGATGACCTTATTTGCATGGCCTGGTTGGAGAAAGAGCGATTGTGCAGAAAACCACACGGTGAGCCATTTTGTGTATCAGGTCGGCAAATCTGATCATCACTAAACCAGTGAAAACAAGTTTGGCGACGATCATTAGACAATCACTGACTAGTGCATCTGGGCCTGAGTGTTTGATTCTTCAACTAACGAAAAGTGTTTTTCTAACTTTCCTGTGCACAGGACCTTTTTGAGATATGGAGCAAGTTCTCTGTGGAGATTCTTTATGCCAGTAATAAGATTTAAGACAGCTAGAAGTTTCTGTATTTATGCTGCTACTTAAGTTTTTCTCCACATGTTTGTGACTGCTACATACTCTGTAGGTTCCTTCCCTTGCCTGGCTTGGTAATAACTAAAATATAGCTGATGCACAAAGCTAACCCATTTGTAGATGTTTCACCCAAAACATATATCCATATATTAAGCTGGCATTTTTTTAAACTCACTTATGAAGTCAACACCCTATACTGATTGCATATGTGGTCTTTAATATTGATTCCAGGAGTGTTTGGTTTTCTCTCGCTTCATTACATGTAACTGGAGGAGCTGTGATCTGTTGTGCAGTAAATTGCAAAGGAATTTCAGCTTAAGCAAATGGAAGACATATAGCAAATGCAATTTATTTTCTTAGCATGCACCACATGACCATGTCTACTAAACACGACCAAAATTATTTTTTTTCAGTGTCTTTATCAAAATCACCCACATAATAACAACAGACAACTATCTTATAGAAAGAACATATCCAGCTGCTATGACTGTAAAGCTCCTGTAACTGAAACTGCTCAGTGATTAGTACTGGGATTTTTGGCTCCTATGTGTCATACTGAACCAAGACATGGGCTTGAATACAATCCAAAAACTGCAGATCCAAGGCTTTTTACCTCCTTGACTAACTCAGACTATACTGCCTTCTTGTCTTTGTAGCTCAACATGCAGAGCTAGTCATGAATCCTTTCAAAATGTGGTTTCAACAAGGAAGATATTTCCCACAAGTTCCAAATGTTTAAATAGTCTAAAGCAATTATATTTCAAGGAAGGGAGTGATAAGTGAAAATAGTGGATAGAATCCTGAAGCTTGGCCAGCTGTTGTCAAAGCCCTATCTGCGAAATCCTGCCTTTTGTGAAAGAAAGGAATTTCTCTTATGTTTCTGTTAGATTTTTTTGAAAATAAATTTTCAGGTTTTTAGTTTTAAGGTATGAGGTTGATTGTTTCACTTTTTTGTTTGATTTTATGGATTCAAGATATTTAGGCCCCGATTTTATAAAAGGCCCCTTTTATCAGGCTGCGTTAGGGTTTTCATCACTAGCTGCTGCGGTAAAAGCTCTGACGCTCATTCGAGCATTGGAGCTATTACCGCAATGGCCGACAATGAAAAAACCTAACGCAGCTTGATAAAAGGAGAGCCTTCATTTTTTTAATTGGTTAATCGGCACCGTTAATTGAAAGCACCATTAAAAATGATTATAAACCAATTTAAAAATAATTAATTAGCCAGTGAAGCCTGGATTCCATAAACTGCATCGGTGGCAGCAGCCACCTTAAAAACAGCCGCCAATCGTGTGTCAATCACACAATGGCGCCTTTTATAGAATCACAGCTTCAGGAGAGGTAGGCACTAGCAAGCACCCCCCAAATTCCCCTGTTGCAGTTGCCTTCCACTTCCAGGTGAGAGACATAGTGATTGAATTTAAAAGGGGAGGCACATGGTTCCTGGACATGGTGGTAGCTCCACTAAAAGACAAAATTAGCATGGGGTCTTTCAGCTCATGGGTGCACTCAAAGCCTGTTGCACCCTGTGTAATAAGAAATCGGCAGTGAGTACATGCCAGTGGCATACCTGGCTTGTTTGCCACCCAGGATGGAACACCCCCCTCCAGACACATCACCCCCTTCTCCAGGCAGTAAGATTGGCATGTGCACAAAAGTTGTGGGACCACAGTCTCTGTGCACAGACCCCTGCCCAGGGCAGGATTAACCAATAGGCCCAGTAGGCACGTGCCTAGGGCCCAAAATGGTCAGGGGGGCCTGATGAAGGAGGGCATCAACATTGTTTTATCCAAACGGCGATGGGCCCCTCCAGCATCGATCGGCAATGAGGGCCCCACCCCATCGACGGAAAGTAAGACAAGCAATCAATGTGGGTAAGAAAGGCAACGGGAACTGTAATTTTGTAAGCGGTGCTGCTTGCCCAAAGCTTCCCTCTGACGCAGCTTCCTGTTTCTTTCTGGGCACATGGGGTGGGGAGGGGCAGGGGGCCCAGTGTACTTGTGTGCCTAGAGGCCCTCGACGAATTAATCCTGCGCTGCCCCTGCCACAGAACAGGAGTGGAGCCAGAGAGAGCAGGGGTCCAGCAGAGCTGACAGTGTGTATGTGGCCGTGCACCCTGCTGCTTTCTCTCGGGGCTAAACGCACCCACCGCCCCACTCATGATACACCACTATCACATGCAAAGGCTTAAAGGCCCTATATTAAAATTTTGTTTTATTTCTTAAACAGGCTTGGGGAGATGTAACATTGTGACACTGACAAGGTGAGGGGTGGGGGTTAGAGAGTTGCACGGGGATAAAAATCCCACCCATCCCCGCCAAAGTCTCACCCGTCCCCACCCATCCCCGTGAGGACTCCCACACGTCCCCACCCATCCCCGTGAGGAATCCCTCCGTCCCCACCCGTCCCCGCGAGGAATCTTCTTCGTCCCCGCCTGTCCCCACGAGGAATCTCCTCTGTCCCCGCCCATCCCTATAAACTTCAGAAATAGATATTTCATTTAATTATGCTACTGAATTAAAGGCTCTGGTAGAAACCCATTTAAAAATAAGCAAAAATACTTTATTAATTTGGAAACACAGGAAACACTAATGCCTGGATGCTACTCAATAATGTTGTCCCCATATCACACAGGGTTAGGATTATCACACTATTGTATCCTTTATGTAAATAAGCACAAGGTCAAAAATGGTTTAAGATTTTTATTGTAGAATATAATGTAACTTCCTAGACACTCAAATCTAGAATCATGATTCAGTCCAGGAAAGCAGCAAGGTCCAAATTTTGACTCTGGTTGAATTGTTAATTAAATTGGAAATTAAATAGGTGATTTATAAAGAATTAATAAAACTTGAAACTTGTTAAGGTCCCATAATCTTCTCCTGGTAGTTGAAGTCAGGCTGTAGAAAAAGGAAGATGGATTGAGATAAATTAAGACAATATTGGTGAGTTTTAGGCATCCATAGAATAACATGCAGGTCGTAACATTTAGCTCGCACCAAGGACGCCATAATGAACAACAGGTTTACCGCATAGTAAATGTTACCGCGTGCATGTTATTCTATGGATGCGGTAGCATATAGCGCATGCATTAATTTAATGCATTTTTGTAAAAGAGAGCCTAAAACTCACCAATATACTGTTCTCTCAGAAAGCATCAAGAAGTATACCCTTATCAACATGATAGCAGGAAAAAAGTGTTAAATAGGTTAACATCAGATAGTAAGCACAATTTGCAGTCAAGTGAAGGATATGTAGAGTAAGCAAACAAAGGCTGCAATATAGCATTCTTGCCTATTCTTTCTGTTTTGGTCTTTGAGCTGCTTGTGTGCAGAACCCAGTTTTCAGAGACCTGCTCTGGCCTCTGGGAAACACAAGGGGAGTCATTAGCCACTCTGGGGAGATGAGCATAGTCAACCTGAAATCAAGAGAATGTTAGAAAGACATCTGTGGCAAAAGTAAAAAGCAGAAGTTGTGGGAGAATATGTCACAGCACAGTCTCAAAATAACACTTAGCACAAACACTGTTGGACGCATAAAAAGAAGAGGCAGCTGCATCTGAACCCTTTTTATAATAAGGATGCCTAACAATTAGGCACCCATGACACACGAGCAATAGTTATCCCACTGGCAATAGTTATCAAATGAGTTCTTACACTAAATATGACTCTATCAAGAATTACCTTTAGCTCTACGAGTAAAAGCATTGCTCCCAACATCATAGGTTCCACTCTCGGCTATGGTTAGCACATTGTCATGTAACTTGCATATCCATTTTCCTGGCAGCAAAGTTTTAAACAGCATGGGTATTTTTTCAGCAAACAGACCTGGAACCAATTTTTATCATCACTAATTCTCAGACATGCTAATGGCCCTGTGGAATGGAGATAGTTGTGGCAGATATCAGGGGGACAAAACGTTAAAGGAGACTCACCATAAGCAATAACACAGAATGGATTTACAGAATGGGAGTCTAAAAGAACAAATCAGTTCTGCCTGAGCTTTTTTGTAATTAAGGCACCTAAGCAGCTAGCAATTCTCACCTGGATTTGATATCTGAGCTGCTAGCAAGGAGTTCCTTGCATAGGTGCAGCAATTTACCTGGAAAGATGAAAAAAGTTAGAAAGACATCAATTGCAAAGTACTATAGCTGCTAATGGTTCTGTGAAATGGAAAGAGTTGTGTTAGATATAGGAAACAAAAGATAATCAGGTAAGGTAAGGTTTCAGAAATCAGCATAAGCAATAACACAGAATGGGAGTCCTAAAAGAGAAAACTCTGCTCTGATGGACCTTCTTATACTAAGCACACCTATGTGGCATCTGACATCATAAGCACCATTAGGACTTCCTGCCAGAAAACGTTTAAACTGATTGGGCATGCTTTGGGTGTGGTTTGGGCAAACACACCTGTATTGACTTTTAATCATTTCCTTCATTTCTCAAAGCTTTGACAAAAAGACATTTGTCATCTGCTTAGTCTGTAGAGTCTCCTGTTACCAAATTCTGAAAGGAATTCCCTTTATAGTTCTATGCTTCAAAGCACTGCTTTTGTCATCCAAACGTCTTGAGTATGGTTAGCAAAAATGTAATATTCATTTTTCTACCAGAAAACCTTCAAACTGTTTGAACATTCTTTGGCCATTCCTTTGCTTAAACAGATTTGGGTTGAACTTTAAAATGATCTGCAGCAATTCTCAGATGTCATACTAAACTCCCCTCCCCCATCCCAACACACACTCCTCAGGCATGAAACCACACCAACCACATCTTTTGAGTTAGGGGTTTCTTACCATGAAAGCTTAGGATATCCTAGCCATGGCAAGCTCAAAATAAGTGTGCCTGCAAACTGCACAATGCTGATGAAAAACAGCAAAGTCCACCATGTATACTCCTATGAGAGCTAATAGGAAGTTGTTAAAATGAGTGCAGGTGAGAGTGGGATTTGAAATGGTGAGCTTGAGAAGATGGACAAGGTGCAACAAGGTGCCTTAACTTAGTGAGCCACACATGGTTTCTTTCTGGCACAGTGGTTAAAGCTACAGCCTCAGCACCCTGAGGTTGTGGGTTCAAACCCATGCTGCTCCTTGTGACCCTGGGCAAGTCACTTTAATTCCCCCATTGTCGCAGGTACATTAGATAGATTGCCAGGACAGATAGGGAAAAATGCTTAAGTACCAGAATAAATTCATGTAAACTGTTCTGAGCTCCCCTGGGAGAATGGTATAGAAAATTGAATAAATAAATAAATACCATGACAGCTTAGGATCTCCTAGCCAAGTGAAGGTGAAAATAAGTTTGCCTGCAAAGGGAAATGTGCTGATGAAAATGGCAAAGTCCACCATCTAGACTATCTTAGGAGAGCTAATAGGAAGCTTTTAGGAAGTTGTTAAAATTAGTGAAGATGACAGTAGAATTTGAACCAGTGAGCTGGAGAAGATAGAGGAGGTGCATTAACTTGGTGAGCTAGAAATGCTTTCTTTGTGGTGACTGTAATATCATTCCTAAGCAGATGATACATAGGCAGGTCAGTAAGCTATGATATGACAGGGCAGTGAGATCCACCTGATTAGAAGCTGATGTAGCTCAATGTGTTAAAATCCTGTGCTGCTTTTATAGAGGTTGTGAGTTCAACACCCAGTGCATCTTTAAATTGAGGCATTCTACCTTGCAGGTGAACCTTGATGATCTCACAATGATATCAGCATTGTGCAGCTGTACACCTCCATTTTCATAAAAGAAAAAAATTTGATCATGTAACTCCCCTGTTAAAGGAAAAGCATTGGTTACCTGTAAATCATAGAATCTATAATAATAAAATGCTAAGCGCGCATGCGCACCCTTAACGCCGTGTTCCCTGATCCCTGATCTGTAAGTCTGTGGTCGGCAGGAGTGCGCATGCATGCTTACAATGGATCTCTCTCTCGCAGACCCCAAGGTGATGTGCGGGCTTGCCGGCTCCGGATGCCTTACACTTGATGGACAAAGTTTATTTTTAAGTTCAAAGCCGCCATGGCACCTCCTCTCTCGAGCTGCACCTGTGTCGGAGAAGGCTTCCGATGCAGGTGGGGATCGAGATAAGAGCCGCAACGACGACTTTGAACTAAAAAATAAACTTTGCAAAACAACTAAGGGAGCTGTTCCCAAAGCGTCGCACCCCTCCTCGACGCACCTGAACCCCCGTTGATCCTCCCATCGCGGTCTGACCCTCCCATCTCTTCCCGCCATCTGACCGGCTCACTTAATCCCTTGCCGCCCCCTTCTTCCCGTGGTCCCGACAAACCTGCCGACTCCATCAGTGTCCACAGCACTCTACACACGCTGCTTCGGGGCCTTCTACTGCCCTGATTTGCTCTGCCGCGTTTCTGATGATGTCATCAAGGATGTGCCAGAGTACATCAGGGCAGTAGAAGGTCCTGAAGCAGTGTGTGTAGAGTGCTGCGGACGCTGCTGGAGTCGGCAGGTTTGTCGGGACCACAGGAAGGGAAGGAGGGCCTCCAGACCGCGGGAAGGGAAAGGGGGTAGGGGAAAATGTTGCTGCTGCACAGGGAAGTGGTGTGGGCGGAGGGAAATGGAGGGGGAGGAAATGATGCTGCGGCTGCTGTACAGGGAAGTGCGGGGGAGGGAAATGCTGTTGTTGCTGCTGCTCAGGGAAGTGGGGTGGGGAAGGGAATGCTGCTGCAGCTGCTGTACAGGGAAGTGGGGGGGAGGGAAATGCTGCTGTTGCTGCTGCACAGGGAAGTGGGGTGGGGGAGGGAATGCTGCTGCAGCTGCTGTACAGGAAGTGGGGGGAGGGAAATGCTGTTGCTGCTACACAGAAAAATGGAGGGGGAGGGAATGCTGCTGCTGAGGCTGCTGCACAGTGAAGTGTGGGGGGATTGAAATGATGCTACTGCACAGGGAAGTGGGGGGAAATGCAGCACAGGGAAATGGAGGGGGGGAAGAAATGCTGCTGCATAGGGGGCAGGGAGAGAGACAGATAGAAAGAAAGGTAGACAGCAGGAGGGAGGTAGACAGAAAGAAAAGAAGAAAGACACAGGGGCAGGGAGAGACACAGAAAGACAGACAGACAAAGGGGGCCAGGGCGAGAGACAGACAAAGGGGGCCAGGGAGAGACACAGACAGAAAGAAAGACAGCGGGAGGAAGAGAGACAGAAATAAAGAAAGACAGACAGACATATATTCTAGCACCCGTTAATGTAACGAGCTTAAATACTAGTCATATATAAAATAGCATTACTCACACATAAAATATTAGTAAACAAAGCTCCTGTATTCTTAGAAAGATTTCTAATACCATATATTCCCATAAAATCTTTAAGATCTGAAGAAAAATCTTTGTTAGTAGTCCCCTCGTTAAAATTCATTTATTCAAGGAGAGATGTGATTTTTTCTGTTACAACCCCTCAAATTTGGAATTTCGCTCCCGATCAATATTAGAGAAGTTTAAAAGCCTCCTAAAAAGTTGACTTTTTAAGGACGCTTTTAACTGACATATTTAAATTTTATGATTTTACAATGGACTAGGAATACTGCCAAATGAAAATTAAGTGGGTAACTTTCCCCAACCTCTTGTTTCATTACCTATCCCTTTTTATTTGTTTTTGAATTGTATTTAAGCCACTTTTTTTCACCTCCCTCTTTCAAATGTATTATTTTATTATAATTAGTGCTAATTGTCCTGTTTGTTTGATTTTTATTTTAACCTAATTTTTAACTAAATGTAAATCACATTGGATTTGGATTTTGCGATCAAATCAAATATTTTAAATAAACTTGAAACTTGAAACTTCAATGAAGGAAAATGCATGTTAAGGTCTGTATCTGGTTTTTCTATTTTTAAGCTTTGAGAAATGAAGTGTGTGCAATATTTATATATTTTTCATGTTCTTTCTTTGCTCTCAAAAAAGAGCTGATTGCAGCACTGTATGGTGAGCAAAAAAAGGGGTTCTTTTTAAGCAGGAAATCCAAAGGTGTTGTAATTAGTAAATCATATTTATGTTTGGGCAGAAAAGTACTATGTTTTGCATGCAATATGTTTGTATTAATGTGCCCTATTGATATGGTGGCTTATTAAATCTATTAGGAGGGGAAAAATCATTTAAGAAGCCCAAAGCACGCCTAAGTTTCACCCATAGAAAGTTGCATTCAGCCAAAGCAAAAACCACACTTAGACCAATTTTCATTCGCCTACAATTTCTGCGTTGCTTATATGCAGCCTGCTGCCCAAGTAGCGTCTATCTGGAGTCTAACCCTAATCACGCCCATGTTACGCCCCCATGCCACCCACATCTACATACTTAGATGCGACTTTTCTTGAGAACATCTACAAATATGAAGACGCATCCGAAAACTCACATCTACCTCGCGTCTATATTCTGAGAAAGCCTACCTGATGCCTAACTTTATCCAAGTCTCAATTAACGCTTGTTAAGACCCTTAAATCATTCATTATCTACTTATTTCGGACGCCTAAAAGGCAGACGTCACTTAGGTGCCGTTAGGTGCACTTTGCGGAATCGGGGCCTAAGTGTCTTAGCGCACTAACCAATTATTTAATTGGCTTAATTGGCATGGCAATTGACCATGCCAGTTTTCAATCAATCAAAAAAAAAAAAATTAAGCAATTTAAGAGTTTGGCGCCTAAGTGGAGGAACCGTTCAACACCTAAGGACACCTAACGACACCAATGTTAAAAGGTGGGCGTGGTTATGGGCAGAGAATAGACGTGGTTGAGTTAGGCATTGTTAGGCGTCGAACATAGGCACAGCCAAATTAGGCAAGTGAAAAGTTGGCCTAATGGCGCGGCACTTTGTCTAGAATGCCTAGTGATGCATAAGTCTGCTTAGTCACTGTTAGGCATGATTGTATAAATGGCACCATTTTTTTGACAACCACACCAAGCGGCACCATTTATAGAATGTGGCCCTAAGTGCTTCTGCATTAATTCTGCATTAGCCATTTAGTTTACTCTAATCATAACACATTAGCTGGTTAATAACTTAAGCTTAAATATGCCTTTTCTGAGAGCTGCAATCTGACTGTTACACAGGCGGGAACTTCTACCTCTCAACGGAGAACCTGTTTAACTTCAGGCTTCATCAGGAGCTTGTAGCTGCCAAAAAAATGTTTGCACTCGGCAGTGAAATATACTTGAAACAGCTCAACACTATTACAACCATTTCATTAATACTTGCTGGGTCTTACTAAACGGCGGTAGAGGTTTTTATTGCGGACCGGCGAGGTATATGCTCTGACGCTCATAGAATTCCTATGAGCATCTGAGCGTTTACTTCGCCGGCCCGCAGTAGAAACCTCTACCGCCGTTTAGTAAAAGGAGCCCACTATTGCAATTCAGTCTATACGAGAGGCCGCTGAAAAGTTCTCAGCCCAACCAAGACTAAGGGGTCCTTTTACTAAGGCGCACTAACCAATTTAGCATGTGCTAAATGCTAACGTGCCCATAGAATATAATGGGCGCGTTAGCATTTAGCGTGCACTAATCTTTAGCGCGCCTTAGTAAAAGGATCCCTAAGTGTATAGCCCTCAATGGAGACTGTGCCAACTTTATTGGTTGGGTTGAGAACTTTTCAGCAGCCCTTCATAGTCTTAAAATAAGTGACTTAGCAAACTTCAGTGTTAGGCACAAACCAATATTTTGGAAGGGGGTGGATTCTATTGCTTAATTTTTTAACGTATTTCTTTATATACTGCAACAACCTTAAAATTTAGCAGTTTGCAAATAAGAAACTGGACAATCCTGAAATATACAATAGTAATACTCATGACATTGTATGCAGAATAAATTTATCAAACAGATTTTTATCTATCACCTAAAAACTAACGCTGGGCTTTACTAAACGGCAGTTCAGGTTTCTACTGCGGGCCGGCGAGGTAAGTGCTCTGATTCTCATAGAATTCTAATGAGCATTGAAGCATTTACCTCACCAGCCCACAGTAGAAACCTCTACCGCCATATTGTAAAAGAAGCCCAAAATAAGATCCAGGAAGTAAAATAATAGCATGCTAATTCATCCCAAAGCCACACCATCTGAAAAGCAGCAGCTTATCCATATAATTGTGCTTTGAACAACCCCAAATTGTAAGAAAAGCAAAATAATTAACTCTTCGGGTAATTTGTGAATAGGCAGCAAACTAAAACCTCTCCACAAGGTAAGAAGGGGCCAACGCACTATCACCCATACCAGCAACCAGTATAACTTAACATTCTGTTACATGATCATATTTTTTATTTCACGGATATACAGTCGTTGTGATGTAAAGTGTTCCTCACCATAGCCCTTCATATTGCCTGACCACCCTCATCTTATCTGCCCCATCTTACTCTGACTTCAGGAAATCCCTCAAATCTTACCTCTATGATAAATTCCTCGAACCCTCCCCCCCAAATAACCAAACCCTACCACATCTACCTTACCCCTTAAGTCTCACAACCAATACTTCACTGTATAAATATTGCTGCTGTAAATGTACAGACTCCTGCACTGTAACTCTGCTTTGTCTTCCGCTGTATTAATACCTATGATAAACCATGTACAGTCCCCCTGCATTGTAACTTGCTCTCAACGGCTTAGTATATTCCCCTACATTGTATCTTCGCTGTATATGTACAGTCTCTTACACTGTAAACCGCTCTGAACTGTTTGTGGTATTGCGGTATACAAAAATAAAGTTATTATTATTATTATATTAATATGTTTGTGTGTTAGAATGATAGACTAGTATTTTTGCCTGTACTGGAACAGTTTGATATAATGTAGTTCTTCGACTGGCTTGGCCAATAAAATCATCAAATTTTTTTGTTTGTTTTCTTTGGGAGGTGTGTGGGTGGGTGTCAGGTCAAAAGCGCGCCGGGACAAAGGCGCGCCCAGACAATTGAGCGCAGCGCGGAGGCGTGCACCGCTCAAAATTACTGTTTTTAGGGCTCCGACAGGGGGGAGTGGGGGGGAACCCCCCCACTTTACTTAATAGACATTGCGCCGCGTTGTGGGGCATTGTGGAGGGTGTGGGGGTTGTAACCCCCCCACATTTTACTGAAAACTTCACTTTTTCCCTGTTTTTAGGGAAAAAGTTAAGTTTACAGTAAAATGTGGAGGGTTACAACTCCCCAAACCCTCCATAACGCCGGCGCGATGTCTATTAAGTAAAGTGGGGGGTTCCCCAACAAAAACCCCCGTCGGAGCCCCTAAAAACAGTAATTTTGAGTGGCACGTGCCTCCGCGCTGCGCTCAATTGTCTGGGCGCGCCTTTGTCTTTCGCGACGTTGTCTATGAACCGTGTGAGTGTGTCTTTTCCCATGTTTGACTCTCATAAAATTTGCCTCCATGTCCACAGGCCTCAGAGAGGTACATATTTGAGGTATAATCTTTGAGAGTGCTTTTGACTCCTAACTCCTCTCACCTTGGGTTCTGCATCCCCTACCCTCTATATCATGTCTGCCTGTCCACGTTAGATTGTAAGCTCTTCCGAGCAGGAACCGTCTATAAATGTCAAAATGTACAGTGCTGCGTATGCCTTTCAGCGCTATATAAGTGATAAGTAGTAGTGGTAATATAGAGAAAGATAGATAGCACAAGCTAAACACTACTTTCATGGATTTAAGTAATACAGTAGTCAAAAGATGATTTCTCTTCCCTTATAATGACAATCAAAAGATGTGGCGGTTATGAATGTGAGAACTGTTGTCTCCAGGTGCACTGCTAATAAGTGACTTTTTAGAGGATTGTCCAGAAGTAAGATCATTATTTATTGTATAAAAATGGCTTCAGGCAGTTTTGAGCTTATATTTAATCTCAGAAACCATAAAGCTTTTTCACTCATACAGCCATCCGGGATGATATCCTGTAAGACTAAAGAACAAACAAAAGAGATCATACAGAGAAACAAGGCAAGGACCAAGCAGCGTTATTATTTCTGTGTGCTCAATCTAAATCTGGTTCCATAAATACATCTCTGATTACTGTCAGGAAGGAGGAGTTGCCTGCAGACATACAACCTTATGCTATTATTAGCAGATGTGGTAAGTTAAGAAAAGGAGAATAAATTTATAAGCTGTTCAAAAAATGATTTACTTAGGAGCCTCACACAAACTGAAGAGAATATCACAAAATAATTTTTTTTTTTTTTTTTTAAATCGCTTACTCAATCTAAGCAGACTCAAATGAAGAGGAAGCAGTTCCTAATGCTCAGGCCTAAGGCCTTGGCAGTGGGCGCAACCTTCTTCTTAAAATTTCCTTGTAAATGCCTTATTTCATACACAAGTGATAAGTATGTTTTCTTAGATCCAGTCCAGTTGGAAGGTTTTCTGAAGGATAATCCAGTTCAAACAATATCCTAGATTTATTTGGTTATCTTTAATCAGGGTGGATAAGTGAAGAAATGTATAGAAATAGAGGCCACATTCTACCTACTTAGTTGTTATTCCTTCACTAAATTTATGTTGCTATATAGAAGATACTGACGGCCAGTTAATGTGGGCTAGATCATTGACCGATTTTATTTTCCTTTTGTAAATGTTTATGTTGATACTTGTGGATTTTCCTGAGTTTGTTATATCCATAATTTGTAACAAATGAATAAAAAATGAAAAAAAAAAAAATCTCTTACCCAAAAAGTTATTCAATATATCCCATGGAAGGCCCATTCATTAGTGGCTACAGGAATCATAAGAACATAAGAATTGCCGCTGCTGGGTCAGACCAGTGGTCCATCCTACCTAGCAGTCCGCTCACGCGGTGACCCTCAGATCAAAGACCAGTGCTCAACTATTCAGTGGAGAAAAATGCCTCAAACCTCATACAGCAGCAATTTACAAACAGTAAATTAAGGCTACCTCACTCAAATTGGGGGCATAAAAACTCCACTTTTGATTTCAACAGTAGTCTATCACAGGTAACAGACACCAGCCATGTGCACGTGCAGGTAACTTATCTGAAGTTGCTGGGAAGAAGCTCCTCAAAACGCCATCATCCTCTGGCTCCAACAAACATGTGGCCACACACTAATGAAACCGGCAGTGACGTGCAGTTAGCCTAAAGAAGCGTTGCTAAAAAGTTGTATCCTGCCCCACGAAACGCAGGCCGTGTCGGAAGATGTAAAGTCTAAAAGCAACGGGTCTCGGTTTTCAAAAGAGCACAAAGCTAAGTATTCTAAATTATGAAATTAATTGTAGTAATTTATAGCACAAAGGCACTTTTATAAAGCACTTTGAAGCACCAGTGCACTTTAAAAGTTTTGCACATTTTTCTCTGTCGGTTCTGAGTGTTGAAATGAACTGTGTGGTCTTTTCATTATAGTTCCAACCATGCAATGCTAATGAACTGAGAAGGTTTTAAGAAGTATAGATTCATTAATTTAAATATGAAGGAATTAAGTGAAATGAACTTTGAACACTGAATAAATATTTAACATTTAAAAGAAGATTAGAAAAAGGAGATTTAGTTAGGAGATATAATATAAACTTTTTATGAATTAATAATAAAGTAATTAATATTTAATGTTTTTAGTTATGGTAGGGAGGAGGGGTTAATGCCAATGATGTAAATAGGAGTAAGAGAAAATAATTTCTTTCTCTTGTAAGAAATCTCAGAATGGGAAAATTACTCCATAATCTGAGGCTTGTCCCCGTTTAATTAATAATTGACAATAAAATTAAAACCACAATAAGAGTCATTTTGACTTTTAGGATTGGTTCCTTTTTTGTATTTAAATAACATTAGCATGTGGCCATTAATGCAAAAAATACAAAAAAGGCATTTTTATGGCAGTGGTAAAAAAAATGGCCTTAGTGCAAGGGAAAGATCCATGTAAGAGTATGCCAAGGCCTATTTTTACCACTGCTTAGTAAAAGAATGCCTAAATTAACTACATAGCCTGATAATAAAGTCAATTGTTTTGATCAAGAGTAGCAATGTTTGAAATAGCATTTCCTAACTGGTGGCAGCAGAGTCATTATCCACCACAGCTGTAAAAAGACGGCATGAGACTAACCATTCAGACTTCTTGCTTCCAAAGTAACACATACAATTAGTGTCAAATTATTACCTCAGGAAGAACAAAATCATTACAGAAACCATCAAATATATTGGCTGCATAATAGCCATGATCTCCTTGGCCTGGTAAACTGTTTTCCATGTAACTGATGCTTTAGCTTAGTTAAAAATCTGCCTCATCATGTCAGGCTCTTAGTTCTGGTCAGCTTATGAATTGGCATCAAATGTTCTAGCTAGAGGTTATTTTAATTTATTTTTTTTTTAATTCTTTATTGATTTTCTAAACTTCAAAAGTGCAATACACAAATATATATCATATAATAAGTTAATAAAAGCACATTCAACTTACAAATATGCATAACCAACCATTTTCTCCCACCCACCCCCACCCAATGATTATTCAATAAAACACAGAAACATAGACTATCCCAATAACCTTACCATATTCAGATTAAAAATATCCTCCCACCCTTTCCTGGATATGTACGAAAATAAACCAAAACTGACTCATAATCAAAGACCTACTATAGTGAGGTAATATATGATGTCAATGGCCCCCAAACCAGCTTAAATAAATTACTGTGCCCCAAACTATTGGCATTCATTTTTTCATATCTATAGCTGGAGCACAAATTTGCCCAACAGAAAGGAAAATTTAGGCAGTCATAGTTCTTCCAATTTTGGGTTACCATCTGCATGGCTATCCCGGTCATGACAAGAAAAAGGTGGCATTTATAACGATCCATAGGGGGTTTAACATGTAATAACATTCCACATATGACATAGAGTAGGTTATCGATTGAATTTTTCCTGTGGATATGATAATAAGATATGTGATTAAATGAATAAAACAGATTGTACTATTCTGAGTCAAGCTATGCCTAAGCAGATTCAAGGTGACTTACAATATTTTGAATTACAAAATGAATATGCTACATTATAGTAGCTTGAGGAGGACATAATTATGAATAGGGTAATAATAGAGATGAGAGAATGGAGGTTCTTTGATTGTACTGGTATAGCACTTGAGGGTGGGATTTAGTGGTATGAAATATTTTGAGTTAATTGTCTATGGTGTATATATTTTCAAAGAAGAGAGTTTTTTAATTTTTGGAGAATCTGTTGTAGAATGTTTCCTCACCATTAGAAGTACAGTAATGCTGTTAAACAAAAAAATTGTAAGAACAACAAGTCTCCCCTGACCCGAAAAACAAAAAAATTGAACATAAGAACATAAGAATTGCCGCTACTGGGTCAGACCAGTGGTCCATTGTGCCCAGCAGTCCACTCCCGCCGCGGCCCTTAGGTCAAAGACCAGTGCCGTAACTGAATCTAGCCTTACCTGTGTACTTTTGGTTCAGCAGGAACTTGTCTAACATTGTCTTGAATCCCTGAAGGGTGTTTTCCCCTATAACAGCCTCTGGAAGAGCATTCCAGTTTTCCACGACTCTCTGGGTGAAGAAGAACTTCCTTACGTTGAATGTTTCGATCATGTCCCCTCTCAGTCTCCAGTGCTGAAAAATAAATACATATTACAGTTCAGAGGTACTATAGGATGCTACAGTGCAGACTGGGAAACAGACATTTATAATGAGATGGTATACTACCATTATGAAAGCATTGCTTGACAAAAACCAGCTTTACACAAATACAGTACAGGTGTACAGTATCACTCAAGGTGAACTTCTGTCAAATTAACCACTGGAGAGGGAGAGGCTTGCAGCTCCAGAATGGCAAAAGAAGATAGAGATGTCAGTGCTGGTAGGTCAAATTCAGCCTGATCAACCTCTGGCGTATGAGTCGAGGCTTACAGATCGACTTCTGACACATTAACCTCTGGAGAGGGACAGGCGGGCAGCTCAAGAATGATAGTACTATATTTGTAGAAGATGGAGATGTTGGCACTGGTAGGTCAACTTCATCCTGATCAACTTCTGGTGCATGAGTCAAGACTGGCAAGTTGACTTCTGGCACATCAACCTCTGGCTCATGACTCTTGCAACTTGTTGACTGAAAAAACTGTGTCAGCCATATCTTCTTGACTTTCCTTCTCCAGTCCTTAAGTGTCTTAACGTAATGGGCAACTACAGAGCTTATCAGATGCTTGAATTTTAGACTGCACTCTAGTATGGGATCACATTCCTCCACGTCATTGAATAGTTGTTCCAATGTTGATGTCCACCTTGCTATTTCTGCTGATGTGAGAGGTACGATCTTTGGAATGTTTGATGCCTCTCCTTCATCATTGTCTCTGATGCTTTGTTATGCCATCTCATCCAGTTCTTTGTTGCTGGGCTCTATGGCATTCTCTTTTAAAATTTATTTCATGGCTTCATGTGTCATGTCCTTGAAGCCTTCTCCACTGATTATTCGAGCATACCACAGATGGTTTCCACATTTGTATTTGGGTTTTTTGCAACACCTTTAAAGCCCTCAAAGTTTGTTACATAGTCTGGCCAAACTTTTTTCCAACAATTGTTCAAAGTAGCATGTGTGATGCCATCCCAGGCTATGCAAACATAGTCTATTACATTGCATATTATCACTGTTTTCCAGTAATCAAAAATAGTGGTTTCCTGTTCAGCATTTAAAGCTTCACAGACTTTTCTGTACAGCTTTCACATGTAGGGGCTGGATGAGGGATGTTGTCCTAGGAGGCATGAAAAGAACGTCAGTGTCAGGGTGTGCATTTTCCAGGTCTTGATGACAGTGTCCTGGTGCATTATCCAAAAATCAGCAGTACCTTAAATGCAAGGTTTTTATGGTGGAGATAACATTCGACTTCGAATGAAACAGTTGTTGAACCACTCCCAGAATAACGCAGACATCATTCAAACTTTGCGGTGCCATCTCCAGTGGACTGGCATGCAATTCAGATTCTTTCCTTTAAGTGCGCAAGAATTTTGGGCTATGCAGGTCATAAGAGACATGCATTTGATATCACCCTTGGTATTGGCACACAATAGCAGGGTGGTGCAATCTTGAAATGCCTTGAATCCTGGGGCTTTGCTGCTATTTTCATTATACAGTCTACGTCCATTTCTCAGTCTGCTTGTAAAACAAACCAGTCTTATCCACACCGAAGACCAGTACGCATACTCCTTTTCTTCAATTACACATAGCAGGTACGTTTTAAATCCCTCAGCAGCTTCATAGTCAGCTGAACCTGCCTCCCCACAAAGGCTTACATTTTTAGTGCATAGCGCTATTTAAAACACACTAGCCAACCTGAACTCGCAGAAAGAGCTTTCATGTTTTCCTGCCCCTGGGTAACATGCTTGTAAATAATAATAACTTCATTTTTCTATACCGCCATAATCTTACGACTTCTAGGCGGTTCACAGTAATCAGCGAATTACAATCTTAAAGACCAATGAATTACAATCAGCGAACTACAATATAGTATTAACATGTTACAGTGAAGGGGCTGGATGGCCAGCGAATTACAGAGTACAAATGGAGAGGAGGACACTGAACATACAGAGAGTATAGAATACAATTGGTGAGGGAGCGTAGTATCAGCATGAAAAGTAAAAGTTTTTGAAAAAGGGAGTATTTTGACTAGGAAATAAATCTATTGAATGTCTCTGGCTTTCATCCTGACAACAATGCTGCCCACTAAGCTTCTTATCTCATTCACCATTTGCTGTATCCTCAAATGTAGCTGCTTCTCCATCTTTTCCATTGACTGATCACAAACCACTGATGTTGTTTTGGAATATTATGGTGCAGCTTCATGAACACACTGATGAATATCTTCCTCATTTTGCCAGACGGATGGGATCATTCACATTGAACTCACAGCTGATAGCAGAAATAGATTTGCCAGAACAAAGCTTGTCTAAAGCACATATTTTGTCACTCAGACAAGACATGCTTCTTTCTCTTTGGAGCTGTAACTACAGATGTTTGAAATTCTCTTGTTGCTTGGTGGCCAATCTCTTTGGAGAAGTACCTGCAAATGCTTGTAACTCACTCCTTATGCCTGTAACTCGCTCTCTTAACGCTTAGTGACCATTTCTGGAAACAAAGCCAAAACTGTGAAGTGAAAGTGAAAGAAAAAATAGTGAATAACGGTCACAATGCATGCAACTGTGGATAAGTGAAATCATGAATCTGGAACACGCGAAAAAGGAGAACAGACTGTAAATCCAAATAAATAAATAGTGAGATAAATAAATTTACTGATAATTCAAAGTTATTAAATCTCAAGAGGATAGTGAAAAATTACAAGCGGACCTTGAGAGACTGGGCATCAAACTGGCAGATGACGTTTGTTTTGAGCAAGTGCAAACTATAGATATGTGATGAAACGTTGAAACCCTCAGCTCAGTGTACAGCAGTGGCTAAGATAGTAAATAGAATGTTAGGAATTATAAGGAAAGGAATGGAAAGCAAAGATAAGAATGTTATAATAATAATAATAACAGTTTATATACCGCAATACCGTTAAGTTCTATGCGGTTTACAAAAGATTATTGGGGTACAAGTTGAGTTGACGTACAAGTTGAATTAACTTAAGGGATGTGGGGAACAATTGGGAGAAAGGGCAAGAGAGAGGAAAGAGGGAAGTGGGTCAGCTGTCTAGGTCTTTCGGGAATAGGTGGGTTTTGAGGCATTTCCTGAATATCTCATAAGTGGTAGGCAATAGGAGTTGTTCTAGGTCTTTACCCCATAGAGCAGCCTGATGTGAGAGAAGATGCTCATGGTGTTTTTTTAGTTTGCATCCTCTAACCGGGGGAGAAACGAAGTGCGAGTGGGAGCTTCTCTTGTGTTTGTTGGCTGAGAAGGAGAATAGGTCAGTGATGTATTTAGGAGTTAGACCGTAGAAAACTTTAAAACAGAGGCAGGCGAACTTAAACTTTACACGAGTTTCCATCGGCAACCAGTGTAGCTGTTTGAAGAATGGCGTCACGTGATCAAACTTCTTTAGACCGAAGATTAGTCTGACCGCAGTGTTTTGCACTAGTTGCAATCGTCGCATATTCTTTTGAGGGATTGATAAGTAGACAATGTTACAGTAGTCGAGTTGACTTAATACGAGGGATTGTACCAAGATTCTGAAGACAGAGTTATCAAACTATGCTTTAATGGATTTAAGTTTCCAGAGGGTGAAAAAACTCTTTTTGATTATGGAGTCCACCTGATCTTTCATGGTGAGGCATTGGTCCAGAGTTACACCCAGTATTTTAATGGTGGGCTGTATGGGGTAGTTATGTTTGTTGATGTCTAGTGGGGTTTTGGTGTCAAGAGGGTGCGGTGAAGCGACAAAGAATTTTGTTTTCTCAGTATTGAGCTTGAGTTTGAAGTTTGTCGTCCAATGTTCCATCAAGTTTATGGCTTCTGATGCTTTTGGAGTTGTTTCCGAGATAGAGTTGGCAAATGGGATAATAATTGTGGAGTCATCAGCGTAACTGAATAATTTTATCCCCAGCTGGGTTAATTGAACGCTCAGTGAGGTCATGTAGATATTGAAAAGCAGAGGGGATAGTGGGGACCCTTGCGGAACGCCGGATGGGTTGCTCCAGGTGTTGGAGAGGTCATTGTTGAAGCGAACCTGATAGGTTCGGGACGAAAGGAAGCCATGAAACCAGTTTAGCACTTCGCCTCTGATGCCACTAGCGTCTAGACACTGTAGCAAATTTGCATGGTCTACAAGGTCAAAGGCAGAGCTCATGTCGAATTGCATGATCAGGGCACTGAGACCTTTGCTTAAAAGATATAATGCCCTTATATCACTTCATAGTGCTGACGCATCTCAAATACTGTGTTCAATTCTGGTCAAAAAAGATATAGTGGAATTAGAAAAGGTACAATGAAAATGATAAAAGGAATGGGACAACTTCCCTATTAGAAAATGCTAAAGTGGCTAGGACTCTTCAGCTTGGAGAAGAGATGGCTCAGGGGAGATATGATAGAGGTCTATAAAATACTGACCCCCCCTCTTCTTCTAAACCGCGCTAGCGGTTTTAACATGGGGAGCCGCACTGAATGGCCTGCGCTGCTCTTGATGCTCAAAGAGTTTTTATGAGCATCGGGAGCAGCGCAGGTTATTCAGTGCGGCTCCCCATGTTAAAACTGCTAGCGCAGTTTAGTAGAAGAGGCGCTGAGTGGAGTACAACGGGTTGACTATGACTATGGAGCATGAAATGAAGCTACTAAGTAGTAGATTTAAAACAAACCATGTAATTAAACTCTGGAGTTCATTGCCAGAGCATGTGGTGAAAGCAGTTAGCTTATAGGGTTTAAAAAAGATCTGGATAATTTCCTAAAACAAAAGTCCATAAGCCATTGTTAAGATCGACTTGGGAAAGTCCACTGCTTATTCCTGTGAAAAATAAATCTTATTTTACTGTTTGCGATCTTGCCAAGTACATGTGATTTGGGTTGGCCACTGTTGGAAACAGGATACTAGGCAATTCTTATGTTTTCATGTATATGCTGTATTGAAAACTCAGAAAACGCTGTCTCTGTATTGTAACACCTTTACAAAGCTCATATAAACCACTCTGAATTGACTCCCCCAGTCATTAGCAGTGATATAGAAGGTTTCAAAAAACAATAAACATGCATAAATTACCTCATCATAAAATACTGGTCAGAATAAAATACACTTGTGGTTTGTGTAGTGTGTACTTTTCACACAGGCAGAGTTGGGCACAGCATGCACTGTGCAAGGAAGTATGCATGGATTATAGAATGTTAATTGTTAATGCTAAATGTAGATATTGTCATTTATATTAGCTATTGGACTGACTACTTACAGTAGTATTTATAAAGAAAAGTAGGCCCATATTTTTCTTTTTAAAATAGGTTTGAAATAGGTGCATTTTTACTTCCGTAAACCAGGTGCTCATTAATTTAATAAATTACCCTCTTGGTGAAAAGTCCACAGGTGAAAAGTGTTCTCTATTTAATAAGATCACCAGCAACAAAGAAGACATGCTGCATCTACTGAGAAAAGTCAAAGCCAAAAGTCATAACATGGGATTAGAACTGAATATAAACAAGACAAAGATCATGAACACAGAAAATGATGAAGATTTTGAGCTTGAAGGCGCTAGAATAGAAGTTGTAAAGGATTTCAATCTACTGGGCTCTTTTGTAAACAAAGAAGCAGCTAACAGGGAAGAAGTACTCCACAGAATAGTATTAGATCGCTCTTCAATGAAGGCTGTTGACAAAGTATTCAAAGACAAGGAAATAACACTCCAAACGAAGATCTGACTTGTCCACGCACTCATTTTCTCAGTGGTTAATTACGGATGCAAAAGCTGGACACTACGGAAACAAGACAGAAAGAAGATTGACTCATTTGAGCTTTGAGGTTGGATTTTATGTGTGCCGTGGACTACCAGAAGAACTAACAAATTCATTCTAGAAGAGATCAAACCGACTATGTCACTCGAAGTCCAAAAGAAGTTACAACAGCTTTATTTTAGTCACACTGTCAGAAGAGAAAGATCATTGGAGAAGGACATTGTTTGGGATGATCGAAGGAACCAGGTGAAAAGGGCTGGACATGTTGAAAACAACCATGGTGATGATGTTGGAGGATCTTACTGGACCTAGCACAAAAACTGATCTGTTTTTAGATCTGTAATTCATCAAATCGCTAGGACTCGAACACAAATTGATCGTACCTAACAATAAGATAAGGTTCTGGTGCATCTTTAAAGAAAACGTTGATTGGTTACTGTAAACAGTAATCCCTTGCAAACTTTACTATGAGTATTCATTTTATACTGTATATTGTTTAGAAATATTGAAGCCTAATTAGACATTAAACCATCATGAAGTATTCACAAAAAGAATATAGTCATAAAAGTGCAAATGCCAGTAATACATGGAAAAGGTAATTCATTATGCACTTTAAACCAGAGTGTATATTAAAGATCTACAGTATTCCAAAAAGCAAGTTTGACCAGTATTAACGCCTTGAGGCTAATCAGTAAGAGTAATCAGTAGAAAGGGAGTGCTTGCCATCTGGTGGACAAGCAGATGATTTTTGATATTCTGTCAGTGTGTTTCATTAAGAAAAAAGACTTGCTTTGAAGGCACACCGATCTTAGGCATTCCTTATTGAATATGCAAATTAAACTAGGATCAATGATGCACCTAAATGCATGGACATGCGATTTAATAAGATCCATGAATGAGATACTGCCATACTGGAAGGGATAGGAAGGCTAAATGGGGAAAGAGTAGCTTATTTAAGAAACAGGAATAAAACCACTGAAATGCAGGGGAAATAGGGAAATTAAGAAGTAGGCCATTTTAGAAAAATGTAATGGCACTTCCATCAATAAATGAGTGATATACAAACATTTGACTCAGATGAAGAAACTGGAAAGACCTCTGGCCAAAGACATTCAATAGGTGGGAATGAAGCAGGTGAGTGCTGTTTCCCGGAGACTTTAACCTGCCAGATGTCACTTGGACTATCCTACCTGCAGAACTCAGACAAATGTTAATAGAACCCACAAAAGAAAAGTGATACTGGACCTGGTATTTATTTAAATATTTTATATTGCTACTCCTTGGTTTTATTTTCTACTCCTTGGATTTTGGCCAGGTACTAATGACCTGGATTGGCCACTGTGAGAATGGGCTACTGGGCTTGATGGACCATTGGTCTGACCCAGTAAGACTATTCTTATGTTCTTTGACAGTTTACAAAAATGCAAACATAAAACAGGAAAAACATCACAAAGAAAAATCTTAAAATTTACTCTTTAAATTAAACCCACTGTGCCACCGAAAAGTCAGATACCTCACAGAAACACCACAGCAAACAGCTGAGATTTCAATCGTTTTTTAAAACATAACCAATCAGAACATAACCGCAGTTGTCCCGCCAGTGAATTCCATAGCTTAATGCCTGCTATACAAAAAGTAGTTACAAATTGGACGGTGTCTCAAATGTCTGCATGGTGCGTAACAGCGGATTTAAACCACAGTGGTTTGACAAACTGGTCAGGAAGGAGAGCAGTCACAGAAAGCTCTGGTTCCTGAATTTCAAAAAGCTGATTTTGATATAATGGGCAATCACCTTACAGAAGCACTAACGCAGTGAGAGGAAGTAACTGAAGGGCAAGAGCAATGGTCAGAACTTAAAAGAGCTCTGAATATGGCAACAAATCTTCATGTCCAAAAAGTAAATAAAAGGAATTGAATAAGAAGCAGAAACGGTTGTCCAAAGAAGTGGAAGAAAAAAAAATGAAGGGAACTAGGTCAATGTTACGACCAAGCAGTAGCCCCATTTTTTAAACACTGGCTGCGGTGTTTATAAAATTATGTGCATTTAGTGCCGCTGTATTGGTAGGCAACATCACTGAAATATGCATAGAATATGGGCACTGCTGGCAGCCATATGTATGGTGCTGATATTCAATTGCTATCCGTGCAGCTATGTGGCCAGCATCGTGTCAAACCTACAGTTGGAATACTAGAGAATTAAAGTTTATCAGTTTATGAGGTAGGGAGGGGGTATTTTATTATTACATATATCATACAATAATGGAGTATATGGTTGGGAGGGATGGGCGAGGGGTGGGGATAAGAATCTATGTAAAATACCAATGATTGTTTATAAGTGATGTACTTATTGTTACTGTGAATGAAAATATTAACACTTAATGTAATTTGTGAAAATGAATAAAGAATTATAAAAAAAAAAAAAGGAATACTAGAGAATTAGATCAAGGACGCATTCTGGATATGGTTAACTAATGACAACATTTATTTGTTTTGCGCTGTTAGTTTTCACTGCAAAGGATATTGGCGACACACTTATATTTAAGTTCATCCATACTTTTATTTGAATGACCTCACGGACTTCTGTTTGTTGATCACTCAACCCCCCGAAGAAGGCTCTGCACAGCCAAAACACAGCCCATGTTGGGTTACAGCAATAAAGGGTCAATTCAATAAAGCCTAATCTACAAGAAAGATTTTGCAACATTGACTTTATCTATAGACATCCAGTGCTCTTGACTACCATGTTTGAAATATTATTGAGACTCCATTCTATGCATTTCTATTTGTAGTTAACTTAGATTTCAGCAGTGCTTTGGGTACTGTCCCACACTGGAGACTTATGAACAAACTGAACAGCCTGAGGTTAAGTCCCGGCATGAAGGACTGGTTCAGAAACTGATTTAATGCTAAATGACAAAAGATGGTAGTGAAAGGAGTTCACTTTAAAAGAAGGGCAATATTAGTGGAGTTCCTCCAGTGTGAGCAAGTGCAAAGTGATGAAGTAGGGAAGAAGAACCCAAACTCTTGCTACATGATTAATGTGACCATTTATTTTTTTTCATCAAAAGGGGACATCTATTAATTGTCAGTCCCGCCCCCAATCCCACCCTAGCCCCGCCCCAATCCCACCCTAGCCCCACCCCAACCCCACCCTAGCCCCACCCCCAATCCTGCCCCAAATTTCTTCCATTCATTTTTCATGTACACATATCTTATTAATTCATAATGGTAACCATAAAATTTTTAAAAACTACAAAGCACACTATACGCAGAGAAAATGTTAATTATCATTTATATTTGGGGGGGTTTTCAAAGATGTCAAGGCAAATGACTTTCAAATATGCAATGTTACCTCAGTAACTAAAGAAAAATAGACAAATATAGTGCAAAATATAGACAGCAGATATAAATTCTCAAAACTGACACGTTTTGATCACTAAATTAAAAATAAAATCATTTTACCTATCTTTGTTGTCTTGTGATTTCATGAGTCTCTGGTTGCGTTTCCTTCTGTCTGTGTATCCTTTCTTTTGTTTCTTTCTTTCTGCACTCAGGCCCAACAATAGTCCCTTTCTATTCCTTCCCTCCTTCCTTTCCATGTCCTTAGTGCCCCCAGAGCCTCCTTCTCATGTCCTTAGTGCCCCCAGGGCCTCCGTCCTGTGTCCTTAGTGCCCCCAGTGCCTCCGTCCTGTGTCCTTAGTGCCCCTTCCTGTCTTTAGTGCCCCCAGTGCCTCCTTCCCATGTCTTTAATGCCCCTTCCTGTCTTTAGTGCCCCCAGTGCCTCCTTCCCATGTCTTTAGTGCCCCCAGTGCCTCCTTCCTATGTCCCTATCACTGCCTTCCATACTTTGTCCCACCCCCACCCCCCAAGCCAGCCTGCCTGCCTGTCTACCTCTCTCCCTCCCTCCCTCCCTGGCCAAAGCCAGGCTGCCTACCTGTCTATCTCTCTCCTTCCCTCCCTCCCTGGCCAAAGCCAGCCTGCTTGACTGCCTATCTCCTTCCCTCCCTGCCGCAAAAAAAAAAAGAGCCCCCCCCCATCTTTCCCCCTGTTTACTGCTCTTACTGCCCTGCCGCTCTAAACCTGACAGGAAGTCTTCTTTCCGACGTCAATTCTGACGTCGGAGAGGACGTTCTGGGCCAGCCAGACAACGGTAGTGGCTGGGCGGTAAGAGCAACAGACAGGGGGAAAGATGGGGAGGCTTTTCTTTTTTTTTGCGGCAGGGAGGGACAGGAAGTGATCGCCTGTCCCGTTGTCCCCGAGCACAGCTTTGGGATGCTTTCCCTGAAAACGGGACATTTCAGCGTCCCGAAGCTGTCTGTGGGGACAACGGGACAGGAGGTCTGAAAATGGGACTGTCCCGTTCAAAACGAGACGTATGGTCACCTTATACATGATGCAAGGCTCCATATTAGGAGTCTCCGTCCAGGAAAAGAATCTAGGTTCATCTTTAATGATGCATTGAAATCCTCTGTTTAGTGTGCAGTGGTGACCATGTAATCTTTATCAATTGTCATTTACAATGTTACTATATAGGGACATCTCAAAATCCTAAATGGATATCCATGTGCTTGAAACATCCAAATCCCAATTTAGCAAAGGCAGAAAAGGGACATCCAACACTGTAGTACGTCCAAATAGCAAGAGGGTGTATTTTGGGCGGGGCTAGGGAAGGCCCAAAATCATGGCATCCAACAGCGATTACCAAAGAGGAGGAAACATCCAAGCCTAAAAAGAAAGACGTCTTAAATTAGACCTGTTTCAATCATATCAAGGGTTAAAAAAAAGAGGTGCTCTGCTTGAACAGCTGACCACTCGATAGATTAAGTGATTGATGTCCCCTTCCCTCTCCCCTGAAAGTGAAACTGAAAGGAGATACCAGTCTCTATGACAACTTCAGGTATTTATGGGTATTCTTAGCAAGGCAGGAAGTAAATCTGAGGAGTAGCTTAGTGATTACTGCAGTGGACTTTAAAATAAGGGACCCAGGTTCTAATCACACTTTAACTCTTTTTTATTATTATGATTGTGATTCTTCCAGAAACAGAAAATACCTATTCTACTTAAATACATTAAAACTTTGGTTTGCGAGCATAATTCATTCCAGAAGCACGCTCGTAATCCAAAGCACTCGTATGTCAAATTGAATTTCCCCATAGGAAATAATGGAAACTCAGACGATTCGTTCCACAACCCAAAAACTTTAATACAAAATACTATACATACTTGTATTGCAAGACCTCGCTCATTTAGAACAGTCACTACACTCCTGCAATGTCAGAGAGAGAAGAACCATCAGCTTAAAGTTTTCTCTTTAATAAAATGCTGAATTATGTTTAGCTGCAGACCTAACTTATCTCATGTTCTAGCCTGCCTGTACTGGGTGTTAGCTTGACATTCTAACTTCTTATGGCTATCTCAGCATAAACGACATGTAACAGAAAGACTGCAGGGCTTAGATAAGTGACCTGCTAATGACCTGCTAGTGTGAGCTTAGCACCAATGATTGTTAAGAAAAGTAACACGTGAAAAGTTTTTTCTAGAATTCAGTTGTATAGCCAGTAGAATGTATAAATATCTCTGTAACTTCCTGTTTTCGGGACTTCTGAAGCCAGCTTGGAGCTCAGGAGTCGCATATGTATGCTAATAAAACCTGTCGCTTTCTTCAAGTCTCTAAGTTTTGTGGCTTCCCAAAGTGACCTTTCAAGCTCAGTTGTGATCATGTGACGCATGTATACTGTATGCACTCGTATTGCATGACTTTGCTTGTTTAGAACAGTCACTACACTCTTGCAGCATCAGAGAGAGAAGAGCCATCGGCTCAGTTGTGATGATGTGACATGTGTATACCGTATGTACTCGTATTGCAAGACATTGCTTGTCTATCAAGTTAAAATTTAATCAAATGTTTTGCTTGCCTTGCAAAACACTTGCAAACCAAGTTACTTGCAATCCAAGGTTTTACTGTATATAAGCCACCTGCAAGCCTGAATGCTACTGAAGTAGTGTACATTCAAATACAGTAGGTGTTTTTCTGTTCATGGAGGGCTCATAATTATCAAATAAAAGAGTTAATGTGGGATCTGAAACTGGGTCCCTTAGTCTAAGTCTACTATGCTAGCATCTATGCTCATAGATATAAAGTGGGCTTCTTATCATTTAGCTTCTGCTAATTCTGTTAGTGCGTAAAAGGGCCTCAAATTTATTTAACAGCCATATTCATTCCCCATTCTCAACCTAGCACAGCTTTTAAATTACAAATTAAACTCTATCACAATGGTGTTAAATTTTGATTTAGGAAAAGCTACCATCCTAAATTAAATTAGGAGGCCAGATCATTTGAAAATTGACCACTAAATTTATAATCAAGTTCCTGTGATTTCACATTCCTGTGCTTTCACATTCTTATTCTGATGTACAGTATGATATTGTATCAAGGATTTGTTTTCTACAGGCACAGTAATGGTGAATGTTCTTGATAACTCAGGCCCTATGTCTCATTCAATTAAGGGCTCCTTTTACAAAGCCGTACTAGGCCTTAACGCGCGGAATATCGCGTGCTAAATTGCCGCGTGCGCTAGCCGCTACCGCCTTCTTTTGAGCAGGCGGGAGATTTCATAATCCGGTGCGCGCGATAAAACCGCTAGCGCGGCTTTGTAAAAGGAGCCCTAAGTTTCTGTCACCACACATGTGCTGCATGGAGTCTATGTTTAGGACTTTGTAAAGCAATGCCCTTAAAATTTTGCTAAGGATCTGGTAATAATTCATGCAGAAACTATGTGGAGGGGCTCCTATGATCTGCTTCATCTCTGATGTCATCCGTCTCTGCTTTGTTTAAAGCTGTAATAACAGACTTGTCTCAGTAATCGGTGCAAATTCACAAGCCAGACACCCTGCTCTGATTTCAAAATAAGCCAGTCTGCCATGTGGAATGATTTCCACCTCCTCATTGTCTGCTGTTTGAACAGGAGGGAGGAAAGGGTGATATGTTTCTTGTGGCTTTGATTCTTCAGATCAGCCACTACTTCCTCCAAATCCCTTTCTGCTTTTTCCATACTGACATCCAAGCACTGTCATCAAAAAGGATTCATCATGAAATTCCTTGAACTAATTAAAAATAATTCTTATAACTGGAAACATACTACTTTTCCAATATTAGCCATCTAATGTCAAGATAAGAAAGTTTCAAGAGGGAGGAAGAAGGGAATGGGGGAGGGTTGGGGATGTACTGTAAAAAGTTGACAATTGTGAAAATGAAGTTGCATATGTGGACCATGTACAATATTAAAATTATTTTTAGTTTTTCCAACAGTTTCTATGGATTCTTTAAGGAACTGAAAATACAGGGGGGAGGGGGGTTAAGTGTTTCAAATAGATCACATTTGATAGTTTTTTTAGTCTCTGTCTGGCAATGTGGTTCAGGAAAAACAAGGTACTTCAGTTGCCTGAAAGGAAAATCATTAACTCCAGTGCTCCCAGAACATTGGAGGATCTCTGCTGGCCTCATCAGCTGGCCTCATCACAGGGGGGGGGGCTGCTTTTGTGTATTTAAGAGCACCCTACCCTAGATGTGATGTGTTGAGACAGACATGGGAGAACTGCTTGCCTTGGATTGGTGGCATGGAATGCCGCTACTATTTGGGTTTTTGTGAGGTACTTATGACTTAGATTGGCCTCCGTGAAGACAGGATACAGGGCTTGATGGACAATTGGTCTGGCCCAGTAAGGCTATTCTTATGTTCTTATTCTAACCCTCTCATTCTTAGGCTTATGACATTTCGTATAGACATTTCAGACAATGTTTGTCATATCTATTTACAATTTGCTCAGTAGTTGACACAGATAATTTGCAATCTTTAAAATCAGACTGCTCTATATTTAAGGAAAACTGGTCTGCTGTGGCCTGTATTGCAATCGCATTATTGGGATGCTCTGTCTTCCCTTTTATTGTGATATCTTTTAAAGATACCTTGTTCCAAACCATAATCTTTTGAGTGACTGTCGGCCTTCTCCTTTTTAAATGTGATGCCAGCAGCCTGGTTCCACCTAGAGAGCTGCACGGGAACGGGGACGACGGGGATCCCGCGGGTTCCCCCTTCAGGTCACGGGGATCCCGTGGGGATGCCCCCTAGGGTCACAGGGATCCCGTGGGGACGCCCCTCGTGCTCTCGGGGGTCCCGCGGGGTTCAATGCCGCGAGGCTCATCTGATTTTCCTACTTGCCCTGCTGCGAGGCTCATCTTCCATTTCCTGCCTGCCCTGCTGCAGCACACATAGCCAATCGGAAGTCTTCCCCGATGTCAGCGCTGACGTCGGAGGGAGGGCTTAAGCAAAGCCCTCCTTTCCTCCAACGTCAGCGCTGACATCGGGAAGACTTCCGGTCAGCTGTGTGCGGCAGGGCAGGTAGGGAAAAGGCAGTGGCGTACCAAAGGGGGGGGGGGGGCGGTCCACCCCGGGTGCAGCCATGGGGGGGAGTGTGTACAACCGGTAAGGTTCCCTTACCTTTGTGGCGCTTCCCCCGACCGACAAACCGACAACAGGCCCAGCCGACAAACCTCCCTGCCCTGTAGCCGCAAATCTAAATTATCTTCTTACAGCAGCTTCAATACTCCAACTGCTGTAAGAAGGTAATTAAAATTTGCGGCTACAGGGCAGGGAGGTTTGTCGGACCGGGACTGTTCTGTTGTCGGTCGGGTGGGGAAGCGCCACAAAGGTAAGGGGCAGGGAGGGAGAAAGGGAGGAAAGGTGGGGTGGAGAAGAAAAGACGCTTAAGGGAGATGGGTAAAACTGAGGGGGGAGAAGGACGCTGAAAGCACTAGGGAAGACAAAGAGGTGGAGAAGGACGCTGAAAGGACATGGGGAAGACGGGAGGGGGAGAAAGACGCTGAAAGCACATGGGGAAGACAGAGGGGGGAGAAGGATGCTGAAAACACATGGGGAAGACAAAGGGGTGGAGAAGGACGCTGAAAGGAAATGGGACAAAGAGAGTGGGGAGAAGACACTGGCAGGGAAGAAGACAGAGATGACAGACTAAGGGGGGAGCGGAGGGAAGATGATGGGTGCCAGAACAATTTGGAAGGAGGGAGAAAGGGAGAGGCACAGTAATAAAGCAAGTGGAAGACCAGAGAGAAGAGAGACAGTGGATGGAAGGAATTGAATGAGAGCATGAGGAAAGCAGAAACCAGGCAACAAAGGTAGGAAAAAAATTCTTTTTTTATTTGCTTCAGGATAAAGTAGTATATTTGTTATGTTGATAAAAATTTATAAATATTAGAGGCTCTGGTAGAAACCTGTTTACAAAGTATGTATTCTTCCTAATTAATATTTCCAAATTAATAAAGTCTTTTTGCTTATTTTTAAATGGGTTTCTACCAGAGCCTTTAATTCAGTAGCATAATTAACTGAAATAACTATTTCTGAAGTTTATAGGGACGGGCGGGGACCTAGAGGGTTCCTCGTGGGGACGGGCGGGGACAGAGGAGATTCCTCGTGGGGATGGGCGGGGACGGGTGGGATTTCTGTCCCCGCGCAACTCTCTAGTTCCACCCTGGGTAAGGTAGAGCCAATCTTTGCAGAAAAGGTTTCCCCTTCCCCTGAATGTCGCTCAGTTCCTAGCAAATCTAAAATGATGTTTTGTTTTCTCATCAAAGCTGTGTACTTTGATGCCTGGTAGATTTGTTAGAAGGGCTACTGTGCTATAGCTAGATAGAATCTCTCTGTTGGAAGACTTATATTGAGTTATTTGTATCTGAAATGAATAGTCTGTATTTTTCAAACAGTTGTGTCTGACATCAGGAAGGTGCATTCTAAAGTTGTGTTATATTGCAGGAAAGATTAAAGCTTTTGATTTGATGTAGAAAATGACACGGTGGCTTTTACCAGCGGCTAGCCGCAGATAACCCGCCGAAACGGGGGAGAGAAAAGAAATTGTCATCGCGGGTACAGGGAGAAGGCCATTCACTGCCCCGTGGAGCAGTGAATGGACTTGTCTCCGCAGAGAAGGGAGGGAACGCGCACGGTCACCGATCGCGCTCCCTCCCTCCATACTGATAGCTGCTGCCACCCGATTACCGCCGCCACACAAACATCTCCCTCCCTATAGATCGCTACCGCCCGAGCACCACCACCTGAGCTCGATCGCCGCCAACGTCTGAGCATCTCCCTTCCTGCTCCTTACCTTCGCGGCAGGCAATTTCTCTAAAAGTGATTCCTACCAGCAGCTGGAGCGTTGAAATTGCGTGTGGCTGCCGTAAAGGTCATTTCTGCCGCAACCGGAAGTTGCATCAGAGATGGCCTTTCCTGCAGCCATGTCATTTTTCTAATTTGATGTTGTCCTAATGGGGAGCAACCAGTAAACATTTTGATGGAAGAAGGGCAACATTTCTACAATTTCAGCAATGACAGAGGAACCATTGTTCAATATGCACTCATTAAAAATAAGACTGTTAAATTGTGAAAAAGCTTTAATAGAGGTGGGAATCCTGAGGTGCAACAGAAAAAGCAATGAAAAAGGCTCACTTTATCCTGATGCATTTTTTCATAAAGTTGTATGAAATATGATCTGAATAAAACCAGAGTAACAAAGAGACACAGTGCAATTCACATGAATTTCCACAAAAAGAAAAAAATAATATTAACACATTCTGTAACCTAACAGCTAACAGCAGGGTGCTAAAAAGAAGGGATGCATGGTTCAAATACCACTATGGGTCTTTGTAATCTTTGGCAAGTCACTTAAAGAGCAATCATATCACCTAGGTGATTCACATGCCCATAAATGTAAGGCAGAGTAGCTTCTACTGGAAGACAGCTGCCTTCTAACCCAGGGATCACAGGATCAAATTGATATAGCTATTAATGCTGGAAAAAGGCTGAAACTTAATGACACTGGAAAGAATTCTGATATTTGGGTTGCCGCTCCTCAAAAATAAAATAATAATGAAACTGGAAAAGTTACAAAGAAGGATGAACAAAATGATTAAGGGGATAGAACTGCTCATGAGGAAAAACTGGCGAGGTTAGGGCTCTTCAGCTTGGAAATTAGAAGGCTGAGAGGAAAAATGATAGGTCTCTAAACCTCTGAATAGAGTGGAATGGATTAAGTAAATCAATTATTTACTCTTTCAAGAACTACAAAGACTAAGGGAATCTCCATGAATTAACATAGTAGAACACTACAAAGAAATAGGAGAAAATACTTGTTCACTTGTATATAGTTGAGCTCTTGCCAGATCAAGTGGAAAAAGTAGTTAATGTAGCTGGATATAAAAAAGGTTTGGGCAAGTTCCTGGAGGAAAAGTCCTTAAGCCTATGGCATAGCCATAGGTTGGCCCAGGCCCATGCACTTTGATCTCAGGCCCACCTAGTAGCTTTGAGGTAGCTGGTGGGGATTTCCAAACCCCACCAGCTAAAAACTCCCAAAACCTCTCCTCTGCTTACCTGTAAAGAGCGAATCTTCTCCAGCAGCGATCAGCCTAATACACATTACTTACGCCAGCCCCACAGCCCTCTTTCTGATGCAACTTACTGTTTCCGCAGAGGCACAGTGTGTCAGAAGGAAGGCTGTGGGGCGGGCACGAGCAGTGTGTATCAGCCACGCTGCTCACTGCTGGCGAAGATTGGCTCTTTGAAAGGTAGGCAGTGGGGAAATGGGGGAATGGAACCGGATCAAATCATCTCACCTCACCTCGCCATGAAAGGGAGATTGGATCTTCTTCCCATTTAACTGGGGTCCAGGCCTGCCCCAAAATGGGTGTCTGGCTATGCCCCTGCCACAAGCCATTATTTAAGATAAATCCAGGATTAAATAGCCACTGTTTGGGATTCTGCCAGGTGCTTGTAACCTGGACTGACCACTGTTGGAAACAGGATTCTGGGCTTGATAGACCCCAGGTCTGACACAGTATGGTAATTATTATGTCTTAAGTCTTATGTTCTTATGTTCAGAATATTAATATGCATATGTGCATTCATATCTGCATCAGATCCCTCAACTTTAGAAAAGCAATAAAACATACCTCTTCACCTAACCCCCTGCCCTTGATCCATAGACTACAAAGAAATGTATATTGGTACCAGAACCATTATGTATCATGCAAGGAAAATTACATTATGAGATCTTGCACTGTAACTATGGCAAATCTAATCTGTAAACTATCCATAGGATAAAACTGTACTGTAAGAATAACTATGGCATATCATTACCGGTAAGCTATATATTATGTATATTAATATTGGTGACCCGTCAAATGCATGCAGGACATTGGCACGCTGACAATTCCGCCCCAGGACAAATGCACGCTGCCCTAAAACCTTCATTTTCTGCTCTCGGGGGAGGGGGGTTTGGAGGGGGGTATTCATGCTTTCGTTGACGGGGGTTAGGGGACCTTTTATTAAGGTACGCTAACCAATTTAGTGTGTGCTAAATGTGCACCTTAATAAAAGGACCCCTTAGTGTTAGTAGAAGTATAGGGTTACAACTTCTCCAACCCCACACTGGCTCTTTGATGTAAACAAAATAAATCTTTTGGGTCCTAGTTCACGCTTGCTGCCTATCACCAGCTCTGGCAGGATTTACATTTCAAATCTGACATATTGTAATCACAAAACAGAAAATAAAATTATTTTTTCTACCTTTTCTTGCCTGGTCATTATTCAAATCATGTTGGTCCTAGGCTCTGGTTGTCTTCTAATAACTCGCTTACCTTCCCATTTGTCATTTTCTCCTTTAAATGCCAGTAAATTGCTAGTAAATATGGAATTCTCATTTGCTTTATTCAGTAATAAAATGCTATGTGCTACATATCTTATATTAAATAAGAATACAAGGATCCTAAGGATCTTACCCAAATACTTTACAAATGGGAAAAGGAAGTAATGTCTGGAAAGCAGTATATACTAATGCTCAAAGTATGGGAAACAAGGTTATGGATCTAGAGGCTGTGATGGAAGAGACTGAGTTGGATTTAGTGGTGGTCACAGAGACGTGGTTCACAGAGAACCATTATCAAGTTTATCAAGTTTATTATCAAGTTTATTAACACAATTTGATAAATCGCCTATTATAATCACTAAGCGATGTACATAATAAAAATATTTCAATAACAAAGGGGTTGACATTTTAACATAAGAACATTAAACTTATACAGACATACAGTGGGAAGGAAAAGATAAAAGTTACAATTGTTTGGGGTAGAATAAGGAAATAACAATAGGTAAGGGAGTTAATAACCATGACTGGGATATAGTTAATACTGGGCTATAATTTGTTCAGGAGAGTCAGGGTAGGAAGAAAAGGAAGGAGAGTGGCATTATATGTTAAAGATCATATTAAAGCCACACAATTGCAGGATCTGCAGGGTAAGGAAGAGGCACTGTAGGTCATTCTGGAAAGAGGGCATGGAAAATGAATTACTTTGGAAATTACAAGTCATCTAGAACACTTCTGTAAAAGGGGAGAGTGTGGTACAGCGGTAGTGTGGTTAAAGCTACAGCCTCAGCACCCTGAGGTTGTGGGTTCAAACCCACGCTGCTCCTTGTGACCCTGGGCAAGTCACTTAATCCCCCCATTGCCCCAGGTACATTAGATGGATTGTGAACCCACCAGGACAGAGAGGGAAAACTGCTTGAGTACCTGAATAAATGCATGTAAACCGTTCTGAGCTCCCCTGGGAGAACGGTATAGAAAATGAAAAAAATAAAAATCATTTTTAACGCTAAAAAAATTCAACCATGTAACACCATTCCTCAGAAAAGCTCACTCGCTACCCATTTGGAATTACTTTCAAAGTTCAATCTAATCACATTCCATCCTTTATTGATAGGATGTTAATCCCATATGATCCACATAGGACTCTATGCTCTTCCCAACAATATCTTTTAGCGGTCCCTTCAGTCCACCAAGTGTTTTATGATACAACACGGAAAACAATCTTTTCTGTAAACGTTTCCACACTGTGGAATGCTTTACCTCTGACCTTGAGACAAGAAAAGAATCTCAATAATTTTAAATCTAATCTTAAAACATTTCTTTTCAAAGATGCTTTTGAGATTTATACTTAATTTTTTAATTCAAAATCTCAGACATCAGGCCTTACATTAAAGATTCCCTTTTTACCTTATTTTTTACCTCCCCTTTCTTTTATTTTATGCAATGTATCTTCCCCATTTGCCCATGTGTATCATGTTGTGTCTGTATGGTAACTGTGAATTTGTTCCCTTTATTTATTTATTTTTATTTTATTTTTGAACTTTATTTAGTTTTTAATGCCAACAAAAAGTGCAATACAATTTATATACAAATAAAGATAATCAACCAAGCACTTATAATCCATCAGTAGCTATATAAATGATAAAAATTCCCTCCCCCATCCATCATTACCATCAGGAATAATACCAAAACAAAAGATATACCCCTCTCCCTCTCCCCCCCCCCCCCCCGGATGTGTGGGTGAAATACAACGGAAAATAAAGATAAAGGACAGCTATAGCAAATCTACAAAAGATGTCAATGGACCCCAAACTAATTTGAATATCTTATTATGCCCCAGCATGTCAGCATTCATTTTCTCATATTTATAAGTTCAAACATAAGCTCGCCCACCAAAAAGGAAAACTAAGGTGATTCCAATTCTTCCAATTGCAAGTAATCATTTGCATGGCTATCCCGGTCATAATAAGGAAAAGCCGGCATTTATAGCGGTCCATGGGGGGCTTAATATGTAATAACGTTCCGAATATAACTACCTCATATGTCAATGGAATTGATGCCTCCAGTATGGTATTAATCTGTCCCCTTATTGACTTCCAAAAGTTAAGTATCAAAGGACAATAGAACAGCAGATGATCCAGTGTCCCTACATCAAGATGACAATGCCAGCATCTATTAGATTTAGAACTATCTAATTTTTGTAAATGAACAGGGGTCCAGGAGCTTCTATGTACCATAAAAAAACATGTTTGGCTCCCTCCCGCCACCATGCAACCCCCCTGACACCCCCCCATGCCTCTGACAACCCCTGACCCCTCCTCCCTTATCTTGCTTACGATAACTGGCCAGAGGGATGCCTATTCCCTCCGGCCAGCAGGCCCGTCTCTTCAAAATGGCAGGCCTTTTACTTCCCAATGCATCTTGGGATGTACCAAGGAGGTACCTTATGGGAGGGACCTTATGAGTCTGGGCCAATTAGAGCCTTAGGCCCCTCCCCAGATGCACCATAGAAAACATTTCTTCACACAGTGTGTAATTAAACTCTGGAATTTGTTGCCCGAGAATGTGGTGAAAGCAGTTAGCTTAGTTAGGGTTTGAAAAAGGTTTAGATAATTTTCTAAAAGTCCATAATCCATTATTAAGATGGACTTGGGGAAAATCTACTGCTCATTCTAGGATAAGCAGCATGCAATCTGTTTTACTTCTAGGAATCTTGCTAGGTACTTGTGATATGGATTGACCACTGTTGGAAACAGGATATGTTCTTATGTTCTACTATGCTTTGGTGTTCTTCAGTTAGGAGAATCCTCTTTTAGTTATCATATGGCTCCAGAAAAAAGAAGATGGATGGATTTTATTTCCATTAAAAGCAATGGAAGTAAGGAGGACAGATTTAGACATCTGGGTTTTACTTCCATTGTGGAAGTAAAACCCAGATGTCTCAATCCGTCCTCCTTTTTTCTGGAGCCACATAGTAACCCTACTCTCCTGAAACTACCTTGCAAGTGTATTGTGAATTAACATCTAAATATGTATTTTTTTTTTTTTATCCTACAGGATTTTAGATCTTTCTAGGGAGGCTTTATGAGGGTTAAATTAGAAGAATGATTTGCTTCTCCCCTCAGTGTGCCCTTGAGGCTAAAGTTTCCTTGAGTTTGCTATTGCTAAAGGTCCTTTCTTTCCCCACCCCACCCCCAAACACACACACACTTGCTTTAATTGGACTTTAGCAATGTGATTTTTATTTTTCTTTATATGTTATTCATTTCCTTAATGATGTGATATAAATTGTGTTTCATTTTTGCATGGCTTTTCTGTACAAGTGTAATTTAATTGGCTAATTTTCTTAAAATTATAAAAATAATTTTTCAAAAAAGATCCTAACACCTAATACATCTAAAACTTCCTATGTGCCATATGCTGAGCCATATAATCAAGCCAGAAATGCAGCATGGTTTTTTTCTGTCCCTCACCATGGAATTCAATATTGTAAGTGAGAACAGCAACTGCTTAAGGAGTTCATGTAGAGATTAAAGCACACCATGAACAATGCAAAGGATTTCCTGGCCAAAAAAAACAGGCTTTTCTATGTGAGATAAGACACTTGCTGGAAAAAAAATGTCTAAACCTCAATGCTGTTTTACTTGGATGAAATCCTATTTCATTTAGCTAGTAATATCAGGCTACCCATTTAAAACTTAGAACTTCATTGCAAAAATGTATCTGAATGTATTTTATTAGTAGGATGTCTGGTACTGAGGAAAGGTTGTGCTAGTCATGCATCAGACAGTGATATCTCACAATGCCTCATTTTTTTTTTTTTCTGGTTGGAAAACAGCCCAAGCAGCATATACATTTATTTATTTAATCACAGTTTTAATGTGCCCTTCCTGTAACGCTGATGATAGTGTTCTCAGAGATCCTGCCGGTACCCAGGGCCGACGAGAAGAGGCAGATGGAGCTGCAAGCAGTTAACGCGTGGATGAGGCACTGGCGTGAGGAAGAAGGATTCCACTTCGTGCACAACTGGACGACATTCTGGGAATGAGCAAGCTATACAGGAAGGATGGACTCCAGTTCAGCGGAGATGTAACAAAGCTACTTGCAAGCAACATCAAGAGAGAAATTGAGAAGTTTTTAAACTAGGAAGACGGGGAAAGCCGACAGTTGACCAAGAGTCGATGGATCGGGAAACGGTATACCCAGAGGATACTGTGCAGGAAGATAGAGGGGAAGACTCACCGAATCATAGGCAAGACAGAAATCCTGATGGATCGAAAGGGACACAAGAGGGAAGGAAATGCAAGAACAGGCTACAAACTCAAGTGTATGTATACAAATGCAAGGAGCCTAAGGAATAAGATGGGGGAATTGGAAGCTATGGCACAAAAAGATAACCTTGACATCATTGGCATCACGGAAACATGATGGAATGAGAAAAACATCTAGGACACTGTACTACCGGGATACAAGCTATACCGCAGAGACAGAGTAGGTATCGAAGCGCAAAATCTATATATACCATGTATCAACAAGGGATCCAAGAGGAAAAAGAACAATGAACTGGCATGGCTCACTGTAGTGGTGAAGGAAGCGATCAGAGACAAGAAGACTTTGTTTAAGGAATGGAAAAGGTCAAAAACAGACGAAAACTGGAAAAAACACAAACATCAAATAGGTACCATAAGGCGGTAAGAGGGCCCAAAAGAGACTATGAGGAAAAAATAGCCAAGGAGGCAAAAAACTTCAAGCCGTTCTTTCGATATATTAAAGGGAAAGGACCAACGAAGGAAGCGATGGGGCCGTTGGATGATCATGGAATAAAGGGAGTGCTAAAGGAGGACAAAGCCATCGCTGACAAACTAAACACATTTTTTGCATCTGGTTTTACCGAAGAGGATATACACAACATACTGGAAGCCGACAGGCTATATGCAGGAAACGAAGACGGGAAACTGACAGGGTTGACGGTCAGTCTAGTAGATGTATGCAGGCAGATTGATAGGCTTAAAATCAATAAATCCCCGGGACCGGATGGCATCCATCCGAGGGTAATCAAGCAACTGAAAGTACCTATAGCTGAACTGTTCCAACTAATAGCCAATCTGTCGATCAAATAGGGAAGGATTCCAGAAGACTGGAAAGTGGTGAATCTTCAAGAAAGGTTCTAGGGGAGAACCGGGAAACTACAGACCAGTGAGTCTGACCTCAGTACCGGGAAAGATGGAAGAGGCGCTGATAAAGGACTGCTTCATTGATCACCTAGACGGACACAATCTGATGAGGACCAGCCAGCAAGGCTTCAGCAAAGGAAGATCTTACTTGACAAACTTGCTGCACTTATTTGAGGGAATAAACAGGCAGATAGATAAGGGTGACCCGGTTGACATTGTATATCTGGATTTTCAGAAGGCGTTCAACAATGTCCCGCATGAACGACTGCTTCGAAAAATTGCAAGCCATGGAATCGAGGATGAAATACTCTCGTGGATTAAAAACTGGTTCATGGATAGGAATCAGAGAATGGGGAGTAAAGGGACAATACTCAGACTGGAAAAGTGTCACGAGTGGAGTGCCACAGGGTTCAGTGCTTGGACCTGTGCTCTTCAACATATTTATAAACGACCTGGAAATTGGTACGACGAGTGAGGTGATTAAATTTATTCAGAATAGTGAGGACGCAGTAGGATTGCAAAGACCTGCAATATGACATAAACACACTCGAGAAATGGGCCACGACATGGCAAATGAGGTTTAATGTGGATAAGTGTAAGGTTATGCATGTCGGTAACAAAAATCTTATACACGTATACAGGATGTCCGGTGCAGTACTTGGAGAGACCTCCCAGGAAAGAGACTTGGGAGTACTGGTCGACAAGTCAATGAAGCCGCCTGCACAATGTGTGGCGGCGGCGAAAAGGGCGAACAGAATGCTAGGAATGATTAAGAAGGGGATCACGAACAGATAAGAGAAGGTTATCATGCCGCTGTACTGGGCCATGGTACGCCCCCACCTGGAATACTGTGGCCAGCAATGGTCGCCATACATGAAGAAGGACACGGTACTTCTCGAGAGAAAAGCGACTAAAATGGTTAAGGGACTGGAGGAGTTGCCTTACAGTGAGAGAGTAGAGAAACTGGGCCTCTGCTCCTTTGAAAAGAGGAGACTGAGAGGGTTCATGATCGATACATTCAAGATAATGAAGGGAATAGACTTAGTAGATAAAGACAGGTTGTTCACCCTCTCCAAAATAGAGAGAATGAGAGGGTACTCTCTAAAGTTAAAAGGGGATAGATTCCGTACAAATCTACGGAAATTCTTCTTTACCCAGAGAGTGGTAGAAAACTGGAACGCTCTTCTGGAGGCTGTTATAGGGGAAAACACCCTCCAGGGATTCAAGACAAAGTTAGACAAGTTCCTGCTGAACCAGAACATACATAGGTAAGGCTAGACTCAGGGCACTGGTCTTTGACCTAAGGGCCGCCGCGTGAGCGGACTCTTTGGCACGATGGACCACTGGTCTGACCCAGCAGCAGCAATTCTTATGTTCTTATGTTCTTAACTATTCAGTTAAGTTTATGGGGTCCTTTTACTAAGCTATGTGCTTATCACCTGTTAAAATGCACTACCATGAGTCATGCTCAGGCATCCCGCGATAGTTTTGGCATATGTGTGTGCTACTCATGCGCTAAAAAATAACATTTATTTTTAGCGCTCTGGGCATGTTTGGGGATGGAGAGTGGGTGCAGCTATGCCAATCGGCATGTGGGTATGGCCACATACTGATCATAGTTACCAGATGCTAGGATCCACCTTGGCGGTTAGCGCCCAAGAAAAAGATCTTGTTGTTATTGTAGACAATACAATGAAACCTTCCACTAAAAAGTGCGGCAGTGGCCAAAAAAGCAAATAAGATGCTAGGTATTATTAAAAAAAGGAATGGTTAACAAGACTGTTATAATGCCTCTGTATTGCTCAATTGTGTGACCTCACCTGGAGTATTGCATTCAGTTCTGGTCTCCTTATCTCAAGAAATATATAGCAGCACTAGGAAAAGTTCAAAGAAGAATGACCAAGATGATAAATGGTATGGAATTATTCTCGTATGAGAAAAGACTAAAAAGGTTAGGGCTCTTCATCTTGAAAAAGAGACTGCTGCATAAAGATAAGATATGATTGAAGTCTACAAAATTTTGAGTGATGTAGAATGGGTATAAGTGGATCGATTTTGTACTCCATCAAAAATTACAAAGACTTGGGACACTCGATGAAGTTACAGGGAAATACTTTTAAAACCAATAAGAGGAAATATTTTTTCAGTCAGAGAATAGTTAAGCTCTGGAATGCATTGACAGGGGATGTGGCAAGAGCAGTTAATGTAGCCGGTTCTAAAAAAAAAGGTTTGGACAAGCTCCTGGAGGAAAAGTCAATAGTCTGTTATTCAGACAGACATAGAGGAAGCCACTGTTTGCCCTGAATCGGTAGCATGGAATGTTGCTACTCTTTGGATTGGCCACCATGAGCACAGGCTACTGGTCTGACCCAGTAAGGCTATTCTTATGTTCTTATGATTAGCACGTGAGCCTTTATCTCCTATAAAATAGGTGGCAGTAAGGGTTAAGAACATAAGAACATAAGAACATAAGCAGTGCCTCCGCCGGGTCAGACCACAGGTCCATCCTGCCCAGCAGTCCGCTCCCGCGGCGGCCCAAACAGGTCACGACCTGTCAGAATCATCAGAAGGGGCTCCCTTGCCACCTTGGCTTCCCATTTAAGTCCTGCCTTCCTATCGAAGCCCTAGCCCTCCGGTCTTTCACATGCACGACCTGGTTGGTTTTTACTCATTACCTGGTTAACTTTCTATACTTGTGTTACATCCCAGCTCCTCCTTCAGTATCCCATGATCCCTTTATCCCTCAGGAATCCGTCCAATCCCTGTTTGAATCTCTGGACCGTACTCTGCCTGATCACTTCCTCCGGTAATGCATTCCAAGTGTCCACGACCCTCTGGGTGAAAAAAAACTTCCTTGCGTTTGTTTTGAACCTATCTCTCTTCAGTTTCTCAGAATGCCCCCTCGTATTAGCTGTCCCCTTCAGTCTGAAGAATCTGTCCCTATCCACCCTCTCTATGCCCCTCATGATCTTGAAGGTTTCTATCATATCTCCCCTGAGCCTCCTTTTCTCCAGAGAGAAGAGTCCCAGCCTATCCAGCCTCTCGGCGTATGGGCAGTGTTCCAGCCCTCTTACCATTCTCGTTGCTCTCCTTTGGACTCTTTCAAGTACCGCCATGTCCTTCTTGAGGTGCGGCGACCAATACTGAACGCAGTATTCCAGATGTGGGCGCACCATCGCTCGATACAGTGGCATGATGACTTCCTGTGCTAATGCACAATAAAAACAGGAGAAAGTCCCTACGTGATTCCACAGACAAGAAATGAGAGCAGGGATGAAAAGACGACTTCTCTCCTGGGATCATATCCAGCTTCAGAGCTTATTGCATTTATACAAGATGCTGTGATAAACTTTTCACAATGTGATACCGGCCAGTGAGCATTCTCAAGAATATAGAAACATAGAAACAGAGTATGACGGCAAAAAAGGGCCGACGGCCCAACAAGTCTGCCCACTCAAGACCCTCCCTCCTCGAGAATCCATCTTTTAAGCATTCCTCTGGAGCGACCCCACCAGACGGTCCCATCGTCCCTTGAAGTCGAGCGTGGTACTGGCTTCAACTACCTGACGTGGAAGACGATTCCATCGATCAATTACCCTTTTGGTGAAGAATAGCCCCCACAGTCTGGAACTTACTCCCAGAAGGGCTATGTCTAACTCGAGACTACCTCTACTTCTAGAAGCGGATGAAAGCGACTGACTGGACTAGCTTGCTGCACACTCTGGGGCTGATGCCGAAAGCTTCCCTTGGCTACAGCACGTCTTTAATGAGCAGTTCACTTGATCATTAATGCCCGCTGTATGCTGAAAGGCCTTTCTGCACAACAGTGCACAGCATATTAAAATACATACCAAATAGCTGATTAAGCTACCCTGCAGCATGCAGATGAGGTAATGGAAGAACGAAAAAGAGATATTTTCTGGCCGGTATTCACACAACTTGATATAGGCTGGCTAACTTCCAAGGTCAGTGATGATCGTGGATATTCAATGCTGGGCCATTTTGAATGACTTGACATTGAATAACTGGTTTATTTTTGGCCAGTGCAAACTCAACTGGATAAATCACTATTCAACACTGGCCACTTATCAGCAGTTATTGCACAATATAGACGGTTAACATGTAACCACTAACTGGAAATATTCAGCAGAGATAACCAATTATCTCACACTAAATATTTGTATTTTGCTCGTTAAGGCAATTTAACTGGTCAATACCATTACATTTAACAACTGACAGTTTCTATTTTGTAGGTTCAACTTAAATTAGAATTACTTGTATGTAGGGTTGCCATATGACTCCAGAAAAAGGAGGACGGATTGAGACATCCGGGTTTTACTTCCATTGCTTTCAGTAGCAGTCAAACCAAGATGTCTCAATCTGTCCTCCTTTCTCTGGAGCCATATGGTAACCCTATTTCTATGCCTCATTAACAGAAGTGAGGCAAGATGGGGACACAACCTTTGGTAATCTGTGCTATTTACATTTTTTTTTTAAACTACTTTATTGTATTTTTCCAGTGAAGAGACAGCAATATATGTTGATAAACAGTTTGTTTAATACTAGGCCATGTTCCATTGGCAAACTCCCTGTCTAATTTGACCTTCTTGCATGAGTCTTAAAGTAGAAAAAGTGGTTATTTTATCTAAATATTATGAATTTATTGCAATAAACTCTTAACTGGACCTCTTTCTAAGGATTTGAAAGTAGCCCTAGAGAAACTGCATAAACGAAAAGGGAATAGGCATTTTAAACAAAATAGCAGTAACTCACCAGTGCAAGACATTTAAAAAGAGACCTGTTGAAGAGACCAGAGAAGCAAAACCTCAGGGTCCTAAGTGGAAGTAAACAAAATCTAAGCTCTAATAAAATAAAGGATACATGAACACCAGAAGTATCTGTAGATAAAATATCTTTATTGGTAGTTACCAAAAGTCAAGTATTAGAGCTCAATACAGGGTAAAAGTAAGAAGAAAATGAAAGGGTAGAATCATTCAAAGACTCAAACATGATTTGTTCACATTACGACAAGCAAAACAAAAGAAAGACAAAGCTGATGTCGCAATACAACACAAGGGATTTTATTGGAATTTCCTGTGGGAAGACCCAACTATGATCCTGGTTTCGGCAGAACACTGCCTTCCTCAGGGGACATACCATACTGATAACAGGATATTAGTCGTATCTCTATTTCAGGTAGTCTTTAAAAAGACCTTTAGGAACGTACTGAAAGAAGTACTGACAGCCGGGTTGGGCCCATGTGCCTAAGGCCCGCCCACAGGAGGGGGCCTAAGGCTTCCAGGCCTATTCTGATTGGCCCAGGTGCCTCAGGCCCCACCTATGGGCGGGGTTTCTGCTGCCTGGGCCAATCCGGCCCCATTCTGGACCCGGCTGGCCTGCCGAACGGACGGGCTTGGCACCCGTCTGTCTGGCCAACATTAAAGGTACGGGGAAGAGGGTGGGGGTGGAGGGGTCATGGGGTCGGCCGGGGGGATCATGGGTCGGTGGGAGGGTGGGCGATCTGCGGTTCTGGGGGGCAGTCGTTGGGGGGAGGGGGGTTGTGTTGAGGGCAGGAGGGCCTGGGATCCCTCCTGCCTGTATTGTAGTGGGGGGTAGGGGGTCGCCGGAGCCAGGAGGGCTTGGGCTCTCTCCTGGCCCGTTCGTGTAGGTGGGGGGATCGCCAGGGCAAGAGGGCTTGGGCTTCCTCTTGCCCCGATGTTGTCGGGGGTGCAGCGGGTGCCCAAGGCAGGAAGGCTTGGGCTCCCTCCTGGCTGACCCATAATCGTGGGGGTTAGCGATCGCGGGGCAGGAGGGCTTGAGCTCCCTCTTGCCCCAATGTTTTTGGGGGGGCCGTGGTTCGACGGGGCAAGAGGGCTTGGGCTCCCTCTTGCCCCAATGTTCTCAGGGGGGTGATGTATCGCGGCAGGAGAGATTGGGCATCTCTCCTGCCGCGATGGTTGTGGTGGGTAGGTTGCCGGGCTGCTGAACTGATCACACCAGCGGCCATCAGCTCAGCGGCCCCTTTTTCGGCACTTAGACCTGGTTTGACTTCGTCTAAGTCAAAAAGGTCTAAGTGCTGACTAGGCAACCTGTCAACTGTTTTAGTTATATATGTTGTATGCCTAGGTGTAGGTCGGCCCACCTCCCACCCACTGCCTGCCCTTTCCCCTCCTCTAAACACACCTCTTTTCTCTCTGTGCGTTTAGAGGCAGGAGAAAGGCCTAAGCTGTTTTTAGATACGTCTAAAAACCAGCTTTGGTTATGGGTACTTGGACGATCAGGCTTTTTGATCGTCCAAGTAGCCATTTAGGACACATTTTAGACGTTTGTTTGTTTTTTTATTATGAACCCCATGGTTTCAAGGATTCCTATAATCCAGGACCTACAGAGTAAAGACAAACAAAGAAAAATCAGAACCAAGGTCCAACCCCTGTGGCATACCCCAAGGACCTTTAAATAATTAGGAGTATAAAATCTATATTGCCGGTATTCCTGTGTTACTGATGCGTATAATTTACCAGCTTCATTTCTTTTATTCAAAAAAGCATTATTTTTACTTATTCATATTTTATAATTTTATCATTATTAAAAATTAATATTTCTTACTACTGTTATTAAGTGCTCAGTCTTTTATCTCCTGCTTTGGAGCCACAGCGAGATCATTCGAGGATCATCATCGCACTTATAGATCCCTCATTGTGTGTTATATTTGATCTCAAAATATTAATCATCCAGCCAGTGCTCATATGTTTTTATTTTACTCTTTTCTACTAATGAATAAATATGGCACTTATCTTATTCAGCATGGATGATCTAGTCCATGGCTCTACAGTCTTCTTTTTCTTTTCCAATGTGAAATAAATAAATATGTGCAAATCTGCAAATGTTCTGACTTGTGGTTTTTCTCTACTCCCCAACTCAGTCCTGAGTTTCGCCGCGGAGGCTTCTTCAGGAGGAGTCTTTACTATAAATAAATAAATAATTTATATGGTCTTCATAAATCTAAAACCTAAAACTAACACTTGGACATCTTACAGGTCAAAACATCCAAGTGGCCATTTTTGAATCTCCCTAACAAAATGGCAATATGGCAAATATTAAATCTTCAAACTATCTCTTCAACCTTGCCATATAAAATCAAGTTTGCAATAAATAATATCCAAAGGTAAATCACTCTGGGGATTTTCAGAACGCCACTCTCTCGTCACTGATTTCACCAAGTCTTGTGACTTACTACTTATGAAACTTGTTTTTTATATTTCATAATTTATTTTATTTTTTTCTCATTTTACTCAATTCATATTCATAAGAACATAAGAATTGCCGCTGCTGGGTCAGATCAGCGGTCCATCGTGCCCAGCAGTCCACTCCCATGGCAGCCCCTAGGTCAAAAACCATTGCCCTAATTGAGATCACCCTACCTGTGTACATTCCGGTTCAGCAGGAACTTGTCTAACTTTGTCTTGAATCCCTGGAGGGTGTTTTCCCCTATAACAGCCTCCGTAAGAGCATTCCAGTTTTCCACCACTCTCTGAGTGAAGAACTTCCTTATGTTTGTATGGAATATATCCCCTTTAACTTAGAGAGTGGCCTCTCGTTCTCCCTACCTTGGAGAGGGTGAACAACCTGTCTATCTACTAAGTCTATTCTCTTCAGTATCTTGAATGTTTCGATCATATCCCCTCTCAGTCTCCTCTTTTCAAGGGAAAAGAAGCCCAGTTTCTCTAAACTCTCGCTGTACGGCAACTCCTCCAGCCCCTTAGCCATTTTAGTCGCTCTTCTCTGGACCCTTTCGAATAGTACCGTGTTCTTCTTCATGTACCATAGCTGGACACAGTATTCCAGATGAGGGCGTACCATGGCTCGGTACAGCAGCATGATAACCTTCTCTGATCCATTCGTGATCCCCTTCTTAATCATTCCTAGCATTCTGTTTTCCCTTTTCACTGACGCCTCACATTGCACGGATGGCTTCATCGACTTGTCGACCAGTACTCCCAAGTCTCTTTCCTGAGGGGGTCTCTCCAAGTACCGCCCCGGACATCCTGTATTCGTGTATAACATTTTTGTTACTGACATGCATCACCTTACACTTATCCACGTTGAACCTCATTTGCCATGTTGTGGACCATTTCTCGAGCGTGTTTATGTCAAGTTGCAGATCTTCACAATCCTCCTGCGTCTTCACTACTCTGAATAACTTTGTATCATCTGCAAATTTAATCACCTCACTCGTCGTACCAAATTCCAGGTCATTTATAAATATGTTGAAGAGCACAGGTCCAAGCACTGAACCCTGCGGCACTCCACTCATGATGCTTTTTCAATCCGAGCATTGTCCATTTACCCCTACTCTCTGTTTCTTATCCATGAACCAGTTTTTAATCCACTTGAGTATTTCACCCTTTATTTCATGGCTCGCAATTTTTCGAAGTAGTTGTTCATGCGGAACCTTGTCGAACGCCGTCTAAAAATCCAGATATACAATGTCGACCGGGTCAGACTCACCGGTCTGTAGTTTCCTGGATCACCCCTCAAACCTATCTTGAAGATCAGCACAACATTCGCCACCTTCCAGTCTTCTGGAATCCTTCCTGATTTGATCGACAGATTGGCTATTCATATTCAATTCATCTTCTCATATATCTTCACTTATTCATTAGAATCACTTTTATTTTAATTTTATAATTTCCCTAAGTACTTATACTTAAGAATTTAGCTTAACATGTTGTTGCACTGCTCCCCACCAACACGTTTCGATTCTTCCTCAGGACGGGGCTAGTGCTGCAACTACAACAAACAACAAGCACAAAAAGCACTCTTAGGGAAATATATAACACTAGTGTTTAAGCCTGTACTCCTTCACTGCTCCCCCTGTCCAGCAGTAGCCCTTCTCCTTTCCTTTTATCTCCCCCCCCAAACTCGTTAAGCAGTACCCCTTCCCTGAATTGAATATGAATTGAGTAAAATGAGAAAAAATAAAATAAATTATGAAATATAAAAAGCAAGTTTCATAAGTAGTAAGTCACAAGACTGGATGAAATCAGTGACGAGAGCTGCCATGCTGATTTTTGTTAGTCAGGGTGGCGTTCTGAGATTTTATATAGCAAGGTTGAAGAGATAGTTTGGACATTTTTGAATCTGACTTTCTGGACACTTTTCTGATTGTTTTGTCTCCAGTGCCTTTAAAACTTAAAGGGGCATGTTAGAGGTGTGTTTTAGACGGGCTTAGAGCTTAGACGTTCTGTAGGGATAATCAAACTTAACAAAATGTCCAGGACACCATTTAGACATTTGAGGCTAGACCTGTTTTAAAAACGAGTAAGGGTCAAAAAGATGCCCAAACTTACCAGATGACCACTGGAGGGATTATGGCATGACCTCCCCTTATTCCCCTAGTAGTCATTGACCTCCTTCTACTTTCCAAAGAGATGAAACTGTACATTCCAGCCTGTATTACAGCTTCAGATAGCCACACATATGCAGCTCAGCAGATCAGAGGGGCACTCTAACTGGTACTGCAATGAATGTCACATTAAAAAGTCTCAGGTAGTACTGTATATATATCTTGTTGAAGGTCACTATAGCCTTTTTATACGTATGATGAGTCCTCCAATACCCACCCAAAACCTGGTCCTCCAATAGGCTACTGTTGCGGTGTACAGGTGGGTACTGTAAATTTTGGATGGGTTTTGGAGGGCTCAACATACAATATAAGCAAATTATAATGATGTGTACCTGGGATTTTTAACGTGATGTTCACTGCAGAACCCTATAGAGCAGTGGTTCCCAACCCTGTCCTGGAGGACCACCAGTCAGTCGGATTTTTGGGATAGCCCTAATGAATATGCATGAGAGAGATTTGCATATAGTGGAGGAGACAGGCATGCAAATCTACTCCATACATATTCATTAGGGCTGTCCTGAAATCCTGACTGGTGGTCCTCCAGGACAGGGTTGGAACCAGTGGCATACCTAGCATATGTGAAAACCGGGGCCCATCATTTTTTGACACACACACACACACCCCCATCTATATGAAAAATATTATTTTTAGTAACAATCCACATATCACACAACAAGAGTGTACCTAGGAAAAGGCAGCATCTTAAACACTGCAGTGAGCACTAGAACACCAACACATACATTGTAAAACTAAACAAGCCAGATCCCGCATAGTCAATTGATCCTGCAGTCAATGCCAACTAAAAACTATGTTCTTTTCATACATACAGAACAGAGATACACCCTCGCCCAATATGGAATAATCACAAACTAAAAATAGAAATATGTAGATAAAAGTTAAACTGAACCGCCAAGAAACCAGACTCTGCATACAATGCAACACCACAAAAACAGTAACACATGTCCTCTAATACCGTGCAAAATATAAAGACAGTAGATGTAAATTTGAAAAAACTGATACATAACAATCACCATTTTACAAATTAACATAGAAACATAGAAACATAGAAATAGACGGCAGATAAGGGCCCACGGCCCATCTAGTCTGCCCACCTTAATGTCCCTCCCTTACCTTTGCCCTGTGAATAGATCCCATGTGCCGATCCCATTTGGCCTTAAAATCAGGCACGCTGCTGGCCTCAATCACCTGTAGTGGAAGACTATTCCAGCGATCAACCACTCTTTCAGTGAAAAAGAATTTCCTGGTGTCACCTCGTAGTTTCCCGCCCCTGATTTTCAACGGATGCCCTCTTGTTGTCGTGGGACCCTTGAAAAAGAAGATATCTTCCTCCGCCTCGATGCGGCCCGTAAGATACTTGAACGTCTCGATCATGTCCCCCCTCTCTCTGCGCTCCTCGAGCGAGTATAGCTGTAATTTGTCAAGCCGTTTTTCGTATGGTAGATCCTTGAGTCCCGAGACCATCCGGGTGGCCATTCTTTGCACCGACTCCAGTCTCAGCACATCCTTGCGATAATGCGGCCTCCAGAATTGCACACAGTATTCCAGGTGGGGCCTCACCATGGATCTATACAATGGCATAATGACTTCCGCCTTACGACTGACGAAACCCCTTCGTATGCAGCCCATGATTTGTCTTGCCTTGGACGAAGCCTGCTCCACTTGATTGGCAGACTTCATGTCCTCACTGACGATTACCCCCAAGTCTCGTTCTGCTACCGTTTTTGCTAGGATCTCGCCATTAAGGGTATAAGACTTGCATGGATTCTGGCTGCCCAGGTGCATAACTTTGCATTTTTTGGCATTGAAGTTGAGTTGCCATGTCCTAGACCATCGCTCCAGTAGGAGTAGGTCGTGCATCATGTTGTCGGGCACTGAATCTTCGTCTGTTGTGCATTTGCCCACTACATTACTCAGTTTGGCGTCATCGGCGAATAATGTTATTTTACCTCGAAGCCCTTCTGCCAAGTCTCTTATAAAGATGTTGAATAGGATTGGGCCCAAGACTGAGCCCTGTGGTACTCCACTAATCACCTCCGTCATTTCGGAGGGGGTGCCGTTCACCACCACCCTTTGGAGCCTACCTCCAAGCCAGCTCCCAACCCATTTCGTCAATGTGTCACCTAATCCTATAGAACTCATCTTGCTCAGTAACCTGCGGTGTGGTACGCTATCGAATGCTTTGCTAAAGTCCAGGTACACGATGTCCAGGGACTCCCCAATATCCAGCTTCCCCGTTACCCAGTCAAAGAAGCTGATCAGGTTGGATTGGCAGGATCTCCCCTTAGTAAATCCATGTTGTCGGGGATCCCGTAGATTCTCCTCATCCAGGATCTTATCCAAATGGTGTTTGATTAGAGTTTCCATTAGTTTGCTCACTATCGATGTTAGACTCACTGGTCTGTAGTTTGCTGTCTCCATCTTTGAGCCTTTCTTGTGGAGTGGAATGACGTTAGCCGTCCTTCAGTCCAACGGGACGCTGCCTGTACTAAGGGAGAGGTTGAAGAGCGCGGACAGTGGCTCCGCCAAGACATCACTCAGCTCCCTAAGCACCCTGGGGTGCAGGTTGTCCGGCCCCATTGCCTTGCTAACCTTGAGCCTTGACAGCTCACCGTAGACACTGCTGGGCGTAAACTCAAAGTTACTAAACGGGTCAACTGAGCCAACCCTTGTCTGTAGCTGAGGGCCGAGCCCTGGCGCTTCTCGGGTGAAGACTGAGCAGAAGTATTCATTTAATAGTTGGGCTTTTTCCGAATCCTTTTCCACATAGTCTCCGTCTGGTTTCCTAAGACGTACAATCCCGCCTGAGTTTTTTCTTCTATCACTGATATACCTGAAGAAGGATTTATCTCCCTTCTGGATGTTCTTTGCTAGAGACTCCTCCATGAGGAATTTAGCCTCCCTGACTGCTGTTTTGACGGCTTTTGATTTGGCCAGGTAGTCTGCTCTAGAGTCCTGCTTCCCTGATTGTTTGTAAGAGATGAATGCTTTTTTCTTCTCCTTGATCAGGTCTGAGATCTCCGCAGTAAACCACTGTGGCTTATTGTTCCTTCGCCGTTTACTTACTGATTTTACATAGCGGTTTGTTGCTTCTTGTATGGTTGCTTTCAAAGTCGACCACATGTCTTCCACGTTATCGGTTTCTTCTTGGCTTTGTAGCGCCTGGTGAACGAAGTCTCCCATTTCTTTGAAATTTGTGTCCTTGAATTTGAGGACTTTGGTTAGTGTAGTAGATTTAGTGAAACCTTTCCTGATATTGAACCATACCATGTTGTGGTCACTGGAGGCCAATGTGTCGCCCACCGAGACCTCTGTGACACTTTCTCCATTGGTAAGTATCAGGTCCAGTATTGCCTGATCCCTTGTCGGTTCCAACACCGGTTGCCTTAGGCTTGCTCCTTTCATAGAGTTTAATAGCCTCCTGCTGCTGCCGGAAGCAGAGGTAAGTGTAACCCAATCCACATCAGGCATGTTGAAGTCACCTAGCAATACTGTGTCCCCACGCAAAGTGATATTTTCTATATCTTCGATTATTTCCATATCCAGGTCATCCTGTTGTCTTGGGGGTCTGTAAATTACGCCAAGATACAAGCATTTGTCCTTCCCTCTGGCCAAATTAACCCAAAGGGATTCCCCAGTATACTGGACATCTGAGATTCTCGTGACCTTAATGTCATCTTTAGTATATAATGCTACACCCCCTCCCTTCCTACCCTCTCTGTCCCGGCGAAGCAAGTTGTAACCCGGTATGACCATGTCCCACCCGTGGGAGTCTGTGAGCCAGGTTTCGGATATCGCCACCACATCCAGGTCGGCATTCCTTATTTCTGTTTCCAATTCCAGGATCTTGTTTCCTAAACTGTGTGCGTTGACGTACATAGCCCTCCATGTTATATTTTTGTTACGTCTCAATGGGGATATTCCTGTTTGAGCTATTTGAACACCTTTAGCATTGTTTGTGTTATTTGTGCTTTCCTGAGGCTCAGAACCACAATGTGTACTCCCCATATACCCAGAACTACAGTGTGTACTCCCCCTAGACCCGGAATTACAATGTGACCCATAAATATGATGTGACCCTACTCCCGACTCAAAAGTGTGTGCACTCACCCCTGACCCAGAATTTCGGTGTCTACTTTCCTCAGCCTCATAAATGTATTGGCATTTTAGTTCGCCTGGTATGTTGTTTGTGCCTGTACCCTCCCCCGACTTACCTAGTTTAAAGCCCTGTGGAGTAGGCGGGCTAGGCGGTGTCCAAGGACATTCTTCCCTCTTCTGGTTAGGTGTAGCCCGTCGTGTCCCTGTAGTCCTTGCAATGCTTCTCCATGGTGCAGAAACCCGAAGTTCATCTCCTTGCACCATCCTCGCAGCCAGTCGTTCGCCCTTTGTATTCGATCCTCTCTGGCTCTGCCCTTGCCCCTCACTGGGAGAATCGAGGAGAAGACTACCTGCGCATCCATCCTCCTCAAATTAACAAATAAAAATAAAACAAATAATGAGAAATAAGAAAATACCATTTTATTGGACTAATCCATTTTTCAATTAGCTTTCAGAGGCCAAATCTTTCTTCAGAACAGTACTGTTATGGAATCCTGTCCTGACCTGAGGAAAAGAGGGTTTAGTCCAAAAAATTGCCTTATTTCCATTTCCTATTTATAAAATTTTATCAATACAGTTACAATACTACTTGATTCTAAGTAAAGCAACAAAAATCTTTCTACCTTTTGTCGTTTCTGCTTTAATCAACTTCTCTTTGCTTTCTTCTTTCTATACAGCGTTTGTCCTCTCTCCCTTCCATGCAACATAGAAACATAGAGTATGACAGCAGAAAAGGGCCGAAGGCCCACCAAGAACCCTCCCTCCTTCCCTCGAGAATCCGTCTATTAAATATTCCTCTTGAGCGACCCCCACCTGTCTGTCCCATCGTCCCTTGAAGTCAAGCATGTTACTGGCCTCGACTACCTGACACGGAAGACCATTCCATTGATCAATTACCCTTTCAGTGAAGAAATATTTCCTGGTGTGCCCATGAAATCTCCCCCCTCTGAGCTTCAGTGGATGCCCTCTTGTCACCGTGGGACTAGTAAGAAAAAAGATTTCTTCCTCCACCTCAATGCGGCCTGTGATGTATTTGAATGTTTCTATCATGTCTCCCCTTTCTCTGCGCTCTTCAAGAGAATATAGGCGTAGCCTGCTCAGACGTTCTTCATATGGGAGATCCTTAAGTCCAGAGACCATCCTAGTGGCCATTCGCTGAATTGACTCCATTCTCTTCACGTCCTCCAGAATTGAACACAGTACTCCAGGTGAGGTCTTACCATGGATCTGTACAATGGCAGTATAACTTCAGGCTTTCGGCTGATAAAGCTCCTTCTGATGCAACCCTTTGCTGAAGCTATCTCTACCTGATTGGCAGTTTTTATATCTTCCTGGATGATTACTCCCAAGTCCCGTTCTGCTACAGTTCTTGTTAGGTTTTCATCATTCAGGGTGTATGTTCTACATGGGTTTACACTACCAAGGTGCATCACCTTACATTTCTTGGCATTAAAATGCAACTGCCAAGTACTGGACCATTGTTCCAGTAAAAGCAGCCCCTGCTTCATAGTGTCGGGCATGATTGCAGTGTCTGGTTCTGCTGCATTGCCCACAACATTGCATAGTTTAGCGTCATCGGCAAATAATGTAATTTTGCCACAAAGTCCCTGAGGTAGATCCCTTACAAAGATATTAAATAGTATCGGGCCCAAGACTGAGCCCTGCGGCACTCCACTGGTCACTTCCGATGTTTTTGAGGAAATACCGTTTACCATCACCCTTTGAAATCTGCCACTAAGCCAGTCTTCTATCCATGCAGTCAGTGTTTCTCCTAGGCCCATTGCATTCAGCTTGTTCAATAACCTACGGTGTGGGAAACTATCAAGTCCAGATACACGATGTCCAGGGACTCTCCCCCATCCAGTTTTTTTGTTACCCAGTCAAAGAAGCTGATCAGATTGGATTGACAAGACCTTCCCTTCGTAAAGCCATGCTGGTGTGGGTCCCTTAATTTTTCATCATCCAAAATCACGTCCAATCTGTTTTTTATCAATGTTTCAATGAGTTTATACACTATTGATGTGAGACTCACCGGTCTGTAATTCTCAGCCTCTGACCTGCATCCCTTTTTGTGGAGCGGAATAACGTTGGCAGATTTCCAGTCCAAGGGGACTTTTCCCTTGTATAGGGAAAGATTGAAAAGCTCAGCCAACGGTTCTGCCAGGACATCCCTCAATTCCCGAAGAACTCTGGGGTATAGATTATCCGGGCATCTGCCCTCTTTTTGCCCCTTCCACCCAGCTTGTGCCCTCTCTCTCTCTCTCTCTCTACCCTTCCATCTACTGTCCCCCTCTCTCTGCCCCTTGCATCCACTGTCCACCCTCTCTCTGTTCCATATGGCATCTTCCCTCTTTCTATGTCCTTTCAATAAACTATATCCTGTGCCCTTTCTCTCCTTTGTACATGATTCATTTTGGCTTCACCCCTTTCCCTATGCTCTAGCATCTCTCTCTTCTCCTTTCCTTCCTTCCTTCCCACTCCACCCCATGGTCTGGCATCTCTATCTCCTTCCCTTCTCTCCCCCCTTGCCCTGGAATCTCCCTCCTATCTCTCCCTCTGGCACCTCCTCTCATTTCTTTCCCTCTGGTCTGGCATTTTGTCTCCTTTAGTTTCCCTTCCTTCCCCCCATGCCCTGTCATCTTTCTCCTCTCCTTCCGTCTCCCCCTCCCACTCCATTATCTAGCATCTCTTCTCCTTCCTTTCTCTCCTTCCTTCCACCTGGTCTGGCATCTGCCTCCTCCCCCTCCCCCTTGACATCTCTCCCCCCCTTCCATGGTCTGGTAGCTCCTTTCCTTTCCTCTCATGGTCTTGGCATCTCTTTCCTCTCCCTTCCTTGGTGTTCCTTTTCCCCACTCTCTCTTCTCCATTTCCCTTCAGCGTCCTCAGCCCACTCTCTCTCCACTTTCCTTCAGCGCACGCACATAAAAACAAGCAAGTAATTTTATATCATTTTCATTCTATTCATTCATAGAAATTAAAGTCTAAATAATGCCAGTCCCATAACAAAATATGATTTTACAAAAATAATTCTCTGCACAGTCAAGCCTGCAAGGATTACTAGATGTCTTTCAGCAGCTCCCCTCCCTCCCTCCCCCTTACCTTTGTGGCCAAGTCAAAATGATCTACCAACAATAAAATTTTAAAAACACAAAGCACACTGTACGCAGAGAAAATTTTAATTATCATTTATATTCCGCGGGTTTTCAAAGAGGCCAAGGCAGATGACTTTATGCAAGGTTACCTCAGTAACAACTATACAAAAATAAACAAATATATCCCCTCCCTTTTTACTAAACCGCGATAGCGTTTTTTGGCGCAGGGAGCTGCGCTGAATGCCCCATGCTGCTCTCGACGCTCATAGGCTCCCTGCGCTAAAAACCTCTATTGCGGTTTAGTAAAAGGAGGCCATAGTGCAAAATATAGACAGCATATATAAATTCTCAAAACGGACACATTTTGATTACTAAATTGAAAATAAAATCATTTTTCCTACCTTTGTTTGGTAATTTCATCAGGGTGCACTTTATTCTTCTGACTGTGCATCCAATATTTCTTCCCTTCTTTCAGCCTCCTGTATGCTTCCTCTCCTCCAGACCTCATTCCATCCCCAAACTTTTTCTTTATTTCACCCTGCCCCTTCTTTCTTTCTCTCTCCATGCCCCCTTTCTTTCTCTATGTCTGTCTTTCTCTCTCTCTCCGTGCCCCATTTCTTTCTTTAACCCTGCCCCCTTTCTTTCTTTCTGGCTCCCTGTCCCCCCCCCTTTCTTTCTTTCTTTCTTTCTCCCTGTCCTCCCCCATGCCACCGCCATTGGGAAACATGCTGCCACCGCCACTGGGGAATAGGATGCCACTGCCGCCATCGGAAACAGACCTGCACTGAGTTCTCCCTGCTTCTCTTCCCCGCAGGGCCGACCAACTTTCGCGATTGGTTGACCCGGAACGTCCTCTCTGACGTCAGAATTGACGTCGGATGGCGAGAGTTGGTCGGCCCCGCGGGGAAGAGAAGCAGGGAGATCTGGCCTGTTCCCCGATGGTGACGGTGTCTTGGGGGAGGGCAGTGAGAAGGGAAGCAGGTTGGGCACCCCTGCTGTAGATGAGCCGCGAGCCGCACTCAAGTGGCTAAAGAGCCGCATGCGGCTCATGAGCCTGACCACTGCCCTAGGGAGAACACTGAAGGGTGGCTAGCTGTGTACCCTCTTGTGGTTTGCACCAAGGGCGGACCACCTCCCTTGGTACGCCACTGGTTGGATCCACTGCTCTAGAGCAGTGTTTCTCAACTTGGTCCTGGAGTACCCCCTTGCCAGTCAGGTTTTCAGGATATCCACATTGAATTTGCACAAACTTGATTTGCATACATTGCCTTTCTTTCATGCATATTCATTGTGGATATCTTGAAAACCTGACTGGCAAGGGGGTACTCCAGGACCGAGTTGAGAAACATTGCTCTAGAGTTCCCCTCTGCTCTGCTCAGCTGTCTTTGTGGCCACTTTGCTAAGAATGCTTGGTGCTTGAATGTTCTAATCTAATGGCTTGTTTTTGTGCATTTTTCATTTGGGTGTTTTCGTATTTGAAAATGGCCAAAAAAGATAGATGTACTAAGTGCCAAAACGTCTAGATAGGTCATTTTCAAAAGAAATTTTAAAAAGATAGATGTCTTGTGGTTTTGAAAATGGATATTTTCTCCACTGGATTTCTGGACATCTTTCCCAAAATGTTCAAACTCAGACTTAAACATCTTAATGAAAATGTCCCTCCACACCTATTCCCTTAAAATAAAATAAGTATGTGTCACTGCTTTATGATGCCTAAAACTTCCTGCCTCATAAAAACTACATTAGTTTTGTTAAAGATCAGCCTTAAGAAAGGAAACAGTCAAATGCTGGGGAATGAATGAATCAGGCGATTGTTCATTAGATTTTTTTTTTCTGCTGTGCTCATCTACCTGTAATTTAGGACCTGGAGAAAGGTACTGAAGCTAGTATACAAACCCCTCCAACTGTGCTATTTGCATATAAAGCCTTGCAAGGTGGCCTATACAAACAGTAGTCCTATAAGACATTTGAATTAAACCTGAAATCTTTTAATATCATTGTAATGCCACCTCCAAGTGAGGGGGCTGAACTCTGTAGACTCCCTTGTGAATATTACATTGGTGATATTTATCCTGCCTACACCTCTATCATGTAAATGGTTGACGATCATTCTTCAGAAGCTGTGAATAATATCACATATCGCAAAACAAATCAAGACTGCGTATTGAAACTAGCTGCTTCACCCTAGTGTCACGTATAAGCTAATGATTACATTTAAAAAATTACACTAAATTCATTGCAGTGTTATTATCTTCTAGTCCACTGAGTTGCCTATTGTAAGTAAATTCTTGGTAAGATGACATTTAACGAGAGCATCAGGCTGTGGGATCAAACACCGAAACAAACTGTTTATCCAAGATTTAAACAAACTGTTTCATACTAGCTTATAAATCTTTAGTTCACTAAAGATCATTTTGTTAAGGTCACAGTAGAAATCAAGCCAAAAACTGACGCAACAAAAAGTTGTTATGAGCTTGATTCTCTTTCAGTCAGCAAGATTGTTACCTCCTACAGGGCTGGTGCAAAAGCACTGGCTGCCATTGGCAAATGCTTAAGCTACAGATGCTTTGGGGAGAAAGGAGACTATCCTCCATCCCTATTTTTGAATTTAGAATAGAATATTTTATTCACCTAAACATCCCTGTGTGTGGTTTTTGTTAGCACTGGCGATTGCCAATTAAGAAGACTCTCTTCCATAACTTCTTGTTTTACCACTATAAACCTTTTCATGGTTTATGTCTTCCAGTGAAAATCTTTCATCATAAAGCAATTCTAACATGGCTGTCAATTAAATATGAATAAGCTTAACTCTAATGCATGACATTTGAAAGCATTAATAAAAGCTGTGGTTGAGAGCCACAGGATGTTACGCATGGTCTGAGGTATTTAAAGTCTTAATGTATGATGACAGCACACTGTAATTTAAGAGTCTCTGATGTTTGAAACCTATCACTGATCATAAAGGAAAGTGGATGATACTGGTAGAATACACATAGCCTCAAATACAGTAATATCTGTCCAGTAGTCTTAGAAGTTTTTAAATTGCACCTGAAATAAATAGCACCTAAAGCCATGTCAGTGCAGTTCCCTAAAGTACTAATAAATGCCAGCAGCAAGAGGAGAAATTATAGGCTGGCATTTTCCTTGGGAAGTGACTTACTATTTGATAGAAGGGGAAGAGCGCAACCCATTATTATGCAGCATTGTTTAAAGCATAACTGTATTATGGAATAGACGTTAAAATTAAAAAAAAAAAATCAGATGAAAGCTACCCATCCTTTAGTTCCTGGAACAAAACTGCAATTAAGCATTGAAGGAGAATCGTGATTACTTGACTAATCAGGTTTAATGTGTACTGTATATGCAAGTATGAAAGAGATCTATGCCTGAGACGCTGTAGAGTTTGACACATTGTTTCCCTCCAGTCCCAATAACATAAAATTCTATTAAAACAAAGTCTTCAGGATGGGACAAGTTATGGTCATAGAGGGGTATGAGGCTGGTCGATTCCTTCCCCTCTCAAAATTCCCTGCTCATAGCCATATTAGTCACAAGAACATAAGACTAGCCTTACTGGGTCAAACCAAAGGTCCATCAAGCCCAGTAGCCCGTTATCACGGTGGCCAATCTAGATCCCTAGTACCTGGCCAAAACCCAAGGAGTAGCAACATTCTATGCAACCGATCCAGGGCAAGCGATGGCTTCCCCCATGTATTTCTCAATAACAGACTAACGGATTTTTCCTCCAGTAAATTGTCAGAACCCTTCTTAAAACCAGCTACTCTATCCGCTCTTACCACAACCTCTGGCAATGCATTTCATTTTAAAGGTTAATCTTTTTTTTTTTCTTCTTTAAATAATGGAAAATAAGATGATACCTTTTCTGTTGGATTAACTTAATACATTTTCCCTCAGATTATATATATGGCATCTAGAATTGTATCAATGGATTGACTAAATTATTAAAAGGAGGAAAAAGCTTCAAGTGCTAAAAAAAACAAGGTTTAGACACTTTCTTGCCCTGTTTCTTTATTTTTGAGTTATCACTAGTCATAAAAACCTCCTTAAATAAGTCTAGACATGAATTTTTAACTATACAACATTCTGTCTTGTTGCTGGGCCATCTATGATAAACTCGATGCAAATCCAAAATATAGGCAATGAAAATTCACTTAGCTGAATCAGGGCAATACATGCTGTACTCTACGGAGCTTCTCCATTTCACTCCATTTCATGCTGCGCTCTATAGTAAAAATAAGAAGCGCCATTAGAGTGTTAGTGGTAACATGACTAAACCGGATAGTCAGCTTTTAAGTGTGGGGGAATGTGACAATCCTGCAACCCTGAGTCTTGTCACAGAGAGATTTGGTAGGAATTACAAGCCCAGATGCAGAGGGGCAAACCAAGTCAGAGCTCGGGGGAGTAAGTCAGCTGACTATCCTGTGGACTCAGAGGGAGAAAGGGAAGCAGGTCCAGAAAGCTGGGACTGCTCTGATAATGTCCTGAGGTCAAACAGTAAAGATTGGCCTTATGGGTTTGCAAAGTCTGTAAAACAGAAGGCAGCACAGCAGGGTGCCTTGAGAACAGTTCAAGCCAAGGGAAGAAAACTTTCTTCCCTGCAGCAAAAGGGGAGTGGTTTCTTCCCTCAGCTTAAACGGAGACTCTCTAATGAGCTAAAAGGGCAGCAGGGGAAGGAGGCAGAGGAACGGAAGCCAGAACGAGGAGGAGCCTCAGACTGGAGGAAGGAGGAGGAGCAGAATGAGGCTTGGCAGTAGAGCAGAAGCAGGACGGGGCTGAGCTTGACTCAGACCTTGCAGAGCAGTTCCTCAGCACTGACTGGGAAATGACTGAGGAACAGGCTGGTAATTTGGTTACTGAATTCCTTCCCCCAGAGCCAATGGTGTTGGAGGAAAGTAGGGCTATGCAGGAAAGCTGGCCAAAGGAAATGGAGAGCTGAATACCCTGGGAAAAAGTCTGTGGAAAGGGTTTTTCTTTCTGGCTGTATTTCTCTGTTTTGCTCTTTGAGCTAATGACTGTAGGAATTACCAGGGGAAATAATCCTTTACTGCAGTTTCACATGCTGGTTTGCTGGAATTTGTAAAGGATACAGTAATCTCTTCAGGATATTCTCACAGCTGAACCAAACGCCAGGCTGTAATTCTGGCCAGTTTAAACCCCAGAGTTTCCTGGTTTCAGGACTCCGTGCAATAGCCCAGCTGTGAGGTGATTGCCATAGCAACTAACTAACTCAATTAGCCTGCCTGCCTCGTAGGGAAAAGGAGATTAACCCTCTCAGGGCATAGCCTGCTCGGGACTAGGGAGAAAGTCCAGCCCAGCTGGAGAGAGTGAGTACACTGTAGGACAGCACAGAATATCTCTCAGGCATGAATAAGAATGTCTTCTCTGTAACGCTACAGTGAAAAGTTATTTGTGTCAACTGTTTCACCTCCTAGCCTCATAAAATACTAATGACTGTATGTGGTTTATCAAGCAAGCTCAGAGCTGATTACTGAGTGATCATGAGTGAAAGGAACTTTTTCTTTTGGTTTTTGTATGATGTTCATGCTACCAGGAAAACCTGAAGTGGCACAGTGATTCCACGGCCAATGGCCGAATAAAAGCTTATGTTTTGCACAAAGGCCATTCTGACAAGTGTGATTTTCTTCAAAGCCCTTGGGAATAAGCTTAGTTAGGCATTTGCCTAGTGGCGGCCAACTTGAAAGGAGACCCTAATTCTAAAGGGACCATGCCAGTAACAAACCTTGTGTCACTACCCGATGGCTCAGGGTATTCGCAGAGAGCGCGGGTGTGACAATATTCATTGGGGAAATCCTGAAAACCCGACTGGAATATGGCTCTCGAGGACCGGAGTTCCCTACCCCTGATCTATAATATCAAAATAGAAGGTTACGGTGTGTTGCGATTGTTCATTTCATGGCCAGTACAGATGTATTTATTTCCTTTATTTCTCACTAACAAGATTCCAAGATTTTCCTGCTGTAGCTTGTGATTTTCTGCTTTAAACAGCTTCCTGAACACACACTCCTACACCCACCTATACACACATCCACATTCATGTCTAGGGAACAAGATTCGACAATAAGTCAATGAGAATGAAGATGGAATTTTCATGAGTGAGCAGAATCTGTATATTACCTAACCAAATGGAGATAGTAAATGGCTGTCCACATCAAACCTCTAGACAAAAACGGAAATAACTAGTAAATAATTCCCTTCCTGAAAAAAAACTGTATTGATTTCATATTGAAAAGCTTCAAGACCATTAGCAGGCTTGGATCTGATTCTGTACGTAGCAGAGCTGAATTTAACGGGTATACAACAACTAAGGCATTAGTCAGCCATCAACTTTAAATGAGAAGTTAATATACCACTCAGCAGATGGATCACGTTTAGAGCTTCCTGTGGCTGAAGTAATTTATTCCCTATTGTCAAACTGCACATTTTAACAGCTGCTGAAAATAAATACTAATTACAGGAGCAGGATGTTAGTGAAGCATTCATGGAATTTCAGAATCAATAGGAAATTAATCTGAAAGTTTGCTAGAGAGAATCATATACCAACATGAAGTAGAAATAAAACAGACTCTTTCACTCAGCTGACTTTACAATGTGCAGTTAATTGCTTTGCAAGCACAGCAGCCATGATTTCATTTACAGATGTTACAGTTTAATAAATTAACAAACCACTTACAGTCAACATTTAAATATATATTACTATAGATTTTTTTTTATTTTTCAGTTTTATACAGGAAATAATGTAGCCAGTATAGATTTAACAGAATATAATTTTTGAAAACAGTTATTGTGGGGCTAGGTAAACCTCATGTGCATGGAGTGAACCCTCTCACCAGCAGCCAAACAGAAACCCACAAAGACAACACAAACAGGAGATGGCAAAACACTTGTCATACCTCTGTCCTTTGCCATCTCCACTTTGTGAACCTTCTCACTACCAGATTTGGTAGATCTAGATTTAAGAACAGAGTGACTAGAAGAAAAAAATCGTTATCTAAGTCACAGCAGAACTTGGACCCAATTTTGCAGCTTCCTGTTAGCATTGTGCAATATCTGAACCTAGTGCTATCAGCAATGAAATTGGTGGGGTTTTCATTAGGCCTGAAACTACAATCTTGACCTTCCCCTACTACAGCTCTTTGAATCTGAGGACCCAGAATAATCTGAAAATAAGGGTGTCCTCAAAATATCCATCTTCCCCTTCTCTACATTATGATCTCTATCTCTGGCCTGTCCTAACCTTTACAGGAGTGATGTCATGTCTATGAATTTCAGGTCATCATGACATTGCAATTTATAGTTTATTTTACATTTTCTGTTCTGCTTCTTCTACACAATGATTGAAGCGGTTTAACAAAACTAAAAAAAAAAAAAAAGAAGAAATAAAATTGTAGTTAGACACCTGAACTTTTCAGATGTCCACTTTGCAACACAGTGGCAGAAATTAAAACACTAAACCTGTATAAAAGTAAGTTGTTAAGAATACAAAGGCGTTCAACCAAGAAGCGAATGATACATGAAACTTACAAATTATTGCACACTTTTCATTTCATTTCATATCATTGAAACAAAAAGTGTGAAATAACTTGTAAGTTTCATGGACCACATCATTCTCTTCTCGGTTGGGCTGAGAACTTTCCAGCAGCCCCTTGAATCTGCAGCCAGTTTCCCTCTCTAATTCAAGCCAATGCAATATTATAAGCCTCAATGAGGGAGCTGAAGGTCTCAGTGTTTCTTCTTTCTTAAACTCACTGCCTAAACTCCTGGGGTTACAATTTACTCACTCTTTTGAAATTGAATGGACTTATCAGGTCCCATCAAATCCACTCCAAAACACTAAAGACTTGATTCTACAAATGGCATCCAAATTTGGTTGCCCATAGAAATTTGAACTAAAGCACTATTTTATAAATGATGCTCGGAGTTGGATGCCGTTTATAGAATACCGCTTGGCAGCAGGATCCATTCCAAATCCAGTTTTTGGCACAAGGATTTTCAGCAAGAAAGTAAAAACATAAGAACAGCCATATTGGGTCAGGCCAATGGTCCATCTAACCCAGTTTCCTGCTCCTAATAATGGCCAATCTAGGTCACATGTACCTGGAAGAAACCCAAATCGTCACATTCAAGAAAAAGAGCAGAGCATGCCTGGTCTTCAAACCCCTCTTTATTAGTAGCAAATAAAATATTTATGCGAATGGTTTAAAACAGTCACATCAATATATGGCTCAAAACAAAGGGAGAGTGTGGCACAGTGGTTAAAGCTAAAGCCTCAGCAACCTGAGGTTGTGGGTTCAAACCCACGCTGTTCCTTGTGACTCTGGGCAAGTCACTTAATCCCTCCATTGCCCCAGGTACGTTAGATAGATTGTGAGCCTGCCGGGACAGAGAGGGAAAATTGCTTGAGTACCTGAATAAATGCATGTAAACCGTTCTGAGCTCCCCTGGGAGAATGGTATAGAAAACTGAATAAATAAATAAATATTGATATGACTGTTTTAGACCATTTGCATATATATTTTATGTGCTACTAATAAAGTGGGGTTTGAAGACCAAGCACACTCTGTCCTTTTTCTTGGATTAGGTTTCTTTGTGTAAAAGTGACTGGCTCCTTTGTGATTGCAGGTCTTTTACTAGAAACCCAAATAGTAGCAATATTCCATGCTACCCATCCAGGACAAATAGTGGCTTCCCCCATGTCTGTCTCAATAGCAAACTATGGACATTTCCTCCAGAAACTTGTCCAAACCTTTCTTAAACCTACCTACACTAACTGCTGCTACCACATTCTCTGGCAACGAAGTCTAGAGTTTAACTATTCTTTGAGTGAAAAAATATTTCCTTCTATTTGTTTTAAAAGTCTTGCCTTGTAATTTCATTGTGTGTCCTTTGATTTTTGTACTTTTTGAAAAGGTGAAAAACCGATTCAATTTTATCCTTTTGTACAGCACTCAGGATTTTGTAGACCTCAATCATATTGCCTCTTAATCGTCTCTTTTCCAACATGAAGAGCCTCAACCCTTTATTTTGGTCATTCTTCTTTGAACCTTTTCTAATTCTGTTTTATCATTTTTGAGATACAGTGAGCAGAACTGAATGCAATACTCAAGGTGAGGTTGCACCATGGAGTGATACCGAAGCATTATAATATTCTTGGTCATACTGTCCATCTAATATAATAAAATGGTAGGATGCGCATGCGCACTAAAAAAATCGTGTTCCCTGATCCGTCGCGGAAACACAATTGCGCATGCACGGGTTTTACGTCACCGACCTCTGTTCCTCCTCCACCATGCCACACCAGCCATGTCCGCCGCCGGCCTCGAGCTCCTGGGGGCCGGCGGCGCGAGCCGCCCGACTGCTGCTGAGGCCCCGCCTCCCGCCCTACATGCTAGCCATGTCCGCCGCCAGCCTTGAGCTCCTGGGGGCTGGCGGCGCGAGCCGCCCGACCGCTGCTGAGGCCCCGCCTCCCACTTCCGCCCTACACGCTAGCCATGTCCGCCGCTGACCTCGAGCTCCACAAAACGGCCCTCACATCCACGAACAGGGTTGCCATGGAAACAGAGGGGATCAGGAGCTAAACAGAGATTTAAAAAAAAACAAAAAAAAAACAGTGCACAAGGACAGAGACACACAGACACTCACAGAAGGACAGGGGGCTAAAGAGACAGATTGAAAAAAATAACAAAACACTAAGGAGAAAGAGAGACACAGGTAAGGAGTGCTGCTGGGCAGGGGGAGCAGGGAAGAGGAATAGGGGAGCAGGGAAGAAGTGCTGCTGGACAGGGGGAGCAGGGAAGAGGGACAGGGGGAGCAGGGAAGGAGTGCTGCTGGACAGGGGGAGGTAAAAGGCAGGGAGAAGGCCTACTGCTGGACAGGTGGAACAGGCAAGGGGTGATGGTTGACAGCCGAGGAAAGAGAGAGACAGAAAGCGGCCAAGAGGAGAGAGAGAAAAAGAAAGAAATAAAGACACACACATCTATTCTAGCACCCGTTAATGTAACGGGCTTAAATTCCTAGCATCCTGTTTGCTTTTTTTGACTGCCATAATATTTTGGGCAGAATAATTCAGTCTATGAGTATTGTTTACAACAGGGGTGGGCAACTCCGGTCCTCGAGGGCCGAAATCCAGTCAGGTTTTCAGAATTTCCCCAATGACTATGTATTGAAAGCAGTGCATGCAAACAGATCTCATGTGAAGGGACACGTATCAGTATCATGTACCTTGGTAGTTTTCCTTAGGCTATGTGTTTAAAGCTGTAAATCCAGACTCTGTTTGCCTTCTCTTACTTAAATAGTACAAGGACATTTATGTTTGAAAAGATGTGTGTTATCTTGTTGTGAAGTGAATTCAATTGTTTTTATAAGCCGTATTTGCAAACAGCTTTAGATAAAGAGGCTCTGCTGGCCAAGGCTCTTCTGACCCTTTGGACTCCAGTCTTGAGATAGAAAAATGCTGATTTCTTTAAAGTTTCATGTGACCTGTGTCCATATATGGTTTGTGTTTACGTCACATGCTGACACATGTTGACAACACTGATTCATGTAAAATGATATAAAAGAGATGTAAAGCTAACAATAAAGCGAACATGTTTTGGAAGATGATTTCTGGTCTTTAAGATATGTCCCCAGGTGCACCTGACTTCCAAATGACAGAGACAGAGAAAGTATGGGGCAGGAATTGGGACCTAAATCCTTTTCAGTTGGGGGCTCATCCGGGATGGGCAGATGATATCACCAATATTTTGTGAGTATTTCTGAATTTTTTCTGTTCTTTAATACTCACTGGTATTGGTGACCTATACCCACCCTTTATTTTAAGTTCAAGCTTTGGGTTCTATTACGGAGTTTTTTGGGAAAAATCTCGGTGTACTTTCGGTAAGCGCCCCTCGTGAATATAAGCAGCTGCCATTCTTTCGGGAAGAATGAAATTATTTATAGAACCCCCCTGCCCACTCTGTCATTTGTGAGGTTAACAAATTTTATAGAGTATAAGATTTTATTGTCTCTTTTTACTGTACCTCGCTTATAAGGTAAGATAAGTGAATATTTTTGCATTGTTATATTGTTTTTGTAATGAGTCATAAAGGCACTTAGGATTCTCCCCCTCTTAGACAGATGAGACTTGTGGGGCTTATGTTGCCTGTGTGTGTGTGTGCCATTCTTCTTTCCGCTCACATCTCTCTGTGTCACCAATCCTTTCTTGTATATGTTTGCACTGTTTATATGTTTAACACTGAGGTAGGACATGCTGTCATGTGGAATGAATTGCAAATACTGTTTGAATCAGTCTAAGATCTTTCCCTTGTAGTTTGTACACAAGCACTGTTTTTTGTCTTCCTTTTGAACATACAATAGTTTGATCCTGACTAATTCTGTGCGTTTCTTCTACGGCTGCTTCCTTTGTGTTCTGTGCTGGCAAAATTTTGTTTTGTTTTGTTTTTAGAAGATTAGCTAGTTGTGAATTTTCTCTGTGCTTATTTGGATATCTAGTTACTGACCTTAAGGAATGCGATTCTGGTTTTCTCTTTCTGACTGTAAACCTCATTTTTTTTCTATTTTGACAGTCTGAATTCATACCGGAGGAACTTGCCTTCTCTTCGGGCCCCCTCTGCATCGAGGAGAGGAGCGTGGGAGCCCTGCTCCGCCCCCCTCCCGACACAGGAGAGCTGACTGCTGAACACATTCACACCGGAGGAACTTGCCTTCTCTTCGGGCCCCCTCTGCATCGAGGAGAGGAGCGTGGGAGCCCTGCTCCACCCCCCTCCCGACACAGGAGAGCCGTCTGCTGAACACATTCACACTGGAGGAACTTGCCTTCTCTTCGGGCCCCCTCTGCATCGAGGAAAGGAGTGTGGGAGCCCTGCTCCGCCCCCTCCCGACACAGGAGAGCCGACTGCTGAACACATTCACACCGGAGGAACTTGCCTTCTCTTCGGGCCCCCTCTGCATTGAGGAGAGGAGCGTGGGAGCCCTGCTCCGCCCCCCTCCCGACACAGGAGAGCCGACTGCTGAACACATTCACACCGGAGGAACTTGCCTTCTCTTCGGGCCCCCTCTGCATTGAGGAGAGGAGGATGGGAGCCCTGCTCCGCCCCTCCCGACACAGAAGAGCCCATCGCTGAACATACTCATTTACTATTTCTAAATGTCTCTTATTATTCCTACTTGTTATTATCCTGCTACCTAAGTTTGATTGTCCAGCTGTTCTGATTCCTACCCACCTTACTGCTGATCATCCAGTTCTCAACCTAGCAGACTACTCAGTTCACTACCCTATCACTAATCCAGTCTAGATATCTTAGTGCACCCTCCTCTAGCTCTGGCTCCATGCCAACGCCCTTCCTCTTTTGATACAAACTACCTAGCGCCTCCCCGATAAAGCTCTCCAAAAAAATAAATAAATAAATACAAAAAAAAAAAAAATTACCACCATCATGAAGCCACATTCATGGCTCCTTCTACTCCTGCTTTGCTCTTCTCCATACATCACCCCCTGCTTGAAACCTCCTTCCCCCAACCTTCCCGACCCCTCAATTAACTCTAACATCTGCCCTGGTCTCAAAATCCCCACATTGCTGCGCACCAGAAATCATCCCTCCAAAAAAAACCCTCAAAGAGTCAACCACACATCCCTAAAACCTGTTCCCTCCGCAAATCTCCCCAACCTTGCTTCAGACTCGCTCACCCCAGTCCCAACACTCTATTGCAACGCCAGATCCGCTTGCAATAAGATCCAAATCCTGAAAGACCTACTCGAAGACTCTGACCCGGGATTCCTTTGCGTCTCGGAATCTTGGATCACAAAAGATGACATATTTACACTAAATGAACTCTGCTCCCACGGCTACCAAGGTCTCTTCTCTCTCCAGAACTAACCGAAAAGGAGGCGGTCTGGCACTAATTTACAAATCATTCTTCAATGTCCAGCTCATCAAAAAGAGCAGCCACCCCTCTCTTGAATACATGCTAGCCTCAGTCAATGATGAACTCCAACCTCACCCACTGGGTATCCTACTCCTTTATCGCCCACCTACCCCTTGGAACAAATCCTCTGACCTCGTTCTCGAAACCATTTCAAACGCCTTCCTCAAATTTCAAAGACTTCTGATCATTGGGGACATCAATCTCCACCTTGATGACAACACCAACAAGGATACAATCGAACTGAAGAGCATCCTCATCTCTCTTGGTTTTCCCCCCCCTTCACCTTCCCCAACCCATGAAAAGGGACACACTCTAGACCTCATTAGTTTCCTGGACCTTACCGCCAACAAAACCACAGCCGGCGACACCCGCTGGGAACAGGACCCATGGTCTGACCACTTCCTTGGGACCTTCTGCCTCCCCATCTTCATGTCGCACCTCGGGGCCCCTCCCCCCTCCTCCAATTCCATCACCTTTCGCAAAAAAATTTCTAGCAACCTGTTCTGGACGAAATTCCTCAAACAACTCTCCTCGGCTCCCAAACCTGCAGATCCCGAATCCAACTGGCATAACTGGACCTCCCTCTCCGAGTCCACCTACCTCTCCCTTGCCCCCCTTTCCACCAAATCCACCTCCTACCCTCGCAAAGCCCCCTGGTACCTCCCTCATCACAGAGAATTAAAGCAGAAATGCCGTGCCCTAGAGCGCATATGGAAAAAATCTAACTCCCCTATAGACAGACAGTCCTGGAGAGCCAACATTAAGCTCTACAATTCAGCACTAAAAAAGGCTAGGAAAAACTTCTACGGTGAGAACATATCCAGATCCAACAACCAGAGCAGTACACTTTTCAAAATCTGGCACTCTCTAACCTCCAAAAAAGACTCCACCTCTCTCCCCTCCTCTCCTTCATCCGAAGTCCTAGCAAAATTCTTCAATGAAAAGGTCACCACCCTTCGCTGCTCCTTCCCACCTGCAATCTCCTACAACTCCCTAGTTCGCACTGACTCCAACTCCACTCCAAAGGCCTCTAACAATATCCCAGCCAACAGACTCTGGGCAGCCTTTGAACACATATCTGAATCCCTCATCCTCAAACTCTGCCTCAAACTGAAATCATGCAATTGCTCTCTAGATCCTTTCCCCTCCTACCTCTATGAGGAAATACCCACTCAAGCCATCTCCTCCATTACCATACTCCTAAACTCCACCCTACATTCGGGCCTTTTCTCCCCAGAAATGGGCCATATCGCCTTAACCCCTCTATTGAAAAAACCCGACCTCGACCCTTCCTCACCATCCAGCTATCGCCCAATAGCAAATATTCCTCTTTTAACCAAGATGCTCGAGACCATCATATCGACCCAACTCTCATCCTATCTAGAGAAATTTTCCATTCTCCTACCTTACCAATATGGCTTTCGCCCCAATTTCAGCACTGAATCCCTATTGACCTCCCTAATCTCCAAGGTTCAACAACTCCACTCCCGTAACAAGTTCTCTGTCCTCCTACAATTCGATCTTTCCGCCGCTTTTGACGTTGTCCACCACGATATCCTGATCTACCAACTCTCCGAGATCGGCATCACCTCCACAGTCCTTGAATGGTTCTCAAAATTCCTCCGTTCCTGATCCTACACTGTTAATAGGAATGGCACCTCATCCCCCCCTGGACACCAATCTGTGGAGTCCCGCAAGGCTCACCTTTATCTCCTATCCTTTTCAACATTTACATGACCTCTCTAAAACTCCTCCATCTATCCCCCCTTGAAACAATTTACACCTACGCTGATGACATCCTTGTCCTTCTCGAGGCCGACTCGAATCTCACCAATCTCTCAGAGAACATATCTTCTTGTATCTCAAACCTCCAATCTTGGGCCCACACCGTCCAAATGAAATTGAATGAAACCAAGACAAAACTCCTTTGGCTCGGCCCAAAATTAGCTCATCTACCCACCTCAATCCCACTATCCTCTGGCTCCACTCTGCAGCTAGAATTCTCCAGCAAGGTCCTAGGCGTCATCATTGACTCCATATTGTCTTTCAATGACCAACTCAACTCCCTGGTAAAAAAATGCTACTTCAGCCTACACATGTTGAGGAAAGTAAGATCCTGTTTCCACCAAAATCATTTCGCTGTTCTTGTCCAATCCATCATCCTCTCCAGACTGGACTACTGCAATTCTATTTTCATAAGCCTAACGAAGAAAAACCTTCACAAACTCCAACGGATTCAAAATGCCGCGGCCAAGCTTATCTTTGCAAAAAGTAAATTCGATCACGTCTCACCGCTTCTTTCCAAGCTTCATTGGCTCCCGATAATTTCCAGAGTTCATTTCAAATGCATCTGCCTAACTTTCAAGATCCTCCACGGCATCCTTCCTCCATTAATTCCACTCTCCTGGAATACCTCAAATCTTAATACCACCAGACCTACCCAAAAACTAAAGTTATCCTTCCCCTCACTAAAAGACATCTCCCACCTAGGAAAACTGGGGACCTCCCTCCTCTTCAGATTCATCGAGCTCAAGAACAGTCTTGCCTCTCCTCTTAGGAACCTGAGTGCCCTCGAACCCTTCCGTAAACATCAGAAAACTTGGCTTTTCTCAAAAACCTAACACTCCCCCCTCTTCTGACATCCCAACCCGCTAACATTCTCCCCTCTCTGACCTTCACCCATCCCTCCCTTGGAGTTCCTTTCTCATTCCAATTCTTGTAAACCGTGCCGAGCTCCACAAATGTGGAGATGGCGCGGTATATAAGCCCAAGATTTAGTTTAGTTTAGTTTATAATGTACAAATGCACTTTGACTGCCAGACGCTGTTCTTTGCTTTCATTATCAGGGTCCGTGCATGAATGCTTTTGCCCCTCCCCCCAGACTTCCCAGTTTTGGGCTTTCACTGACAATGTTGTATTTCATGTACCCCCCTATAGTGCTTCTTTGGCTTCTTTGAAGTTACTCATTCTTGTTTTTATCAAGCAGTACGGTGAGAATCATGATTCCACTGCTTGTCACTGTTGTCAAAGCTGATGGCATCCCCCGCTTCGTCCCAGACTTTAGGGCTGTTAATGTTTTGATAATTCTCATTGCACCCATTGTCCCTGAAGTTTCTTCCTCTCCTCCATTCCACCGGCAGCCAATTTTTTTTCTGTCATTGTCCTAAAGAATGTTTTTTTTTTAGTCCCTGTTGATGAGGCTTTTCAGCCCCTTTTTGCCTTCACCTTTAAGCAACAGTATACCTGGTGTGGAATGCCCCAGGGCTATGTTGATCCCCCTGTGGTGTTCTTCATTGTCCTCCGGGCTATTCTACAGTCATGCACTGCCCCTCATGGTTCTGTCCTCATTCTGTACCTCTTTTTGTGTTCCATAATTCAGGAGACCTGTCAGGCTGATAGTTTGCACCTTTTACAATGATTGTCTGTGTGTGGTCACAAGGTGTCACGAAATAAACTGCACTGGTGTAAATCTGAAGTGACATACCTGGGTTTTGTCCTGTCTCATGGTCAGAGGAAAATCTGCACTTTCCGCATTGCTGCTGTTCTGGGTCTGCCCCGCCCAGCTACCAAGAAAGACATGCTTACTTTTCTTGATATGATTGGTCACTGCCACCAATGGATCTCTGCTTGTTCCTTCTATGACCAGATTCTGAGACAGACCCTGGTTTCTGAAATGACTGCTTTTATCAGATGGACTCATGAAATGTTGGACATTTGAGATGTGCTTTGGTTTCTAGCCCAGATCTGGGTCTTCCTGCTTATGCCCGTATGTTTTATCTCTTTGTTCGGGACTAGTGTAACACCATGAAGGGAGCACATGGCGGTAAGTTACGCTCTGTTGCCTTTTTTTCTATAGTCACTCCTGTTCAAGAAAGCCCTGGCTGCTTGTGCTATGGTGGTAGAGATGGTTACTCCTCTGACCCTTGGTCACTCCACTACCCTTCACACTTTTCATGATGTCCAAGCCCTTCTTTTAAATGGGCTCCTGGGTCTCAAAGGCGAACAGGATTCTCTTCCTCTCTTTTTTCACAGCTTCAGTCCTTTGTTACCCCCCCTCTGAACTTGATGCCTGGCGTTTGGCAGGTGCCCAAAGCCCCCCTTTTGGACGGACTTTGGTGCAAAGAGGGGAAACCCTGGATACCAGCTGCTAGCTCTCCCTTATTCATTGCCCAATATCATGGTATTGGTTATTGTAGTGCTCGCTTGACATTTCAACTTCTTGCTAGTGATATTTTCATTCTTGACCTTTTGCTCCTTGATACAGATATATATAGCTCGATAATTACAGCTGGCACATTTGATAATTACAGCTGGCACGTTTGTGACTTGAAAACAAATTGGAAAATACAATTCCTTTCTAGTATTTTAGCTGAAATTAGGATGTTGCTAATTTAAATGTTTTTTCTTTTTCTTAGCAGTAGTTCGGATATATACATAGCCAACCCAGATCAGTTTTGGCACAAATATTTCTAATGTTTTCTAAGAGTCCTCTTTATCACTGCAGAGATAGAGACGCTCCAAAGAGACATTAGCTTTATGCCTTTTTCCAAATATGAGATGGTTATGATATACATTATTTATAGTTTTGGTTTTTTATATCAATGTGTTCATTTGCAGAGTTAAATCCAGCCCTGCACACTTGACAGATGGAATAATAGCTCCACGCTTAAAATTTTATGTTTTGTCTGTGTCATGTCTACTTGCTTTAGTTTAGTGGGTACCCCAGGATACATAACATTGGCCATTTCTAGAGCTCTTTTTCCACTTCTTACTAGTCTAACTGCGCAATGTTCTTTTACTTTTAGCTTTCATATTCTGAATATAGTTTAGTTAGGGGTTATATGTTTAAGAAAAAGTTTTACTTTATACAGCGTTTATTTCGTGGTGTTCACTACATATGATCCATTCAGTATACATTTCTGAATACATTCAGTACATCAGTATGGTCTCTCTGAAGTGCCATAATAGTTATATGAAGCACGCAAAAACATATCTTTTGGAATGTTCAATTAAGAACCTTAAGTAACTGAATATTGTCTCTCTTTTGCCATAGCTATACTAAGTAAATGAATTGGTATTGTCACGTTGCCACATTCAGTACAGGCAACATGGTTTCTCTCTCGTTTTCTATCTCTTATTTGGACCACACTGGCGTACTGCTGCTGAATGATATTTGGACTCTTTTCCCGGTGTATCTCTTTCTGTATGCACAGACATCTGGCTGCTCTCCCTTTGAGATTCTCACGGGATGACCTTTCCCCGCCCCATGGGTAGACAAACCCTCAATAGTTGAGAGTAGTGATCTTCCCTTGATACAGGAGGAATACATCCAACAGCTCATTGAAATATTAGGGCTTGTTCAAAGAAACGTGTCTTGCACTTCTTTTTTCTCTCCACAGATTCCTACCCATTTTTTCCAGTCTGATGACAAAGTTATTGTCCAGAAGCTTTCCAAGGATCGGAAGCAGACGGATTTCCCCTTTGGCTTTCCCACAACTGTGATCGCTGTGACCAGGCCCGCTGCACTCACTGAGGAGTTTCCTGTTTGGATCCACGCAAGTCGCTTGAAGAGGGTTAACCTAAAACCCCAGAAACAAGTCTTCCCTGCGCAGATTTCACCTCCTCCAGTGGAACAACATGATGATCTCATTGCAGCATTCTACCAACTTTATCATTCTCTTACTGGCAACGCTGCTGCTAGTTTTTCTTCCTGTATGGGTCATTTCTAACTGGGTCTACAGGGATGATGTGTTCTGGGTCCACGACACTTTCTGCCCATACCCATCTGTAAATGACACTCCTGCTGTAAACAGCACCCCCGGCACCTCTTTGCGAACACGACGTCAAGCTGGACTACTCCCTCGAAAAGGTTGTCCTTCAATTGGAATCCAGAAAGACAGACAGTATACTACTACCTTTTGGTATAATTCCAGTAGTGTGCAAGTTGCCTTCACTTTTACCTTCACTTTTGAGTATTGTGACATTGTGGACTGTTCATCAATTGATATCCCAAGGCTATGCCATTGGTCCTCAGAGATTCCTAAAACTAAAGACATATGTATATATATGTGTTACTGACTCACGTTGGGGGGATAAGTGTGCATTCTGGGGAGCGGTAGGGTGGAATATTGATACTGACTGGGCTTATAAACCAGAAAGTACTCTGAAAAAAGTGGACCAAAATGGTAAATCACTGCTTTCTTGTATGACCCTTCATAAGGTTGGAAACTGTTATAGGAAAAGCGTTCCTGCACAAATTATTAAGCTTTCTCTTACTCTTGACAACCCTAGACCTACTGATGAAGGTATGTACATTATGGACATGTGGTTTAAGGGTGGGTCTAGCTATCCGACCCATCAGTTTTTCTTACAGGATATATCTACCTCCTCTAATTTTACCTATCCCCTTTGTGCACTGTGGTGTTCTAAATACCTTTTGCTGCCTGGACAGAAAAAGCTTGATATTGCCATTACCATCTATAAGGGTAATTACACATGTCATGTTTCTAATCTGACACAGGGTAGTTTTGTAGGTAATTTACCCCCAGGTTATTGTTCTGTCTTGGCTCATAGGTATGCCCCATTGTTGCAGCATCAGATTTTCACCCTAGGTGATATTTACTGGCTCTATGGAGACTTTTGGCTCCCTGTTAAGCTATCCAGCCAGTGGATAGGCCACTAAGGTTACCTAAGGTTAGCTAAGGTTACCATGCTCCTGCATATTTTTTCTGAAAGGCATCCTTCCTATTCACATGGTTTTTCCTCTTTTCTGTCTCGACATAAATCTGATCTCCTTGGTTGTTTTGATTCACATGTATACATAGATGCTATAGGGGTCCCAAGAGGGGTCCCAGATGAATTTAAGGCCCGAGCTCAGGTTAAGGCTGGGTTTGAGTTCCTTATTCCCTTTGTTACTATTAATAAGAATGTTGATTGGATTAGTTAAATTTATGATAATCAGCAACACTTTGTGAACTACTCTAGGGACGCCTTGCAAGGTATTGCTGATCAATTAGGCTCCACTTCTCAGATGGTTTGCTGAGCTCAAATGTAACTCTGGTTTATCTAATTCTTGGGATCAGCACTTTAGTTGAATGCAGGGTTGGGTAAAAGACCTTTTTATTGTTACAATCTCTATTATTATCTGCACTCTTGTTTTGACTGCTCATGTACTGTGTTATTCGTATTACAGCTCCTAAAACCCCTCCTCGAGAGACATATCTAGAGTATCTCTCCCTCCAAGCTTATGCTGTGCATTTATGACGTCATTTTCATGACGTAAGAGGGGATTGAAGGGACACGTATCAGTATCATGTACTTTGGTAGTTTTCCTTAGGCTACGTGTTTAAAGCTGTAAATCCAGACTCTGTTTGCCTTCTCTTACTTAAATAGTACAAGGACATTTATGTTTGAAAAGATGTGTGTTATCTTGTTGTGAAGTGAATTCAATTGTTTTTATAAGCCGTATTTGCAAACAGCTTTAGATAAAGAGGCTCTGCTGGCCAAGGCTCTTCTGACCCTTTGGACTCCAGTCTTGAGATAGAAAAATGCTGATTTCTTTAAAGTTTCATGTGACCTGTGTCCATATATGGTTTGTGTTTACGTCACATGCTGACACATGCTGACAACACTGATTCATGTAAAATGATATAAAAGAGATGTAAAGCTAACAATAAAGCGAACATGTTTTGGAAGATGATTTCTGGTCTTTAAGATATGTCCCCAGTTGCACCTGACTTCCAAATGACAGAGACAGAGAAAGTATGGGGCAGGAATTGGGACCTAAATCCTTTTCATCATGCATAGTCATTGGGGAAATCCTGAAAACCCGAATGGATTCCGGTCCTTGAGGACCGGAGTTGTCCACCCCTGGTCTACAATGACACTTAGATCTCATCTTTGAGTGTCAACTCCTAAGATCCTAGAATCTGGTAATTATGATTTGGATTATTTTCCCAATGTGCATCACTTTACATTTGTCCACATTAAATTTCATCTGCTGTTTGGATGCCCATGATCATGTCACTCCTTTCCTTAAATTTCACCACTGGTTGATAATCCATACTTGTCTTCAAAACTCTCTGCACAGGCGTTCCAGATTACCTTTCTATTTTCGCTATTCCCTACTCCTTCACATGACATCATGAAGACTTCATATACCGAAACTCACTAACATCAACCTACAACCTAATCCAAGGAGATCTAAACCTACACCTTGAAGATCAATCATCTAAACAAGAAGATAACTTTCTTTTATTTCTTGATGCCTTATCATTCCAGATTTTAGACCCACAAACCACTCATGAGAAACTTGACATCGCAGCCTTTATGACCCATCAACCATCTCTATCAGAAATTCATACATCTAATGGAATATGGTCCCGATCCATCTGGTCAGACCACAACATATACTCCTTCAACATCAACTGGACCAAAAACAAAACCACACCAAAATCCAAAAAAGTAACCTACACCTCACGCATACACATCGAGCCAATCAAATTCTGGAATAAAATAGACAATACAATACAGGAATGCAACCCCAATGGTGCAAACTGAGCACTCACCAGAACCAGTAGACGATCATACCAATGGTTTGACAATGAACTACTCCTACTCAAAAGACAATGTATACGACTAGAAAGAAAATGGAGAAAAACTAACATAGAACATACAAAAACCGCCTGGAAAAAAACTAAACAAACAATACAAACTACAACTAAAGGATAAGAGAAAAAGCACACTAGACCAATATACTTTCATTCAATAGTTTTGGCTGTAACATGAGTGTTAAAGCCCATATCTGCACAGTCAGATCGTTTTCCTGAAAGCCTTGGTGACTTAAGCAAAGAGCAAGGAGAAGGATTTCACTAAGACATAAAAACAATGAAAGCCAGATATCAAGGAAGATGGAATGCACACATGATGGCAGATTATTGTTGGAATCTTATGCGGGATTGTCCTGGCAGATCCCATTCTCGGAAGTATTACAAAAGGAGCTTCTTGTGTGTCGATTGGAAAGTTTGTATCATAATTTGTGCTTTTGGTATGAAATAAGTAGATTTTTGTGTTGTACATTTTTGTTTTAATTTTTCAAATGTTTCCTTCATGCTTAAAAGATATTAATTTAATCACTACATTAAAATATCCTGATATTTTCATGGGTGAACAGAGTGAAAAGTGGTTTATGGCACATGTTCTGTATCTCAAAAACTAGAGCTAGTAGGAGAAAACTGGTGCCATTTTTGGAATCAGCAGGTCAAATATACCCAGAAACAGGTTTTAACATTTGAGGCACCAAAATGAGTGTTGGCCAATGTAATCAATTCCTAATCCACAACTGAACATTGGTTCCTGTCCCATGACTTTTTAATTTTTTCATGAGAAACTTTGTCAAAAGCTTTCTGAAAATCTAGATACATTTCTTCAACTGGTTCACCTTTATCCACATGTTTATTCATACTGTCAAAGAAATGAAGCAGCTTTGTAAGGCAAGACTTATTTTGGCTGTGAAAATTTTCATTTATTGAACCTCATTTATGTAACCATTATTCCAAACATAACATAACATAACATAAATTATGTCTGAATTGTCATGACATCAGAAGTACATATGGAGTAGTTGCAGGTGATGCTTGGGACAGTTCTGATTGTGTTAGTTCGGTTTTATGTGTTTTTTGAATAGAAGGGTTTTTATTTCTTGTTTGAAGGTTTTGTAGTCTGTGGTCGAGGTCAATAGATTGTAGAGTTGGGGGTCGAGTGTTGCAGCTCGAATGGCTAGGAGGTTGTCGAACTGTTTTTTTCTTTTGACGTTTTTGGTTGGAGGGTGTGTGAATGGTGCGTGAATTCTCCTATGTCTGGTTGAGGTGGATTGAATTATTTAGCTGAAGAAATTAGTTACCCCCCCCCATTCCACACACATTAATTCTCTTCAATTTTTGTTCCCATTATAAAAAACACTGATAAGTTCCCAGAAAAAAAATACATTAAAATAAGAAGTGAAAGCAAAGGCCCCTACAGATGAGAACATAACATAAAAATAGCCTAACTGGGTCAGACCAATGGTCCATCATGCCCAGTAGCCCATTCTCATGGTAGCCAATCCAGGTCACTAGTACCTGGTCAAAACCCAAAGAGTAGCAATATTCCATGCTATCGATCCAGGGCAAGCAGACACTTCCTCCATGTCTTAATAACAGACTATGGACTTTTCCTCCAGGAATTTGTCCAAATCTTTCTTAAAACCAGCTACGCTATCTGCTTTTACCATAACTTCTGGCTACTTCATTTTTAAGCTTAAATCTTTCCTTCCAAACAGAGACCTTGCTAGATGTCAAATATAGCACAAGGTAAATTCACACGGACTTAGCTGTGCAGGAAATGTGAATCTCCTCATACACCCACCATATAGTACAAAAATGTACAAAGGTCTGGTTTTTTCTTTCAATCACTAAATAGCCTAATGTCACACAAGCAGCGCTGTTACAAACATATTCTGAAGGTCAATGCTAAGGTTAACAAAGTTTCCTTCCTTGGACCACAAGGAGATACTGACAAACCACTGGAAGAGATCCCAAAACAACTACCCAGGAACAACACCCCAAGACCCACTTAGTGTATGAACCAGTTGAGTGGAGTGGACTAACTGGGGGGTAGAAATGGACCCAGAGTTTGCAGAATTTCCCAGACCACCTCTTCCTCTCAACACATTGACACGCTGCCACCACCACCACCACTAGGAACACCTCACCGGGTAGGCCAGCAATGCTTATAAACTTTATAAAACACATTATTATATTTTCTTATAAAGCACATATTTTAACTGAACTCTCTGACATCCTCAGCATTTCCATTCACAAAAATAGAAGGAAGAAAAGTTCCCATTTCCTGCTGTCTCATGTCCCCGGCCTATACAATATTTTTCTTCTGCAGACCCTTCAAAAGTCTGACCAAATCCTCGTTTCACTTGCATTATAAAGTACTGAGGATGCCATTTCTCCCCAATCCCAGGTCCTAAAGTCTAAGACAGTAGCACAAACTAGTGCTGCCCAATTCAGGAGAAAAAAAATTCGATTCGATTCAGCCTATTGAATTGGTTTTTCGATTCGATTTTCCTGCCCAATTGGGTGTTTTTTTCAAACATCCTGGTGGATTTATTTTATAGCTTTTTCACCCCCTTTGGCTTCTCCTAACCACATTGGCGCTGTGGTATAAATAAAATAAAGAAACAAAAAGGACTTTTCCTCTCTCTGTTAAATCCTAGCTCACGTTTGCGGTCTAACCCCAGCTCTGGCAGGATACACATTTCAAATCTGACATATTGAAATCACAAAACAGAAAATAAAATTAGTTTTTCTACCTTTTGTTGTCTGTTTATTTTTCAAATCTTGTTGGTCCAAGGCTCTGGTTGTCTTCTGATAACTTGCTTGCCAGGGTCTCCTTCTTTCTTCTTTCTGCATGCTAACCATCCATCTGCCATCTCTGTCCTCCCCTTCCGTTTCCCTTCTCACCCCAGGAGGTCTGGCATCTTTCTTTTTTTCATCTCCCTCCACAGATCCACCTTTTCTTAACTACCCTTTCATCCAGCATCTTTCCCTCCTTCCCCACCACCCCAGGGTCCACCATCTCTCTCTCTCTTTCTTTTCCCAACTACCCTCCTATCCAGTATCTCTATCCCCCCTCCACACCATCCTTTGTGTCCAACTACTCTCCCTTTCTGTTCCTTCCCTCCCTAAAACCCATGGTCCATCATCTCTCTCCCTCCCCTCTATTTTCAGACCCATTATTTCTTCCCACCCAAAGTCCGGCATATGCACGTCTCTTTGAACCCCCCTTCCCTCCGTGTACTTCTACACCAGGGTCCCCCTCCCCTGAGGGCCTGTACACCCCCTTAAAGGTCTGCATCCCACTCCTGAAGGCCTGTCCCCCCTTTGAAGGCCTGTCCCCCTTGAAGGCCTGTCCTCCCCTTGAAGGCCTGCCTGCCTGTCCCCCTTGAAGGCCTGTCCCCCCTTGAAGCTGCCTGCCTGTCCCCCTTGAAGGCCTGCTCCCCCCTTGAAGGCCTGCCTGCCTGTCCCCCCCCTTGAAGGCCTGTCTCCCCCCTGAAGGCCTGTCTCTCCCCTGAAGGCCTGCCTGCCTGTCCCACCCTGAAGGCCTGCTTCCCCACCCCACCCTAAAGAACAACTCGCTCCCCCCCCCCCCCGAAGGACCGCTCATCACCCTGGCCTCCCCGCACCATTTACCTAGAGAATCAGCCTGCAGCAAGATCACGATGCCAGCGATCTTTGCGCTGTTTCAGCGCTGTTTCCTCCGCTGCGGCCCCGCCCTTCCTCTGACATCATAAAACCCTAGAAGTGCATCCGTACTTAAAACTCTGTGCCTCTGTAGGACAGAAGGAGCCTGCAGCGGTTTCCCCTTCGCTCTCCCTCGGCGACGCTGCAACCCAGGAGCCCATGCGTTTCTCCCTCGGTGACTCTGTGAGCCCGGATCCAATGCAGTTTCCCCATCGCCCTCCCTCAGCAACGCTGCCCCCCTCCCATCCTCTCTCTGTCTGCCAAAAAAACCTGGGTGACACCTAAAGAAAAAATAAAAACAATTGCTAGCAGTAGGGGAAATGGACACTTCCAGTTGCGACAGGGGAGGGCAGGGCTTCTCCTTCCTCCCACCCAAGCAACAGCAAAAAACTCTTGATGCCCGCAGCTGTGACCCCCCAAAAGTAAATTCCCCTGGAGCAAGATTGGACACCCGAAAAAGGAGTGAGGGGAAGATCACTCCCAACTGTCCGAGGATCTAAGCAAAGGGCCAAGAAAGAGTTAAAAAAAAAAAAGAAAGGGAAAGAAGAAGAGATGTGAACAGAGGTGAGAGAAGCATTTGTGGGGCAGGTAGGAGAGAGAGAGAGTACACGGAAGTGGTGGGCCACCACCACTTGGTGAGTGAGGGCTAAAGGAGCCCTCCTTACCCCCACCCCAGAGAAAGTGAAAGCGCGGAGTGCAGAAATGCACACAAAGGCTCAGTTTGGCTCGCCATAGCCCAGCAATTCATGAGCTTCCTGCAGAGCAGCATCAGGCAGCGATCTAGCATCAAGGGTGAGTGAACGGGGTCCGGAGGGGAGACGACGCGTTTGTCCAGTGTGTAGCTGGGCAGGTGTGTGCGGGCAGCTGGCCACAGCTGGATTGAGGAAAGGGCAAGGGAGGGCAGCTTCAGTGAGGGTCTGGGCAGGGAGAGAAACAGAAAGAAAGAAAGACAGAAAGAAAGAAAGTGGGAGGGAGAGAGACAGAAAGAAATAAGATAGATGGGGCAGGAAGAGAGAGAAAAAGACAAAAAGATGGGGTAGGGAGAGGGAGAAAAAGAAAGATAGACGGGGCAGGGAGAGAGAGAAAAAGAAATAAATACAAACAGACATCTTTCTAGCATCCGTTAATGTAACGGGCTTAAACACTAGTTATTGTATAAAAAGGGCTCAGCTTCTGATTGGTATAAACAATTAAAATTAGGGGTCCTTTTACTAAGGCGTGCTGATCTTTAGCACATGCTTAATAGGTTATCGTGCCTTAGTAAAAGAATCCCTTAGTTAGCTATAAACATCCTACTGGATTGCAAAATCCTACTGGATTGAATATCATCCCAGTATGATATTCATATCATACTGGGAGTATGATATGAATATAAAGTAAGATGGTTCAATATGGAAGCAAGTTTGTTTATCAGTTACCAAATCTCTACATTCAGCAAGCATACAGCAAAGCAATCCACCTTTTTTTAAATGCATAAAGCATTATGTACACCAATGAAAAAGTCTAAAATAGACAAAAAATAATTCAATAAAATTGTTTAAATGGAAATGAAAATGAGTAAGAACTTGCTGTGCTTTTGCATACAAGACAGATTTCTATGATTCATTTTAGAATCCTTTTTCTTATAAGTATAGCATAAACTTTTTCATTTACAAAATGTCAGTGCTTGATAAAAGGTGAAGAGAAACTCTAATAAGCAACATTTTATTACTTTTATGTTTGCTTCTCCTTTCCAGCAGATTATTTTAAAAAAGATAAAAACAATTGCTGTCTCAGATAAGATCATACATCTTCCCAAGCTGACATGGAGAAATATTGATATAGAGAATAATGTTTTCATATGCTGGCAATCAAAAGAATGTTCAAGCTGCTTATGATTAGTTCAGATCCTATTAGGCTGATGAAACACCTTTTAAGAAAAGTCTCATCTGAAAAAGCCTCTATCACAGAAATGACTAGGATAATACATTGCTATTATTATAAGAAATATTTGCTGTTTGAATCTTTGGATAACTCATAAAGGATTATATATGCCTGCAAACATCCAGTTTGCACATATTTGAACAAAAAGCTTCTATTATGAAATGAAGAAAAACTAAGAGCATTATCTAAGGACACTAGAAAGGAAATTATTTTTTGTAGCTGAGTTTATGACACTGATTCTTACATGGATAGGCTGGCTAAGGCCTGGATTTAGATTAAGGCAACTACCTAGGTTGCCAAAGTTTGAAGATGTCAAACAGCTAGCCTGAAAAGGAAACTACTGTAATTCAGTTTGCTTTATGGTAGGGCATCCAATGCTGCTACACAAGGTTACCATTATGGCACTTTGCCTGAAGAAGTAAATGGTGAATCAAGGTAGCTATACATCTCTAGCCAGGATGACTGTCTGCTAGGCTACTGGACTCTTGTATTAATTGTTCAATTTGAATTGAGCATTGAGATAAAGCAGCAAATTTCTACTACACAATGACTCGGATTTGGACTTGGAGGATGAGATGTACAGCGTCAGCATCTATGAGACAGACTTGTTTTTTTCTGTTATATAGAATTTTCATGACCCCTTTCGTTTGCAAAAGTTAGATAGTTCTAAGTCTAATAGATTCTGGCACTGTCATCTTGACATGGGGATACTGGATCATATGCTATTCTATTGTCCCTTGATACTTAAATTTTGGAGATCCATATAGTCAAATCAATACAATATTGGAAGTCCCATTGTCATTGTCATATGATGTAGTGTTGTTTGGAACATTGTTAATGCCCAAGAGGCAATCAATGTAAATAAGAATAGATTACTTTTCATCATGACAGGAGTTTCTATGCAGCCAATCACGAAAAATTGGGATAACATAAATTATAGTTTTTGGTGGGAAACCTTATGCCAGATTTATAAGTTTGAACGTATGAATTCATTACAATTGGGACATTATAATAAATTCAAAGAGATTTGGGGCCCATTAACAAAATTTTGTAAGAATTGATCATTAGTATTTCCCTTTGATTTCTGAATGAGTGTTATACACATCCAGGAAGGGTGGGTGGGAGGGTGCGGGAGGGGGGTGTTATATTCTTATTATATCATTTGATTGTAATGAGTGCTGTTTATTGTACTAATTGTTTGTTAACCTGTTGCACTTTATGTTGGCTTTTAAAAATGAATAAAGATTTATAAAAAATATATATATATTGAATTGAGCCCTACATCATGGTCATTCACTTGCATAGTTAAAGCAAGTAATGACAATATACTGTATATATATTATGAGATCTCATTGTCTATTTTTTTCCATATGATACATGTAATGTGGTAGTTCCGCCAACATCATCATGCTCATCTGTCCTGGTACATCCTCCTTTAGTAGCTCCTTCTATAGAAAGTCATCTGGGTAGACAGGTATTTATCCTCCTGTAAGAGTGATTCTCTTTAGCCTTTCTTCATATGAGAGGAGTTCCATCTCCTTTATTATTTTGATCACTCTTCTTTGAACCTTTTCTAATTCCACTATATCCTTTTTGGGATATGGTGACCAGAATTGCATGCAATACTCAAGATGAAGTCATACCGTGGAGCAATACAGCCACATTATAATGTTCTTTGTTCTATTTTCCATCCATTTCTTAATAATTCCTCGCACCCTGTTTGTTTTTCTGCACTGGGCAGATTTCAGAATATTGTAATTTAAGAACATAAGAATTGCCACTGCTGGGTCAGACCAGTGGTCCATCATGCCCAGCAGTCCACTCCTGCGGCAGCCCTTAGATAAAAGACCAGAGCCCTAACTGAGTCTATAGCCTTACCTGCATACGTTCTGGTCTAGCAGGAACTTGTCTAACTTTGTCTTGAATCCCTGGAGGGTGCTTTCCCCTATGATAGCCTCTGGAAGAGCATTCCAGTTTTCCACCACTCTCTCCAAGTTTCAAAGTTGTGACAGGAAAACACCTGTCATGAGGAAAAACCCTGCTCTAAAATCCTCAATCTCTAAAGCTAAGCTAGTTCAGCAGCCAGAGAATAGGGTTTTAGGCAGAGTAAAACAAACAGGGTTAAAACAAAAGAGCCATCTACCAGGAAACCTAGTAGGGAGGGCTCTCAAACCACAGTCTAATTACCATTATTCCTTTCCCAAGAGCAGAGAAATTTCCCTTCAAAACCAAGCTGTGATACAGAGAATCAACCCAGAAGGGGGCGGGGATACACCTGGGAAGCTGCAAGCACCTAAGCCTTCAGACAGGAAGCAGAAGGGAAATAAATTAAACCCAGTTGAGGCTGGAAGAGAGATTCCAGCCCAGCACACAGCTCCACACAGGACATTCCCTCCACAGAGATAGAAAGGCAGCTCTTTGCCACCCAGAGAAGGACAAACAGAAATTCCCCAAGCAGCTAAGTACTGAGACCTTGCAGAGAGATTTGTAAGGGAAAGGCAAAGTTATGCTACCTAGGGGGGAAAGGGAAGCTTGGCAAGACAGCTCCTCTAACTCTCATGGAGGGGGAGGGGGAAATGTAAATGAAGAAGGTATGGACATAACTGATTATGAATGTGACTCCAGTAATTTGGGATGGGAGAGCCATACTAACACCCAGGAAGAATATAATGTGCCAGAGGAAAGTATGGAGCTTTAATGTAACTGCTTATCAGCACTGCTCATTCAAATGTTTCTCCAGCCCGAATATTAAATGAGCTGGGAGTGAGTGCGTGTGTGTGCTGGGTGAGGGCTGAAGAGTGCTGACAAGGAAAAGGGACTGAACAGAAGAACCAGGGAGACTGGCTGTTCACTGAATAAACCTCCAAAATACTGAAAGGAATCGACAAAATAGAGCAGGAAAAATTGTTATTTACAATGTCCAGTGAGGCACGGACTGAAGCTGAGAGGGGACAGGTCCAGGACAAATATCAGGAGTGGTGGACACCTGGAATGCTCTCCCAGAAAAGGTAATTGCGGAATCCACCGTTCTAGGATTTAAGGGTAAGCTAGATGTACATCTCCTTATGAGTGGCATAGAGTGATAGGGGGAAGGGTAAACTAGAAGCACATCTCCTTATGAGAAGCACAGAGTGATATGGGGACTAAAACTATGCCAGGGTACACCTGGCGGGGCCTCCGCATGTGCGGATCACCGGACTTGATGACCTAAGGTCTGATCCGGAGATGGTAATTCTTATGTTCTTATGTTCTCCAAATTGCCTTGAAGCAGAAAGGGGTCCCTGGAAACTCAGGTGGAGCATAAAGCTGTATGCTGTTTGTTTCCACCCCCACTGCTAGGCAAATCAGGAGAAGTCCCAAGAAATAAAGGCAGTGAAACTGAGAAGTTGGAAAGCCAATGAAAAGTGGGGGTGAGGGGGAGTTGTTTCTGCAATAACTGGTACCTAGCATATGTACCAGTTATTGCATTGAGGAAGTGGAGTAAGCAGGCACAGCGCTTCCAAAGTGGAGACCCAGCTACCTGGGGGTAGGGGTCCCAATACAAGCTGCACTATTATTTTGCTTTATTATTGTGCACAACTGAAGCCCTAAGAGAAATGAACTTTAAACTGAAGTGCAGCACAATGGAAATGATTGATTAACCCATGTGACAGTGAGAACTGAACTGTACCAGATTTATCACTGGGGTTTACCCCTGATATTTTAGGGGGTTTTCTTTGTGGACAAATAAATAGTAAACCTTATTTTGATCTGAATCCAAGAAACTCTGGGGCTCATCATAAAAAAAAAAAACCAAAAAACACACGTCTTAAAAGTGGCCTAAAAGGGTACTTGAACGATCAAAAAGCCTGATCGTCCAAGTACCAATAATCAAAGCTAGTTTTAGACGTTTATAAAACCAGCTTAGGCCTTTCCCCTGCCTCTAAATGCATAGAGCAAAAAAAGGCATTTTTAGAGGAGGGGAAAGGGCAGGCAGTGAGTGGGAGGTGGGCTGACCTAGACCTAGGCGTACAGCAGGTATAACCAAACGTTTTGACAGGTTGCCTAGTCAGCACTTATACGTTTTGATTTAGACCAAGTCAAAACAGGTATAAGTGCCGAAAAAGGGACTGCTGATCTGATGGAGGATGGCACGATCAGCTCAGCAGCTCAGCAACCTACCCACCTCCCACCGCAACCATCAGGGCAGGAGAGATGCCTCATCTCCCCTGCCGCAATAGCGATACCACCAAGTGCCGCCAAACGCGACACTTGGGATCGCTAAAGCGGCAGAAGAGATGACCCATCTCTCCTGCAGCGATCCACCCCTCCCCCAATCTGATCAGGCCAGAAGAGAGCCCAAGCCCCTCTGGCCCCGTCGACTATGATCTGGGCAAGAGGGAGGCCAAGCCCTCTTGTCCCACGGCACCCTGACGTTCCGCGATTGGATCGGGGCAAGAGGGAGCCCAAGCCCTCTTGCCCCGGCGATCCTCTAACCCTCCTCCCACCGATAACGATCAGGCTAGGAGGGAGCCCAAGCCCTCCTGGCCACGCAACCCCAGCCCCTACAAGATCGAGCAGGAGGGAGCCCAACCCCTCCTGCCCATGATAACTCCCTACCCCTCACCCCCACTAAAATATGGGCAGGAGGGATCCCAGGCCCTCCTGCCCTCAACGCACCCCCCTCCCATGCTCGCCCCCCCACACCCCTCGATCCCCCTCACCCCCAATCCTCCCCGTACCTTACGATCGTTAACTGGTCGGACGGGTGCCAAGCCCGCCCATCCGGCAGGCCAGCCATCCAGGAATGGCTGGCCTTAGGGCCTGATTGGCCCAGGCAGCTCAAATCACGTCTACAGGTGGGGCCTGAGGCGCCTGGGCCAACCAGAATCGGCCCAGTAGCCTTAGGTCCCTCCTGTAGGCGGGATTTGAGCCACCTGGGCCAATCAGGCCCTAAGGCCAGCCATTCCTGGGATGGGTGGCCTGCCGGACGGGCGGGCTTGGCACCTGTCCGTCTGGCCAATGATTGTAAGGTACGGGGGATTGAGGGTGGGGGGATCGAAGGGTCATCAGGGGGGTCTTGCGGGTCAACAGGGGGCCAATCGGGGGATTTGTGGGGAGTGGGCGTGGGAGTGGGATTCATCGAGGGCAGGAGGGCCTGGGAACCTTCCTGCCTGTATTTTACTGGGAGTGGGGGTTAGGGGGGTTCGCTTGGGCAGGATGGGTTGGGCTCCCTCCTGCCAGATTTTGTAGGGGGTGGGGTCACGTGGCCAAGAGGGCTTGGTCTCCCTCCTGGCCCGATCATTATCGGTGGGGGGAGGGTTAAAGAATCACCAGGGCAAGAGGGCTTGGGCTCCCTCATGCCCCAATCCAGTCGAGGAACATCGGAGTGTTGCGGGGCAAGAGGGCTTGGCCTCCCTCTTGCCCCGATCGTGTCGGGTAAGGTCGGGTTGTCGCCAGGGCAAGAGAGCTTGGGCTCCCTCTTGCCCCGATCATTGTCGACAGGGCCAGGAGGGCTTGGGCTCTCTCCTGGCCCGATCGTTGTAGGGGGGGTGGATTCTGTATCCGGTGTTGTTTTTGACAGGCACCGATTACAGAATCCAGCTTTTAGGCGAAGGACTGGCTCCTCCTTCGCCTAAAAGCTTTTGTTTTGGGCGTTTGGGAGTTAGGCTTTTTTTAGGTTGATTATATGTTGTTAGTGTAATCTGTCCCAAGTGGTCTCGTGTTTAGGATTCCTGGTTTTCAACCAGGTGACCTGGCTTCAACTCCTGGTATGGGAAAGATTTTTCTTCTCCTACTTACCAGTATTGTCTTACCTGGGGAAGACTCAGTTCCTTTTAGCAGAGGCTTTGGTTAATATGCATGTCTTTTTCTCTGCAATGACTTTTCAGGCATATACATTACAAGATGCATGCTAAGTTAAGCACCTGTGTTCCCCACTCAACTCCCCTGAGAACCTGAAGGCAGAGCAGATCTGCCTACCCTAGCCAGCCCTCTTGCTCATTCTCCTCATTGCTATAGCACAAAGGATGTCCGCCTGGCACGCAGGATTCTGGGTTTCCAGACGGGGCGAAACAAGCCCGTTTCTGAGCCTTCTCCCAAGATGGTGGTGCAAATAGGGACTTGCCCCTTTGATGCAACTGAGAAAAAGTAGGCCAGCAAGCAAAAACTCCCAGTAGTGCTCCAATAAATTCTCCATGCCCTGCCAGAAATCATCGTTTGAGTCCTAAAATGCACATATATGCATGCAATCCACATGATTTTCATGCATCTGTCCAATATGATCTAGTGGTTAGGATTCCTGGTTTTCGCTCGGGTTCAACTCCCGGTATGGGAAAGAATAATCTTTTCCTACTTACCAGTATTGTCTTACCTGGGGAAATCTCAGTTTCTTTTCGCACAGGCTTTGGTTAATATACGTGGCTTTCTCTCCTATCCCTGCAATGACCTTTCAGGAATATACATTACATGATGTATACTAAGTTAAGCAGCTATGTTCTCCACTCTGCTCACCTGAGAATCCAAAGGCAGAGGATAGCTATCTACCCTAGCCACCCTTGCAGACCTCCTGCTCATTCTCCTCATTACTATAGTGCAAAGGATCTCTGCCTGGCACGCAGGATTCTGGGATTCCAGATGGGGGCGAAACAATCCCTTTTCTGAGGCGTCTGCCAAGGTGGTGGTGCAAATAGGAACTTGCCCCTTAGATGCAACTAAGAAAAAGTAGGCCAACAAGCAAAGACTCCCAGTAGGACCCCAATAAATTCTCTATGCGCTGCCAGAAATCATCGTTTGAGTCCTCAAATACACATATATGCATGCAATCCACATGATTTTCATGCATTTATCCCATATGGTCTAGCGGTTAGGATTCCTGGTTTTCACCCAGGCGACCCGGGTTCAACTCCCGGTATGGGAAAGAATAATCCTTTCCTACTTACCAGTATTGTCTTACCTGGGGAAATCTCAGTTCATTTTAGCACAGGCTTTGGTTAATATACGTGGCTTTCTCTCCTATCCCAGCAATGACCTTTCAGGAATATACATTAAATGATGTATACTAAGTTAAGCAGCTATGTTCTCCACTCTGCTCACCTGAGAATCCAAAGGCAGAGGATAGCTGCCTACCCTAGCCACCCCTGCAGGCTTCCTGCTCATTCTCCTCATTACTATAGTGCAAAGGATCTCTGCCTGGAACGCAGGATTCTGGGATTCCAGATGGGGGTGAAACAATCCCTTTTCTGAGGCGTCTGCCAAGGTGATGGTGCAAATAGGAACTTGCCCCTTAGATGCAACTGAGAAAAAGTAGGCCAACAAGCAAAGACTCCCCGTAGGACCCCAATAAATTCTCTATGCGCCGCAAGAAATAATTGTTTGAGTCCTCAAATACACATATATGAATGCAATCCACATGCTTTTCCAGCCATCTGTCCAATATGGTCTAGCGGTTAGGATTCATGGCTTTCACCCAGGTGGCCTGGGTTCAACTCCTGGTATGGGGATGATTTTTTTTTTCTTACTTACCAGTATTGTCTTACCTTGGGAAGTCTCCCTTCCTTTTAGCACAGGCTTTGGTTAATATGCGTGTCTTTCCCTCTGCAATGACTTTTCAGGCATATATATTACAGGATGCATGCTAAGTTAAGGACATGTGTCACCCACTCCACTCTCTGAGAATCTGAAGTACAGAGGAGATCTGCCTACTCTAGCCAGCCCTCTTGCTCATTCTCCCCATTGCTATAGCACAAAGGATCTCTGCCTAGAACGCAGGATGCTAGGTTTCCAGATGGGGGCGAAACAATCCCTTTTCTGAGGCATCTGCCAAGATGGTGGTGCAAATAGGAACTTGCCCCTTAGATGCAACTGAGAAAAATAAGGCCAACAAGCAAAAACTCCCAGTAGGGCCCCAATAAATTCTCTATGCGCTGCCAGAAATCATCGTTTGAGTCCTCAAATACACATATATACATGAAATCCACATGCTTTTTCAGGCATCTGTCCCATATGGTCTAGCGGTTAGGATTCCTGGTTTTCATTCAACTCCCGGTATGGGAAAGAATAAATTTTCCTACTTACCAGTATTGTCTTACCTGAGGAAGTCTTAGTTCCTTTTAGCACGGGCTTTGGTTAATATACGTGTCTTTCTCTCTGCAATGACTTTTCAAGCATATACATTACAGGATGCATGCTGAGTTAAGGACAGGTGTCCCCCACTCCACTCTCTGAGAATCTGAAGTACAGAGGAGATCTGCCTACCCTTGCCAGCCCTCTTGCTCATTCTCCCCATTGCTATAGCACAAAGGATCTCTGCCTGGCACGCAGGATTCCGGGTTTCCACACTGGGGCATAAGAAGCCCTTTTGTGAGCCATCTACCAAGTTGGTGCAAATAGGAACTTGCCCCTGAGATGCAACTGAGAAGACAGTGGCCAGTAAGCAAAGATTCCCAATAGCGCCCCCAAATATTCTCCATGCCGTGCCAGAAATCATCGTTTGAGTACTAAAATACACATATATGTATGCAATCCAGATGCTTTCTCAGGCATCTGTCCCATATGGTATAGCGATTAGTATTCCTTGTTTTTCACCCAGGCGCCCTGGGTTCAATTCCCGGTATGGGAAAGATTTATGTTCTCCTCCTTATCAGTGCAGTCTTACCCTGCTGAAGTCTCAGCTCCTTTTAGCACAGGCTTTGGTTAATTTACTTGTCTTTCTCTCCTAGCCCTACAATGTCCTAACAAGCATATACATTACAGGATAAGTTAAGCAACTGTGTTCCCCACTCAACTCCCCTGAGAATCTGAAGGCAGAGCAGATCTGCCTACCCTAGCCAGCCCTCTTGCTCATTCTCCTCATTGCTATAGCACAAAGGATGTCCGCCTGGCACGCAGGATTCTGGGTTTCCAGACGGGGCGAAACAAGCCCGTTTCTGAGCTTTCTCCCAAGGTGCTGGTGCAAATAGGAACTTGCCCCTTTGATGCAACTGAGAAAAAGTAGGCTAGCAAGCAAAGACTCCCAGTAGTGCTCCAATAAATTCTCCATACCCTGCCAGAAATCATCGTTTGAGTCCTAAAATACACATATATGTATGCAATCCACATGCTTTCCATGCATCTGTCCCATATGGTCTAGCTGTTAGGATTCCTGGTTTTCACCAGGCGGACTGGGTTCAACTCCCGGTATGGGAAAGAATAATCCTTTCCTACTTACCAGTATTGTCTTACCTGGGGAAATCTCAGTTCCTTTTAGCACAGGCTTTGGTTAATATACGTGGCTTTCTCTGTTATCCCTGCAATGACCTTTCAGGAATATACATTACATGATGTATACTAAGTTAAGTTCACAATGGGTCTGTAATTTGATGTCAGGGTTATGGGTTCTTTGGTTTTTTTTACGATCGGAGTAATTAGGATCTGGCCTAGGTCCTCAGAGAAGGTGCCTGACTGTAGGAGGGAAGAGAGCCAAGTGTGTAACTTAGCTTTGAAGGTGACCGGGGCAACTTTCATTACATTTGGTGGGCAACAGTCTAGTTTGCAGTGAGAGTTGGCGTATTTTGAGTAAAACTTGCAGAATTATTGCCAGGTGGGGATGGTAAAATTGTTCCAGAACAGATCAGCCCTGGGTTCGTCATAGATCTGAGCAACTGGGTAGTATATATGGAAAAATTATGTTCTTACCTGTTAATTTTCTTTCCCTTAGACGCAGCAGATGAATCCAGAGACCAATGGGATAGCTCACATCTACCAGCAGGCGGAGATAGAGAAACTGATTAACAGGTGGTCCTATTGGCTGGCACTCAAGTTTCAAGTTAACGTTTGATGAATCGCTTATACAAATTTTCTAAGCAATGTACAATTTAAAAGCCACTAGATGGTGGTCTCACATACAATTGGACAAATCAATCACAAAACAAACTACATGGATCAGTTTACATTTTAGCAATTGAAATAAAGACAAACATGAATGAAGAGGAAAGGAGGGAAAAGTTACAATTTCATTTTCTGTTGGAATTTACATAATTTACATACTGTTTATCCAGTATAGCTCCTTGCCCAAGCATCCATAACCATCAATAGGCATAGCATGTAAAAAACTTCTTTCCCATAACAAATCTCAAAATGCAATAATACAGAAAACAACCTGCCATAATAACAAACTGCGAAAGTTGCAAAAGAAAAAACCGAGAGACAATATCCAGAAAGGGTGGGGCTCTGGATTCATCTGCTGCGTCTAAGGGAAAGAAAATTAACAGGTAAGAACATAATTTTTCCTTCCCTAGCAACAGCAGCAGATGAATCCAGAGACCAATGGGACAATCCTCAATCTGGGTGGGAAGCAAACGCCGCCTCCGCAACAACCGAAGCACAAAACGCCCCTACCGCATGCGCCCCCACATCCAAGCAGAAATGCGGAGAGAAAGCACTCTTGGAAGACCAATTAGCCGCGAGACAAATCTCCTCCAAATCCAAAGGCAGAGGATAGCTGCCTACCCTAGCCACCCCTGCAGGCCTCCTGCTCATTCTCCTCATTACTATAGTGCAAAGGATCTCTGCCTGGCACGCAGGATTCTGGGATTCCAGATGGGGGCGAAACAATCCCTTTTCTGAGGCGTCTGCCAAGGTGGTGGTGCAAATAGGAACTTGCCCCTTAGATGCAACTGAGAAAAAGTAGGCCAACAAGCAAAGACTCCCAGTAGGACCCCAATAAATTCTCTATGCGCCGCGAGAAATCATTGTTTGAGTCCTCAAATACACATATATGAATGCAATCCACATGCTTTTCCAGCCAGCTGTCCAATATGGTCTAGCGGTTAGGATTCATGGCTTTCACCCAGGTGGCCTGGGTTCAACTCCTGGTATGGGGATAATTTTTTTTTTCTTACTTACCAGTATTGTCTTACCTTGGGAAGTCTCCGTTCCTTTTAGCACAGGCTTTGTTTAATATGCGTGTCTTTCCCTCTGCAATGACTTTTCAGGCATATATATTACAGGATGCATGCTAAGTTAAAGACATGTGTCACCCACTCCACTCTCTGAGAATCTGAAGTACAGAGGAGATCTGCCTACTCTAGCCAGCCCTCTTGCTCATTCTCCCCATTGCTATAGCACAAAGGATCTCTGCCTAGAACGCAGGATGCTAGGTTTCCAGATGGGGGCGAAACAATCCCTTTTCTGAGGCATCTGCCAAGATGGTGGTGCAAATAGGAACTTGCCCCTTAGATGCAACTGAGAAAAATAAGGCCAACAAGCAAAAACTCCCAGTAGGGCCCCAATAAATTCTCTATGCGCTGCCAGAAATCATCGTTTGAGTCCTCAAATACACATATATACATGCAATCCACATGCTTTTTCAGGCATCTGTCCCATATGGTCTAGCGGTTAGGATTCCTGGTTTTCACCCAGGCGGCCCGGGTTCAACTCCCGGTATGGGAAAGATGAATCTTCTTCTATTTAACAGTATTGTCTTACCTCGGGAAGTCTCCGTTCCTTTTAGCACAGGCTTTGGTTAATTTACTTGTCTTTCTCTCCTAGCCCTACAAAGTCCTAAAAAGGATATACATTACAAGATAAGATAAGCAACTGTGTTCCCCACTCAACTCCCCTGAGAATCTGAAGGCAGAGCAGATCTGCCTACCCTAGCCAGCCCTCTTGCTCATTCTCCTCATTGCTATAGCACAAAGGATGTCCTCCTGGCACGCAGGATTCTGGGTTTCCAGACGGGGGCATAATAAGTCCTTTTGTGAGCCATCTGCCAAGTTGGTGCAAATAGGAACTTGCCCCTGAGATGCAACTGAGAAGACGATGGCCAGTAAGCAAAGATTCCCAATAGTGCCCCCAAATATTCTCCATGCCCTGTCAGAAATCATCATTTGAGTCCTAAAATACACATATATGCATGCAATCCACATGCTTTCCATGCATCTGTCCCATATGGTCTAGCGGTTAGGATTCCTGGTTTTCACCCAGGCGGCCTGGGTTCAACTCCCGGTATGGGAAAGAATAAATTTTCCTACTTACCAGTATTGTCTTACCTGAGGAAGTCTTAGTTCCTTTTAGCACGGGCTTTGGTTAATATACGTGTCTTTCTCTCTGCAATGACTTTTCAAGCATATACATTACAGGATGCATGCTGAGTTAAGGACAGGTGTCCCCCACTCCACTCTCTGAGAATCTGAAGTACAGAGGAGATCTGCCTACCCTTGCCAGCCCTCTTGCTCATTCTCCCCATTGCTATAGCACAAAGGATCTCTGCCTGGCACGCAGGATTCCGGGTTTCCACACTGGGGCATAAGAAGCCCTTTTGTGAGCCATCTGCCAAGTTGGTGCAAATAGGAACTTGCCCCTGAGATGCAACTGAGAAGACAGTGGCCAGTAAGCAAAGATTCCCAATAGCGCCCCCAAATATTCTCCATGCCGTGCCAGAAATCATCATTTGAGTACTAAAATACACATATATGTATGCAATCCAGATGCTTTCTCAGGCATCTGTCCCATATGGTATAGCGATTAGTATTCCTTGTTTTTCACCCAGGCGCCCTGGGTTCAATTCCCGGTATGGGAAAGATTTATGTTCTCCTCCTTATCAGTGCAGTCTTACCCTGCTGAAGTCTCAGTTCCTTTTAGCACAGGCTTTGGTTAATTTACTTGTCTTTCTCTCCTAGCCCTACAATGTCCTAACAAGCATATACATTACAGGATAAGTTAAGCAACTGTGTTCCCCACTCAACTCCCCTGAGAATCTGAAGGCAGAGCAGATCTGCCTACCCTAGCCAGCCCTCTTGCTCATTCTCCTCATTGCTATAGCACAAAGGATGTCCGCCTGGCACGCAGGATTCTGGGTTTCCAGACGGGGCGAAACAAGCCCGTTTCTGAGCTTTCTCCCAAGGTGGTGGTGCAAATAGGAACTTGCCCCTTTGATGCAACTGAGAAAAAGTAGGCTAGCAAGCAAAGACTCCCAGTAGTGCTCCAATAAATTCTCCATACCCTGCCAGAAATCATCGTTTGAGTCCTAAAATACACATATATGTATGCAATCCACATGCTTTCCATGCATCTGTCCCATATGGTCTAGCTGTTAGGATTCCTGGTTTTCACCCAGGCGGACTGGGTTCAACTCCCGGTATGGGAAAGAATAATCCTTTCCTACTTACCAGTATTGTCTTACCTGGGGAAATCTCAGTTCCTTTTAGCACAGGCTTTGGTTAATATACGTGGCTTTCTCTCCTATCCCTGCAATGACCTTTCAGGAATATACATTACATGATGTATACCAGGGGTGCCCACACTTTTTGGGCTTGTGAGCTACTTTTAAAATGACCAAGTCAAAATGATCTACCAACAATAAAATTAAAAAAAACCACAAAGCACACTGTACGCTGAGAAAGTGTTAATTATCATTCCTATTCCGGGGGGTTTTCAAAGAAGTCAAGGCAGATGACTTTATGCACTGTCACCTCAGTAACAACCATACAAAAATAGACAAATATATCCCCCCCCGCCCCCCCCCCACGTTTTTACTAAACCACAATAGCAGCTTTTAGCGCAGGGAGCTGCACTGAATTCCCAGCACTGCTCTCAACGCTCATAGGCTCCCTGCGCTAAAAACCGCTATTGCGGTTTAGTAAAAGGGGGCCATAGTGAAAAATATAGACAGAAGATATAAATTCAGACACATTTTGATCACTAAATTTAAAATAAAATAATTTTTCCTACCTTGTTGTCTGGTGTTCATGAGTCTCTGGTTGCACTTTCTTCTTATGACTGTGCATCCAATCTTTCTTCCCTTCTTTCAGCCTGTATGATTCCTCTCCTCCAGACCTCATTCCCTCCCCCAACTTTTTCTTCCTCTCTCCCTTCCCTTTCTTTCTCCCTGCCTCCCTTTTTTTTCTCTCTTCATGCCCCATTTCTTTTTTTCTGTTTCCCTTCTTTCCTTCTGTCTCCCTGCCCTCCCCCAAACCACTGCCGCTAGGCAGGGACAGGGCACAGGGAAGGCAGGCAGACCTAGTGACAGGCAGGCCCCATACCCCTCTCGTACACTAAACCATCCCCCTACATACCCCCAGTACCTTTTTTAATCATACCCCCTGTACTTTTTAAAATCCCTCCTTCCCTCCCTAGACGGCTAACCTGGTATTTTAAACATCTCCTCACCCTCAGTACCTTTTAAAATCCCTCCCTCCCTCCCTAGATGGCAATCCTGATATTTTAAACATCCCCTCACCCCCGGTACCTTGATGCAATCCTGGCGGTCCTGCGCTGCATCGGCAGCCTTCCCTGCTGGACAGCCGACCAAGTCTCCATCTGCATCGGCAGTAATAGGCAGGTGTGAGCCCCGAGCGCGTCTGCCTGGTCCTGCACCGCCGCTCGAATGGTGCAGTCAACTCCCGCGAGTATCGCAAGAACCAACAGCACCATTTGGGCAGCGGCACAGACTAGGCAGGCGCGAGCCCCGAGCGCGGATTGGGGGAAAGGAAGGGCAGGAGGACCCGGATCTGGCCGGCTGTGCACCCGGGGTGGACCGCCCCCCTCTTGGTACGCCACCGACCTTCACCCCGCCCTTCCAGCACTCTGATTGGCTGGCGTTCTTCAAGAGGCAGGCCAGTCAGGAGGAGAAAAAAGAGAAGGAAAGAAAGGAACCCGCTCTGCGATCGACTGGGGTCACCTGAGCGAGCGACCTGTCGATCGCGATCGACGTATTGGGCACCCCTGATGTATACTAAGTTAAGCAGCTATGTTCTCCACTCTGCTCACCTGAGAATCCAAAGGCAGAGGATAGCTGCCTACCCTAGCCACCCCTGCAGGCCTCCTGCTCATTCTCCTCATTACTATAGTGCAAAGGATCTCTGCCTGGCACGCAGGATTCTGGGATTCCAGATGGGGGCGAAACAATCCCTTTTCTGAGGCGTCTGCCAAGGTGGTGGTGCAAATAGGAACTTGCCCCTTAGATGCAACTGAGAAAAAGTAGGCCAACAAGCAAAGACTCCCAATAGGACCCCAATAAATTCTCTATGCGCCGCGAGAAATCATTGTTTGAGTCCTCAAATACACATATATGAATGCAATCCACATGCTTTTCCAGCCAGCTGTCCAATATGGTCTAGCGGTTAGGATTCATGGCTTTCACCCAGGTGGCCTGGGTTCAACTCCTGGTATGGGGATGATTTTTTTTTTCTTACCAGTATTGTCTTACCTTGGGAAGTCTCCGTTCCTTTTAGCACAGGCTTTGGTTAATATGCGTGTCTTTCCCTCTGCAATGACTTTTCAGGCATATATATTACAGGATGCATGCTAAGTTAAAGACATGTGTCACCCACTCCACTCTCTGAGAATCTGAAGTACAGAGGAGATCTGCCTACTCTAGCCAGCCCTCTTGCTCATTCTCCCCATTGCTATAGCACAAAGGATCTCTGCCTAGAACGCAGGATGCTAGGTTTCCAGATGGGGGCGAAACAATCCCTTTTCTGAGGCATCTGCCAAGATGGTGGTGCAAATAGGAACTTGCCCCTTAGATGCAACTGAGAAAAATAAGGCCAACAAGCAAAAACTCCCAGTAGGGCCCCAATAAATTCTCTATGCGCTGCCAGAAATCATCGTTTGAGTCCTCAAATACACATATATACATGCAATCCACATGCTTTTTCAGGCATCTGTCCAATATGGTCTAGCGGTTAGGATTCCTGGTTTTCACCCAGGCGGCCTGGGTTCAACTCCCGGTATGGGAAAGATGAATCTTCTTCTATTTAACAGTATTGTCTTACCTCGGGAAGTCTCCGTTCCTTTTAGCACAGGCTTTGGTTAATTTACTTGTCTTTCTCTCCTAGCCCTACAAAGTCCTAAAAAGGATATACATTACAAGATAAGATAAGCAACTGTGTTCCCCACTCAACTCCCCTGAGAATCTGAAGGCAGAGCAGATCTGCCTACCCTAGCCAGCCCTCTTGCTCATTCTCCTCATTGCTATAGCACAAAGGATGTCCTCCTGGCACGCAGGATTCTGGGTTTCCAGACGGGGGCATAAGAAGTCCTTTTGTGAGCCATCTGCCAAGTTGGTGCAAATAGGAACTTGCCCCTGAGATGCAACTGAGAAGACGGTGGCCAGTAAGCAAAGATTCCCAATAGTGCCCCCAAATATTCTCCATGCCCTGTCAGAAATCATCATTTGAGTCCTAAAATACACATATATGCATGCAATCCACATGATTTCCATGCATCTGTCCCATATGGTCTAGCGGTTAGGATTCCTGGTTTTCACCCAGGCGGCCTGGGTTCAACTCCCGGTATGGGAAAGAATAAATTTTCCTACTTACCAGTATTGTCTTACCTGAGGAAGTCTTAGTTCCTTTTAGCACGGGCTTTGGTTAATATACGTGTCTTTCTCTCTGCAATGACTTTTCAAGCATATACATTACAGGATGCATGCTGAGTTAAGGACAGGTGTCCCCCACTCCACTCTCTGAGAATCTGAAGTACAGAGGAGATCTGCCTACCCTTGCCAGCCCTCTTGCTCATTCTCCCCTTTGCTATAGCACAAAGGATCTCTGCCTGGCACGCAGGATTCCGGGTTTCCACACGGGGGCATAAGAAGCCCTTTTGTGAGCCATCTGCCAAGTTGGTGCAAATAGGAACTTGCCCCTGAGATGCAACTGAGAAGACAGTGGCCAGTAAGCAAAGATTCCCAATAGCGCCCCCAAATATTCTCCATGCCGTCCCAGAAATCATCGTTTGAGTACTAAAATACACATATATGTATGCAATCCAGATGCTTTCTCAGGCATCTGTCCCATATGGTATAGCGGTTAGTATTCCTTGTTTTTCACCCAGGAGCCCTGGGTTCAATTCCCGGTATGGGAAAGATTTATGTTCTCCTCCTTATCAGTGCAGTCTTACCCTGCTGAAGTCTCAGTTCCTTTTAGCACAGGCTTTGGTTAATTTACTTGTCTTTCTCTCCTAGCCCTACAATGTCCTAACAAGCATATACATTACAGGATAAGTTAAGCAACTGTGTTCCCCACTCAACTCCCCTGAGAATCTGAAGGCAGAGCAGATCTGCCTACCCTAGCCAGCCCTCTTGCTCATTCTCCTCATTGCTATAGCACAAAGGATGTCCGCCTGGCACGCAGGATTCTGGGTTTCCAGACGGGGCGAAACAAGCCCGTTTCTGAGCTTTCTCCCAAGGTGCTGGTGCAAATAGGAACTTGCCCCTTTGATGCAACTGAGAAAAAGTAGGCTAGCAAGCAAAGACTCCCAGTAGTGCTCCAATAAATTCTCCATACCCTGCCAGAAATCATCGTTTGAGTCCTAAAATACACATATATGTATGCAATCCACATGCTTTTCCAGCCATCTGTCCAATATGGTCTAGCGGTTAGGATTCATGGCTTTCACCCAGGTGGCCTGGGTTCAACTCCTGGTATGGGGATGATTTTTTTTTTCTTACTTACCAGTATTGTCTTACCTTGGGAAGTCTCCGTTCCTTTTAGCACAGGCTTTGGTTAATATGCGTGTCTTTCCCTCTGCAATGACTTTTCAGGCATATATATTACAGGATGCATGCTAAGTTAAGGACATGTGTCACCCACTCCACTCTCTGAGAATCTGAAGTACAGAGGAGATCTGCCTACTCTAGCCAGCCCTCTTGCTCATTCTCCCCATTGCTATAGCACAAAGGATCTCTGCCTAGAACGCAGGATGCTAGGTTTCCAGATGGGGGCGAAACAATCCCTTTTCTGAGGCATCTGCCAAGATGGTGGTGCAAATAGGAACTTGCCCCTTAGATGCAACTGAGAAAAATAAGGCCAACAAGCAAAAACTCCCAGTAGGGCCCCAATAAATTCTCTATGCGCTACCAGAAATCATCGTTTGAGTCCTCAAATACACATATATACATGCAATCCACATGCTTTTTCAGGCATCTGTCCCATATGGTCTAGCGGTTAGGATTCCTGGTTTTCACCCAGGCGGCCCGGGTTCAACTCCCGGTATGGGAAAGATGAATCTTCTTCTATTTAACAGTATTGTCTTACCTCGGGAAGTCTCCGTTCCTTTTAGCACAGGCTTTGGTTAATTTACTTGTCTTTCTCTCCTAGCCCTACAAAGTCCTAAAAAGGATATACATTACAAGATAAGATAAGCAACTGTGTTTCCCCACTCAACTCCCCTGAGAATCTGAAGGCAGAGCAGATCTGCCTACCCTAGCCAGCCCTCTTGCTCATTCTCCTCATTGCTATAGCACAAAGGATGTCCTCCTGGCACGCAGGATTCTGGGTTTCCAGACGGGGGCATAAGAAGTTCTTTTGTGAGCCATCTGCCAAGTTGGTGCAAATAGGAACTTGCCCCTGAGATGCAACTGAGAAGACGATGGCCAGTAAGCAAAGATTCCCAATAGTGCCCCCAAATATTCTCCATGCCCTGTCAGAAATCATCATTTGAGTCCTAAAATACACATATATGCATGCAATCCACATGCTTTCCATGCATCTGTCCCATATGGTCTAGTGGTTAGGGTTCCTGGTTTTCACCCAGGCGGCCTGGGTTCAACTCCCGGTATGGGAAAGAATAAATTTTCCTACTTACCAGTATTGTCTTACCTGAGGAAGTCTTAGTTCCTTTTAGCACGGGCTTTGGTTAATATACGTGTCTTTCTCTCTGCAATGACTTTTCAAGCATATACATTACAGGATGCATGCTGAGTTAAGGACAGGTGTCCCCCACTCCACTCTCTGAGAATCTGAAGTACAGAGGAGATCTGCCTACCCTTGCCAGCCCTCTTGCTCATTCTCCCCATTGCTATAGCACAAAGGATCTCTGCCTGGCATGCAGGATTCCGGGTTTCCACACAGGGGCATAAGAAGTCCTTTTGTGAGCCATCTGCCAAGTTGGTGCAAATAGGAACTTGCCCCTGAGATGCAACTGAAAAGACGGTGGCCAGTAAGCAAAGATTCCCAATAGTGCCCCCAAATATTCTCCATGCAGTGCCAGAAATCATCGTTTGAGTACTAAAATACACATATATGTATGCAATCCAGATGCTTTTTCATGTATCTGTCCCATATGGTCTAGCGATTAGGATTCTTGGTTTTCACCCAGGTGGCCTGGGTTCAACTCCCGGTATGGGAAAGATTTATATTCTCCTCCTTATCAGTGTAGTCTTACCCTGCTGAAGTCTCCGTTCCTTTTAGCACAGGCTTTGGTTAATTTACTTGTCTTTCTCTCCTAGCCCTACAATGTCCTAACAAGCATATACATTACAGGATAAGTTAAGCAACTGTGTTCCCCACTCAACTCCCCTGAGAATCTGAAGGCAGAGCAGATCTGCCTACCCTAGCCAGCCCTCTTGCTCATTCTCCTCATTGCTATAGCACAAAGGATGTCCGCCTGGCACGCAGGATTCTGGGTTTCCAGACGGGGCGAAACAAGCTCGTTTCTGAGCCGTCTCCCAAGGTGGTGGTGCAAATAGGAACTTGCCCCTTTGATGCAACTGAGAAAAAGTAGGCCAGCAAGCAAAGACTCCCAGTAGTGCTCCAATAAATTATCCATGCCCTGCCAGAAATCATCGTTTGAGTCCTAAAATACACATATCTTTCTCTCCTATCCCTGCAATGACCTTTCAGAAATAAACATTACATGATGTATACTAGAGAATGACACGGTGGCTGGTTACCCGCGGCTAGCTGCGTTTAGCCGCGGATAGCCCGCCGAAACGGGTAGAAAAAATAGTGGCCTCTGCGGGACGGGGACAAGGCCATTCACCGCCCCGTTAAGCGGTGAATGGACTTGTCCCCGCAGTGAGGCAATCAAGGATCGCGCGGTCCCCGCCCTCTCCCTCCCTCCTCCTTACCGCCAGTTGAATTTCTGCCGGTCCGCGCAAAAAAAAAAAAAAGCCTCCTTCCTTTTCCCCTGCTCTTACCGCCATGCTCATGCTGCAGTGCAGCTACTAAAGCCGACAGGAAGTCTTTCCGACGTCAATTCTGACGTTGGAGAGGACGTTCTGGGCCAGCCAATCGCTGCCTGGCTGGCCCAGAATGTCCTCTCTGACTTCAGAATTGAGTTTGGGGACCACTGAACTAGACAATCGGTGTAGGTGGCAGGAAACAATACACACTTTGATTTATTGATATTTAGTGATAGCATATTTTGCTGAAGCCATGAGTTAATGTTTGTAAGTTTGAGGTTGATTTCTGAGATATCTGAGTTATTGTTTGGGTTTAGGGGATGAAGTAATTTAATATCATCAGCATAAGCAAAGCAGGTGAATCCGATGGATTGGGCTAGTGTTAGAAGGAGGGAATGGAGCCATGAGGGGTACCATGCTGCTGAGAGATATTAGAGGAAGTGGAGTTATTGAAACATACTTTGAATTCCTGTCCCCCATTACTGCAAGCTCTGTCCTCATCTGCACAAGCCTCAAACATTTTAAAATCATAATTGTTTGAGGCTTGTGCAGTTAAGGCAGAGCTTACAGGAATAGGGCAGGGACAAGGACTGCAACAAAACTCACGGAGATGGGACAGGGAAAAATTTGTCCCCATGTCATTCTCTAGTACAAATGAAAATCAGCAGAAAAACATTTTTAGCCATGGCAAACTATCATAGCATATCTGAAACTTTGTGCATTAAAACATGTTAGAGTCAATTAAAGATACCAACCATCATGTTTCTCAAAATTACTACATGATACAGGCAGTAGGAAATTATATTTGTGTTTACTTGGGGAAAATTATATTTGTGTTTATTTTGAAGGGGCCTATCATAATCACCAGTTTGTTTTAAGGAAGCAAAACTTTTGGAAATATTTGTTGTCCAGTGAAATAAAATGAATAAAAATGTTTCTCCTGCTTCAAATGTGTTGTTCATTCCAAGATTAGTGAGCAAGCATAATTATTCCCATGTTTTTGTGGCAGGCACAGTAAACATAGAACCTGGGTGCAGATTGTTGGTTCGACCCAACTTGGTGTTTCTTGCATTCTTAACCTGCTAGCAGACCAACTGTATATCTTCTCTTTTCCACAGATGTCCTGTAGCAGGAAATAGAAACTCTTGGGAAATGGCTGGATATAAATAGATTTGGCAGCTATTTAAGATTTCATTTGAGCTCAAATTAAAAGGATGAGTAACTCCAGTGCATAAAGCAATATGATTGAGTATACTACATCAGAGTATGTAACAAACAAGAATCACACAGTTTACACTAGTATCCTTTCAGAGCATCCTCAGATATCTTACTCACCCTACGTCATCATTAAAAAAAAACCCAACAGTTTCTTCAATATTTAATTACCTCAGCTGCAACTCTTTTCACATGGACTACTTAATCCGTGACTCACCTTCTTCCTCATAGATCAATTTTTCAACTGACATTTCTCAATCATTATTTCATTTCTTAATTTTTTCTTTCTCTCTCTTTGACAATTTGTTGTTCGCACTCAATTATTGACATGAATTGGCTCATTACCCAATTAATTTGCATGTGCAGCTCAGGAGTGTGTCCATGTTTTTGGCACTCAAGTACAACTATATGGTACCTGTACTTGAGTGCCAAAAACATGGACACACTCCTGAGCTGCACATGCAAATTAATTGGGTAATGAGCCAATTCATGTCAATAATTGAGTGCGAACAACAAATTGTCAAAGAGAGAGAAAGAAAAAATTAAGAAATGAAATAATGATTGAGAAATAAGTCAGTTGAAAAATTGATCTATGAGGAAGAAGGTTGGGAACTACTGATATAGAGAACCTGGGGTTAAGCTTGCAGAATACTGCTTAGCCCCCAACTAGCACTTATGCACATGAATATAACATTCACACTCATAAGTGCTAGTATTCTATAATCTTTCCACACAAATGGTGCTTATGTCTAGGCACAAAGATTAAAGATTGAAGGGATAGAGAATTAAATCTTTTCCATGGCATTTGTTTGGCATCACATAACTGTTTAAAGTGATAGACTATATTAGTTTCCATTGGAAGGCACAATTTCTTATCACCAAAGATGTTAAGTCTTAAGATACCTCTAACACCCTAATTCTATATAGTGCACCCAAGTTAGACATGCCTTAGGCACCTAACTTTAGGCATTCAAATAGATGTTAGATGCACAAATATAAGTTGTATAAGTTAGCGTCTAAATTTTTTAACACAATTGCAAAGGGGATGTTCATGTGGGCAGATCACACACTTAGGTGCCAATAGTGTAAGTTGAATGCCTGACACCTAAGGTTAAGTGCATAACTATTGGCATCCAACCCTGAGGTTGTGAGTTCAATCCCAGCCTGCTCCCTATGATTCTGGGCAAGCAACTTAGGGCTCTTTTTACGAAGGTGCGTTAGGGCCTTAACACACGGAATAGAGCAGGCTAAAATGCCACGTGTGCTAGCCGCTACCACCTCCTCTTGAGCAGGCAGTAGTTTTTTGGCTAGCGCACGCTATAGTGCGTGCTAATCCAGTGCGTGCGCTAAAAATGCTAGCGCTCCTTTGTAAAAGGAGTCCTTAATCTCTTAATTGCCCCAAGTACCACAATTAGATTGTGAGCCTGCTGGGACAGATAGGGAAAATACCCAAGAGTACCTGATTATTATTCAAAGTATTATAAACCACTTTGAGGGAATCTCTAAGAATCTTTATGAAAAAGGCAGTTAACATGATGTGTTACTGTCATTGTTATGAAGTTTGTATATAATGGCTTATGTGTGTTTTTACTGTAATCCGATTAGGTTCAAAGCAGAATAGAAATTTTAAAATACTTAACACGCAATACGTAAATTTTAACACTTATTTATTTAAAACATGTAAGAGAAGACCACATTGTGTCTCTGCAATTCTCCTCAGGGGAGACAGCTCTAACTTCGGTCCACAAAGAAGCCGTACTTCTGGCAGAATGTGGCTTGATGGAAACAGGACACTGTTTCCCCACAAGAATATAAGTTGACGAAATGGCCTTATGGATCCATTTGCAAATTGTGGCCTTGGAATCGGGAGCATCCCACTGAAATGAATGAGTCAGCACGATGAAACTCGTTAGTAACCTCCAAGTAACGCAGAAGAACTCTGTGCACATCCAGTTTCTTCAACAGGTGGAATCTGTCGGTGAAAGGCAGGCAAACACACTTCCTGATTGACATGGAAAACCGAAACCACTTTTGGCAAGAAGGAAGGAACAATCTGAAGGGAAACCCCTGTCTCCGAAATACAGAGGAAAGACAAAGCCTGCAGATCCGACACATGACGCGCCGATATAATGGTGACCAGAAAAACGGTCTTGAGCGTCAAGTCCAAGAGGGTAGCATCTCAAAGGGGCTCAAAAGGAAGTCAATGCCAAGTTTGGGTCCCACACGCCAAGGAAGACCGAAGCTCCTAGGATCTAAAACAGGAGAGCCCAGCCACTTGGACCCAAAGAGAAGCCACAGTAAGGCCTTTATCTAACTAGCCTAAAGAAAGGCAAGAATTATCATGACCAGAGCTGAATAAGGGTCCACCTTTTCCTGGGCACACCAGTATTCGACAGCCTTCTACACCTTAGCATAAGCCAACACCATAGACGATTTCTTAGATTTCAGAAGAGTATCAACAACCAGAGCAGAATATCCTTTATGCTCCAAGGTTGCGAGCTTGAGAGCCATGCCATAAGTGCAAAGTGACCTGGATCCTCCATGGACACCAGACCCTGCGTGAGAAGATCCAAATAGACACTCAGCTGAAGACTGAGACCCTTGCACAGCCTCAGCAGATCTGCATGCCCTGATCTGTGAGGCCAATCTGAAGCCACCAGAATGACACGGCCTGGATGATCCACGATACTCCAAAGGACTGGGCCGATCATCAACCAAAGAGGAAATCATACAGGAGAATCTCCGAAGGCCACGGGTGCACCAGAGCATCAAGCCCTTTGCTTCCGGGCTCAGAACTTCGACTGAAGAATCGATCTGATTATCTTGTACCTCCCCATTGCCATGAGGTTGAAGTGGTATCTGAGCGAGTGCGAGTTTTTTTTAGTTGACAATCCATCCCAGGTCTGCCAGCACCTGGAGCACCCGCTCTAATGTATGGCATCACTTGATTAACAAGGGAGCCATGCTCAGCTAGCCATCCAAATAAGGGTGTTCTTGGAGACCCATCTGCCGCAGGTATACTGCCACCACTACCATCACCTTTTTTTTTTTTTTTTTTTTTTAATCTTTATTTATTTGATTATTCATTACAATACCTTAGTAACAAACATTCATGAATGAACACAAAGAAGATGCAAATGTAAATTCCATACAAGGAACAACAAAATATATAAGGAAACTAATCAACCACCACTATCATCACCTTTGTGAAGGTCTGGGGCACTGTAGTTAACCCAAAGGACAGGGCTGAGAACTGGTAATGCTGTCCCAAAACATGAAACCACAAAAAAGAAATTGCAGCGAGTCAGAAAAAAGTGGGAATGTACAAGTACATCTCTGCATGATCCAGAGAGTCAAGAAACTCTCCTGCATGGTCTCCATTCGGAATCGGGGAATCTTGAGAGCCACATTCATGTGCTGAAGATCCAAAATAAGCCTCCAATCTTCTGAACCTGTCTTTGGCATGATAATGTAAATGGAGTACCTGCATGAGCCCGAGAGGTCGGGTGGTACAGGCACCATGGCTTGAATATCTAGCAAGCACTGAACGGTGGTTGGAACCTTGAGCACTTTGTCCGGGTGATCTGAAGATGAGCCCACGAATCAATCTGTCAGAGGTCAAGCAAATAAAGTCCAAGACCCACTAGTCAGACGTAATGCACATCCAGGCAGGCAGAAATATTTTGAGACAGCCCCAATCCACTGAGGGGCAACCCTTGACCGGACGCCATTGTACCTGTTTAGCAGGAGGCACAGAACTGGAATAGGCAGGCTACAAATGCCCATAACCATTGTTAACTCTGTAAAATACTGCATTTTATGGTTCATATAGGATGAACATTTTTACGAGCATTATGAAAGTTTTAGTGATTGTATATGGAAGCATTATGTTAGTTTTTGCTATTATATTCATATGTAAAAGAATAGGATAGGATGCATCTATATAATAAAATGCTAAGCGCGCATGCGCACTCTTACCGCGTGCTTCCCTGATCCCTGATCTGTCAGGCTGTGGCCGGCAAGAGTGCACATGCGCGCTTACAATGTTCGATGCATCACAGCCGAAGTTGACATGGAGTGGCTTTTCAAACCCCCCCAGCACCGCCACTGCTGCACCTTTTCAAACCCTCCCCCCCCCCAGCACTGCCTCCATCATTGGTAAGTTTTTTTTAAAAAGCCTGGTGGTCCAGCAGTATCCCTCCCTCGCTAAACGGCTCTCGCGTCTGCCAACGCTGGAGGGAGCTTTGTTGTTAAGGCCTGGCTTCTTCGGGCAGCAGCAGTGTTTACAATTCACTGCTGTTGCCGGTTTCAGGCCTTCCTCTCTGGCGGGTCCTGCCTACTTCCTGTTTTCATGAAGACAGGACCTGCCAGAGAGGAAGACCTGAAGCCGGCAACAGCAATGAATTGTGAATGCTGCTGCTGCTGCTGCCCGATGAAGTTGAAGGAGGAAAGGGAGCAGAGGGGGAGAGAATTGCTTGGAGGGAAGAAGAGATGGCAGGGCATGGAGGGAAGGAGGAAGGTATGCCAGACCAAGGGAAAAGGAAGGGGGAAATGAAGGAGTACATGCCATATAGAACAGAGAGAGAGAGAGAGGGCAGACACTGGATGGAAAGAGAAGAGAGGGCAGTGAATGGAAGGGGCAAGACAGAAGGTGAACAGTAGATAGAAGGGGTAGAAAGAGGGAGACAGACACTGAATGGAAGTGTGGGGGAGAGGAGGGACAGCTGCTGAATGGAAGTCTGAGGGACAGGGGGAGCAGACGTTGGAAGAAAGTGGGGAGGAGAAAGAAAAAAGGGCACATGTGAGGGAAGAGGATAGAGATAGAAATAAAGATAGACAGACAGGGGGCCAGGGAGAAACACAGACAGAAAGAATGACAGACAGCGTCCAAGGAGAGAGAGACAAATTTTTTAAAAAAACAGACAGACAGACAGACATCTACTCTAGCACCTGTTAATGTAACGGGCTAAAACACTAGTATATTATAACATGTTCGAGTATGTCCTGAATATGTTTGCTTTCTACTGTTAGCCACTTAGGTGTTAAGCGGGGAATAAATTTTTTAAATAAATAAATACCATTATTGGTAGCCCTGAAAAACACCTGCTATGTGGCACTTGCACACGGTCGGAAGCGCTGAGCGCCACGAGATCAGAATAACCAAAACCCCAGGAAGGCCAGGTCAGTTATCAGGCTGAGTCATAGGGCGACGGTCCAGTCCAGAATTCATGAAGTCGCCCAGACGTTTGACAAACAATCACTGCTCCTGAAAAGGTAAAACCAAAGGAGCCTTGGAAGTGGGAACAGCAGCCCACAGCGGGCAGAGATGGAGAACTCTGACACCTTAGATAAACTCACATAAGGGCATACAATTCATCTAGCATATAAACTGGGTTCGCAAAAAAAAAAAAAAAAAAAGAGGAGAGAGAACCAACGTCTCATTTTCGAGAGTGCATTTTTGATCATGATAGGTGTGTGCAACACAAGATGCTGCCAAAGCAGCTTGAATGCCATAAGCAGCTGCGTCAGAGATCTTCCTGAGGACCAGCTCCAATGGTATTCCTGCATAGCTTCCAACACTAAACCATCCAATAGGGGAGAAATGTGCATTTTGTCACCTGCGTCACCAAAAACTCTACCCTAGGCTGATCCAAAAATTGCTGCCACTCCTGTGCCAAAAAATCCCAGTGTGGCATAGATCTAGCAATATTCAGAGCATCCTCTGGAGAGTCAAACTGCTCCGAGACCAGAACGCACACATCAGGGTACCAGGGAAGGTAACAAACAGCAAACACACACCACAAAGCCAGGAGGAAAAAATGGACGGAGCCAGCTTTGAGACCAAAAAAGAATCCAAAAAGTCTGGAAAAGCCGCAAATTCAAATAGGTGCAGGTTCGTGAGAGCATTTCCAGGTTCCCAAAACCACATAGGGATCCACAGATCCAGCACGGGTCCTGATCCCCACTCCAGGAAGCGCTGCACCTGTAAAGACAGGTTCAGCAAGAAATCATCCGCATCCGCATACCCCCAGATCAGGGTCAGGCAGTGCAAGCAAAATGACTAGGTGAATCTAGGATGTGTCCAAAGGAATAACGCCACAGATAGATGACCTGTAGGCGAATTGGGACTGCGCAGGGGGAGAACACAGAAATTCAGAGCGCAAAACTTTCATAAAATGCTGAAAAGATGTCTGACTCCCGGAGCTTAGGTCACCTTAAGATGACTAAACTGAGCATTTCTGAGGCTGTGCAGGGTCTGCAGCCTGGCGGACAGAATTACCAGCCATACAGAGCCCTGAAAACCACGAAGGCCGCCCCCACCAGGCCAGCCCATCCCTCCCTACAGCTGTGCTATGCGGCACGTGGCGCAAAAATGCTCTATAAGAACTAAAGTTGCACAATCCTGGCAAGAATCCACTTGAGGAGAGCCCATGGACTCCATCCCAGCAAGTTTCCAGGCAAAAGCTGCAGTTTTGAAGAAGCAGGAAGCTTTAGATAATAAAACATAAGAACATAAGTATTGCCGCTGCTGTGTCAGACCAGTAGTCCATCTTGCCCAGCAGTCCACTCACACGGCGGCCCTAAGGTCAAAGACCAATGCTCTAAATGAGTCCAGCCTCACCTGCGTACGTTCCAGTTTAGCAGGAACTTGTCCAACTTTGTCTTGAATCCCGGAGGGTGTTTTCCCTTATAACAGACTCCGGAAGAGCGTTCCAGTTGTCTAACACTCTCTGGGTAAAGAAGAACTTCCTTACGTTTGTACGGAATCTATCCCCTTTCAGCTTTAGGAAGTGCCCTCTCGTTCTCCCTACCTTGGAGAGGGTGAACAATCTGTCTTTATCTACTATGTCTATTCCCTTCAGTATCTTAAATGTTTCAATCATGTCCCCTCTCCCCTGTCCCCAATCGCTAAAAATCCAAGATGGTCGTCACATAATTCACACCAAAATTGCAATATTTTTCACAGGAGGAAGACAAGAGAGACAATAAACAAAAGTCTGCAGAACAAGAAGGGGACGGAAAGGAAAATGGATCGCAAGGGAAACCAACAAGAAAACAAATCCATCGAGACTTAAACTGTATGTACACTAATGCAAGAAGCCTGACAAACAAAATGGGGGAACTAGAAACCAGGGCCAAAGATGAGAACCTAGACATCATAGCAATCACGGAAACATGGTGGAACGAGGACAACAAATGGGACACAGCACTACCAGGGTACAAGCTCTACCGAAGAGACAGGACACATCAGAAAGGAGGAGGAATAGCACTTTATGTAACGGATACAATTCAATCAATCAGAGTGGACACACCAACAATTAATGAACAACTGGAATCAATATGGGTTAAAATACCAGGAAGAAAGGGAACCGAGATAAAGATGGGGCTGTACTACCGCCCGCCCGGACAAACAGAAGCAATAGATGAAGAACTGAGAGCTGAGTTGAGGCGAGAATGTAAAAACGCTAACACCATAGTTATGGGAGATTTCAACTACCCAGGGATAGACTGGAGCCATGGAGTTTCCAATTGTTCAAAGGAATTGGAGTTCCTAGAGGCTGTAGGGGACTGTTACTTGGAACAGCTCGTCAAAGAACCAACGAGAGGGGCAGCTATTCTGGATTTAATCCTTAATGGGCTGAGAGGACCTGCCCAAGAAGTGGAAGTAGCGGGACCTTTAGGGAACAGTGACCACAACACGATCCAATTCAAAGTGGAACTAAGTATGCCAAAGGGGAAGAGAACCACTGTAACAACGTTCAACTTCAAGAAAGGGAACTATGATGCCATGAGACACATGGTAAAGAGAAAACTCAAGAACAGCACCAGAAAGGCACTGACGGTGGACCAAGCCTGGACCCTTTTTAAGGACACAGTGAACGAGGCGCAAAGCCGATATATACCCAGATTTAGAAAAGGGGGCAGAAAGAATCAAGCAAAGGACCCAGCATGGTTAACAAGAGAAGTTAAGAAGGTGGTAGGAGATAAGAAAAAATCCTTCAGGACATGGAAAAAGGATAAAACTGAGGAAAATTGGAAAAAGCACAGGAAGCACCAAAAAGAATGCCACCGCGTAGTCAGAACAGCAAAGAGAGAATATGAAGAGAAACTTGCAAAGGAGGCACGGAACTTTAAACCTTTCTTTCGATATGTGAAAGGGAAACAGCCGGCGAGGGAGGAAGTGGGACCCCTGGATGAGGGGGATAGGAAAGGAGTGGTAAAGGAGGAAAAGGAAGTGGCGGACAGACTAAACACGTTCTTCTCGTCGGTCTTCACAAAAGAGGACACATCCAATGTTCCGGAACCGGAAAAATTCTTCAAGGGGGACCAAGAGGAAAAATTATCGTGCATGGAGGTAAGCCTCGAAGACGTACTCAAACAGATAGATAGGCTAAAAACTGACAAATCGCCAGGCCCGGACGGAATTCACCCAAGAATACTAAGAGAACTTAGAAACGAAATAGCGGAGTTACTGCAACAGATTTGTAACCTATCCCTGAAAACAGGGGTAATACCGGAAGACTGGAGGATAGCAAATGTTACACCTATCTTCAAGAAAGGAACCAGAGGCGACCCGGGGAATTATAGACCGGTCAGCTTGACCTCAGTTCCGGGGAAGATGGCCGAATCATTGATCAAGAACAGTATCAGTGAGCACATAGAAAAAAATAAGCTGATGAGAACAAGCCAGCATGGTTTCTGTACTGGAAGATCCTGCCAAACAAACCTACTGCACTTCTTCGAGGGGATAAGCGGACATTTGGACAAAGGTGACCCCATAGATATAGTATACCTAGACTTCCAGAAAGCCTTCGACAAGGTACCTCATGAGCGCCTTCTAAGGAAACTGTGGAACCACGGGGTGGAAGGGGACATACACAGATGGATCAAAAACTGGTTGGCAAACAGGAAACAGAGGGTAGGAGTAAAGGGACACTATTCTGACTGGAAAGGGGTCACAAGTGGCGTCCCACAAGGGTCAGTGCTGGGACCACTGCTATTCAATATATTTATTAATGACTTGGAAACAGGGACAAAGTGTGAAGTTATAAAATTTGCAGATGACACAAAACTCTCCGGTAAGGTTAGATCTGTAGAGGAATGTAAAAAACTCCAAAGGGATCTGGACAAACTGAGTGAGTGGGCAGATAAATGGCAGATGAGTTTTAATGTGGAGAAATGTAAAGTTATGCACATAGGGAAAGGGAACCTGATGTACAACTACATGATGGGGGGGATGACATTGGGAAAAGGCAACCTAGAAAAGGACTTGGGGGTTTTGGTGGATAAAACAATGAAACCGGCAGCACAATGCGCAGCGGCCTCAAAAAAGGCGAACAGAATGTTGGGCATTATCAAAAAAGGTATCACTACCAGAACCAAGGAAGTTATCCTCCCGCTGTACAGGGCAATGGTGCGACCGCATCTGGAGTACTGCGTCCAGTACTGGTTGCCGTACCTAAAGAAAGATATGGCGATACTCGAGAGGGTCCAGAGAAGAGCGACAAAAATGATAAAGGGCATGGAAAACCTCTCGTATGCTGAGAGGCTGGAGAAGTTGGGGCTCTTTTCCCTAGAAAAGAGGAGACTTAGAGGGGATATGATAGAAACTTATAAGATCATGAAGGGTATAGTGAAGGTAGAGAGAGACAGATTTTTCAGACTGGCGGGGGCAACAAGAACTAGAGGACACTCAAAAAAATTGAAGGGAGATAGTTTTAGAACAAATGCTAGGAAGTTCTTCTTTACCCAGAGGGTGGTGGACACCTGGAATGCGCTTCCAGAGGGGGTGGTTGAGCAGAGTACGGTTTTGGGTTTCAAAAAGGGATTGGACGAATTCCTGAGGAGTAAGGGAATCCAGGGGTACAATTAGAGGGTTACTATACAAGACAAAATGCTCTTGAGTAATAGATCACTACAGGTCATTGACCTGGGGGGCCGCCGCGGGAGCGGACTGCTGGGCATGATGGACCTATGGTCTGACTCGGCAGAGGCCATGCTTATATATATATGTACTTATATCCAAACTCAACAATCGTCAATTTTAGGATTTTTCAGGAGGCTAAACATAGGGAAACATTCAGAAACACTCAAAACCCCACTTTTCAAACCTCCCCTGATGTTTCCCACATAGGGTGACCAGATTTTCTGTTTGGAAAATCCAGACCCCTAGACCAACCCCCATTTCCACCCACCTAGTCCCACCTCAAATCCCTGCCCCCGCTCTCGTTAGGCAGGAGCGCATCCGTATGTGATGTCATTGTGTGGCATCCGCGCATGCATGGATGTGCTCCTGCCCAACAGTGATTTGTTCGTGTGTGGTGCAGTGGTTAGAGCTATAACTCCAGCACCCTGGGGTTATGGGTTCAAATCATGTACTGCTCCTTGTGACCCTGGTCAAGTCACTTAATCCCCCAGTGACCCAGGTACATTAGATAGAGTGTAAGCCCACTGGGACAGATAAGGAAAAAGGCTTGAGTATCTGAATAATTTGTAATCCTCATAGAATTGTAGGATATGTGAAATATAATTAATTTTTTTTTTTTTTTAAATTGCTCCTGCCCGACAGTGATTACTGCTTGGTGTGGTTTAATATTAAGACAGGTGTAGAGAGGGCTCATTCAAAAGTAAAGGTTCTAGACTTTTTTAAAAAAACTAACTGTTCAGATGGGGTATTATGTGGGAACATCTGGAAGAAATAGGAAAGCATTGGGCAAAACTAAAAGGAGCTATTGTAAGGGCAATAAACCATTTTGTAAGGAAAGAATAAGTAAAAATAAGAAGACAAAAAGGCCGCTTTGGTTCTCAAAAGTAGTAGCTGAGAAGGTAAGGAAAAATAGGTTGGCTTTCATAAACTACAAAAGATTGCAGAAAGAGGAAGACAAGCAAAAATATATACATTAAGTTAAGAGATGCTGGTCCAGTAGTCAGGAAAGCAAAAATGCAAATGGAAGAAAAAATAGCTAACACAATAAAACGGAGGGACAAGACTTTCTTTTAGATATATTAATATATTAATGATAGAAAGAAGTGAAACCGTCATTCTGAAATTCAAAGGTAAAGGGGAGAAATATGTATGTAAGCAGTGGATTTTCCCAATTCCATTTTAATAATGGCTTAAGGACTTTTTAGTTTCAGAAAATTATCCAAACCTTTTTTAATCCCTGCTAAGGTAACTGCTTTCACCATGTTTTCTAGCAATGAATTCCAGAGTTTAATTGCACATTGAGTGAAGAAATATTTTCTCTAGTTTGTTTTAAATCCCACGAAGGAAGCAGTGGGGCCGTTAGATGACCATGGAATAAAGGGAGTACTAAAGGAGGACAAAGCCATCACCGACAAACTGAACACATTTTTTGCGTCTGTATTTACTGAAGAGGATATATCCAATATACCTGAAGCCAACAGGCTATACACAGTAAATGAAGATGGGATACTGACAGGGTTGACGATCATTCTAGAACAGGGGTGCCCACACTTTTTGGGCTTGCGAGCTACTTTTAAAATGACCAAGTCAAAATGATCTACCAACAATAAAAAAATTTTTTAAAACCCCACAAAGCACACTGAAAGGCAGAGAAAATGTTAATTATCATTCATATTCCGGGTTTTTTTCAAAGAGGTCAAGGCAGATGACTCTATGCAATGTCATCTCAATAACAACCATACAAAAATAGACAAATATAACCCCTCCCTTTTTACTAAACCACATAGCAGTTTTTAGCGCAGGGAGTTGCGCTGAATGCCCTACGCTGCTCTCGACGTTCATAGGCTCCCTGCGCTAAAAACCGCTATTGTGGTTTAGTAAAAGGGAGCCATAGTGCAAAATATAGACAGCAGATATAAATTCTCAAAACAGACACATTTTGATCACTAAATTGAAAATAAAATCATTTTTCCTACTTTTGTTTGATGATTTCAAGAGTCTCTGGTTGCACTTTCTTCTTCTGACTTCTACTCACTTCACACTGGCTGCACTTCTTCTGACATCTTCTGATTTCAGCCCACTCCTTCTTTCAGCCTCCTATATGCTTTCTCTCTTCCATACCTCATTCTCTCCCCCAACTTTTTCTTTCTTTCTCCCTGCCTCCTGTTCTTTCTTTCTCTCTCTCTCCATGCCCACTTTCTTTCTTTCTCCCTGCCCTCCCCCAAGCCACTAGGTTTGCCATCGCCACCGGGGAACAGGCCTCCAAGCCACCGCCCCCCAAGCTCTGCATGCAAAAGCCTTGTACTGACCAGCATTCTGCTCCCCTTCAATTCTGATGTCGGAGAGGAAGTTCCGGGCCAGCCAGGCAGCGATTGGTTGGCCCAGAAATTCCTCTCCGATGTAAGAATTGATGTCGGGGAGAGGAATGCTGGTCAGCGTTAGGCTTCTGCAGGCCCAAATCTCTGGATCCCCAGGGCCGAGGAAAAGAAAAGAAAAAAAGCCAGTCTTCCATGAGAGCCGTTCCAGTCTCTTTTTAGCACAACACTCAACTTCCCATTTTCAGGCTCAAGACGTCAGAGCAGCAGCAGCAGCTCCGGCATTTTTGGGCAGAGCACCTCCTGCTCCCGACCGCCTTTCTCCAGTCTGGCTTGTCAATTCCGCCAGGGGCAGCCGGCGCTCAGCTCTCAAGGGTCGTGACTTCCCTAGACCTCCCTCCCGCCTTCTCCCAAAGGAAGTGACTTCATCCCCCAGTCGGAAGACGGGTTCTGGCAGTCGGGCAGGAAGGGCGCAGCAAGAATGAGTGTGCGTGGGGAACCTTGGGGAGATTCCGGTGGGGAACCTTGGGGAGAGGAAGGCTGATCGGCCGGCCGATTGGAACGGCAACACGAGATCGACTGACGTTGCCTTCCCGATCGACCGGTCGATCGCAATCGACGTGTTGGGCACCCCTGTTCTAGAAGATGTATGCAGACAGATTGATAGGCTTAAAAATGATAAATCCCCGGGTCCGGATGACATCCACCCGAGGGTAATCAAGGAACTGAAAGGGGTTATAGTTGAACTGCTTCAACTAATAGCCAATCTGTTGATCAAATCAGGAAAGATTCCGGAAGACTGGAAAGTGACGAATGTTATGCCGATCTTCAAGAAAGGTTCGAGGGGAAATCCAGGAAACTACAGACCAGTGAGTCTGACTGCAGTACTGGGAAAGATGGTAGAGGCACTGATAAAGGACTGCATCATCGATCACCTTGACGGACACAAACTGATGAGGATCAGCCAGCACGTCTTCAGCAAAGGAAAATCTTGCTTGACAAACTTACTGCACTTCTTCGAAGGAGTAAATAGGCAGATGGACAAAGGTGACCCGGTTGGCATCATATATCTAGATTTTCAGAAGGCGTTCGACAAGGTCCCACATGAATGTCTGCTTCTAAAAATTGTGAGCTATAGAATCGAGGGTGATATACTTGCGTGGATTAAAAACTGGTTGGCGGATAGGAAACAAAGTGTGGGGGTAAATGGACAATACTCAGACTGGAAAAGCATCACGAGTAGACTACCACAGGGTTCGGCGCTCGGACCTGTGCTCTTCAACATATTTATAAATGACACAGAAATTGGCACGACGAGTGAGGTGATTAAATTTGCGGATGATATCAAGTTATTCAGAGTAGTAAGGACACGGAAGGATTGTGAAGACCTACAACGAGACATAAACACACTCAAGGAATGGGCCGCGAAATGGCAAATGAGGTGCAACGTGGATAAGTGCAAGGTGATGCATGTCGGTAACAAAAATCATATACACGAATATAGGATGTTCGGTGCTATACTCGGAGAGCAAAGAGACAAGTCAATGAAACCGTCTGCCGAATGCGCGGCGGTGGCAAAGAGGTCAAACAGAATGCTAGGAATGATTAAGAAGGGGATCACAAACAGATCTGAAAAAGTTATCATGCCGTTGTACTAGGCCATTGATGCCCCACCTGGAATACTGCGTCCAACACTGGTCGCCGTACATGAAAAAGGACATAGTACTACTCGAAAGGGTTCAGAGAAGAGCGAAAAAAATGGTTAAGAGGCTGGAGGAGTTGCCATACAATGAAAGGCTAGAGAAACTGGGCAACTTCTCCCTTGAAAAGAGGAGACTGAGAGGGGACATAATCGAAACATTCAAGATATTGAAGGAAATTGACTTAGTAGAGAGATTGTTCACCCTCTCCAAGGTGAAGAGAACGAGAGGGCACTCGCTAAAGTTAAAAGGGAATAGATTCCGTACAAACGCAAGGAAGTTCTTCTTCACTCAGAGAGTGGTAGAAATCTGGAACGCTCTTCCAGAGGCTGTTATAGGGGAAAGCACCCTTCAGGGGTTCAAGAAAAGGTTGGATAAGTTCTTGCTGGAACAGAACATACGCAGGGAAGGCTAGACTTAAATAGGGCACTGATCTTTGACCTAAAGACCGCTGCGTGAGCGGACTACTGGGCATGATGGACCACTGATCTGACCCAGCAGTGGCAAATCTTATGTTCTTATGTTCACTGCATGCCCCCTAGTCCTAGTATTTTGGAAAGAGTAAACAAGTGATTTAAACAGCCATGACCCATTTTGAATATCAATCTCTGAGTGCTTAACTCACGTTAGGAAAAGGGTCCCTCTGACATAAGAACATAAGAATTGCCTTTGCTGGGTCAGACCAGTGGTCCATCGTGCCCAGCAGTCCATTCACGTGACGGCCCTCCAGTCAAAGACCAGTGCCCTAACCAAGTCTAGCCCTATCAGCGTACGTCCTTGTTCAGCAGGTACTTGTCTATCTTTGTCTTGAATCCCTGGAGGGTGTTTTCCCCTATGACAGACTCTCTGAGTGAAGGAAAACTTCCTTACGTTTGTACGGAATCTATCCCCTTTTAACTTTAGAGAGTGCCCTCTCAATCTCACTACCTTGGAGAGGGTGAACAACCTGTCTTTAGTTACTAAGTCTATCCCCTTCAGTACCCTAAATGTTTCGATCATGTCCCCTCTCAATCTCCTCTGTTCGAGGGAGATGAGGCCCAGTTTCTCTAATCTTTCACTGTACAGCAGTTCCTCTAACCCCTTAACCATCTTAGTCGCTCTTTTCTGGACCCTTTCGAGTAGTACCGTGTCCTTTTTCATGTACTGGATGCAGTACTCCAGGTGAGGGCGCACCATGGCCCGGTACAGTGGCATGATAACCTTCTCCAATCTGTTTGTGATCTCCTTCTTTATCATTCCTAGCATTCTGTTTTCCCTTTTCACCATCACCACACATTGAGTGGACGGCTTCATCGATTTGTTGATCAGAACTCCCGTCCCTTCAGAGGAACAGTGATGAATGCATGAAATTGCATATCAGTGGCGATGATAGAAGTAAAAATAGTAACAGAATTCACAAAAACATTGGATAAGCACAGGAGGTCCTTTGTTGTAAGAAAATTGATTTATGATATATGGTGCTGCTAAAAACAAATAGGGCATAATAGATGAGTTGAGTCTTTATCTGCCATCATATTTAATGCTCTTATGCTTTCATTCCAAACACTGCAGCTTAGTGTGTAAGAGAAAAGGACCTACAGAACAAGTCTCTAGATATAGTTAGGTCTACAGCACCCTCTGCTGTCTTGTTAGTAAAATTAGGAGCATGTCTACTTAAGATGACAAAAAATATGAAATGAATCATTTTCTTTGAACAATCTTCATACATTTTAGACTAGCTTTCAGGACCTAAAGACATACAAATTAAAACTTTATCCTTCAAGAAGTTTATCTGCTACATTTGTGTTCTTTTAAAGAGTAGGATGGAGGGCATCCTAAGGAAAGCTGAAACAAGGGGACAAGGGGATGGGGGTTTTCCTTTATTTTTTGTTTTTATTTTGCTTGTGGGATTTTTATTTTTTGCAAAGAAAATAATTTCAGAATTGTAAAATAAAGTAGTACTAATGATTCAGCTTTGTGCAATAAGGCACCATGGCCTTTTGTTAGGATTTTTTGCACCTTCACATTCTCTGTTACACACTAATGAACAGAAAAATGCAAACAACTACAAAACTGTTATCTGTATAGTGATACTGTATTTGCTGCCCCTGTATGATACAACTTTAGAAAACAACCCCCCCCCCCTTTTTTTTTTTTTACGAAGCCGCATTAATAACCCAGGGACCCGATGACGATAGGGGGCATAAAGCCAAAAGTTATGAAAGTTTATTGAACTTTTGGTGGCACCTCTGAGGGCCTGGAAAATTTACCTGATAATTGATATTGGCATAGAAGGCATTGAGGGGAGGTTTAAAACATCTTATAAAACACACACTTCCCACTTATCTTAAAGTGCAAATGCTATTCTAAGTACATAGGAATCGGCCTCAGTAACGGAGCCTACGCGTAGTCGTAGTCAATGACTGGGGTATTCAGCGTAGTTTGTTTTCGCTCCTTTTTCTCCAATCATTGGCCATATTCCCATATGTTTAATTTCATTTATAAAATTCTAATGGTTTAAATCTATAGTTTATTTATTATATAAGTTTTCTTTTTTTATCGATTCACATTAAAACGTTTTTTTGATACTTATTATTATTTAAATATATTCTCATTTCTACGTGTATTTGCACTATTTCAGCTCTAAAAAGACTACCATATTGAAACTTTGTCTCTTTTTTTCAATTATATATAGCGGAAGACATAATAAGTGCTATTCAAAGATCACTTAGCTTTTTTATCAGCACTTGTGTTTCAAAGAAAGCCAACGTGGCCAACGTTTCGTGGGTGGTAATTCAAACCCACTGCATCAGGGCCAGGTATATAGGAAACAAGCCGCTGTGAACAAAACATCACATTATTAGGTCACAAAATTTATATTTAGACCTTATTTATTCATAAAGTTTTACTTACTATTCTCTCTGGTTCAACAGCAGTCTTAATACAACAACAAAATGGCGACAGCCTCAATTTAAAAAGCTTGGCAGCGTACTGACGTCAGTATCAGTCTCAATTCTCATTGGAGCAACGCTATTCATTCTATTATTTACCCAAATCTTTCTATAAGAAACATTGTAGAACACAGCCCAATTAGACCTAGTAAAAATGTTGCCACTCAATTTGTTTGTTTAAACCGTGCGGATACAATGTATCCAGCCGGTTAATCCAGCGCTGTTCATGCTGTGCAAGTATCCGACGGAAATTACCACCTCTGCTATCGGGTTTCACCACTTCTATAATGATAGCTTTTAGTGAAAAGAATTCATGTTTTTTTGCAATACAATGTCTTGCTAGTGGGGCCCCTGTTTTGATTCTTGATGTTGCTCTTATGTTCGGTAAGACGAACATTAAATTTCCTTGATGTCTGACCTATATAAATCAGGTCACAGGGGCATTTTAAAACGTATATGACACCTTGGGTTTTACAGTTAGAGATATGGTGAAGTTTATATTTTTTATTATCTCTTGGATGTCCTACCAGATGTATAGAAACCCCGAGTAATACAGTTAATGAAATACAGGGTCATCACACTTGTGGTGGCTGTCAGATGTGCACGCTCATGATCTGCACGGATACCTTTCAGAATCCAAGAGATAATAAAAAATATAAACTTCACCATATCTCTAACTGTAAAACCCAAGGTGTCGTATACGTTTTAAAATGCCCCTGTGACCTGATTTATATAGGTCAGACATCAAGGAAATTTAATGTTCGTCTTACCGAACATAAGAGCAACATCAAGAATCAAAACATAGGGGCCCCACTAGCAAGACATTGTATTGCAAAAAAACATGAATTCTTTTCACTAAAAGCTATCATTATAGAAGTGGTGAAACCCGATAGCAGAGGTGGTAATTTCCGTCGGATACTTGCACAGCATGAACAGCGCTGGATTAACCGGCTGGATACATTGTATCCGCACGGTTTAAACAAACAAATTGAGTGACAACATTTTTACTAGGTCTAATTGGGCTGTGTTCTACAATGTTTCTTATAGAAAGATTTGGGTAAATAATAGAATGGCGTTGCTCCAATGAGAATTGAGACTGATACTGACGTCAGTACGCTGCCAAGCTTTTTAAATTGAGGCTGTCGCCATTTTGTTGTTGTATTAAGACTGCTGTTGAACCAGAGAGAATAGTAAGTAAAACTTTATGAATAAATAAGGTCTAAATATAAATTTTGTGACCTAATAATGTGATGTTTTGTTCACAGCGGCTTGTTTCCTATATACCTGGCCCTGATGCAGTGGGTTTGAATTACCACCCACGAAACGTTGGCCACGTTGGCTTTCTTTGAAACACAAGCGCTGATAAAAAAGCTAAGTGATCTTTGAATAGCACTTATTATGTCTTCCGCTATATATAATTGAAAAAAAGAGACAAAGTTTCAATATGGTAGTCTTTTTAGAGCTGAAATAGTGCAAATACACGTAGAAATGAGAATATATTTAAATAATAATAAGTATCAAAAAAACATTTTAATGTGAATCGATAAAAAAAGAAAACTTATATAATAAATAAACTATAGATTTAAACCATTAGAATTTTATAAATGAAATTAAACATATGGGAATATGGCCAATGATTGGAGAAAAAGGAGCGAAAACAAACTACGCTAAATACCCCAGTCATTGACTACGACTACGCGTAGGCTCCGTTACTGAGGCCGATTCCTATGTACTTAGAATAGCATTTGCACTTTAAGATAAGTGGGAAGTGTGTGTTTTATAAGATTTTGTGAAGTTCCCACTAGGGTATTTCAATTTAGTGTGTTAAGAGGTTTAAAACATACCATCCCTCCACCTGTGATTTGATATTTCTACAGCATAAACCAGAAAAGTAATTTGTGTTCCTTCAAAAGACTTAGGACTGAAATCTATGAAACTTATGAAAAAAGGTAATAACGTATAGTGTCACAAATGTCAGATGAAGGATTATGTTCTTACCTGGATAATCTTGGTTTTGTTAACATACACAGGAGTTCATGAATCACTTGCAGAAGGGCGTCAATCACATCTTTCAGCTCCTCCTTCCCCAGTGGAATACAGTACCCTCTTCAGTTTGTATCAAAGAAAATGCTAACAGAAGAAAGCAGGAGGTGCTTGGTTAACTTCCTTAATGGTGTGGAGACAGCACTAGGTGTTTTTATGACTTAAACATTTATTTCATTTTATCTTATTTCATATCATGTGTTTATACCAAATATATTTTTATAGTAAGCCTTTTGGTTTGATTTGCATTCTGGCACCATCTACTGGTTAGGTTTGATTTTATTTTAGTTATCCCTCTTGTTCTTATTGTGTATCCATAGTTGGTTTATTTTTTTTAAATTCTTTATTCATTTTTAATCTTACATCAAGTGTACAAATAATAAAACATTTGAAATTAATTTGTCCACATGTCATTCTCTAGTATGTACTTTTGGTGACGTACCAAATCAATGACAGATGCCTAGGGTGGGACAGATGAACCTGACCGCAAGACTGAGGACCCAAAGGTGGCATCCTCTCGCTGCACAATGTTCACTCTGTAAAACTTTGTAAAGGTATGGAGAATAGACCAAGTAGCTGCTCTACAAATCTCTTCAGGTGGAACTGCTCAGGACTCTGCCCATGAAGATGTCATGCTTTTGGTCAAATGAGCTTGGACAAAAATAGGCAGATGTTTGCCACAGCCAATATATACCAACAAATACCATATGAATCCATCTGGCAACAGAAGCTTGAAAGCTGTTCTGCTTAGTCTGGACTGACTACCCAGCACAAAAAGAAGGTTGGGAAGGTGAGACTCATTTTTCCTTTCCAGGTAGTGGAGTAGAACTCTTCACACATAAAGCCTCTGCAATTATCTCATCTTGCTTATTTGAACCCATAGCATAAAAAGCAAGTAAACAAACCTTTTGGTTGGCATGAAAAGCTGACACAACCTTCAGAAGGAAAGAAGGTGCCATACATAGAGAAATTCCAGCCTCTGAGATCCTTAAAAAAGGCTCTCCGTAAGAAAGTCTGCAATTCTGATATCTGTCACATGGACACTATCGCCACCAGGAATACCATCATCACTGTGAGATCCAGAAGAGATGGCTCATGGAGAAGCTGATATGGAGGCTTGGACAGGCCCTTCAGAACAATATTAAGACCCCAGGATGGAAAAGGCCGACATACAGGAGGTCACAACCTGAGTGCTCTTTAAGAACTGGGTCACATCAGTGTGAGATGCCAGAGATTGTTTTGCCCCTCAAACCTGAAAGCACAAAAGGTCCACCACCTGCACCTTTAGACACCACTGCTAGGCACTGTTCTAATCCAGCTTGAACAAATGTCAGGATCATAGGAATAAGTGCCCTGAAAGGCTCAACTTGATCTTTGGAAAACCAGAGCTGGAAAGCTTTCCAGGCCTTAGCGTAGGGCGCAAACATTGATTGCTTCTTTGCTCAAAGGAGAGTGCAATGACTACCTCAGAATAGCCCTTGAGGGTCAAGGCTGTGCACTCAAGTCATGCTGTAAGACCAAAGCAGGGCTCACCATGGGCATTGAGCCCTAAGAAGACTGGCATGTGTTGGTTGCTTGAGGCATCTGTCTCAATGATGCGCAAAAGATCTGCATACCAAGGCTGGTGAGGCCAGTCTGGGGCTACCAAAGTCACAAGTCCCTGGTGAGATGCAACTCTGTGGATGACCCGGACCATGGGGGAAACACATATAGAAGCCTCTCTTCTAGCCAGGGTTGTACCAAACCATTCAAACCCTGCACTTCCCGGTTCGCTTCTTCAGCTGTAAAATGTTTTGCCTTTGCATTATTAGCTAATGTCATCAGGTCCATCTCTGGCTGTCACCAGAGTTGCACAATGAGAATGAATGCCCCTTGGGACAGGGACCACTCCCCTAGGTCTAAAATCTGCTAGCTGAGAAACTCAGCTGTACTCTTGCTACATGCGCTGCTGAGAGTACCTGAAGATGGGCTTCCACCCACTGGAACAACATCTGACCCTCCAGACATAAGGGAGTACATCAGGTGCCCCCATTTGTAAGCTACCACGGTGGCATTTTAGGGCATTTTTAGAAAACACAGTCTGCCTTTCCTTCCAGGTACAGTTCCAAGGCCCAGTGCTAGGTGAATGGCTCAGAGTTCCAGGCGATTTATAGACCACTTTTCACTGCAGGAGGATTCATTGACCCTATACCGAATGACCGCTACAATGGCTCCCCAGTCAAACAGGCTGGCATCAGTCATTAGGGTTACCCATGAGATTTGGAGGGTAAGCCCTTGATAAGGCATCCTCTTGGAATCACCAATGAAAGCTGTTTCTCATATTTCCTGTCCAGGAAAACTGATGCCTGAAGAGCAGAGGATACTGGAGAGGGTGCCTATACACCCTCACCCAGAGAATTAGCTCCAGGGTAGCCACTATCGAGCCCAGCACCAGAAAGTAATCCCAGGCTGTGGGATTCATTAACAATAAGAGATCTAAAATCTGCTTTCAGAGCTTCTATTTGCATGGCTCAGGAAGAAAGATGCAACCTTTCGCCATGTCGAAGCAGACTCCCAGATACTTCAGGCATTGGGTCGGCTCCAGATGACTCTTCTTGAAAGGAGATCCACAACTTGTCACACTATCTGCACGCCCTACGATCTTGATACCATTCTGATCAGCCAATTGTCCAGGTACGAACATAAGAATTGCTGCTGTTGGGTCAGACCATTGGTCCATCGTGCCCAGCAGTCCACTCACACAATGGCCCTTGGTTAAAGACCAGCGCCCTGAGACTAGCCCTACCTGCCTACGTTCTGGTTCAACAGGAACTTGTCTAACTGTCTTGAATCCCTGGAGGGTGTTTTCCCCTACGACAGACTCCGGAAGTGTGTTCCAGTTTTATACCACTCTCTGAGTGAAGAACTTTCTTACATTCGTATGGAATCTATCCCCTTTCAATTTTAGAGAGTGCCCTCTCATTCTCCCTACCTTGGAGAGGGTGAACAACCTCTCCTTATCTACTAAGTCTATTCCCTTCAGTACCTTGAATGTTTCGATCATGTCCCCTCTCAATCTCCTCTGTTCGAGGGAGAAGAGGCCCAGTTTCTCTAATCTTACGCTGTATGGCAGCTCCTCCAATCCCTTAACCATCTTAGTCGCTCTTCTCTGTACCCTTTCGAGTAGTACCATGTCCTTTTTCATGTACGGCGACCAGTGCTGAATGCATTATTCCAGGTGAGGGCGCACCATGGCCCGGTACAGCGGCATAATAACCTTCTCCGATCTGTTCATGATCCCCTTATCATTCCTTGCATTCTGTTTGCCCTTTTTCCGCCGCCGCACATTACATGGACGGCTTCATTGACTTGTCGATCATAACTCCCAAGTCTCTTTCCTGGGAGGTCTCTCCAAGTACCGCCCCGGACATCCTGTATTCGTGCATGAAATTTTTGTTACCCACATGCATCACTTTACACTTATCCACATTGAACCTCATCTGCCATGTTGATGCCCATTCCTCAAGCCTGATTATATCATGTTGCAGATCTTCGCAATCCCCCTGTCTTCACTACTCTGAATAACTTTGTATCATCCGCAAATTTAATCACCTCACTCATCGTACCAATGTCTAGATTATTTATAAAGATGTTGAAGAGCACTGGTCCAAGCACCGAGCCCTGTGGTACCCCACTGGTGACGCTCTTCCAGTCCGAGTATTGTCCATTTACCCCCACTCTCCATTTCCTATGATCCAGCCAGTTTTTAATCCACGTGAGTATTTCACCCTCGATTCCATGGCTCGAAATTTTCCGAAGTAGTCATTCATGCGGAACCTTGTCAAACGCCTTCTGAAAATCCAGATATACCCAACCTGTGGAGGTAAGCTGCAACCATTACTATCACTTTGATGAAGGTGTGTGGGGCCATTGCCAGACCAAAAGGCAGGGGCTGCAAACTGAAAATATTGTTGAAGGACATGAAATCTCAAATCTTTCCTGTGGTCCGGTAAAATGAAGGTACACCTTCTTTTCTGTCATCACACCCCAGTTATGGGATTCACTTCCGGTCTTAGAGAAGAATTTATATTAGATAGGTTCAAAGAGATCCTTGAAAACCTCTCTTTATAAAGATTTTTTCAAAAATTAAAACCATCAGATTCAGATTAATTTATCATTAGAATACTTAATTTTTTTTTAATGGCATACAGCTTTTTTCCTTCCCCAACCTATCATTTTAACCCTTAACGTCGTCCTTCTCTGAAACCATTGTAGTTCTACCCCTTCTACTCTCTTATCTATATGTGTCTTCAGAATTTGTCCTTGTTAATATAACTATGATTTGCTTCCCCTTAATTTTAATATGTAATTCACTTTGAAATATTTTTTTTTTGTAAGCGTTTGTATCAAATTTTAAATAAACTTGAAACCTAATCAGATCTAGGGAACCTAGGAATTCCTCCAGAGCCATGCTGAAATGACAGACTGAATCATCTCCATGTGGAAGTGTGGTACTCTGCACCACATTTACTGTCTTTAGGTCCAGGATCAGTTTCCAATTTTCAGTGCCTTTCTTGGGCACTATGAAATACAGTATGTGGAGTACCTGCCAGAACCCGATTCCTCTTCAGGAACTTGTTCTATAGCTTGAATGTCCAATAGCCTTTGCACAGTCACTCAAACCCTGTCCTCCTTTTCTGGCTTCTGGCTGGAGAGTCGATAAACAGATCTGAAGGAGGGTGACAAAACTCAATCTTGTAACCCTCTTGAATAAGATCTAGAACCCAGCGGCCCAAGGAAATTCGTTCCCACTCCTTCCAGAATGCTGACAGTCTCCTGCCCAATGTGCAGAATGGCAACCAACTTGGCGTCACTGTGACTTTTTGGAGGTTGTGCTGAGATCCTGAGGGTTTCCGGCGTCTAGAGTTGCCAAACTGCAGTCAGGACCTCTGATAAGATCTTTCAGCAGAGGAACCTGCACAGAATTGGCAGGAACATTGTGAGGGACAAAATTGCCTCTGCATTCCCCAGTGGGTCAGCAAGGTCAACAGACATTTGAGGTGATCTGTCATGCTGCCCATAAGGTCATCAAGGCCTTTACCAAATAGTATCTGTCTTTGAAGGGCAGTCTGCTTAGAGTGGCTTTGGAAGCTGAATTGCCCGCCCATTGTCTGATCCAGAGTATACGGTGGGCAGAAATTGCTTATGCCAACACCTTGCTGATGACTCTGTCATATAGAGTTTCTGCCAAATAATCCATCCCCTCTAGCACAAGCTGGGGGCAGATGTCCTCCTCTTTGGCCAGATTTTGCAGTAAACCTGGTGTGGCAAGCATAAGCCACAAATGAGGCTGCCACTTTGATCCCCAAAGTTAGTGCTTCAACTTGCCTCTTAAGAACATGTCTATCTTGCAATCTTGCACATCCTTTAACGTCACTCCTACCTCACTAAAGAGGAAGGTACATTTAGTTACTTGAGCCATCGTGGAATCCAACTTTGGCCGACTAAATAGCTGCTGAAACTCCAGAGCCATAGGGTAAAGATTGGACATAGTTTTGGTCACCTTTATGGAGCCTTCCAATCTCCCATTGTTCAGTGACCAACAAGGTGATGTCTGGATGCGAGGGAAAAAGGTGGTTTGAGAATTCATGCCGCTCATGGCCGTGCACTGTGAGGTGGATGGATGCTGAGACTCCAACTCCCTTAGTGCATCTGTAAAGACATGTGGGCCAGTAGCCATCTTGAACAGTCACCACCGACAGATCGTCCCCCTGGTCAAGAGCAACAATCGCCTCTTAACTCACAGGGAACCGGAATCCTCCAGGAAGGAAGTTGAGCCCTGTGACAATAAAGGCATAGAGCATGATTTCCAATCCTGCCAGTCCAGCTCTGTTTGGTCACAGAGGCTGAGAGCTGGCCTCCTGAGTGGCGGAGACACCCCCTGAAGAGGCATCTTTCCCCAATCCAATACTGGTACTCCCCAGGCAGCACAGTGTCCTGGGTCTATCATAAAAGCTTTCCATAGAAGATTCACAAATTCTGGAATAAATCCATGAACAGGAGGCCTCAAGGATCCCTGCAGAACCTCAGATTGGCTTCTCTTGGGCTTTGCAGTGTCCGCACACTTGTGTTTCACGCCTTCACTATTTGAGGACCCTGGGAGGGATTTTCTCCTTACCACTCAGCCCCCCTGCAGTTCCCCAGCCCTAGAGGATTCAGAGGAGGCTAAGCCAAAGGCTCCAGCCCCTCACTTATATGCACCGCAGCACGTGGTACACAGATACTCCAAGGCTGACCATCTAGCACAAAACTGGCATGAATTAAGAGGTAGAATAGCTTGAGGAGTCCCATCACAGTAAATTCTGAGCCGAATCAAGGAGTCTTGAGGTAGATGGAGGCTTTAGAAAAAAAGATTGTTTAAAATCTAAGTTGGCCGCTGCAGAAAATTTGTGCCAAAATGGCCTGTGGGGGCTTCCCTGAAAGTTTAAAAAAAAAACAAAAAAACTCATGGAAAGGGGATTTGGAGGTAGGGGACTATCTCTAGTCCCAGAAACCCTTAAATTCAACTTTTTCAGACTCCTCAGTTCTCTCCAAAGGGAATAATGGGCTATACACACAGTGCTGCTGCTGCTGGTGCCTACCTGTGTCAGCTTTACTTCAGCCTAACTGAAATAGAGAGAACTTTCTGCCTCAAATTCTTGAGGAACAGTTCAGGCCTGGAAATCTTTGGGCTGCCAGTCCAACCAGAACTGAAAGTTCATCCCTCACAAATCTTTGCGGTTCAACAGGGGGAGAATAAAATGCAGCCAGCAACCTGAAACCCAAAGGGATTCACACGGGCCCCAAAGCCTGTACTCAAGCCTCTAATAAATCAGAAGGCAAGCAGGCTCCCAGGGGAACAGATCCTGAACCTTGAAGTAACACAAAGCAGGCTGGTTCATCAGGTAGACCTGGTGGTTGCCCTACAAGCTGCAGTCCACTCTCATGGAATCTGCTGCATTCTCACCCAGGCAGAGTAGCCCAAAATACAGTGTCCTCTGGCTCCAAAGTCTCCCGAAAATGGAATAAAAAGACACAAAAATAATAAAAACCAAACAGAGCAGATCAGAACACCTCTTCTTGGTTTGTTTGCAAAAGGAAAAACTGAAGAGGGAGCTATACTCCACTAGTGAAGTAAGAGGAGCTGAAAGATGCTACTGACACCTTTCTGCAAGTGGTTCACGAGCATGAATTAATCACCTAGGCCCTGATTCTGCAAAGTGCATCCTGATTGTAGGCAGCTGTAGGCGTCCTACAGCTGTCTAATCAGCCAATCGGGAGGCACGTTTTCTAAAAATAATGCTCCTCAGGCAGGCCGCCTATATTAAAGGCGTCTCCGGGAGACTAGGAAGGCCCGCAAGCCCGCCTAAGGCTAGGCGGTAGCCTTAGGCGAATCTAGGCGGCCCTACATGTCTCCCTAGCAGAGCGGGAGACATTTACAGTTTAGGCTAACAAAATGCTGGCCTACATGGTAAGTAGACACGGCCGCTATACTTAATCGCGGCAAGGGATCTCCCTGCCGCAATTAGTATAGCAGCCGCAGCTACGGCCACCAGTCTCCCAAACCCCCCGACATTCGTGGCAGGAGGGTGCCCAACCCCTCCTGCGGACAGAACCCCCCCCCCTGAAGATCGCCGGCAGGATCAATTAAATAACCCCTCCTGCTGGACCCCCCCCAACATGCCCCAACCTCCCTCCCCAGACCCCCTCCCCAACGGCCAACCCGAAGATCACCGGCAGGAGGGTGCCCAACCCTTCCTGCCGGGTGCCCAACCCCTCCCAACGAAACCCCCATCCCGGAACCCCTCTCGGGCTTATCTGCAAGTTGGCCGGACGGGTCTTCGCACTGTCCGGCCAGCAGGCCTGCCTCTTCCAAATGAGGCGGGCCTGTCCCTCCCCTGCCCAACCCACAGGATCCTAGGGCCTGATTGACCCAGGTGCCTAAGGCCCCTCCCACTATAGGAGCATCCTATACAGAATCCGGGCCCTAATGTACAAACTTCTGTGTATGTGTGTATATAACGCAGGCCACAGAGCAAACACAATAATTTAACAGAAGAAACTAATCAGAATAATGAAATTAACTACAATCTTTCTTCTGTTCTGAATTGTGGGCAGTATGAGATAATTTTCTTCAGAGATTCAGGTACAATCCACAATTAAATAATAAAGACAATGTTTTAATGGACACCTTTGATACTATACACCAAAGCATTCTTTAAATCCACTTTTATTTGCCATGTAGTGGACAAATCCAGTAAGGCTTTTTTTTGGCATATTCTAGGCTTCTTTTTTTAAATCAAAATAGGTTTACCTTTTCCCAAAATTTTCTAAATATTCACCTTAAAAATAAAAAAAACTCCTGGCTCCTGCAGCATGTTCAAATAAAACTCTAAACTGTACATTATTTTATGAATTTGAAAGAAAAGTTGATTGTAACAGCCTCTTCAATAATGATTACTATACTAAAAAGGCCAAAAGGAATTAGCTTTCAAAATGTGGAATCAGCTTGGTTTAGAATACTGACATTCTAATGTATTTTGTTAATTTTTTGCAAATATACTACATTTCCCATTTTTGTTTGTAAGTACATTGTGGACTTAAGGACTTCCCCACTAGGAAAGAAATATGAATCAACGAGCACTGTGTCAAGTAGCCGGGGTTTCTTTGTTTTGAAAATTGGGACAGTTTAAAGACAAGCTCTTGAAAACAAACCGTTATTAAATAAGAAAATCTCATTTGTTATCTTGTTACATTACTAGTCACAGAAATGCTGCAGTGATAAAGCAAGTCAGTGCTGATTCAAAGTCCCCAAGTTTACAACATTCATTTACAAAGAATAGTCATGTTCAACAGCCTAATACAACTTTCTTATTTTCTTCATTAAGTCGTCCCTGTAACATCTGTTCTGCTGGGGGGTTTCTACATAAATTCTTTTTCACAGTTCGCTCCAAAATGAGATTACAAGCTTTAATGACTTCAGTTGTTGACGATTCCCTCACACATCATCATCAGATGTATCACTGCTGCTCGTCTCAGTATCATCAATCTCAATAGTGGATTTGAAAGTGCTATTTTTCAAAAAGCCAAATTTGAACTCAACATTCAGACCATTTTTCCGAAGACTGTTTTTCTGTAACTAAAAACAAACAAAAAATATATTTGTAAATAAATCACTTTTCATTATTGTGTCACATATGCTGTATTTATGATCAGGTTATAAATTACACTAAGGGCTCCTTTTCACTAAGTTGCGATAGTGGTTTTAGCGAGCGTTTAGCGTGCGCTGAATTGCCACGCACGCTAGATGCTAACGCAAGCATTGAGCTAGCGTTAGTTCTAGCCACATAGTGCGTTTAGTGCACGCTAAAATTCTGTGTGCGCTAAAAACGCTATCGCAGCTTAGTAAAAGGAGCCCTAAGTTATAAACTTGAAGGAATTTTCAGAGCATTTACTTTACAATTAAGTAACTTTTCATATGATTTTAGTCAGAAATTCTGAAACTTTATACATTGTTATTTATTTCATATTTTTTATTTTAATATTTATATACCACTTATCTAAATGGTTTACATTCAGGTACTCAAACATTTTTCCCTATTTCTCCTGGTGGGCTCATAATCTATCTAATGTACCTGGGGCAATGGGGGGATTAAGTGACTTGCCAAGAGTCACAAGGAGCAGCACAGGGTGCTGAGGCTGTAGCTCTAACCACTGTGCCACACATTCCCACCTCTCACATAATCCAATATACAAAATCATTTGTTTCCTTCTAGACTGCAAGAATAGTAACTGTACGTAGTCTTAATCATCTTAAGCTGCTTACCTATATTCAATACTATTATAATACTACTACTTATTTCTATAACGTTAATAGACACATGCAATGCTGTATATCAAAACATAGAAGAGACAGTCCCTGCTCAAAAGAGCTTACAATCTAGTCAAGGCAGACAAACTTGACAAGAAAGTGTATCTATACACAGTGCTCAGGTGGGGGAATGATAAGACAGATACGCAGGGCATTCTATAAATTAGATACCTAAGAAACAAATGCTAAATTCTTTTTTAATTTTTCAATATAGTCTCCTGCTCGCTCCATACATTTCATCCACTTTTCCTGCAATGACTAACACCTTTGAAAAGAATTCTTCTGTTTGAAGTTAAGGGGTGATAAGCTCCGGAGTAATCTAAGGAAATACTTTTTTACAGAAAGGGTGGTAGATGTGTGGAACAGTCTCCCGGAAGAGGTGGTGGAGACAGAGACTGGGTCTGAGTTCAAGAGGGCCTGGGATAGGTACGTGGGATCTCTCAGAGAGAGAAAAAGATAATGGTTACTGCAGATGGGCACACTAGGTGGGGCATTTGGTCTTTATCTGCCATCATGTTTCTATGACCTTTTGACCAGGATGTCACAGCTTCCTTGATGTCTTCATCGTTTGAAAACCGCTGTCCCTGGAAAAATTTCTTCAAAACTCAGAACAGGAAATAATCCAAGGGAGCCAGATCAGGACTGTAGAGTGAATAGTTCAGCTGCTGAAACCCACATTCTCAGATAGCAGCTTGTGACTGTCACAACATGTGCACTGGCGCATTGTCGTAAAGCAGCAGCATGCTCCAATAAAATTAACTGGCTTTTAATATTTCTAAAACCACAGGTGTCCTTTTCCCCACCTCTACAGATGAGCGTCTCTGTGCGCCCATTAGCATCGATTCCTCTTCTATTCAAATGGAAAGCAAAGTTAAACTCCTTGGTGTTATCCTCGATAAAGTTCTTACTTTCCATCAGAAAATCAGTGCCGTAACACAAAAATGCTTTCACAAACTCATCTGCTCTTATCTCATCTCTTCTCAATCCTCCCTCAATCAATATACTGATTCTTTCTCTTGTTATTTTGACCTTAGACTACTGTAACACTCTCTACCAAGGCATAACCCAGAAAGAAATTTGTTGCATCCAATTAATACAAAATACTGCGGTGAAACTAATCTACCATGCAAAAAAATTTGACCACGTTACTCCTCTCCTCCGCAAAGCACACTGGCTGCCCATCACACATCGTCTTACCTATAAAATACTACTACTTGCCTTCAAAACAAATCATTCCCACCAACCAGCTTTTATTGTTAAACTTCTAATTTTGTATGCATCTTGTAAGACTCTTCGATCTTGTAATCAAAATCCATCTTCTCTGTTACAGCTCCCACCTTGTGGAATGTCCTTCCTTCTGACCTTCGTTTAGAAAACTCTTTAGATAAATTTAAAATCAAACTCAAAACTTTCCTTTTTAAAGACGCCTACACCTTGTAAACCCTGATTTCCACAACTATTGTTCCTCTTTTGTAGAACTTCTTTGGCAATCCAAAACGCTTCTTTTGAAATGACCACCCCCTACCCAAGTGTACTTCCCTTTCCCTTCCTTTATTTTTATTTTCCATTTTGATGTATTTAATAAATCTTCCTCTCCCCATTGTCTCCCTTTGGTATCATGTACGTCAATGAGTAAGTGCTTCCCTCCTTTTAGCTTAGCCATGTTTTTATTTTGGTTTTTTAAATTTTGATTTTATTGTTAACCGTTTAGATACCTATATGATAAAAGGTATATAAAAAATAAAGAAACTTGAAACTTGGCATAACTCTCCCCTATTATGGTTGTCTTCTGTGTCATGAACTCCAAAAGCAAAAGTCCATCATCCCAGAAGACAACTGCCATGACTTTGCTTGTAGATTTTTCTGTCTTGAATTTTTGGGGGGTGGGGAATGACTTGTGCTTTGGACTCAGGATCTCTATGATAGACCCAAGTCTCATCTCCAGTCACCAAATGATTAAAACAAAAAACACTTTTTGATCTTCATGGAGCATCTCCAAGTTCTCCTGACAGCACTGGAGCCTCATGGCCTTCTGACACGTCAGCATTCTTGGAGCCCATCTTGCACTAACCTTGGACATGCTCAATTTTTCATGAATTATTTTCCAAACTGTACCTGCTGAGATGCCCATTTCTTCAGCTATTCGGAAAATCTTAATTTGTTTGACAAAATTAAATCCTCAACTTTCTTGCAGTCCAGTGTGAGGGTCATCTTCAATGGACTCTCTATCCCACCTAAATTGCTTGGTCTAAAATTTTACTTTGTAGGATGATTATGCAGACTCACCATAAACTGCATGCGTTCATGGATCTCCTTTGGCTTTTTCCCTTCTTTTGTAAGAAATTTTATCATTGAACAATGCTCCAAATCTAGCAGATTCTTACTTGATTCGCACAAGGACTTTCCTGACATCCTGTCTCTTGGAATGTTACTCGCACTGAGCCGCAACTTATGCATGAGTAACCTTAGACAGACGGAGGTGAAAAGATGCAGCTGGCAACCTGTGAGACACTGCCAAGTTTTCTACGTATGCCCAACAGCCTGCACTCGAACCTTTGTTTGGTAGAACAAGATGGGGACAGTTCCTGTGAAGTAAATGCAGGTTGGCTGGCAGGTACCCACTGGGATTGGCCTGACAGTTGCAGACTGAAGTCTGTGTGATCTCAATGCAGACAGAGCTCAATAAAAGTTCTAAGCACCAGAAACCCTGAAAATGGGACAAAAAAAAAACACAGAATAAAATAATAAAACGAGGACAGCAGAACAAACACTCCTGCAGGCACATGTGCAGAAGGGGAAAACTGTAGGTGGAGTTAAGGAGCCCAGTGAAGTACACCAGAGGCACAGGGAAAAAATCTGGAGTGGATTCCTTCTGTACATGGCACTTGGCCTTGGGGACACAACCCATCTGTCTAGAACAAGGGTCTCCAAACTTTTCGCCACAAGGGCCACACTGAGTACTTCAGCACTTTTCAGCAGGCCTTAGTAAAAAAATATATATATAAAATAAAAGTAAATAACTCTAGATATGAGTTTTATTGGAAGCAGAAAATTTTATAAACTAATTACAGAGTATGTGAGATTAAATTATTGCATATTAATGACAATGAATGCTACCAGTAAATTCTCATATTTTCATCACAAATGATGCAATTGTTTTTGTGTTTTTAAAATCATATTAAAACTAAGGTTCAAATTTTGAAACACCAATTACAAGTAGCAACTTCAAATGTTCATCAAATAAATTTGCTCTGTGTTTTGACTTGATATATTTAATTCAGGAAAAAGTTTGTTCGCAAAGATATGTTGTTCCAAAAATAAAGATAAATTTACAAGCAAATTTCTTCAAATTTGGAAACTGCTTAGAGTTCAGAAATTTATTTAAAAAAAAAAAAAAAATCAAGTTTCATTCCTTGTATTTATCTTTAATTTGTTCATTTGCCTAATTTCCATTTGAATTGGGACATCAGCAACATCACAGTCAAATGGATTTTGAAACAATCTAATTTCCCTAGCATTGGCATTCAAATTAGCAAATCGCTTCTGAAATTGTTGTTTAAAATCTGAAATAACTAAATTTGGGAACAAGAAAGGAAATTCTGCTTCACCCTTTTTATGTAATTCTGCACTGTATGGCATATGAGCAAAGTTACAATCTTTCACCTGACCTTCCAGAAGTATCAACTTTGCTCTGAATGTCTTGATATGCGTTAATAAATCACAAACTAAGTTATTTTCACCCAGCAATTTTAAATTCAAACTGTTCATGTGGTTCACCAGAGCTGCAAAAAATGCCAATTTCCAAAGCCACTCAGTATCTGATAGAAGTGGTTCATAATGGGTTTTCTCAGTAAGAAATATATCAATTTCATTCCTGAGATGAAAGAAGCATGAAAGAACCTTTCCACAGCTAAGCCATCGGCCTGCAGTATAATCACATTCCTCGACAAACGACTGAAATTGACGATGATTAAGTGCATGTGAGTAAATGAAATTCATCATAGAAATAACAAGTTTTCAAGACACAGCTCATATCAACGTATTTTCCACAAGTGATTGTTGGTGGATAACACAGTGAAGAAACATTGGTTTTGATATTCCTGCATCCTAACAAGCTTTTCTGATTTGTCCAACCAAACCCATCTTTATACCGATATGTTTTTTACTCCATCAACTGTCACGCATTGCAGACGATTCCAGTCCAAATTATATTGTTAGTGTTTTTTGAATTTCCTCTCCTGTTGTAGTGCCATGCATGCTGTGAAATGATGCTAATTCCTTTGTGACATTAAGTTCATTGTCAACGCCACAAAGAAAACTATGAATTGCGAGGTATTACAAACATCTCTTGATTCATCCAGCATGAGAGAATGCTGACTAAAACATTGTGCTTTGCCTACAACTTGTTGGATAATGCTATTTCATACATTTTCAACCCAACAAGCAATAGTATTTGGTGAAACACTTATTTTAAAAAGATTAAGTTTTTCTTGGCATAACTCAGCTACTGCTTCCATCATACATTCTTTGATATTGCCATCGATGAATGGTTTTTCTCTTTTAGCCAACACATAAGCAACCTTGTAGCTTTATCAAGGTTAAGGCTTCATTTTCTGAGTCTGCTTTCGTCAATAAGTCTTGCTGAAAATGCAAACAATGACATGATTCAAATTTATCCGATTGCTCCTTTTCTTTAAATTGCAAAAATGTTGAAGCATGTTTTGTTTCATAGAGGCGGCGTATATTGTATTCTTTCAACACAGCAACAGTGTCTTTACAAATGAGACATACATCTTTATCCTTTGACTTTGATTGTATGAAGAAGTATTTTACACTATATTACTACTAATGCCCTTGCTCTAAAACTTTTTTTGAAAATAACAAAATGGCTAAATAAGTAAATATAAATAACAAAATGGCTAAATAAGTAAATATAGTGTATAGTGTGCTGAAGGACCAGTTCTGGATGCTAGGAAGAAAGCTGAAGACCAGAATGCAGAGGATAGCATTCGCGGAGATCTTGCCGGTACCCAGGGCCGAAGAGAAGAGGCAGATGGAGCTGCAAGCAGTCAACACGTGGATGCAGCGCTGGTGTGAGGAAGGATTCCACTTCGTGCACAACTGGACGACGTTCTGGGAAAGAGCAAGCTATTCAGGAAGGACGGACTCCACCTCAGCAGAGAAGGAACGAGGCTACCTGCAAGCAACATCAACAGAGAAGTTGAGAAGTTTTTAAACTAGGAAGAAGGGGAAAGCCGACAGTCGACTGAGAGAGTCGATGGTTCGGGAACCGGTATACCCGGAAGATGCCGTGCAGGAAGATAGAGGGGAAGACTCACCAGATCACAGGCAAGATAGACCAAAAGGGACACTAGAGGGAAGGAAATGCAAGAAAGGAACAGGCCGCAAACTCAAAGTGTATGTACACGAACGCAAGGAGCGGCGGAGGGAGCCATCTTGCAGCCGTTGCTGCCTTGCCCCATGCCTGCCGGGACCGCCTGCCACACTCCAGGCAAGGACTGCCTGCCTCGCACCGACGCCGACTCCTCTTCAACTCCCGGCTACCTTCTTACTGCTGGGCCGGGTGTGTGAGCTTGCTCCGCCCCCCCAGCCCTTCCCATTTCCTGTTGAGTCAGAGAAGAATTCTTCGGCAGCCAAATGCAACCCCAAGGCTCCAGTTGCCTGTCGAAAGAAAATCAAAAATTGGCTCAAAGGTAAGGGGAAGGAAGGGAGGGAGAATAAATTAGTGAAATGGAGTTTGTGTGTGTGGAGGCAGGGGTGGAGGTGGGCAGTTAGGAATTATTAGGCACTGACTGGACCGTGCAAAGTGTGCTGAAGGGGGGTTGAGAGGAACAGATGCTGAAGAGAGAGAGGGGAGAAGACACTGAAGGGAAATGGGGGAAGAGAGAGATGCCAGTCTATGGGGGAAGCGGAGGGAAGAAGAAAAAGAATAACAACAGTTTATATACCGCAGGACCGTGAAGTTCTATGCGGTTTACAATGATTAAAAGATGCTACAGATTGAGAAGAATTAACGGAGTTAAGAGCTAGTGATAAACAGCTCTAGAGATCAGTTATTGTGGACTAAGATTTTACCGGTCAGTTGCTTAAATAATTCAGGAACAGATATGTTTCTAGGTGTTTCCTAAATTCCACATAAGTAGTAGGCATAAGCAATTGTTCCAGGTCTTTACCCCATAATGCCTGCCAATTGACTTCATTTCTTTCAAAGTGTGAATAAACACGTAGATAAAGGTAAGCCGATTGATGTAGTGTATTTAGGCTTTCAGAAAGCTTTTTTTAACATAAGAACATGAGCAATGACTCTGCTGGGTCAGACCTGAGGTCCATCGTGCCCAGCAGTCCGCTCATGCGGCGGCCCAACAGGTCCAGGACCTGTGCAGCAATCCTCTATCTATACCCCTCTATCCCTTTTTCCAGCAGGAAGCTGTCCAATCCTTTCTTGAACCCCAGTACCGTACTCTGCCCTATTAGAAGAAGGGTGCCAGACCAATTGGGGGGGAAGTGGAGGGAGAGATGGAAGGGAGAGAGAAGGCAGACAGTGGATGGAAGGAATTGAATGAGGAGAAGATGAGGAAAGCAGAAACCAGACAACAAAGGTAGAAAAAAAAATTTCTATTTATTTTCTTTGCTTTAGGTAAAGTAGTGTATTAGTTGTGTTGATAAACATTTATAAACACAGTCCTGCCAGCTGAACATCTTTTTCTCTAGTTCAGCATCCAGAACTTTGATTTATAAAATGACAATTGTACAGAATATTGTTTCTTTTTATACTTTAATAAAATAAGTTCAGTATAAAACTATTCGAGGCTTGTGTGGATGGGATCAAATGGTTTGCGGGGTCGGGGCAGTGACGTGTACCGAGTTCACGGTAACGGGGACCAAGCTTGAGGGGACGGTGACAGTAACGGGAACTGAGTTCGCGGGGACAGGGACAAATTTTCCCCCGTGTCATTCGCTAACTACAATCAAAGCACAGAAAAAAGATAAATGAATGATTTTCTTTTTTGCTATCCAGGTGAATTGTACAAGATCATTTATGGTACCCTAATAGAAGGGACAGGTGCAAAACATTTGATAAGTAACCCAGGAATGGAACAATATTGTGCTATGATGGTTCCTTGATTATCATGGTCCTTACATCTGTTTTGGATTTGCCCTTGGTGGAGGTGGTTGATTGAGCACAATATACACTATATGAAGGTGTATGGTTATTATTTATCCATTTTGTATTTATTTTCAGAAAAGTTTTAGAGAAAGGGCATTAGTAGTAATATAGAGCACAAGTGTGAGTGCCTAATTTATTTATTTCCCAAGATTTGTAGAAGTATTTTACATCCCATTCTTCATTAAACACTTTTCTTTTCCCCATCCATGTTAAAATTGTAAGAGAATAAATTTATAAATAATTATGAAGTTCTTAAAATCACGAGAACTCTGTACAAGCAAATATTTGAATAAGTGAATACGCACCTTTAAATATAAATTTATGCAATTACAAATTCAGTATTACACTGTACCACTGCAAGTATTCCTATGGACAATTAACCATAATGACTAGTAATGAAGTTCCAGATTTGTCACAGCACCGGAGCTACCTACAACGCTGCAAATTGACACTGTCAATTGAGGCTGAACAAGTCCGAAGAAATACCGTGAAGTATACAATTATAATTCAGTATTAAATAAAGTTGTGAATAATATTATTATTAATATAATATGGGATATCAACATATTTTGAACACAATTTTTTTTAACACAATTTGAATTAATGCATTTGAAATCTGTGTATCCAAATGGCACATTTCTGCACAATTCTTCCGCAGGCTGGATAAAATCATGTTGTGGGCTGGATGTGGTCTGCGTGCTGTACTTTGGAGACTTCCTGGTCTAGAATGTCTCAACTATTGCACTGGAAATAGGGATTAGGGAATTTCTTACAGAAGAAATAAACCAGACATGGGTACTTTACAAGTGAGTGGGAGTTAGGAATTAAAAGCAGCTTTGAAAAAGTGGGCTTTTAACCTAGATTTGAATACTGCCAAAAAAGGAACTTGACATACTGACTCAGGCAGTTTGTTCCAGGCACACACTACAGCAAGATAGAAGGGATTGAGTATGGAGTTGGCAGTAGAAAAGGGTACAGTTGAGAGACTTACCCGATGAACGGAATTCTCTCTTCATTCTCCCCACCCCTACCCTCGTGGATGCACCTCTCTCCTGCTGTTTCTGTCTCTCTGCTCCCATTCAGCACTACTCTAACTCCATGTTCTTTTCTCCAGCACTCTCTCCTTTCCATAATGCTTGCCCAGCCCTCCCTCCCTTCTTTCATGCTGTTTCGCTAGCCCTCCCTCCCTCCATCCATGTCATGAAGCGTTATTGGTGTCATGTCACCAAGTAGGAAGATATTTGTCAGCAGTTTGTCTGAGTTTTGGAAGGCCTTGAGCTTGGGGCCACATCTGGAGGGTCTCTGCACATGTGCGGATGTCGATGCGAAGACATCACATGCATGAGTGTGATGTCATCACATTGACGTCCACACACAGGCCCTCTAGATGTGGGACTGAGCTTGGGGAAAGACACACGAGGTTCGTGTGGGGATGGGGCAAGGAGTAAAACAGGGCCGGGCCACGTGTCCTCTTTTTTTTTTAAGAGGATAGCTGGTAACCCTACTCAAAATTACAAATTAAGAGTTAAAGTAGGATTTGAACCAAAGTCACTTGGTTCACATTCCACTGCACTAGTCACTAAACTACTCAGACTTCCTTCTTGTTTGATTTACATTCCACTGCACTAGTCACTAAGCTACTCAGACTTGCTTCCTGCTTTGTTAAGAATGCCCATAATGCTTAAAGCTGTCACAGAGCCTGGTATATCTTCTTTGAGTTTCACTTTTAGAGGAAAGTGAAAGGGACATCAGTTACTGGAGGATTAAGGATGGCTCATGCTTTGATCCCTCAAGTAGACAGCTGCTCAAATCAAGGCACCTTTTTGTACCCTGGGCATGCCTGAAACATCTAAATAAATGACGTCTTTTTTAGACATGGACATTTCTTCCCCTTTGGTAATCGCTTTTGGGCATTCAGATTTCAGATCCTCCCTAAACCCACCCAAAACACACCCCACTGCTATTTGGACATCCCTATTCTAAGGAACAAGGCGAAGAAGGCAAACTGCAATCAGATGACTGGACATGTTGAAAAAAAACCAAAACATGGGGATGACCCTGGAGGACCTTACCAGACTAGCACAAAACTGATCTCTTTTTAGATCTGTCTCGCTAGGACTCGAGCACAAATCAATGGCACCTAACCACTATTACTACTTTTCTGCCTTTGCAAAACTGATACTTGGATGTTTAAAGCACATGGACATCTATTTCGGCCTACTGAGATGTCCATGTGCTTCGAAAATAAACGTCAAAGTCTCTTAAGAACCAAGTATGCAAGTAGCCTAGCTCCAGTCAATTACCACCAAACAATTCCTTGTGTTTGCTAGTTTACTATACTATCTGGAGCAGAGCTCTCTGGTTCTGCCTGTTGGGAAATACAAAAAAAAAAAAAAAATCTTTGGCTACAACTACATCCAATTATTACCTGTTCGCTAATTTCTTGGAATTCTCTCATTTCATCCTCTGTTAGTGGAGCACAAGTTTCATCATTTTCACTGTATTCTTGCCAACCCATTTCTTTTAGCAATCTTTAAAAAAAGAAAAAAAAATATTAAAAGGCTCTCTCATTTCACAATATCCCAATATACAATACCTAAATTTGACAAAATATAACTCATCTAGGTACCATATGCACAATAATATTGTATTCGTTATATAAAAATAATGAAATGCCATGCAGCCAAAGATTAGGCCACATTTGTAATATCATCCAGTCTGCCATTCTCTAGCCCTAGAGGCCTGTGAAGGGATCAGCCCGAAGCTGCCGCCCCTCCATCCCATGTTGTGCGAACATGGCGCAAGGGTGCTCTTCAGCTACCCATCCAGCTCAAATAAGGCATGATATATAGGGTATTAGGATCAGAGGACTCAATTGCTAAAACTTTTGAGGCAAAAAGAGGTGTTTTTAAAAAGTTTGAGAACTTAGGGGGAAAAAATAAATAAATAAAAATCAGGAAATCTTAGATGGCTGCTGCAGAAGCATCTTGGCACCAAAAACGGCTTTAAAATGCTTCAGGATTGACCAAAAACAAAAACCAGGATGTTAGAGGTGGGGCGGGGGGAAACAAAGCCCTAGCTGCAGATACAGTCAAAACAGTTTTTCAGACCCCTCCCCCACCATTTTTCTATAGGCTGTCACAGCCTATACTCATAGACCATGTGCTGGGGAAAAGGTGCTGCAGTCTGCTTCAGCTCCATGAAAGAGTAGATGATCTGGAGGAATTTTCTGCCTGAAGCCACCAGTCAGCTGCCACGTAGAGGTCTTTGGGCTGCCAGTTCGACCTTAGTCGGACTAAGCCTCCACCCCCGGGGTCATGATGAACGCTGAGAGGAGGAGGAGGAGGAGGTGAACATGCAGCCAGCATCATGAGTGCCTCAAAGGACGCTACTGATGCCTAACAACCTGAGTTCAAATTAAGGAAGCGAATAAATACTGAGGGCCCGGAACCCTGAGTTCCACAAATTTTCAGCAGGCTGGTTGCACAGGTGCCCGAAGGATATAACTGCCAAATGCAAACTAAAGTCTGCTCCTGTCCAAACAGGCACAGCAGTTCTTTGAGCCGTGTAAAAACAGGGAAGAACAAACAAAATACCCCATAAAATAATAAAGAAATAAAGGAAGCAGATCAGCATGACACATTCATGCTCACCTGCAAAAGGAAGGACTGCAGGAGGCAGCAGAGACCAGGGAAAAGGAGGAGAAGCTGAAAAGTTGTGATTGACATCTTCTGCAGAATAATCACAAGCAGAGCAGGCATTGATAACCCTATGGTTCAGCATGCCATCCCTATTGCACTGGAAAACTGAGTTAGTGATTGCTGATAACGATTCTTCACATTAAAAAGTCCTCACTGCCTCATTGTAACCTGTAGTTGGACTAGGTTCAGACAGTACAAGAGAGCATGCATGGCTCTTTCTTGTCCCTATGAGAAACAGTGATTGCCTAGGTGCTAATGCAATGAAAGCAGAAGTCCTTTCCAGGATAGAAGTCACAAAGCCAGGAGCATTAGCTAAGAAAGTCTAGACTAGTGTTTCTCAAATCAGTCATTGGGGGACAGTCAGTCAGTGAATACGCATGAAATAGATCTGCATACAATGGAAGCGGTAATTTATTGTGGATATCCTGAAAAGTGTAAAGTGGTGATTATTATTAGTCAGTTTTTTCAAATTTACATATATCTTTATTGCATGGTATTAGGGCACACATATTGTTTCTGTGGTGTTGCATTGTATAAAAGACTTCTTGGCCATTTAGTTTGTCTACATATTTCTATTTTTAGTTTGTGATTACTTATTCCATACTGGGCAAGGGTGTATCTGTGTTTTGTGTGTATGAAAAGGATATGATTTTCTGTTAGCATTGACTGTGCAGGATCGATCTGTATTAATCTGGCTTTTTTAGTTTTACAATAAAAATTGATTCAACTTTAAACTTAAAAAGCTATCACTGTGAAAGCAAATCAAATTTTAAAATTGATTCAACAGGCCAAATTGAATCTAAAACTTTTTCCCTGAATTGGACAGCTCTAATCGAGGGACATATTAAGGCAGATGAATTGGCAAAAAATGTAAAAATGTAAAAATGTGTTTCGCAAGATACCTCAGACTATAGAGAAAAAAAAAACCCTGTGCAACTGCTGATCTGGATTTCTGTGTCATTTCCTATGACTCCTTAAAAATATTTTGCACAAATTTCTCCTCTTTTGAAATTTATTTTTTGTCTGAGAATTTCATATTCTGGTTTGCAATACTTGCAGCATTTTTCATATCTATTTCAAAGGCTGTGAAGTATGAATTTAGAATACACACCTATGCTCTGCTTCCAGAGAGCTCGAGAGGGTACCTGCTTGGGAGAAAGCAGAAGATCTGATGGGTTGCTGAGAAACCAAATCATTTCCATTCTCTTGAGAAATTTCATTTTCATCAAAATTCCGATTTATATCTCTTTCATGGTGTATGTTACCGTTATGCAAATCATATCTGTCAGTGTCCTGCAATGAAGCATAGATGAAACACACATATTAGACAAGTCAAAAGTGTAAACAAATCCATTGAAAGCAAAAATAAACAGCTTTTTGCTAATACTTATTTATAGCACTTTCTAGAAAACATTCTTTGACATTTTCTCCCACCTTTAACTAATATCCCCACTAGAAACATTAAAGGATAAGATCTTACTTTATATTGGAAGATTAAGTTCTTACCTGGATAATCTTCTGTTAATGCACATAGGAATCTGTACTACAGGTGAATATCCTCTGGTCGCGAACTGTTGCAGAAGGATGTCAATCACGTCTTTCAGCTCCTCCTCCTTCCCCAGTGGAGTAATGCAGTGCTTCTCAACCCTTAGGCATACGTGAGTTACTTGTTGGGGGTATGCAGCACTGCACAGATCTCCTGCCCCCCTTCCTCAATCACTGCCAACAGGGACCTTTGCCCTCCTTCCTGCCCGCACCCCTTGTCAAAGCGCCACTGGTGGTGGGTATCCCATGCCCTCCTTCCTGCATTCCCCCTTCTGCTGAAGCCGACCCAAAAAGGCTTCCCTCCGATGTCAGAAGCATTCCAGGTCAGCAGGAGATCCCAGTTACCTCCTTCAGGGCTGCTCCTTCCAGACTTCAGCCACACATGGATGCGGGTCAGCCATGTGCAGGTTGTAAGAGCTGCTGCCCGTGACATCTCCCTGTGCGGCTAAAGGCAGGAAGGAGCAACCAAGCTGGATGGCCCTGAAGGGAACAAACATATTGTAGCAAGTAAGGGAGAGAGGGGACATGATCATTGGGAGAAAGGGGGGAGGTGAATTTGGGACAAAGGGAGAAAGGAGGGGAGGAGAATTTAGAACAAAGGCTGGAAGGCAGGGAGGGGGACATGAACTCAGGACACAGAAGAGAGGGAGGTAGGAAGCACTAATTTGGGAGAATTGTTGGACATGAGTGTGTGAGAGGGAAAGAGAGGGTGCACATGGGAAAAGGAAGAAAGAGGAAAACTGTTGGTATGGAGCAAGGAGAAAGAAGAAATGTCAAATGGTCAGGAGACCCTGGCAAGTGAATTAAGAGAAGACAAAAGAAAACCGAGACCAGCATGATTTAAAGAATAAAATGACAAGGTTTTACGATTAGAATATATCAGATTTTAAATATGTATCCTGCTAGAGCTGGTATTAGACATAACTGGGATCGCAAACCCTAGGCCATGCTTCTTTAGCTTTCAGCTGGCTTAGGGCTTTCTCTGACCAGGGGGCAGTTGCCCTAGTTGTACTCCCCTAACACTATTCCTGTCATGTGTGACCACGGTATTCTTTTAGCATGATTTTTCAGTGTAGCATTCTGTAATAATTTGGCTTATTCGGATTTCTCAATAGTGGAGGGGATATTTGTGAAGTGAAGGGGAGAAAAGGGTTTTATTGATCCTTGCTGTGTATTATTTGTTTCTTTTTATACTTTAATAAAATAAGTTCAGTATAAAATCATAACTATTTGAGGCTTGTGCAAATGGGATCAGATGGCTTGCGGGGATGGGGCAGGGACTGAGCATCATTGTCTAGTTTGATCCTTAAAACCACTCATGACAGAACATTGAGCTTCCACGGTCTGCAGGAGTTCTAGCTTCAGTTCCCACAGTGATTCTGTAATAATCTCCTGGCTGGTGCCTTCTACCTGAGACCCTGAATCCGTGCAGTAGCAGAGTCACTATTTCCAGGTTCCAAGAAGGATTTTTGACCCATAGACCAAGTCATCTGCTAAGCCCATGGCACCTACTGCTTCTCACTTATTCCACGACATTTAGCACATGGATGCTCCTCTTTCAGCTACGAAGCGGAATTCTGGTATGATATGTGGTAGTATACTATCAGTGATAGATAATCCACTCAAACAGGGAAGTCTACAAGCTACATCCGGCATTAACTAGCCGATTTATTCGATTTTATTTCAGGAAAAAGGCCTGTTCCCTGTTTGAGTGAATTATCTAACACTGATAGTATATTGGTTTAGACCACTCGGTAAGATATATATAATGATTTGTGGTAGAACAGCTTGAGGAGTCCATCTGCATTAAGTCTGAATTAAATCAAGTTTATTATAAATTTGATTGATCGCTTATTCAAAATTCTAAGCGACGAGCATCTCAGTAAAATTACAAAATTAAGAGGGCAACAAAACAGAGAACTAAACCTTACAAAACATATTGAAAACTAACTTTACAAACATAATAAAACACGAGGAAAGGATGTGAAAAGAAATACAAATTAATTGATAAAAGAGAAGACAATTATGGTAAAAGAACAATAGGAAGGGAAAGAACAATAAATCTCAGACAAGTTATGGGATTGAAATGAACTCCTAGTCAGGCTTTCTAATTATTAAATGCATCTTTAAAAAGAAAGCTTTTTAGTTTGCTCTTAAATTTATCCAAATTTTCTTCTTCCCGTAAGTAAATAGGGAGGGAATTCCATGTTTGAGGAGCTGTAACGGAAAAGATGAAATGTCGCCATGTGTTAATAATTTTAAATGAGGGAATAACTAGTAAATGTTGATCATTAGACCTCAGTGGTCTGGTTGAGGTATAGGGAATCAATGATTTGTAAATGAAAGCCGGAGTTTTGTATAGCAAAGATTTGAAGGTAAGCAGACTTAATTTATACATTATACGGTGCGCGACTGGGAGCCAGTGCGCTTTCTTAAGAAGGGGAGTCACGTGATCGAATTTCTTAGCTTTTATTATAAGTTTGATTGATACATTTTGGATGATCTGAAAACGTCTGATTTCATTTTGGGTTATTCCCTTGAATAGGGCATTGCAATAATCGATTTTTGAGATAATCAAGGAGTGAATTAATATGTTAAGAGACTTTGGACATAGAAATTTTGAAAATGAACGGATTTGACGAAGCCTAGAAAGTTGATTTAACAATGTTACTAATGTGATCATGATAGGTTAGTTTATCGTCGAAGATAACCCCTAAGTTCTTAATGCTACTTATCAACTGTAAAGTGGTACCCTTAATAGAACATGACATTTGATTTATTAACATTAAGAGCTAATTTGTTAGAACATAAGAAGTTGCCTCCACTGGGTCAGACCGGAGGTCCATCTCGCCCAGCGGCCTGCTCCCGCGGTGGCCCACCAGGTCCTTGACCTGTGAAGTGAATTCTTGACCTTTATAATCTACCTCTACTTCTATAACCTACCTCTGCTGCTATCTGTACCCCTCAATCCCTTTATCCTTTAGGTACCTATCCAAACCTTCCTTAAACCCCTTTACTGTGCTCTCGCCTACTACAACCTTCGGAAGAGCATTCCATGCGTCCACCACACTCTGGGTAAAAAAGAACTTCTTAGCATTGGTTCTAAACCTGTCCCCTTTCAATTTCTCCAAGTGACCCCTGGTGCTCGTGGTTCCTCGCAGTTCGAAGAATCTGTCCTTATCCACTTTCTCTATGCCCTTCAGGATCTTGAAGGTTTCTATCATGTCTCCTCTAAGTCTCCTCTTCTCCAGGGAGAACAGCCCCAGCATTTTCAACCTGTCGGCGTATGTAAAGTTTTCCATACCTCTTATCAGCTTAGTCGCTCTTCTCTGGACTCCTTCGAGAACTGCCATGTCTTTCTTGAGGTACGGCGACCAGTACTGGACACAGTACTCCAGATGCGGGCGCACCATTGCACAATACAGCGGCATGATAACTTCCTTTGTCCTGGTTGTGATACCCTTTTTGATGATGCCCAGCATTCTGTTTGCTCTCTTTGAGGCTGTCGCACACTGCGCTGATGGTTTCAAAGTTGTGTCCACCATCACCCCCAGGTCTCTTTCAAGGTTGCTCACCCCTAGCAATATTCCCCCCATTTTGTAGCTGAACATCGGGTTCTTTTTCCCTACGTGCATGACCTTGCATTTCTCTATGTTGAAACTCATTTGCCACTTTTTTGCCCACTCCTCCATTCTCGTCATGTCCCTTTGCAGGTCTTCACAATCCTCCATGGTTTTTGACCCTGTTGCAGAGTTTGGTGTCATCAGCAAATTTAATGACCTCACATTTCGTCCCCGTCTCCAGGTCGTTGATAAACACGTTGAATAGGAGCGGTCCTAACACCGATCCCTGTGGAACTCCGCTCGTGACCCATTGCCAGTCTGAGTAGTGCCCTTTTACTCCAACCCTCTGTTTTCTGCCCGCCAGCCAGTGCCTAATCCATCGGTGGACATCCCCTTGCACCCCGTGATCCACAGCTTCTTTAGCAGCCTTTCGTGGGGTACCTTATCGAAGGCTTTTTGGAAGTCAAGATATATGATGTCTATGGCTTCCCCTTTATCCATCCGGCTGCTTATCCCCTCAAAGAAGTGCAGTAAGTTCGTGAGGCATGACCTACCCTTGCAGAAGCCGTGTTGGCTCTCCTTCAGTTGTCCATTTTTTTCTATGTGCTCGCAGATTGTGTCCTTGACCAGTGCTTCCATCATCTTTCCTGGGACCGAGGTCAGGCTTACCGGCCTATAGTTTCCTGGGTCTCCCCTTGATCCCTTCTTAAAGATGGGTGTGACATTTGCTATTTTCCAGTCCTCTGGTATTTTCCAGTCCTCTGGTATTTCCCCAGTCTTCATGGATAGATTACATATTTGACAAAGTGTTTCCGCTATTTCGTTTCTCAGTTCTTTTATTACCCTTGGGTGGATGCCGTCCGGACCTGGTGATTTGTCGCTCTTCAGTCTGTCTATCTGTCGGAGGACATCCTCTCGGCTCGCCTCTAGTTGGACCAGCTTTTCGTCGTGGTCTCCGTTTATAATCTCCTCGGGTTCTGGGATATTGGATGTGTCCTCTCTCGTGAAGACTGACGAGAACAACTTATTTAACCTGTCAGCTATCTCTTTTTCCTCCTTTACCACTCCTTTCCTGTCTCCGTCGTCCAGTGGCCCCACTTCCTCTCTGGCTGGTTGTTTCCCCTTCACATACCTGAAGAAGGGTTTGAAGTTTCTTGCTTCTCCTGCTAGTCTTTCCTCATATTCTCTCTTTGCTCTCCTAACTTCTCGATGGCATTCCTTCTGGTGTCTATTGTGCTCCTTCTGGTTTTCTTTTGTTGGGTCCTTTTTCCATTTTCTAGAAGATGATTTCTTGTTACTTATCGCCTTTCTTATTGCATTTGTTATCCACGCTGGATTTCTAGTTCGATTCTTTTTGCACCCTTTTCTAAACCTTGGAACGTATAGGTCTTGTGCCTCATGCACTGTGCCCTTTAGCATGGCCCAGGCTTCCTCTACGGTCTTCACCTTCCCTGAGCTGTTGCTGAGCTTTTTTCTCACCATTTTCCTCATGGCCTTGTAATTTCCTTTTCTGTAGTTGAGTGCTGTCGTTGTAGTTCTTTTGACCTTTGGTGTTCCTACCTTTAGTTTGTACTGGATCATGTTATGATCGCTGTTCCCTAATGGTGCTAGTACTACCACCTCCTTTGCGGGTCCCTCTAGCCCGTTGAGGATTAGGTCGAGAGTGGCACCCCCTCGCGTTGGTTCCGTGACCAGCTGCTCCATGAAACAGTCCCTCATCGCTTCTAGGAATTTAGTTTCTCTCGTGCAATTTGAGTGTCCAATGTTCCAATCTATTCCTGGGAAGTTGAAATCCCCCATAACCACCACCCTTCCACTTTTGCATATCTGCCTCAATTCATCCTCCAGGTCATGGTCGTCTGCTTCTGGCTGTCCTGGTGGGCGATAGTACAGTCCCAATTTGGTGTCCACTCCTTCCCCTCCTGTCAGCTTAACCCATAGTGAATCTGTTCAAGTTTTTTATTAATTGCTATTGTTTCGAGAGAATTATTGGGATCAAGCGGATGTAAAAGCTGAATATCATCTGCGTAGGCAAATACAGTAAAGCCAATGGATTGGCAGAGGGTCATGAGGGGTGCAAGAAAAATATTAAACAAAAGTGGTGAAAGAATGGATCCTTGTGGAATACCATATGTTTCTGAGAAACTTTCAGAAGTTGTATTGTTGAAGGACACAATTGAAGAGCAGTTTTCAAAGTAAGATTTAACGAAAGGAGAACCTGATCCGTAATGCCTGTAGACTGAAGTCTATCTATAAGAAGATTGTGGTCAATTGTGTCAAACGCCAATGAAAGATCAATAGAGATAAGTAGGACAGATGCATGATGATCCAGAAAGTAAAGTATGGAGGTAGACATGCCAACCAACGAATGTTCAGTAGAGTGATGCTGTCTAAAGCCTGTTTGATTTGGATGTAAGATATTCGTTTTTTCTATGAACTCTGATACTTGATTAAATACTACCTTCTCAGTCAGCTTTGTCAAGTAAGGGATATTTGCAATTGGCCTGTAATTGGACTTTTCCTCAGAACTGATTTTATGATCCTTAATAATGGGACGAATGACTGTTTCCTTCCATGCTTTGGGCATAATGCTTTGTTGGAGACTTTCATTGAAAAGAGCAAGGATTAAAGGACCGAAAATTGCAAAATAATGTTTAAGAATGAAAGGGGGGATTGATTCTGCTTGGGAACCTTTAGTATTAATGGTTTTAATAAGGGATTCAATCTCCATAAGATTAGATTGATTAAATTGTGAGCATTTTGAAGATAATGATGACCTTGGCTCAGTTTGGTCTTGATCTGGAATGGAATGCTGATTCATGGTTAGGCGGAGGAGAAAAAGAAACTGAAGTCCCTCTGGGTAAAGATCCCCAGACAGAACGGAGCAGACACAAAAATAGGTCTCTACTATCGACCTCCAGGTCAGACGGAGGAAACAGACTCTGAGATGATAGAAGAAATAAGACATGAATGTAGGACGGGCAATGTAACGATCATGGGAGACTTCAATTTCCCAGGAATAGACTGGAACCTAGTAACCTCAAGCTGCGGCAAAGAAATAAAGTTCCTGGAAATGATGGGTGACTGCTTCCTAGAACAAATGGTAGGAGAACCGACAAGAGGAAACGCCACCTTGGACTTGGTCCTAAATGGCATAACTGGGCAAACAAAAGAAGTAGAAGTCACGGTCCCGCTGGGACCGGGACAGATCACAGTATGATCTACTTTAAACTCGACATCGGGAAGGGGAAGTGAACCAAGACCCTAACTACGACCTTTAACTTTAAAAAAGGAAGATACGATAACATGAGAGCCATGGTAAGAAAACAGATCAAGAAAAGGATAGCTGAAATCAAAACGGTAGAGCAAGCATGGTCCCTACTAAAAAATACTATCACCGAAGCACAGAATCTATGCATTCCGCAGATAACCAAAGGAAGGAAAACTAAAGCCAAAAGAGAACCAGCTTGGCTAACCAAAGAGGTGAAGGATGCAGTTAGGGAAAAGAAGGACTCATTTAAAAAATGGAAATGCGAGAATAACAACCAAGGCTTGGAACAGTCACAAAGATGACCAGAAGAAGTGCCACAAGGCGGTGAGAGAAGCCAAAAGAGCCTATGAGGAAAAGATAGCCCAAGAGGCCAAAAACTTCAAACCCTTTTTTAGATATGTTAAAGGGAAGAAACCTGCAAAGGAGACAGTGGGCCCTCTCGACGACCAAGGAAGAAAAGGATACGTCAAAAAAGACAAACAGATTGCAGACAGATTAAATTCCTTCTTTGCTTCTTTCTTTACCAAGGAAGACGCCACATCAATACCTGAAACAGTGAAAGTTTTCAAGGGGGAAATAGAGGAGAGCCTCACCACAGTGAAGGTGGATCTGAACCAGATATACTATCAGATTGACAAACTAAAAAGTGACAAATCCCCTGGCCCAGATGGAATTCACACGAGAGTATTAAAGGAACTAAAGGTGGAAATCGGAGAACTATTGCAATCCCTCGCTAACATGTCAATTAGAACCGGACGGATACCAGAAGACTGGAAGATAGCGAATGTCATCCCAATCTTCAAATAAGGATCAAGGGGAGAACCGGGAAACTCTAGACCTTTGAGTCTCTCATCGGTCCCTGGGAAAATGGTTGAGGCTTTGATTAAAGACAGCATAATACAGCATCTGGATAACCATGACCTGCTGAAAGGTAGTCCGCATGGCTTCAGAAAAGGGAAGTCGTGCTTGACAAACTTACTTCAGTTTTTCGAGGGAGTGAACAAACAAGTCGATAGCGGAGAACCGGTAGACATAATATACTTGGACTTCCAGAAAGCGTTCGACAAAGTACCTCATGCGAGACTTCTCAAAAAACTACAAAGTCATGGAATAGAAGGGGATATACTAAGATGGATAGGAAAATGGCTGGAAAACAGAAGACAGAGAATGGGCATAAATGGGAAATACTCAGACTGGAAGAAAGTAACTAGCGGTGTGCCTCAGGGCTCGGTTCTTGGGCCTATCTTATTCAATATCTTCGTAAATGACCTGGAAGAAGAAACAACCAGTGTTATCGTCAAGTTTGCAGATGACACAAAGCTATGCCGGGCAATCAGGTCACAAAAAGACAGCGAGGAACTCCAGAGAGATTTAAAGCAACTTGAGAGATGGGCAGAAAATTGGCAGATGAGTTTTAATGCAGAAAAATGCAAAGTGATGCACCTGGGTAGAAAAAACAAGGAGCATGAGTATAAACTGTTAGGTATAACATTGGGGAAGAGCGAACAAGAAAAAGACCTAGGGGTACTGATAGACAGGACCCTGAAGCCGTTGGCTCAATGCGCAGCGGCAGCAAAGAAAGCTAACAGGATGTTAGGCATGATAAAGAAGGGAATCACGAGTAGATCAAGGGAGGTCATAATGCCGCTTTATAGAGCAATGGTCAGACCACACTTGGAATACTGTGTCCAAAACTGGTCTCCGTACCTGAAGAAGGATATAACACTGCTGGAGAGGGTGCAGAGGCGAGCGAAGAAGCTAGTAAAAGGTATGGAGAACTTGAGCTACAAAGATCGCCTCAGAGAACTGGGATTATTCACTCTTGAGAAGAGAAGACCGAGAGGGGATCTGATAGAGACTTTTAAATTGCTAAAAGAAATCGACAAAATGGAGCAAGCTCACTCACCAGCAGGGGGAAAGGATGGAAAGCAAGAAACAGCTTTATTCACATTGGCGAATGTGACCCAGACTCGGACCAGAGGTCATGGCCTGAAGCTGAGAGGGGACACGGCCAGGACAAATGTCAGAAAGTTCTGCTTCACACAGCGAGTGGTGAACGCCTGGAACTCTCTCCCGAAAGAGATGGTGGAGGAAACCACCATTCTAGGATTTAAGGGAAAATTGGACGCACATCTTCTTGCAGGACACATTGAGGGATACGAGCGACTAATGTATGCACCAGGGTACGCCTGGCTGAGCCTCTGCGTGTGCGGATCACCGGACTGGATGGACCCCAGGTCTGATCCGGTGCAGGCATTTCTTATGTTTTTCCAGATATTATTAATCTTGTCTATGAAATAAGTTGCAAGTTCCTGGGCAGTAGGCAGAGTATTAGTTATTTGATATTGTTTTTTGGTTGTGGAGGTAACCAATTTTAAAATAGAGTAAAGCGCAGAGATGTTTTTAGCTTTCAAAATTTGGCTTGAATAATATTTCATTTTTGCCTGGTTTATTTTAGCTTTATACAGATTTGAGTGTTCTTTAAATTTTTCAAGATTGATTTGGGTCTTATCTTTTCTCCACCTACGTTCTAGGGATTGAAGTTTTTTGAAAAGAACAAGTTCTGCCGTAAACCAGGGATTTGAGAGTTTTCGTGCTGAAATGGATCTTATTTGAGTCGGCGCTAGTTCATCTAATAGAAGCTTTGTGGATACATTCCACTGGGATAAGAAATCGTCTAAAGAGCTGGCCTTTAGGTCTGAAAGATTTAATTTAAAAACTGAGGTAATTAAGTCTGAAGATAGGTTATTAAAATCTCTATACTTAATGGTCTGATGTATTGCGTGCACTTTGGTAAATGAAGTTATAAGGGTTATAGAGACTAGATAATGATCTGACCAGGGGACTGGCAGGCAAGGTCCTGTCAGATAATTACCAGTTGCAGAGGAAGAAATTAAGACCATATCGATTTATGTCCTGCTTGATGCGTTGGAACTGTTAATAGTGGACATAAATCAAGCTGGTTAATGCGAGAAAGAATTTATTTAGTGTAGATAGTATTAAGATCAGCAAAATGGATTTTAAAATCGCCAAGGACCAAGGGATTAGTAGTAGAGGAACCAAAATCAAACAGAAGTGATTGTAGTTGAGTGAGATTTTCACGATTGATTGGAGGGGGTAAATAAATAAGAAGCATGTCTAATTTAGGTCTGATCTGTAGAGTGAATTGTAGGAATTCAATTGAGGAGTTTGCCGGGGAGTATTTGGTGCCTAATGCTACCGAATCACGAAAAATAACTGCTAATCCTCCCTCCACGCTTTAGGCGGCGGTGGTTATATAGAAAAGAGAATCCAGGAGGACAGGTGTAGGAAAGATAGGCTTCTTCCCTTCAGTAAGTCATGTTTCAGTTAAACATAATACATCATACGAACATTGGACAATTAGATCTTTGAGTAGGCGATATTTAGCTTTAAGGGAGCAGATATTAATTAAACCTATTTTGATTTGATTAATTACTGGGTCAAGGTGTTTTTGAGGCAGATTGAGTTGAAAAATCCAAAATGGCCACGGCAGCAGCATTCTAGTGCCATCTGAAAACAGTATGAAACTGAGTTTGGAGGGTAAGATGTTAGTCTCTCGTGTTAAGATTGGGGCAACAATGCTGTCTGTAGCTGGCACCAAGCTCTGGAATGCGCTGCCTGGTATTCTGCGATTCTGTGAAGGGAGAATGAACTTTAAGAAAATGTTGAAAATGCAATTATTTGTCAATGCCTTCCTGTCCTGTAAATGATTTTAGGGGATTTTGTGTTTCCATCTTGTAGGATGAATTTAAAAGAAAATTTTAATAATGATACTGTTAGTTAATGTCTTTTGTGTTTGTCTTGTTGAAACATGTTTAGCATTTCTTAAATATATATGCATGTAATTTTGTAAACCGCATAGTTTTTATGCGGTATTTAAATTTTTAAATAAATAAATACAGCCCAGGAGAGCACAATTACAATTCAAAAAATTCAGGGAAGGGTTTTTTTTGTTTGTTTTTTTTAAGAGGTGGGGGACCCTAAAGGAAGCCCCAGCAACCACCCAAAATGCAATTTAAAACCACCCCTGGTGTCTCCCATAAGCTACAATAGCCTGTACTCAACAGTTACTGCTGGTGCTGGGACTCCAGCTGAAGTAGAGATGACTTCTGATTCAGACAAGTGTGTAAGTGGCTTCAAAAACGTGCTATCTTCTGGCTGTCAGTCAAACCAATAAATGTGACTTAGACCTCAAACCCCCTAGCTCCATGCACATTGATGGGGGGAAGAGAAAACGCAGTCAGTACGCGGTAAAGATTTCAGGACCAGCACAAGGCCACACAGCCTGCACTCAAGTTCTGGATAACCATGAGCGACCCCTGCTTCAAGGGGAAAGGTCCCTGAGCCTCCAAATTATTAATATAAGCAAGTTAGGTTCCCATAAGGCAGTATCTCGCAAACATTTTTTGGTTCCAATACACTAACGGAGCGAATGTTATTTCACAAATTTTTTTTGTTCCAACACACTAACGGAGCAAATACTTTTCTGTGGCACAACCACAACCCAGGTCCCCCCCTCCCCCCCAAACCTCATCTCGTTTTCCCTGAACTCAGGGCCGAGTCAGGAGGGCCTCCAAGCATGCATGGACATAGACATGTGCACATCATCACATCGACATCCTCAGAGATCCTCCAGACATGGCCCTGAGCTCATGGAAAACAAGACTAGGTACGTGTACAAGCAGAAAGAAGGCGAGGCGATGACACCTGTCACACCCACGCTCTCTGCGAACACCCTGAGCCGTCGGGTAGTGACATGAAGCTTGTTACTAGCGTGGTCCCTTTAGAATTAGGGTCACCTTTCAAGTTGGTAGTCCCTGGCAAATGCCCAACTAAGCTTATTCTTCAAGGGTTTTGAAAAATCACACTTTGTCAGAATGGCCTTGGTGAAAACATAAGCTTTTATTCGGCCACCGGCCGTGGAATTACTGTGCCGCTCCAGGTTTTCCTGGTAGCATGAACATCATACAAAAACAACAGAAAAAGTTCATCTCACTCGTAGTCACCCAGTAATCAGCTCTGGACTGGGTTAATAAACCACATACAGTCATTAATATTCCAGGAGGTTAGGAGGTGAAACAGTTAGCACAAATAACTCTCCATTGTAGCTTTACAGGAGAGACATTCTTGTTCAGGATTGAGAAATATTCTGTGCTGTCTTCCAGTGCTCTTACACTCTCCAGCTGGGCTGGACTTTCTCCCTAGTCCCGAGCAGGCTTTTCCCTGAGAGGGTTAATTTCCTTATCCCTATGAGGCAGGCAGACTAATTGAATTAGTTAGTTGCTAAGGCACCATTTTTATAGCTGGGCCCTTTCACGGAGTGTGGAAGTCAGGAAATTCTGGGCTTTAAACTAGCCATCATTACACCCTGGCTTTTGGTTCAGCTGTGAACATAACCTGAAGAGGAGATTACTGTAGCCTTTCCAAACTCCAGCAAAACAGCATGTAAAATTGCAATACAGGATTATTTCCCTAGTAACTCCCACAGTCATTAGTTCACAGAGCAAGCAGAGAAATACAGCCAAGACAAAACCTCTGTTCACAGACCTTTCCCAGGATATTCAGCTCTCCATTTCCTCTGAACAGCTTTCCTGTATAGCCCCACTTTTTTCCCATACCATGGGCTCTGGGGAAAGGAATTCAGTGGCCAAATTACCAGCCTGTTCCTCCGTCATTTCCCAGTCAGTGCTGAGGAACTGCTCAGCCCCGTCCTGCCTCTGCTCTACTGCCAAGCCTCGTTCTGCTCTTCCTCCTTCTGCTCTCTAACGAGCCTGGCTTTAAGCTGAGGGGAAGAACCACTCCCCCTTGGCTTTGGATGGGGGAAGGGAATTCCTTCCTCAGCCCATGCCGTTTCTGCCTATGAGCTTTCTGCCTTACAGGCAATGGACAATAGCAAGGCAGCTTCTTCCTGCCTGGCTCTGGAACTGCTTCAGGTAAGTCTAAGCCTTCCTGCTCTATTTCCATTACATTGTCACTCACCAGGTAGTCAGCTGATTTATTGTCCTGGGCACTGACCTGGTCAGCCCTTCTGCACTGGGGTTTACATACTTTCCTTAATTTCCCTGTGGCAAACCTTGGGAAAGACGTCCGTTTGTCACACACCGGAAGTGACACTCATTTGTCCTTCAATCCTTGGTGGCATACCCAGAATCTTGCCACTGCACAACAGTTTACAATTCACTGCCATTAAGGGTTGCCCTGCCAACTATAGGCTCAATTCAAAGTCTGTGTTTTCTCGCAGTCAGAGCTGTCCCAGGAGTACCGTATTTTCACGCATATAACGTGCACATTATACACGATTTTACAAACTGTGCATAACCTTGCGCGTTGTACAAATTTTTTTTTACATAGTTCCCCCCCGACGTCCGATTCACCCCCCCCCCCCCGCAGGACCGCTTGCACCCCCACCCCGAAGGACCGCTCGCACGCACTCCCACCCGCACCCCCACCCTGAAGGACCACTCGCACCCCGACAGCCTCCCGACCCCCCCCATCATGTAGACGCTCCTACCGGTGTCCTGCTGCTTCCTCTTGGTGGTCCCAGCCCTTCTGTGAGCCCTGCGCCTGCGCTGCTTCCTCTTCCGGCAGTCCCGCCCTTTCTCTAACGTCAAAGAAAGGGCGGGACCGCCGGAAGAGGAAGCAGCGCAGGCGCAGGGCTCACAGAAGGGCCGGGACCGCCAAGAGGAAGCAGCAGGACACCGGTAGGAGCGTCTACATGATGGGGGGGGGGTCGGGAGGCTGTCGGGGTGCGAGCGGTCCTTCAGGGTGGGGGTGCGGGTGGGAGTGCGTGCGAGCGGTCCTTCGGGGTGGGGGTGCGAGCAGTCCTGCGGGGGGGGGGGTGAATCGGACATCGGGGGGGGATCAGGCTTTCAGGGTGGGGACAGGACTTCAAGGGGGAGAGGAGAGTCGGGGCGGGCGAAAGGAGAGTCGGGGTGGCGACGGGAGAGTCGGGGCAGCATGCGCGGTATACAAAATATTTTTAACATATATTTCGGTTTCCCGCGTGCTATACCTGTGTGCGCGTTTTACACGGGTGCGCGTTATCTACGTGAATATACGGTACTGGGAATCTCTGCAGCAACAAAAGCCTCACAATTTGGATTAAATACCGAAAATAAAAATGATCTTGGAGCAGATCAGAAAACCACCTTCCAATTCGTGTGTAGAAGGAACAACTAAGGAGGAGCTGGAGTACTGTCCAAAGCAGGAGGTAGAGCCAAAGAAAATTTAACTCCTTCTACTCAAACTCGCAGGTGAGGATACATAGCCCACTTGTCAAGACTCCTGTACCCTTTGCATCAGAAACAGCAGTAGTAGTCACTACTGCGCCATGGTGACCTTTATATATGACTGAACAGATTTTTCCACCAAATAAGAGAAAAAAATATTTGTAGATTTTTTTTTAATTCTTTATTTTAAATTTCAAATTTTGACAATCTTTACAAGTAAAAAAAAGAAAAAATACAATGTAAAATGAAAATAGTTCTACAAATTATTTAGTAGGTATCACCTTATTACAGAGTATAATTAATCCACAATATATCTCAGGGAGGTAGCTGAAGAATAAACTGAAATAAGCCAAGGAATCATATCAAGAAGAATTAAGATGGGGGCCTGAGTGCACTTGAGCAATTCTTTACTGAGCTATTGAGACAGCAAAACTCATATAGTAGTTACAGAATGCTCTCTATCACTTAGACAACTGTTGCGGTTCAAAGAAACCATATCTATTATCTTTATATGTCAGAATGCACTTGCAAGGATATCTGAGTGCAAAAGTTGCCCCTAACTGAACTACCTGGGGTCTTAAAATGAAAAATTGTTTCCTTCTCTTCTGGGTGGAACGGGAGACATCTGGATACATTCTTATATTAGTCAAAAAGGGAACATCTTTATATTTAAAAAACATCTTAAGCATCCATTCCCTATCAGAGTCAATAGCAAACTGCACAATTAATGTTGCTGAAACTCAAACCTCAGTCTCCGACCTCTCCAATAAATTAGTCAAGTCCAAGCTACCAGCAGAAACATTCTGCTGGTTGGAATTTTGGCAATTTATTCCTCATTGGAAGGTAATATATTTTAGAAAGAGGTGGGTATAAGGATTCTGGAACTTTTAGAATTTCAGTTAAATATCTTTTAAACATTTCCAGGGCAGATATAGGTTGAACTTTAGGAAAATTAATTATATGGATATTACATCTCCTAATAGAATTTTCCATCATTTCTTGTTTAAAGTGCAAACTAGCACTGTCCTTGGCCCAGGTAAGAGCCTGTACTTCCAAAGTTTTTATCTTAACATCAAAGTCACTCGATTTAGTCTCCAAACTCATTACCTAGAACATAAAAAAAGAACATAAGAATTGCCGCTGCTGGGTCAGACCAGTGGTCCATCATACCCAGCAGTCTGCTCACACAATGGCCCTCTGGTCAAAGACCAACACCCTAACCGAGACTAGCCCTACCAGCGCCCGTTCTTGTTCAGCAGGAACTTGTCTAACTTTGTCTTGAATCCCTGGAGGGTGTTTTCCCCCTATAACAGCCTCCAGAAGAGCGTTCCAGCATTCTACCACTCTCTGGGTGAAGACGAACTTCCTTACGTTTGTACGGAATCTATCCCCTTTCAACTTTAGAGAGTGCCCTCTCGTTCTCCCTACCTTGGAGAGGGTGAACAACCTGTCCTTATCTACTAAGTCTATCCCCTTCAGTACCTTGAATATTTCAATAATGTCCCCTCTCAATCTCCTCTGTTCAAGGGAGAAGAGGCCCTGTTTCTCTAATCTTTCACTGTACGGCAGCTCCTCCAGCCTCTTAACCATCTTAGTCGCTCTTCTCTGGACCCTTTCAAATAGTACCGTGTCCTTCTTCATGTACGGCGACCAGTGCTGGACGCAGTACTCCAGGTGAGAGCGCACCATGGCCCAGTACAGTGGCATGATAACCTTCTCTGATCTGTTCGTGATCCCCTTCTTTATCATTCCTTGCATTCTGTTTGCCCTTTTTGCCGCTGCCGCACATTGCATGGACGGCTTCATCGACTTGTCGATCAGAACTCCCAAGTCCCTTTCCTAGGAGGTCTCTCCAAGTACCGCCCCGGACATCCTGTATTCGTGCATGAGATATTTGTTACCGACATGCATCACTTTACACTTATCCACATTGAACCTCATTTGCCATGTCGATGCCCATTTCTCGAGCCTGATTATGTCACGTTGCAGATCTTCGCAGTCCCCCTGCGTCTTCACTACTCTGAACAACTTCATATCGTCCGCATATTTAATCACCTTGCTCGTTTTGCCTATGTCCAGATCGTTTATAAAGATGTTGAAGAGAACGGGTCCAAGCACCGAGCCCTGCGGCACCCCACTGTAGTTGAGCCTGCTTCAGCTGTAAGAAGGTCTAAATGAGTTTGCTGTAATCTTCTCACCGCCAGCTGTTCAGATGTCGATTGCTCCTCCTGTCCTCTTCCAGAGTCAGTCCTCCCACTCCATGAGGCACGCAAAAGGGTTTCCCTGGGCCGGGTTGGCCAAAAACGTTTCCTCCGGCGTACTGGAACAGCTAGGCGGGCTACGCTCTTCGGAGGACAGAGTGACGCCCTTAAGGGAGAGATCACATGCCTCATTTTGCGCGTTCTCGCCAGCCGGGAAAGCCTCCGATTGTTGCATTCTTGTGCTGTGATCCACGAAGGCATCCATCAGGTCTGTTAGCAATGCCAATTCGTTCGGGAAGACCCGAACTTTGGACTTTCTTTTTACCATCTGGTAAAAGAAGAAATTCTCATCAACAGCACAGTGTTGTCTCCGCAGGTGGCTCAGGCCGCCATCTTAGGTAAGCTCCTCCATATTTGTAGTTTTTAACACTATTAAATCAAAATAATGATATTGGCGACCAAATAAGTCAGTTCTTGAGATGTTACCGATCAACTTACGTAATACCACTATCACAGTGGCTCAAAAATTAATTTTCTATCGAATTGTGACATGTTGGTAATTCTTACTGTAGACACAAAGCAGTATAGGAATTGTCATAGAATTTAAATGGCCAAGCAAATAGTTTGCATGGTAGGGTGGGAAGAGAGAAAGGAAGAGCACAAAAAGGTCACTTTTCTATTACAGCAATTTCTGCTTATCTGTAGAGAAGTGGAGACATCATATCCTGCCTTATCAAGTACAGCAAGTCTGATGCAGGTCTGAAGAGAAAATTCACCTAAAAACAAACCAAAAATGTTACTGTCGTCATTACTACCTTTTCTTGCTCAGCCTGATTTCCATCTTCAAGTTCCTCTTCCACTCTGTCTTGTTTCAATGCCTTCAAGAATTCATTCTTCTTATCTGTGCGCACTCGTGTCAGTTTCGTTAAACGAGGCTGACTAAGTTTGTCAACAGGAGACAAAGAATTTGAACGATTACACTAAGAGGGGAAAGAAAAGAAAAGATTGTGTAAAAATACTGAAAAAAGTTACGCCTTTCATCAAATGTATATTTTTCTTCATTTTATTTTCTCTCAAATTTTAATGTGAATGAATTCAACTTCATAACTTTAGTTTTGAATTTCTCTGCTACCACAAATTATTGACAACTTTGTACCACCACATGACAAGAGTTAGAGATGGAAATGATGTAATATTTGTGAACAATAGATGTCACAACTTGGTAAGAAAACAGGCTCCAGTTTGACATTAGTTGTGGTAAGCTTCCCAACAGTAACCTAGTACTTCTAATCTAATGTACATCACTCCATCAATCAAAAGGCATTTACAATGTATCATGATTATACTAAAGTATCATCTTCAAGAGACAGAACTTTCACAACTGAAAACTGCATGGAAATAGGTACTATGGGTCCTCCAGAACCACAGGAGCCCAATGAGATTGGAAGACATTGCTGTGGGGTCCCGTGGTATGGTACTTTGGCACCAGAGTAATACTTCTGAAGAATGCACTGAGAAAGGCATCTCCCCAAAATTAGAAAGAACAAGCCAATGGCTTATGGAAAATATGCTTTCACTTACTACTATTGCCAAAACTAAGGCATTTCTCTTTCCTAGCAACAACTACGAAACCTTAGTGATCCCAGTCTGTATAAAATCAACACCATTCGAAATGAATACTACCATTAAACTTCTTGGAGTTATTCTAGACGACAAACTTTCATATCACCAACAAATAAGTTCGGTCATTAAGAAATGTTTTTCCAAATTAAAAAAAATCCGTTCTATCGCCACTTTTCTTGAACCTCAATCAATCACAGAATATTCTTATTCACTCTTTAGTGATATCTCATCTAGACTATTACAATTCCCTATATCAAGGGATCACTAATAAAGAGATAAGACTCCAAATAATCCAGAATACTGCCATTAAAATCATCTACAAGAAAAAATGTATGATCATGTCATGCCATTATTTCAAGACGCCCACTATCTTTCCATAATTCATTGGATAACATGCAAAATCCTTCTTCTTATTTTTAAAGCAAGATCTGAACATACATCAATTGATTGCTATTACCATATCACTCCTCAAGATCACTTCGTTCAGCCCAACAAAATCTTCTTTCAGTCCCCTTGATTCGTTATATAGTTTATGAAACCACGTGGAAAACTATCTTCTCGGTTACTGCACCAATATTATGGAATGTCCTACCTCATTACCTTAGAAAAGAAGAATGCTTAGCAAAATTCAAATCCAACCTTAAGACATTTCTGTTTAAAGATGCCTTCACAACAAACAAAGAAAAACTGCAGACAAGAGTACAAGATGCATGAGAACATAAGCAGTGCCTCTACTGGGTCAGACCCGAGGTCCATCGTGCCCAGCAGTCCGCTCATGCGGCGGCCCGACAGGTCCAGGACCTGTGCAGTAGCCCTCTATCTATACCCCTCTATCCCTTTTTCCAGCAGGAAATTGTCCAATCCTTTCTTGAACTCCAGTACTGTACTCTGTCCTATTACGTCTTCTGGAAGCGCATTCCAGGTGTCCACCACACGCTGGGTAAAGAAAAACTTCCTAGCATTCGTTCTGAATCTGTCTCCTTCCAACTTTTCCGAATGCCCTCTTGTTCTTTTATGTTCTGAAAGTTTGAAGAATCTGTCCCTCTCTACTCTCTCTAAGCCCTTCATGATCTTGTAGGTCTCTATCATGTCTCCTCCGAGTCTCCGCTTTTCCAGGGAGAAGAGCCCCAGTCTCTCCAATCTTTCAGTGTATGAAAGGTTTTCCATGCCCTTAATCATTCGTGTCGCTCTCCTCTGGACCCTCTCAAGTATTGCCATATCCTTCTTAAGGTACGGTGACCAATACTGAACACAGTATTCCAGATGCGGGCACACCATTGCCCGATACAACGGCAGTATGACTTCTCTCGGTCTGGTCGTGATACCCTTCTTAATAATACCCAACATTCTGTTTGCCTTCTTTGCGGCTGCTGCGCATTGTGCTGTTGACTTCGTTGTTGTGTCCACCAGTACACCCAAATCTCTTTCAAGGCTACTTCTCTCTAACACTAATCCCCCCATTTGGTAGCTGAACATCGGGTTTTTTCTCCCTAAATGCATGGCCTTGCATTTCCCCACATTGAAGTCCATCTGCCATTTATTCGCCCACTCCTCCAGTTTGCTTAGGTCCCTTTGTAGGTCCTCACACTCTTCCGCATTTCTAACCCTTCTACAGAGTTTAGTGTCATCCACAAATTTGATAACTTCACTCTTCGTCCCCGTTTCCAGGTCATTGATAAATACATTGAACAGCAGCGGTCCGAGTACAGACCCCTGTGGAACCCCGCTCGTGACCTTCCTCCAGCTCGAGTAATGACCCTTCACTCCAACCCTCTGCCTTCTGCCTGCCAACCAATATTTGACCCATCTGTGCACGTCCCCTTCCACCCCATGGTTCCACAGCTTCCTAAGTAGCCGCTCATGGGGTACCTTGTCAAAGGCCTTTTTAAAGTCAAGGTAAATGATGTCTACGGGTTCCCCTTTGTCCAACTGACTGTTTACCCCCTCAAAGAAGTGCAGTAAGTTTGTTTGGCACGATCTTCCCTTGCAGAAGCCATGTTGGCTCGCTTTCATCAGCCCATTTTTTTCGATGTGCTCACAGATGCTGTCCTTTATCAGTGCTTCTACCATCTTGCCCGCAACCGATGTCAAACTGACCGGCCTATAGTTTCCCGGGTCTCCTCTTGACCTCTTTTTAAAGATAGGTGTAACATTTGCTATCTTCCAGTCCTCCGGGATCTCTCCAGTTTTTAAGGATAGGTTGCAAACTCGTTGGAGTATTCCCGCTATCTCATTTCTTAGTTCTTTTAGTACCCTAGGGTGGATACCGTCCGGGCCTGGTGATTTGTAGCTTTTCAATCTATCTATCTGTTGGAGGACATCCTCATGGCTCACCTCTATTGTTGACAGGCTAAGTTTATTAAAACAAATTTATGTTGCAGTTAGTATCAACACCTTTTAACAAACCAGGGGACCCAACACAGTCCGTGTTTCGGTTAACACACCTTCATCAGGGGTCCTAATGAATAAAAGATGAAAATAACCAAGGGGCTAAAACATATAAATAATTAATAATGAATACTGTAATTAATAAATAATAAACATGAATGAGATGGACAAGTGAACAAAATAAAAGTAAACTGTGGTGTGTGGAGATTAGAACAAGCGTTGCTCAAGCCACATAGAAACATAGAAATAGACGGCAGATATGGGCCACGGCCCATCTAGTCTGCCCACCCCAATGATCCTCCCCTACCTTTCTCTGTGAATAGATCCCACGTGTCTATCCCATTTGGCCTTAAAATCAGGCACGCTGCTGGCCTCAATAACCTGAAGTGGAAGACTATTCCAGCGATCAACCACCCTTTCAGTGAAAAAGAATTTCCTGGTGTCCCCGTGCAGTTTCCCGCCCCTGATTTTCCACAGATGCCCCCTTGTTGCTGCGGGACCCTTGAAAAAGAAGATGATATCTTCTTCCACCTCGATGCGGCCCGTGAGATACTTGAATTTCTCGATCATGTCACCCCTCTCTCTGCGTTCCTAGAGTGAGTACAGCTGTAACTTATCCAGCCATTCCTCGTACGGGAGATCCTTCAGTCCCGAGACCATCCGGGTGGCCATTCTCTGGACCGACTCCAGTCTCAGCACATCCTTACGGTAATGCGGCCTCCAGAATTGCACACAGTATTCCAGGTGGGGCCTCATCATGGATCTATACAATGACATAATGACTTCAGGCTTACGGCTGACGAATCTCCTGCGTATGCAACCTATGATTTGCCTTTCCTTGGATGAAGCTTGCTCCACTTGATTGGCAGTCTTCATGTTCTCACTGACGATCACCCCTAAGTCTCGTTCTGCTTCAGTTCTTGTTAGGATCTCGCCATTAAAGGATGTAAGTCTTGCATGGATTTTGGCTGCCCAGGTGCATGACTTTGCATTTTTTGGCATTGAAGCTGAGTTGCCAGGACCTAGACCAGCGCTCCAGTAGGAGTAGGTCGTGCATCATGTTGTCGGACATTGAATTTATGTCTGTTGTGCTTTTGCCCACTACATTGCTTAGTTTGGCGTCATCGGCGAATAATGTTATTTTACCTCGCAGCCCTTCTGCCAAGTCTCTTATAAAGATGTTGAATAGGATCGGGCCCAGGACCGAGCCCTGCGGCACTCCACTGATTACCTCCGTCATTTTGGAGGAAGTGCCGTTCACCACTACCCTCTGAAGCCTACCTCCAAGCCAGTTCCCAACCCATTTCGTCAATGTGTCGCCCAATCCTATAGAACTCCACTTCCCTGATGCAGCGGGTGATATAGGTCTGTAGTACGAAACAAAGGCCTTGTTGGATATTGGTCACAAGCAACAGCGCTGGTTTTGCAATGAGCAATTTGAGCTAAGTAATCCAGAGTACATGAAATATTAGTTGAAATGAACTGAACTGAATTGAATTGCTACAAGTTGAAATGAACTGAATGTCTTGAAATGAACTATGAACTTTAAGTCTACTTCAGATGAAGAAATGATACAATGAAGTATTTATAGTATCTACATGAGCACTTTTTTCTACACACTTTAAGCAGTTTAAGAACTTTAAGCAAAGGAAATGACATCTTAAATAAAATAAATGAAACAAAATGAAAGATTAATTCTGAATGAGATAATTTTGAAGGAGAATAATTAGATGAATTGAGAATATTTAGTACAGGTTGGCTTTGGGTTTCAAAAAAATGGCATGCTGATTCTTTAGAATATATGTGTACCCCATACCAAAAAAAAGTGAGAGTTTATACATGCTGACATTACTATAATTAATGAATGAAGCTTTTTAAACTAAATAATAAATTTTTATCTAACTAAATTATTGAATAGTGGAAATAAAGTCAGTTATTAAAAAATTATTTAATTAATAAATTAAATAAGTTGGTAGGGAGGTGGGGTATAAACCAAGAGAACAACTCATTCTTCTCTTGAAGAAGTCCCAGTATGGGAAGATGTACTCCTAAGTCTGAGGCTTGTCCCCACAGTTTAAAAGTATTTAAAACATTTATAATCAATTTAAATTCATTACATTGTTATGATAATGAGTAAATTTAGAATCGGTGTCCATTTTTTATTTTTTGTAAATGGTCTTTAATATTTGTTTATTTTGTTAATATATCACCATTTGATTCTTTGTAGTTTTGGTGGAAAAAAAGTGGACATAAACTATAAATAAAGTGATATGCTAATAAATAATTTGTATATATGTGAATATTAATGTTCAAGGTTCTTCATGAATGGAATATAGTGATAATAGTGTGCTAATCCAAGGAAAAAGTGAGTGTGGAAGGATGATGTGAAAATGCACCTTGATGGTTGTCAGTGGCTGGACAACTAAAACTGAAGTAAAGAGGAATTGAATGGAGCTTCGTTACATACCCTAATTTGAAAGGCATTGAGTAAAACTGCAACTAAAATAAACTGTAAATAAAACATAATGTATTTAATGTATAAAAGGGTGTAAATTCTAGGCAATATAGACTGCAGACCAGTTGGATTGTTTTTTGTTTTCATTAAAGATGCCTTCACTACATAAATCTGAACATCAACATTCCAAGACACAGCCCATTCTCCCCCCTCCTGTGTCTCCCTCTTTTTTTTTAATAAGAAACTAATGTAACTAGTATCCCCTCATTCCTGTACAAGTCTATGTTTATCGCTTGTATTTGTCCACCTCATTACTAATTTTGTTTTAAACTTATTTTGTTTAACTTTGTATGTACACTGCTTAGACTGACACTGCTTAGACTGATGGTGGTATATCAATATAAAATTACGGTAAACTTGAACCTTAAACTTGAACACATGAAAAAGAGGCTCTAATATGATGATAGAGCCTAGTAGAGCAACAGAAAACCTATGAGGGAATCTGTGGGACCGTTGGATGATCAGGAGCGAAAGGGGTACTCAGGGAGGATAAGCCATAGCGGAAAGACTGAATGAATTCTTTGCTTCAGTCTTTACGGAAGAAGATGTAAGAGATCTACCTGAACCGGAAATGGTTTTCAAGGGTGATGATGTGGAGGAACTGAAAGAAATCTCGGTGAATCTGGAAGATGTGCTGAGCCAAATTGACAAGTTAAAAAGTGATAAATCGCCAGGTATATATCCCAGGGTAGTAAAAGAACTCAAACATGAAACTGCTGTCCTGCTGTTAGTGGTCTGTAACCTGTCACTAAAATTGTCTGTAGTACCTGAAGAGTGGAGGGTGGCCAATGTTACGCCGATTTTTAAAAAGGGTTCCAGGAGAGATGCATAAAATTACAGACCGGTAAGTCTAACTTCAGTGCCGGGCAAAATAGTAGAAACAATTATAAAAAATAAAATTGTGAAACATGTAGACAAATATGATTTAATGAGACAGAGTCAGCATGGGTTCAGCCGAGGGATGGTTTTTCTCACAAATTTGCTTGACTTCTTTGAAGGTGTGAATAAATATGTGGATAAAGGTGAACTGGTTGATGTAATGTATCTAGATTTCCAGAAAGCTTTTGACAAAGATCCTCATGAGAGGCTCCTGAGAAAATTAGAGAGTTGCGAGATAGGAGAGTCACAGGAATGTTCAACTATGGATAAAAAATTGGTTATTGGACAGAAAGCAAAGGGTAACATAGAAACATAGACGATGACGGCAGAAAAGGGCTACAGCCCATCAAGTCTGCCCACTCTGCTTACCCACCCCCTGTCTATGCCCTAATGACCCAATTTCTTTATCTTGACCCTCGTACGGATCCCACATGGATATCCCATTTATTCTTAAAGTCTGGCACGCTGTCTGCCTCGATCACCTGCACTGAAAGCTTGTTCCAATGATCAACCACTCTCTCTGTGAAGAAATACTTTCTGGTGTCGCCATGAAATTTTCTGCCCCTGAGTTTGAGCGGGTGCCCTCTTGTGGCCGAGGGTCCCTTGAGAAAGAAAATATCATCTTCCACTTCGACACGTCCCGTGAGGTACTTAAATGTTTCGATCATGTCTCCCCTCTCCCTACGTTCCTCGAGAGTGTAGAGCTGCAATTTGTTCAGTCTCTCTTCGTACGAGAGACCATTGAGCCCCAAGATCATCCTGGTGGCCATCCGCTGAACCGATTCAATTCTGCACACATCTTTACTGTAATTTGGCCTCCAGAATTGCACACAGTACTCCAGATGAGGTCTCACCATGGCCCTGTACAACGGCATTATGACTTCAGGCTTTCGGCTGATGAAACTTCTATTGATACAACTCAATATCTGCCTTGCCTTAGATGAAGCCTTCTCCATTTGATTGGCAATTTTCATGTCTGCACTGATGATTACTCCTAAATCTCGTTCTGCTGAAGTCCTAGTTAAAGTTTCTCCGTTCAAGAAGTACGTCCTGCATGGATTTCCGCTTCCGAGGTGCATGACCTTACATTTCTTAGCATTGAAGCCTACCTGCCAGGACCAATTTTCCAATGTAAGCAGGTCCTGCGCCATATAATTCTGTAAACTGCATTCATTTACTATATTACATAGTTTGGTGTCATTGGCGAATAGTGTTATTTTACCTTGAAGCCCTTGAGTCAGATCCCCTATGAATATGTTGAAAAGGAGTGGACCCAGGACCGAGCCCTGCGGCACTCCACTGGTCACCTCCGATGTTTTAGAGAGGATATCATTAACCACCACCCTCTGAAGTCTGCCACTCAGCCAATCATTGACCCATGCAGTTAGTGTCTCTCCTAACCCCATCGATTCCATCTTGCTTAGCAGCCTGCAGTGTGGGACACTGTCAAAAGCTTTACTGAAGTCCAGGTACATGACGTCCAAAGACTCTCCCAAGTCCAACTTTCTTGTTACCCAGTCAAAGAAGCTGATGAGATTGGATTGGCAGGACCTACCCTTGGTGAATCCATGCTGACTGGGATCCCGAAGATTCCCTTCATTCAAGATCGTGTCCAATTTGCTTTTAATTAGTGTTTCCATGAGTTTGCACACTATTGATGTGAGACTCACCGGTCTATAATTCACAGCCTCTGCCCTGCAACCCTTTTTATGCAGAGGAACGACATTAGCTAATTTCCAGTCCAGGGGAACTTTCCCCTTACTTAGGGAGAGATTGAATAGCTCAGCCAACGGTTTCGCCAGGACATCGCTCAATTCTCTGAGCACTCTTGGGTGCAAATTGTCTGGTCCCATGGCTTTGTTCACCTTGAGTCTTGCCAGTTCACTGTAAACTTCACCTGGTGTGAACTCAAAATTCTGAAACAGGTCTTCTGTGCTTTGTGTTGCCTTCAACTGAGGACCGTGTCCCAGTGCCTCACAGGTGAAGACTGAGAGGTATTCATTCAGTAGTTCAGCTTTATCGGAATCTGCTTCCATGTAACTTCCGTCCAGTCTTCTAAGGCGTACTATCCCGCCTGTGTTCCTTTTTCTGTCACTAATATACCTGAAGAAGGATTTGTCCCCCTTTTTAATGTTTTTTGCCAGAATTTCTTCCAATCGAAGTTTTGCCTCCCTAACTGCCATTTTGACCGCTGTAGACCTGGTCCTATATTCTACCTTTGCCTCTCTTTTCTCCGTGCGCTTGTAGGAGAGAAACGCTTTTTTCTTCTCCTTAATGAGGTGCGAGATCTCCGCGGTGAACCATTGGGGTTTATTGTTTCTTTGTCGTTTATTTACTGATTTTATGAAGCGGCTAGTTGCTTCATGTATGGTTGATTTCAGTGTTAACCACTTAGCTTCTACATCATCGGTCTCCGCTTGGTCCTGCAGTGTCTGATGGACAAAATCTCCCATGCGTGCGAAGTCTGTGCCCCGGAAATTGAGTACCTTTGTTTTCGTGTTTGATCTAGGGAAGCCTTTCCTAAGGTTGAACCATACTATGTTGTGGTCGCTGGAGGCTAACGTATCACCTACTGAGACCTCTGAGACGCTGTTCCCGTTGGTGAGTACCAGGTTGAGGATCGCCTGGGCCCTAGTGGGCTCCGTTACCATTTCGTGCTCCCTTTATGGAGGTTAAGAGCCTCCTGCTACCGCTGGTTGTCGCTGAAAATGAGTTCCAGTCTGCATCAGGCATATTGAAGTCCCCTAGCAGTACAGCTTTCCTCGTAGAGTGATATTCTCTATATCTTCAATTAATTCTGCGTCCATGTCTTCCAGTTGTCTTGGGGGTCTGTATACCACACCTAGATACAGGCATTTTTCTCTGCCTCTTCCCACTATGCATGTTTTTCTGTTATGGCATTGTCAAATTATAATTTTATGCCTCAAACCAATGTCTCTTGAGTCACTGATTTTAAGTATTTTTTAGATTTTAAATCTTTATTTTATATATAAAGACATGACCACAATCTTGACAAAGAAATTTTCCAAAAACTAAGTAAAAAGGAAATATAAATACAAAATACCCAACAATGAAACTGGAAATCTTAGACAACAACTAGAGGGATCCAAGAATAAGAAATCATCAGAGAACAAAGAAATTTTCCAAAAACGAAGTAAAAAGGAAATATAAATACAAAATACCCAACAATGAAACTGGAAATCTTGGACAACAACTAGAGGGATCCAAGAATAAGAAATCATCAGAGAACAAGCATAAACAACATTAAATAAATAAATTAGGAAAACTAGTGCTAAAGCTCACACCATAACATTTCATATCCCCTATTCACTAACTGTAGAACATTCAGCTTCCATACCTGATGATCTGCACTGAATAGAAGTTTAATGCAGGGCTAAGGTTTCTTGCCTAATGGTAAAAAACTGCTTCCTTCACTCCCTGGTCTTTTTACAAAGATCAGGAAGTATACAAACTTTAATACCAAGAAATTTCAAGATCTGATAGCGGAAATATAAATGCATAATTGAGTATTTGTTCTGGGCAATAAAACAAAGGAAACAACTAAAATTGATCTTCCAGTGAATCTCCAGATGCTTCCAACAGTTCAGTAAAATCTAATGTTGTTTCTTATTGTTGAAATTCTCTGTCTCTTCTTGCATCATTAGTTGAGACATAATAAACTGTTTAAAGGAGGCATGGTAGTCTCTGGAAATTTCCAAGTGTCCTTCAGATATTTATAGAACTCATCTTTTGGCAACATATTATAAATCCATGGATTCAACATTCTTAAATTTATATCTTGCTCTGTTCTCAATAGTTTCAATTTTACAATGTATTGCCATCTTATCCACTACTAGTGATGCTTGCATCTCTTTTTTTTTTTTTTTTTAACTTCTTGTTCCAAGCCATCAATTCTGTTTTGCCATACTGGACTCAAACTCAGCCAAACTATGATTTTACTAAAGTTTGTAAAAAAAAAAAAAAAAAAACTGTTCAAATAATACACAGAGCTTGTGCATAAAGTCTACTGCTGCCCAGTCATCCTCCAAAATTATAACCAATGGTCTTGCCAGAGGAGGCACCATTAGTTGAGCTGGGCTCACCAGCAAACTCAGCAGATCTTCCAAACTCCAAATTAATGGTTGCCAATCTTTCTCTCTGTTCAGCTTTTTCCATACAACTAGCTACCCCTCCAGCAAGGGATGATATATCTGTCATTGCTGGCTGCTGATAGTCATTTGTCAAAAAGCTAGGGGAAAAGAAGGAAAATGGGGCTCAGCAAAGCCTCACTGCCCAGAGAAGCATTCTCTACCAAACCCTCTGTAGCGGGAGCACCCTACGAGGAGCAATGAACAGTAGAGTACTGCAGAATGGATTTTTGCCATGTTGCTACTGAGTCAGGAGCAGAGTTAGGTGAAGGTATTTTAACTCTCCTCCATCAATTAGGCATTTCAGAATTATAAAGGAAAACGCCCAAATAAAATTTCCAAGCATGCCATCCACTGAAGAACTGTGTAACAGCAGTCATCTTGGATCCCAATCAACAACTAAGATTTATCATTTTAATGCCTCTATTATTCATAAGAGTAGCTGTATAATTTTTGCAAACATTCCTTTATCTACAGTTTTTATACCACTTGACACAGCCCATGAAAAAGCAAAACATGACCATGTCAAGCTTTTAGTTATGTATTCTTAATTCTGTTGTGGTAAATAAATTTTTGAATTGGACACTTTTCATCAATCTACTGTTTTTTTGCCTATCGCGGATGTTGCAGATTGCCTGCCTATGTGTTTTCTTGGAGCATTACGAATCATCTACATTATTCAGACACATGAATTGTTGCAATGAACACTTAACACCTAACTCAGGCAATCTAACTTAGGCAATAACTTAGGCAAACACCTAACTTAGGCAATCACAATTCTTCTTGGTTCTGGCCTGAGAATTATCTTCTCTTCCAGTCTCCATGTGTGTGGAACTGTTGATTATCCAGGGCTTCAGAGGAAAAGGAGAAAATATTCTAAGATTCAAAACATAAAACTATCCCCCTTCCAATGCACACATACAATGAAACTTTGAATATCGTTAACTTCTACTTGCCTTTATAGTTGGTACAACAGGCTTAGGCACTAGACCTTTGTAAACATATGGACTGGTCCCACTTTTTACTGGCAAAGAATGAGAAGTTGTCACTACATGGAAACCAGAGAATGTCAAATCTCTGATTCCTTTCTTAATGACCAGCATTCGTGAGGATCTAGATCTAGGATTCAGAGGATATTCTGGGGGAAAAAAAAATACAAAATTGAAAGATGCAGTTCTGGTGGAAGAGAAAGCACAGTTACTTACCGTAACAGGTGTTATCCAGGGACAGGGACACATATGGGCGACATCATCGACGGAGCCCGAATGCGGACGCCTCACAAGCAGACTTGCTTGAAAAAACTCGAAGGCACATCTCCTCAGTTCAGATAACTAGCAGAGAAGGCAACGAGGGGAGGTGGGTGGGTTGTGAGAATAGCTGCCTACCGTCCCTAGATAACACCTGTAACGGTAAGTAACTGTGCTTTATCTCAGGACAAGCAGGCACGTATTCTCACATATGGGTGACCTCCAAGCTAACCAGAATGGGATGGTGGGACTGTTGGCAATTTAGGAGAATAAATTTTGTAATACTGTTTGGCCAAACTGTTCATCCCATCTGGAGAAAGTATCCAGACAATAGTGAGAAGTGAAGGTATGAACCGAGAACCAAGTAGCAGCTCTACAAGTTTCCTCAATAGGTGTAGATCTGAGGAAAGTTACGGAAGCTGCCATTGCTCTGACTTTATGGGCTGTGACTTTACTGTGAAGGGGTAATCCAGCCTGAGCATAGCAGAAAGAGATACAAGCCGCCATCCAGTTGGAAATGGTACGCTTAGAAATAGGATGGCTCAACTTATTTGGATCGAAGAAAACAAAAAGTTAAGGAGCAGTTGTGTGGTTTGGTGTGTTCCAAGTAGAAGGCCAAAGCACGTTTACAGTCCAGAGTATGAAGAGCTGATTCTCCAGGGTGAGAATGAGGCTTTGGAAAAAACACTGGAAGTACGATGGATTGGTTGAGATGAAATTCTGAAACCACTTTAGGTAGGAATTTCGGATGAGTATGAAGAACAACTTTGTCAGAATGGAACACTGTGAATGGTGGGTCAGTAACTAAAGCTTGCAGCTCACTGACTCGTCAAGCAGAAGTGAGGGCAATGAGAAACATCACTTTCCAAGTGAGATACTTCAGATGAGCCTTATCAATTGGTTCAAATGAAGGCTTCATGAGATGAATAAGGACAATATTAAAGTCCCAAACCACGGGAGGCGGTTTGAGAGGAGGTTTGACATTGAAACGTCCTTTCATGAATCTGGAAACCACCGGATGAGCAGAGAGAAGTTTCCCTTCAATAGGCTGATGGAAAGCTGTAATTGTACTGAGATGGACTCGTATAGATGTAGACTTGAGGCCAGAATTGGATAAGTGCAAAAGATAGTCCAAAAAAGAAGATAAGGAGGAATGTTGAGGCTCCTTACGATGAGAAAAACACCATGTAGAAAATCTAGTCCATTTTTGGTGATAGCATTGTCTAGTTGTAAGCTTTCTAGAAGCTTCTAAAACATCTCTTACAGACTGAGAAAACTGAAGAGGGGTTATGTTGAGAGGTACCAGGCTGTCAGGTGTAGAGACTGCAGGTTGGGATGAAGCAGAGATCCTTGACTCTGTGTAAGCAGAGAAGGAAAAACTGGTAGAAGGAATGGCTCCCTGCTGCTGAGTTGAAGTAGAAGGGAGTACCAGGGTTGGCTCGGCCACCGAGGAGCGATTAGAATCATGGTGGCATGATCGTTCTTCAACTTGACCAGAGTCTTGAGAATGAGAGGGAATGGAAGAAATGCGTAGAGGAAAAGATTTGTCCATTCCAGAAGAAAAGCATCTGCCTCGAGGCGGTGAGGAGAGTATATCCTGGAGCAGAACTGAGGCAGTTTGTAGTTGTGGGGAGCTGCACAGTGCGTTCCCCACTGTGAAAAAATGTGGTGAAGAGGTGAGGAATGGAGAGTCCATTCGTGAGGTTGCAGTAGACAACTCAAGTTGTCCGCCAAGCAATTCTTTGCCCCTTGAATGTAGATAGCTTTGAGGAAGGTGTTGTGGTGGATTGCCCAGTCCCAAACTTCCAGAGCTTCTTGACAAAAGGAGGCAGACCTTGTCCCTCCTTGTTTGTTGACATGGCGACTTGGTTGTCCGTCCGAACGAGGACTACTGTGTCGTGATGCAGATGTTGAAAAGCATGGAGAGCTTTGAGGATCGCTCTGAGTTCCAACTGATTGATATGACACTGACGATCCGTACTGCTCCAGAGGTCTTGAGTACGGAGACCATTGAGATGAGCGCCCCAAGCGTAGATCGAAGAGTCTGTCGTGAGGACCTTCTGATGAGGGGGTGTTTGAAAAAGTAAGCCTCTGGAAAGATTGTAAGAGAGCATCCACCAACGGAGAGACTTCTTCAAAGAAGGACTGACTGAAATGTGTCAAGAAGAAGGGTCGCAAACTTGCGTCCACTGAGATACCAGGGTGCACTGAGGAATTCTGAGGTGAAGTCTGGCAAAAGGAGTCACGTGTACTGTGGAGGCCATGTGACCCAGAAGTACCATCATGTGTCTCGCTGAGATGGAAGAGCGGGAAGACACTGTGTGAGAGAGTTGAAGAAGAGCTTCCAGAAGTTGTTGTGGAAGGAATGCTCTGAGTTGGACAGTGTCCAGAACAGCTCCAATGAATTGTAGATTCTGAGAGGGCTGAAGTTGAGATTTGGGAAAGTTGATTTCGAATCCCAAACTTTGTAGGAACCAGGTAGTATTGATAGTGCAGATTCCCCACCTGAAACCTGAGGTATTGACGGGAGGCTGTTAGAATGGGGATATGAGTGTAGGCCTCCTTGAGATCCAGACGTTCTGCTTGAGAAGGGGATAAAGGGATGCCAGGGACAACATTCAAAACTTTTCTTTGACTAGAAATTTGTTGAGAGCCCTGAGATCCAGAATGGGTCGCAGATCGCCCGTCTTCTTCGGAACAAGGAAGTAACGGGAGTAAAAAACCCCTGTTCTGGTTCGATGGCATGGAGACGAAGCAGAGCTTGAGCTTCCTGAAGAAGAAGGACGGTCTGGGATGGATTGGAAGAATACTCTCTTGGAGGAAGCTCTGGTGGAACCTGAGTGAAATGAAGAGAGTATCCTTCCCTGATGATGGTAAGCACCCAGAGGTCGGATGTAATTATAGTCCATCGGTTATAAAAATGATGGAGATGACCTCCTATAGGGGGAAAAAGAGACAGACAGAACGGTGGAGGTTATGCTCTGTTGTAAACAGTCAAAAAGGCTGAGAAGCCTTAGGTGCAGCAGAAGGTTGGTGTTTCTGTTGCTTCTGAGGTTGTTGTTTTTGCAGAGGAGGGCAGGTATAAGGAGCCGGCTTTGGAGCAAAACGCCTTCGATAGATAACAGCAGGGAGTGCAGGCTTGGCAGGAGCTGGCTTTGGTTTAGGTCTGACTATAGAAGCAAATGATTTTTCATGGTCAGATAATTTCTTGGTGGCTGCCTAGATGGATTCATCAAAGAGGTCATTGCCCTGACAAGGAATGTTAGCTAAACGGTCTTGAAGGTTAGGGTCCATGTCAATGGTACGAAGCCAGGCAAGACGACACATAGCCACAGAGCAAGCAGCTGCTCGGGCAGATAACACAAAGGAAACCTAAGATGATTGGAGGAGATGCAGACGTAATTGAGAGAAAGAAGCAATGACTTCTTTAAACTCAAAATGCATTTGGTTATCCAAATAAGCCAAAAACTTTGGTAGAAGAGAAAGAAGAAATTCAAAATAAGTGATGAAATAAAAATTATAATTGAGGACTTTAGAGAACATCATAGCATTCTGGTAGATGCGACGCCAAATTGGTCCATAGTTTTCCCCTCCCTTCCAGGAGGAACTGTGGCATAGACCTTGGAAGGATGGGATCTCTTCAAGGAGGATTCAACAAGCGGGGATTGATGAGATAACTGTGAATTGTCAAACCCTTTGCGATGCAGTTTTATACCTAGAGTCCAATTTTCCTGGAACAGCTGGTATGGAAAAAGGTGTCTCCATGCATCGAGCAAAAGTCTGATTCAAAAGCTTATGAAGTGGAAGCTTAAGACACTCTGCCGGAGGTTGAGAAGATGCATGACTTCTAGATACTCCTTAGAATATTTGGAGCCAGTATCCAATTGAACATCCAAGTCTACAGCCATCTGTCGCAGGAAAGACGAGTAAGATAGCTGATCTGCCAATGCTTTGCCTCGAGAAGGACTTGAGGACGTCAAGGCAGCCTGTGTCGAAGAAGCTTCGGCATGGAAAAAGGCATTAAAGGAACCTGGTGACTTGGACGAGGCAATCGACTCCGTAACATCCTCGAGGTCTGGCACCGGAGACCTCGAATGAGGAGTCGGTGGTCTGGTCGAGGTTGGAGTAGATCGAGGCTTTGAGGAAGATGGGTCTGTCCTGAGAAGAAGAACAATGCTTGGAAGGATGCCTCGATGAAGGCCTCGAATGGTGGTGAGAACTGTGTCTGGAACCAAATCTCGAGGATCGAGGAGATTTCGCCTCGGAGACGTAAGCAGCCGATGCTAATGTATGAATAGGGCTAGAGGCTGTAGATCGAAGCTCCAGAGGCTTGGTGGAGGAACCTCGATGCACTCTCAAAGACTCTGCTCCTTGTTTAGAGTGTGAGGATTCTCTTCAAGGCACTCACAAAGAATTTGCTCCTTGCTTTTCGTGCTTGGATGGCAGATCAGACACTCACAGAGACTCTGCTCCCTGCAAAGAGTGTGGAAGCTCAGACTGGGGCAAAGGAAGCGGCTCGACTTCGCGGGAGTCTGCTGAATGCCCAGGCTAGATAAGAGGAAGCAGTTTAGGTCCCATGTTAGTAAGGAACTGAATAAACTGCTTCTCTAACATTGTCTGGAAAGAAGCCGGCAAGGATGGATCCGCGTCTGAAACCGAACCACCTGCTTTGGCTGGAGGTTCCTTCGAGGTTCCTATCTCCTGGCTCAGACCAGTCGAACTAACTAAGCCCTCCAACCCTCTCCAACTCCCACACAACCAGACAAAACAAGACCTTCATCAAATCACAGTTCTAAACACCACCCGCAACACCACAAACCACACAGGAACAAGATCTACAACAGAAACACAAAAAAACTAACATATTCTGAAATCCCTACAGCAAACAGTTACGAAAACATCAAGGGATACTACCTAAATACCCGTTCCGTGAGAAACAAAGCCCACATAATATATGATTGGATACTACAAACAAAGCCGGATCTCCTGTTTCTGACAGAAACATGGATGAACTCCGACACTGACACTATCATGAAAGAAATCCTACCTCGGGGATACAAAATCATCCCACTAACAAGAAACTGGAAAAAAGGAGGAGGACTAGCGATCATCCTAAAAGAACACTTCAACTACATCAAGACCGACTCCAAATCGTCAGAACACCTTGAAATACTAACTTGCAAAATCACTAACGCACAGTTAGAAGAATCATTAATTACAACTTTGTTCTATATCCCACCCAAAAAATGGTCAAACGCTAAAGAGGAATTCACCGAATTCCTTACCTTATCCACCCTAAAAGGATCATATTACCTGCTTCTGGGAGACATCAACACTCACCTAGAACAAAAGACTAAACCAGAAATAACTGAAATCGCCAACTTCCTAATGTCGCTGGACTTTCCAAACCCAGACGCAGAAATAACCCATGAAAAAGGACACAAACTAGACTTAATCACCTTCTCCCACAAAGAAACAATAGATCCCAAAATACAATATTACCCAGGACCCTGGGAAAAATGCATCTGGTCATTGGCAAATTCAATCTACACTGGCTAAAACAGAATACACAGCAAAAACACAAAAACGTCAAAACGAACACAATAACCAGCCGGGGCATTATCAACCCAATCGAATTTTGGACCCACTACGAGTTACATCCCATAACCAATGAAATTCAGAATTTCCCTACAAGATGGGAAACTTACAGCAAAGAACTCCTAGACCAAATAGCACCATACAAAACATACAAAAAGAGAAATAGACCGCCAAATGAATGGTTTGACAGTGAACTACTAACCACCAAACAGGAACTAAGAAAATTGGAGAGAATCTGGCTAAAAACAAAGAGTCAGACAAGACAAACTGGAAACAAAAAATTAAAATATACAAAAATCTGATCAAAGAAAAACGCACTAAGCATTATGCGAAAAAAATTGGTACCTCAAAAATAAACAGCAAAGAATTGTTCAAACTAGTAAAAACAATAACCGATACAACACAAATACTGAAAAAGGACAATGAGCCCACTCCATCGGCACAAACCCTAGCCAACTACTTTCAAAATAAAATCGCGGAGTTAAGAGCAACTCTACCCACAACCACAACAAATGCTCTTCAATACCTCGAACCCCATGACCAAGACACCAGAGTAGACATGATATGGGACCACCTCGATTACCCTGACTGGCATCAGTTCCTAAACTTATTCAACAAGTACACCAAATCTAACTGCCTACTTGACGCATGTCCCCCAAAAATCATGACAGTTGCCCCTCCAGAATTTAAAAAGGAACTATTCGCATGGCTAACATCCGCCCTTACAAACGGAACATTAAACAAAACAATGGGTCACATACTAATCACTCCAATCCCCAAAGATCGGAAAACCTCTTCAGCTCTGACATCCAATTTCAGACCCATAGCAAGCATTCCCCTCTTCACAAACTACCTGGACAAATTTAACATCCTTAGTGAACACCAATCAGGATTCAGGAAAGGATACAACACAGAAACTGTCCTAGCCTCCTTACTAAATCACCTTTATGATCTCTTTAGCAAAGGCAAAAGCGCACTGATCCTACAATTAGACCTCAGCAGCGCGTTCGACTTGGTAGACCATGAAATCATGCTGCTGTGCCTTGACGTAATGGGAATTTCTGGAAAGGCAAAGAAATGGTTCCAGGAATTCCTAATAAACAGATCCTACCAAGTAATCAGCAACGAAAACTACTCCAAACCATGGAAAAACCCTTCAGGCGTACCTCAAGGTTCCCCCCTATCGCCCACCCTTTTCAATATCTACATTGCCTCCTTAGGTCTCCTCCTACAAAAACTCAACTTACTACACTACATTTACGAAGACGACATATCCATTCTAATCCCCATAAACGACATCACAAAAGAAATTGTAGACAACCTCTCAAACATAATGACCGAAATTGATAAATGGACCACTAATTTCAAACTAAAACTAAACGCAGAGAAAACAAAAGTCTTTCTGGCTAGTCCTAATGACAAAATTACGAAAACATCGATAAAAATAAACAATCACGAATACCCAATTTCCAAAAACATAAAAATACTCGGTATCACTCTAGACACTCATCTAACTATGACTGACCACACAAACTCACTAGTGAAAAAATGTTTTTACACGCTATGGAAACTAAGGACCATAAAAATATACTTTGACCCAACTTCATTCAGGTTGCTGGTACAGGCACTGATCCTATCCATTCTTGACTACTGCAACACCATCTACTTGGGCATCCCACAAAAAACAATAAAAAACTGAGATTAATACAAAACACCGCCGTTCGCCTAATTTTCGGACTAAGAAAAAACGATCACATCAGCCCCTACTACAAAAAACTGCATTGGCTTCCAATAGAAGCGCGAATACTATTCAAATTTGCTTGCACCTGTTTCAGGCAAGCCTGGGGACTAGCACCTTCATACCTGCAAACTCACTTCATCCTGCACAACCCCACACGAGCAACCAGAAACAAAAACATCTTTGCATACCCAAAGATTACAGGCTGCAGATACAAGTCATTCCTGGATAGAACCTTTAAGTTCCAAGCAAGCAGACAGCAAGTTTGGCTGAAAAACTTCATAAACGAACCCAATCTGTCTTACAGTGCATTCCGTAAATCGATCAAAACCGCCCTATTCGCAAAATTCGTTGACTAAAACGGTCCCCCTCCTCACTAAGACCCTCCCTCACTAGGACTCCCCTCCCCGTAAACGCCTTTCTTCCTCTCAAGAAGCTCATCTATTCAGATATCCTCTACTCATAGAACTCCTACTCATATGTAAGCTCTAAAGTATTCAGGTATTCATTACCCCTAGAACTCCATTTAGCACGTTAGTTTCCCATTAGACTATTATATTGTATTAGACACATTGTATGGTATTGTATCTAGTCTTATTGTATTGCATTGTATTGTATTTAGACTCACTGTATTGTTCTGTACTGTATTGTATTGTATGTAGACTTATCGTTTTGTACTAAGACCTCTCGTTATTCGCTGAATGTCCAGCCTTCTTACAATGTAAACCGCCTAGAAGTCGCCTGACTATGGCGGTATAGAAAAATAAAGTTATTATTATTATTATTATTATTATAAGTGTGTTTCGACTTAGAAGTCTTGGACACTTTAATCACCACCGGTGGAACTGACTGCTGAGCTATCTGATCTGAGGAAACAGGGGAAGATACAGCAGATGACATCGAAGCAAGGGCCGCTGCAAACGATGAGGGTCTGATGAGGCTCGAGGTGGAAGCAGTAGGCGCAGATGGAGCCTCGATGGAAGTCGAGACTGAAGACGCTTTCGAAGTCGAGGAATCAGACTCCATCTCAAAAAGCTTGTCCACCAGAATGCAACGATGCTTGAAAGCACGAGGCTGAAGTGTTTGGCAAGGCAGGCACAACCTAGGATGATATTTCGGCCCAAGGCACTTGAGGCAGCATCCGGGAGGGTCCGTGAGAGAGATCGCGCACTGACACTTGCTACACCTCTTAAAGCCTGTAGCAGGCCGGGACATAGACGGAAAAATAGACGCTGCAAAGTCAAAGCCCTCGGGCTGTGGCCGAACGGCCTGTCCCGGAAAACAAACGGAAGAAGAAAAAAAGTTTTTGGGTTTTTTTTTTTAACTAAAATAAAAGAAATAAAATAAAACAGCGATTCATGAAGAAAAAAAACACAAACCGCGGTTGAGAGAAGGCACAAAGTGAACGAAGTTAAACGCTGAGAGTCAAAGACGGACTTCTCGGCTCCGTGGAAAACTGAGAAGACGCGCCCTGTGCTGGGCGGGAAGGCACTCGCGCATGTGCGGTGCGGGCGACTCGAAACTTCGAGTTTCTTCAAGCAAGTCTGCTTGTGAGGCGTCCACATCCGGGCTCCTTCGATGACATCACCCATATGTGAGAATACCTGCCTGCTTGTCCTGGGATAACCTTTTATAACGCAATGACAAATTATATAAAGCTGTTAAAATACAGGCAGTCCTTGGGTTAAGAACTTGTTCCATTTTTTAAACCATTCTTAAGTTGAATTTGTATGCAACTCAGATCCTGTATAGTACACAGTCTATAAAAACATTAAACATTAAAGAAACAGTCATCAAACAAAGTAATATAGTTTAAATTGAGAGAAAAGATAGGAGGTATACACTTACTTTTGTTCTTCAGCTTTCCCACTGTTCCCTCTCCACCACATCCAGCATTGCTCCCTCTCATCTCTCTCTACCCCATGCATCTGTGCCTCACGCCTCTCCCACCACCATGTTCAATATTTCTTTCTCCCTCCCTATGATCAACAATTTAACTCTTCCTTCATTTCCCCATGTGCACTCTCTCTCTTTCCATCTAACTCAGGCACACATGCCCAACAATTCTTCCTTTCTATTCCCTCCCCCAACTAAGCATCTCTTTCCCTCACTCCCTCCATTGTTCCATCCTATCTCCCAAGTTAATGCACCCTCCCTTTCTTCCTTCCATCCATTGTCTGAAGTTTGTGCTCCCTCCCTTCCTTCTGTGTCCCAACACGACCCTGCTTCTTCCTTCCTGTGTCAACGTGCTCCTTCTTCCTTCATTCCGGTCCAAGCATGACCATCCTCTTCCCCTCTGTGTCCCAACGTGCCCCCCATCATCTTTCCCTATGTTCTGTGACCCAAATTCGTGCCTCCCACGGGTGTTTACCTCCTCTGGCCAGTTCCCTCCTCCCATTGCAGTTCTTTTTGCAAAGTCGGGGCTGCAGTTTCTGCAAGCAGCTGACCCAGCAGCCTGACCCTTCATGCCTCCAGCAAGCGTTTACCTCCTCTAGCCGGCTCTCTCCTCCCAGTGGTACTTTTCTTCGCGAAGCCACTGGTTCTTGCATGCGGCTCGCAACTGACCTGGAAGTCTTACCTCTGATATAAAGGAAGGCTTCCAGGACAGCCATGAGCCTTGTGCTAGAACCAGTGGCTTCACGAAGAGAAGTGCCACTGGGACGAAAGAGCCAGCCAGAGGAGGTGAACATCCGCAGGAGGAACGAAGAGGCTGCCAGGTCAGCTGCGAGCCATGACTTTGCAAAGAGAACTGCGATGGGAGGAGGGAGCCGAGAGAAGGTAAACACCTGTGGGAGGCACGAATTTGGGACTTGGAACGGAAGGAGAGACAAGGGACATGGAAGGGAGTAGGAGGGTTGCATTTGTACAGGAAGGTAGGAAAAAGAGGCGCGTTGACACAGAAAGGGAGAGGCAGGACCCCATTTCATAAGTACAAGCTTGACGTAAGTCAGGCGTTCTTAAACCGGGGCTGCCTGTAGACTATTTCCTTCCATTTAAGTTTAGGTTTACAAAAAATAGGCCTAGTTTTCTTAAGGATCACCAACTGACAGGTGACAATGAAATTATACAAAGCAACAAGAAATAGTTGAAGCATAGAACAGTTTTCTTATTTTCTATTCATATTTCTTCTGTTCCAGTAAAAAAACAAAAACAAACCAACACTGACAGCAGTACAGTTATGTTATTGGTATTTTTTCAGGTACAATACTGCTTTTAACATGATTTTTCTCCATTTTAAATACGATTCTGACCAGTAATAAGGACAAACAAAATCTGGAATGCATACTCAGCACAACAGAAACCTAGATATTATGTTCCTCATGTTATTTTTAATGTAAGGAACTATAACTTCCGCTTAGAACCGCAAGGCACAAGCGGAATAGAAATCACTAATGTAATGTAATGTAACTCTTGGAGAGAGGAGAGGACTGCTGGGGGGAAGAGGATATTTATCTGGGGAAATGAACATTATTTTGCTCTGTGCTTGGATAATTTTGAGATAAGGGAAGATTAGGTACTTACCTCGATAATCTTCTTTCTAATAGAAAGGCATACGAGTCTTGATCAATGTGTTATTTATATTTACTTACGAGTTTGGTGTAGAAGGCATCCTGTCCATCTTTTTCTTTAGCTCCTCCTCCTGTGACTCTGCTCATTATTTCGTACCAAAACAGAAGACAATAAACTGCTAGAACCAAGACAAAAGGAGAGGTACAGGGAACTCCCCCTCATTTCAAGTCTGCTCTGTCCTCTAGCACAGGTGTAGGCAATTCTGGTCCTCAAGAACCACAGGTAGGTCAGGATATCCACAATGAATATATATGAGATAGATTTGCATGCACTGTCTCCTTGCGATGCAAATCTATCTCATGCATATTTATTGTGGATATCCTGAAAACCTGACCTGTCTGTGGTTCTTGAGGACCGGAATTGCCTACTCCTGTGCTAGAAAAACAACAACAAGTAGATTAAATTATACAAACACAAGAGAAAACCAGAAGGTGGTCAGCATAAGTCACCTAACCACAGCACAACAGGCACCAACTCGGATATGGATATGCATTCTTGTTAATTAATCCCTTTTCCAAAAAGGCCTATGCAGAATAGGGAGACTACCTACATGACATTTCCACCTGAAGAGGCACTTATCTGACAAACCTCACATGCATCCAGAGGATTTAAGACTCTGCAGCCTCTGGAGTAGCAGCTGATAAAATAATGGCAACAAAAGGCTCTCTCATTTGAGGGATGCAAGAACCAGGCAACTAGGTAACAACTGACATGGTGGGCTGTCAAGACTCGTATGCCTTTCTACTAGAAAGAAGATTGTCGAGGTAAGTACCTAATTTTCCCTTCTAGTGCAAAAAGCATAGAGTCTTGAATAATGGGATATAACAAAGCAGTCCCAGTAGTCTAAGGTGGAACAGAGGAGCCTGCTACCAAAACAGAAGACCCAAAAGCTGCCTCTTCCCAAGCTGGACAGAAATTTAATAGAAGACATTCAGAATATAGCTGTAAAAGTGGAAGTATTACTAATAAATGATTTTAACATGCCAGATGTTGATTGGGGTATGCATATTGCAAGGTCTTCTAGAAGTAGAGAGATCCTGGATTCTCTACAAGAAAAATTGTTCCAGCAGTTGGTAATGGAACTCATGTGGGATGGGACCATAGTACTTACAAATGGGGAAAGTGTTTCTGATGTTACAGTGGGTGATCATGTGATATCTAGAGGTCACCACATAGTGTGGTTTAATATTAAGGCAGGTGTTCTAACTTTACTCAGATGGGGATTACATCAAGGAATTTTTGTCTGGATGGGAACATCTGGAAGAAGTAGGAAAGCAGTGTGCAAAACTTAAAGGAGCTATTAAGGGCAACAAACCATTTTGTAAGGGAAGTAAGTTAAAAGTAAGAGGAAAAGAAGGCTGCTTTGGTTCTCAAAAGTAGTAGCTGAAAGGGCGTGGCTTGGACACGCATGAAGAAAGTCGTGTAATTGGAGTGCTCCGTTAAAAAGACCTTGAAAGATTAAATAAATTGTATGAAAACGGAAGATATTTAAAAATTTCACTGGTCCTATGAATAATAAAGAAGAAAAAAGGATGGCAACTGGTAAACAGAATAAAAATGACTTCGCTATATCAGGAAGTAGCAAAAGGGCAAAACCGGAGCAGGAGAGCGGTTTAAAACTGACAGACACAGAAGTTATGAAAGAGTTAAAAGAAATTAAAGAAATGCTTTCTATTATTACTAAAAAAGTTACCGATTTAACAGAAGAGGTTTCAAATATAAATAAGAAGATGGATGTGCTTGAATTGAAATCTAACAACTTAGAAGAAAGAATGCGGACAGTTGAAGAGGAAATCTGTTATAGCCAAGCAGACAGGAAAAAAATTGAAATACTCATTAAAGACCTGGAAGATTTTTCGAATCGTGAACGAAGAAGTAACATCCGTCTGATTGGCTTGCCGGAAGGAGCAGAAATAGGAAATCCTGTCACCTTCATTGAAAAATTACTTCCCAAGCTACTTCCGTTACAAACGAAATTTCCCATAGAAATAGAAAGAGCACATAGAGTGCCGTTAAAAAGAGCAGTAAACCAGCAAGGACCAAGACCTTTTATTTTTAAACTATTACGACACCAGCAGGCCATAGAAATATTACAACTGGCCAAGAAAAATAAAGGTTTGAAGTATCAGGATGCTTTTATACATTTAGTGCCGGATTTCGCAAAAAATACAGCTGTTAAAAGAAAGAAGTTATTTGATTTAAGACCAAAACTGAGAGAATTAGGAGCGAAGTTTGGATTGGTATACCCTGCTACTATGAAAGTGACTATTGGAAACAAAACTTTATCTTTCAATGATCCAGAGAAATTAGAAAAATTTATTCAAAACCAGGAAGTACCAATGTCTTCTTAAATTGTTTATCATATTTAGTTAATATATATAGATAAATGAATATAATTAAATAACTAATTTGATAAAAAGGTATTATAAATTGATTTGGAAAAACGATACAGAATGTAATATTTTCAATTCAAATATTCTACACTAACGATATTCAAAAATGGAATTCAAATGAAATCAAAATTCCAAAAAAAAAAAAAAAAACTGGTATTAAGGGATTAAGTGAATGTTTTAAACATGAACTAAGTTTATTAAAGGAAGATATGAATGTATTAAAGGAAAATATAATATAATATTAAAGAATGAATTTATAAGGAAAGATGTTCAGGAACATTCAATATTAATTAATAAATTTCAGATAAATGATTTTCATTTTTAGAAAAATAGAAAATATTTGAAAGAATACTTTATAATTTTAATTAATTTAATACAATATAAAGTAAAAGTCTTCCTCCATGGGGGGATGCGCAGTGGGGGTGCATCTCGAACATATATAACATTGGATACAGAGGAGAGAATAAAGACTCAGATTCCCAGATGTCAAAGCGAGGGAACTGCAAGTGATGGACAGAGCAGACACCGGAACTATAAAGAAAGACTTTTGTATAACCGATGAACTTATGGACAGATCTTGCATCGTATTGATCATATATAGAGAAGAACTACATACATTGGGAAAAGAAGAAAAGAAGAGGAAATTAAAATTCAAAACGAAAATAGAAAACTACAATCAAGAATAAAGGTGGACTGAGATATACTTGAAGGAAATGAGTTTGTATTGAAATTATTCTCTCTTCTGTATTCAACTAACATAAAAGTAAAAGAAATATATATGAGAAATCGAGATGTGCTTTTGCGGTGGGTCTCTCCATAGGAGGGAGATTCTTTGATCATAAAATACATAATTATATATCATTGAATTCCCATATTATTTAAAATAAAACAAATAAGGGATTATTTATTGATATATATTTATTACAAAAATAACAATTTGGATAAATTAACAATATAATATGCTTTGAGTATTATATATATATATATATATATGTGTAACATGGCTAAATTATATTATATTTCATTTAAATAACAAATGTTTTAATTTATAGAATACAATAAGAACAGGTCTTATGGAGTGCTTTATTATCGACTTAAGATGCGTGCTACCAAGTATACACAATTTTTAATTAAAAGGGAGGGTGGGGTGGGGGATGGGAATAGGGAGAGGGGAAAATTAATAATTAAATCTAGAATAATTAAAGAAAAGTGCAGATATCTGATCAAAATTTTATTATTAATAAGATATTTAATTTTACTCAAATTACTAAATGACAATTAAAATTTTTTCCATTAACGTCAATGGTCTAAATCACCCAGTAAAAAGAAAAAAAATGTTAGGTTTCCTTCACAAGCAAAATGCGGATATTTATTTCATGCAGGAGACACATCTTACAGGGAATGAATCTAATAAACTAATTGGGGGATGGGTATCTAAATGTTTTTTTGCTCCTGCCTTAGGGAAAAAGGCAGGAGTAGCCATACTTATTAATAAGAAATGTACTGCTGATTTTAAACTTATAAAAATTGATCCATTAGGAAGATGGGTACATATCAAAATGATAATGGGAAATACAACCCTGGACTTATTTAATTTATATGCTCCTAATTCAAATCAAATGGAGTTTTTTAAAAAAATTCAACAGATATTACTACCATTGGCTACTTCAAATTTGATAGTAGCTGGAGATTTCAATGCTGTTATGGATCCTATTTTGGATAAGAAACCTAGTAAAATTATAAAATCATTAGGGCTAGATAATTTGATACAATCTTGTGATTTGGTAGATATATGGCGTATTCTTCATTTTAATGATCAGGAATATTCTTTTTGTTCTCAGGTCCATAAATCATTTTCAAGAATTGATTATATATTTGTTTCTAGTAATTTAGCACAAAAAGTTATGAAAGCAGTTATTGATCCTATTATAATTTCTGATCATGCTGGTGTGTGGATTGATCTAAAAAATGATATAAAAACAAATTTTACATCAATTTGGAAATTTGATAATGCCTTACTTGCTGATGAAAATTTTGTAACAGACCTAAAAGTAAAGATGAAAGAGTTTTTTCAAATTAATAGCACAGACAATATGAATATTGAAATTATATGGGATGCTTGTAAAGCGACAATGAGAGGTAACATTATATCATATTCGGCTTTTATGAAAAAACAGCTTAAAAAACAATTTATGGAATTAGAGGAAGAAATTAAATCATTAGAAAAAAAATTAATTATTAAATGGGAAAATGTAGTATTACAAAAACTATTAAAAGTAAAAACTAAATATAATGAACTCTCTTCACAATTTGTTAGAAAAGAAATGTTCTGTCAGCAATTTAGATATTATGGAAACTCAAATAAAGCTGGAAAAATGCTAGCAAATTTTCTTAAAGCAAAAAAAAGAAAAACTAAAATTATTGCAATAAAAGATACAAAAGGCAATACACACACCAGCACTAAAGATATTGTAAAACAATTTCTTGATTTTTATAGGAGTCTATATACTTCAGATTCTTATGAAAATAAAGAACAAGATGGCTTAGAGTTTTTAAATTCATTTATTGGACCAAATATTCCAGAACATATAAGAGGAAGTTTAGAAGAACATATATCATTAAAAGAAATAGAACTAGCATTGAAAGCTCTTAGAGTTGGATCCGCTCCAGGTGGAGATGGATATACTGTTGAATTTTATAAAACATTTCAAAATATTATATTGCCTTATTTATTAAATTTATATCAGTATCAGATACACAATGGAAATATATCAGGAACTATGGCTGATTCTGTAATTATTGTCTTACCAAAACCAAACAGGGATCCTACATTGGTTTCAAACTACAGGCCCATATCATTGTTGAATGTAGATGAAAAATTGCTTGCTAAAGTATTAGCATTAAGATTGGCAAAAGCTCTTCCTTTTATTATAGATGTACACCAAACAGGATTCGTTGCTAAAAGACACTCTTCACATAATACCAGACTGGCACTTCATTCTTTAAATTTAGCGAAAACTATGAACGAACCAGCTTTCTTAATATCGTTAGATGCAGAGAAAGCATTTGATAGAGTGGAGTGGAAATTTATGTATCAAGCTTTAAAATGGTTTGGAATAGGTCCCTTTTTTATTAAAATGATTCAAACATTGTATAGCTCTCCTGGAGCAAGATTAAATATAAATAATAACATTTCAGAAAGATTTAACTTGTTACGGGGGGTTAGACAAGGTTGTCCTTTATCTCCCTTACTTTTTGATATTGTTCTTGAACCCTTATTAATTGCAATAAATCAAACTAAGGGAATAAAGGGGATCACATTATCAAATTGGGAATATAAATTATCTGCATATGCAGATGATATTCTTTTATATTTGAGAAAACCGGAAGATACCATTCCATGTTTATTAAATTTATTAGATACATTTGGTAAATTTTCTGAATACAAAATAAATTGGGAAAAATCTGAAGTTCTTCCAATTAATGTCCATTGTACCAAAGGATTATTTGATTCATATTCATTTCAATGGAAAGAGGAAGGATTAAAATATTTGGGAATTGTTATTAAAAATACAATTGATGATACAGTAACAGAAAATGAAAAAATTTTATTAAAAAAAATAACAGAAATGTGCGAGCAATGGAATCCTTTACATCTTTCATGGTGGGGAAGAGTTCAAACAATAAAAATGATGATCTTACCTGTGGTTTGCTATCAAATGAGTATGATTCCGATATTTTTTCAGGGGTCATTTTATAAAAAATTAAATAGTATACTTACAAAATTTGTTTGGTTTGGGAAAAGGCCAAGAATCGCTTTAGCAACATTACAAAAAACAATTCGAGAGGGAGGGGTAAATTTTCCAAATTTTTATAGGTATCATCAAGCCTATATTTTAAGACAGGGTATGTATTGGATCCTCCCAGATCTCATGGAGAATGTACCAGACTGGTTATATTTAGAATGGCGGCTCCTGTTTCCATTATATCCGGAACATCTTATAAGTATAACAATGCCCAATAGATATAAAGATCACAGAATTTTATTAGATACATGGAAAACATTAAGATTTATTAGTAATATTACAACAGATCCAATAACTAAATCGTTAAATCAATCCATTTGGGTGAACTCCAGGATCAAAATTGGTGGATTCAAAATAGTATGGAAGCAATGGATAATTGCAGGTATACGGTCTTTAAATGATGTTATAGTAAATGGATCCATGCTTAGTTTTTCACAATTGCAACAGAAATTTGGATTGAACATAACACAATATTTTAAATGGATGCAATTGAAGCAAGCCATCCAGGAAGGGTTCCCTGAATGGAAGAATCTTAATACTCAATATAGTTTGCAAATCCTTTGCTTTCAGGCACATTTTTTGGGACACCATGCCGCAAAATGGTATAAATTATTATATGGATTTTTAAATAAAAAAAAAAGAACAGGACTTAGGGACATTTGGAGTATTGAGATAGGACAGACAATTTCTGCAACTCAATGGCAAAAATTTTGGTCCTGGAGAATACATACTACAATGTCAGCATCTATGAGTCAAACATGGTTGTTTTTATTACATAGAGTTTTATGGACCCCTACTCGGTTACAAAAAGTAGATAGTTCTAAATCTAATAGATGCTGGCATTGTAAGATAGAAATTGGGACATTAGATCATTTAATCTATTTTTGTCCCTGTATAAATGCTTTTTGGAAAACAATTTGGCCCCAAATTAATATATTATTAGAAAATCATGTTGGACTAACATATGACACAATTTTATTTGGAACAGCAATGAGAACACAGAGTCCAATATCAGCAAATAATAATAAACTTTTATTGATATTAACAGGGGTCGCCATACAACAAATTACTCAAAACTGGAAAGATCATACAAAATTAAATTTCACTTTTTGGTGGAATTCTATTTGCCATATATATAAGATGGAAAAAGCAATAGCGTTACAACATGGTTATATTAAAAAATTTAATAAAATCTGGGGACCATTGGCTCTTTTTTCTAAAGATCAGATATCATAGCACAAGGATAGAACATATAATAGGGGTTAGGGTGGGTACAATATTATAAGAACAGATGATTTATAATTTATTGCAAAGAGGGTCTTTCTATATGTTTGTATTAAAATAAATATTGTTGGATATTCAAGTGTATATTGAAAATTATATGTATTATATATTTATCACTTGATGTAAGAAATTTAAAATGAATAAAGAACTTTAAAAAAAAAAAAAAAAAGTAGTAGCTGAAAAGGCAATGAAAAAGAGGTTTAACTTTCATAAACTACAAAAGATCACAGAAAGAGGAAGACAGGCTAAAATATCTGGAAGAGTTGAGAGAAGCTGGATGAGTAGTCAAAAATGCAAAGATGCAAACTGAAGAAAACCCAGCTGACAGTAAGATGGGGGGGGGACAAGACATTTTTTTAGATATATCAGAAACATGATGGCAGATAAAGCCCAAATGGCCCATCTAGTCTGCCCATCCTCAATAACCATCATCACTTTCTCTAAGAGATCCTACGTGCCTATCCCATACCTTCTTGAATTCAGACACAGTCTCTGTCTCCACCACTTCTTATAGGAGACTGTTCCAAGCATGTTCCACACATCTACCACCCTTTCTGTAAAAAAGTATTTCCTTTGATTACTCTGAAACCTATCACCTCTTAACTTCATCCTATGTCCTCTCATTTCAGAGCTTCCTTTCAAATGAACGAGACTCGACTCATGTGCATTTATGCCACATAGGTATTTAAACGTCTCTATCATATCTCCCCTCTCCCGCCTTTCCTCTAAAGTATACAGATTGAGATATTGAAGTCTATCCCCATACACCTTATGACAAAGACTACGCACCATTTTCGTAGCCTTCCTCTAGTCCGGGGGTGTCCAACCTGCGGGCCGAGGGTCACATACGGCCCCGTGAAGTATTTTGTGCGGCCCCGGTCAAGGGCAATGCAGTGTTTTCCTCTGCTGCCCCTGGGTGTTTACCATCTTGCCGGCTCCCTCCTCTGTCATGCTACAGCATTTGTGCAGCCCCAGAAACATTTTTTTCGGCCAATGCAGCCCAGGGAAGCTAAAAGGTTGGACACCCCTGCTCTAGACCGACTCCATCCTTTTTATATCTTTTTTAAGATGCGGTCTCCAGAATTGTACACAATATTCTAAATAAGGTCTCACCAAAGTCTTATATAGGGGCATCAATACCTCCTTTTTCCTACTGGTCATCTTCCTATGCACCCTAGCATCCTTCTAGCTTAGCTGTCACCTTTTCAACCCATTTGGACACCTTAAGATCATCACATACATTCACAACCAAGTCCTACTCTTCTGTTCTTCATCCCCTAAACTGTACCATCCTTTTGGGTTTTTGCAGCCCAAATGCATGACCTTAGCATTAAATTTGAACTGCCAAATTTCAGAACATTCTTCAAGTTTCGCTAAGTCTTTCTTCATGTTAATCACACCATCTGGGGTGTCTACTCTACTACAGATTTTGGTATCATCCACAAATAGACAAATTTTACCCAACAACCCTTCAGCAATATTGCTTATAAAAATGTTAAAAAGAACAGGCCCAAGAACAGAACCTTGAGGCACACCACTGGTAACATCTCTTTCCTCAGAGCGATCTCCATTGACCACTACCCTCTGTCATCATCCACTTAACGATTTCCTAACCCAGCTTGTCACTTTGGGGCCCATCCCAAGAGCCGTTTGTGTGGTACACTGTCAAAGGCTTTAGTAAAATCTAAATACACCACATCTAGTGCACTCCCTCTACCCAATTCTCTGGTCACCCAGAGAAAGGAAGAAGTTCAAAAGTGTCACTGTGAGACTCAAAGGTGAAGGGGAGAAATATTTAGAAGCTGATAAAGATAAGGCAGAATTGCTTAACAAATATTTATGTTCTGTGTTCACAGCTGAAGCGCCAGGAGAGGGACCGCAGAAGAAAAACACAGGTAGGGATAGAAGTGAGGTAGACCATGATCGATTTTCAGAGGACTGTGTTCGGAAGGAGCTAGTTAAACTAAAGGTTGACAAAACAATGGGGCCGGATGGTGTACATCTGAGGATTCTGAAGGAACTTAGGAAAGTTCTGGCAGCTCTGTTTGCTGAGCTTTTCAATGCTTCTCTAGAGTCAAGAGTGGTACTGAAGGAAGAAGTAGGGAACTACAAGCCAGTAAGTCTGACTTCTGTGGTAAGTAAATTAATGGAAACACTTTTAAAACAAAAACTAGTGACGTTTCTGGAATCCTTTGTATTACAGGACCCAAGGCAACATGGATTCACTAGAGACAGGTCTTGTCAGACAAATCTGATCAATTTCATTGATGAAAATTAGATAGAGGGAGTGCACTAGATGTGGTGTATTTAGATTTTAGCAAAATCTTTGACAGTTTTCTACACAGGTGTCTAATATATAAATTGAATGCCTTAGGGATGGGCCCCAAAGTGACGGACTGGGTCAGGAACTAGTTGAGTGGAAGGGTTAAAGGTCAATGGATGAAAGTGATGTTACCAGTGGTGTGTCTTAAGGTTCAGTTCTTGACTTGTTCTTTTAAACATTTTTGTAAGCAATAATGCTGAAGGGTTGTCAGGTTAGATTTGCCTCTTTGTTGACGATACCAAGAAAAGATTAGACAACCCTGTTGATGTTAATAACAAAAGAAAGGTCCTAGCAAAGCTTGAAGAATGGTCTGAAATTTATGGTAGCTAAAATGTAATGCTAAGAAATGCAAGGTCATGCATTTGGTCTACAAAAACCCCAAAATAGCAGCTGACATTTAATGTGAGCAAATGCAAAGTGATTCCTTTTGGGAAAGAGGACCCTGAACTATAGCTACATGAAACAGGGTTCTATGTTAGGAGTCACTGCCCAGAAAAAAAAAAATCTAGGTGTCATTGTTGAGGATATTTTGAAACACTTAACTCAGTATGCAATAGAGGCTAAGAAAGCAAATAAAGAGATTATGTACTTAACCTGGTAAGCTCTTTTCCAGGAGATAGGCGAGACATTCTAGACCAGTGGTCTCAAACTCGCGGCCCAGGGGCCACGTGCAGCCCACCAAGTACTATTTTGAGGTCTTTGGTATGTTTATCATAATCACAAATGTAAAATAAAACAGTTTCTTGATCATATGTCTCTAACTATAAATTACAATATTATTATTAAGACTTAGCCACAAGGAAAGATTTATAAACCATAAAGAGTTTTACCTCATGCAAAATTGTCATTTCTTTAATAAGTTATTAACTATTTTTTTTGAGGCCCTCCAAGTACCTACAAATCCAAAATGTGGCCCTGCAAAGGGTTTGAGTTTGAAACAACTGCTCTTGACCATAGGGTTAGTTCCCTTTACTAGCATACTGCAGAAGGAATCCACTCCAGATTTTTCACTCTGCTGGGACCGCTCCTGTTCAATATATTTATTAACGACCTGGAGGCGGGAACGAAATGTGAGGTTATTAAATTTGCGGATGACACTAAACTATACAGCAGGGTCAAAACCACGGAGGACTGCGAAGACCTCCAAAAAGATCTGACAACGCTGGAAGAGTGGGCCAAAAAGTGGCAAATGAGCTTCAACATAGTGAAATGCAAGGTCATGCATGTTGGAAAAAAGAACCCGATGTTCACTTACAAGATGGGGGGATCACCGCTAGGGGTGAGCAACCTTGAAAGAGACCTGGGAGTGATGGTAGACACAACACTGAAGGAGTCGGCGCAGTGCGCCACAGCCTCAAGGAAAGCGAACAAAATGTTGGTTATCGTTAAGAAAGGTATCACGACCAGGACGAAGGAAGTCATCCTGCTACTGTATCGTGCAATGGTGCGCCCGCACCTGGAGTACTGTGTCCAGTATTGGTCGCCGTACCTCAAGAAGGACATGGCGGTACTCGAGAGAGTCCAGAGAAGAGCAACTAAGCTAATAAAGGGTATGGGGGACCTCTCATATACTGACAGACTGAAAAAGCTGGGGCTTTTCTCGCTGGAAAAGCGACGACTTAGAGGAGACATGATAGAAACCTTCAAGATCATGAAGGGCATAGAAAAAGTGGACAGGGACAGATTTTTCAAACTATGGGGAACCACAAGTACAAGGGGGCACTCAGAGAAATTGAAAGGGGAGAGGTTTAGGACAAACGCCAGGAAGTTCTTTTTCACCCAGAGGGTGGTGGATACATGGAACGCGCTACCGGAGGATGTGATAAGCAGAAGCACGCTACAGGGCTTCAAAGAAGTTCTGGACAGGTACCTGGAGGACAAAGGGATAGAGGGGTACAGATAAGAGTAGAGGTAAGGTTATAGGGATAGGATTAGAGGTAATATATAAAATTTGTCAGAGACCACTGTTCAGGCAGTAGGCCTGATGGGCCGCCGCGGGAGCGGACCGCTGGGCGAGATGGACCTCTGGTCTGCCTCAGCGGAGGCAACTTCTTATGTTCTTATGTTCCAGTGTACTTAACATACTAGGTTAGCATGCTGTACAGTCTTTTCCTTCTGCATGCATGACTGCAGTTGTGTGTGTTCTGCTCTCCTCATTTTATTGTTTTTAATTCAACGTAGTTCTGTTACTTTCGCGGGTGTTTTCATGTTTATAGTGGATTTGAAGCTCTGCCTACTTGAGAATTCGGACTTCAGTCTGTAGCTGACAGGCCGATCCTTCGGGGTTCTTTGGGGCTCAGGGCCGACCCTGACCTAGTCTCACCTTCTGTTAAGCGGGGGTCAAGCGCAGATTGTTAGGCACGTTTAGGGGGCTCAGCAGTGTCCTGCAGAGTACTAGCTGCGTTTTCGTGCCTCTGCCCATCCTGGTGTGTATCCGGTGGTCTGCAAGGTTCAAAGCATGCTCTCTTGCTGGGCGCTGACTCTGGCCGGCAGCCCAAAGATCAGTTTGGAGAAAGCATTCCCAGCTTTGTGGCAGTGAATTCTGAACCGTCTACTGAAAAGGGCTGGAAGTATGTGCAGCACAAGTGACTCTGGTCATAGTGAGTACACTGGAGCTGACAGGCTCTCAGAGGGATTGAGAAAAGCTAAAAATCAAGGAATTTTCTTTGTTTACAGGTGTTTCTCTAGGGTCCCCCACCTGAAAAATCCTAAAATCACTGTATTTTATTTTTGAGAAGTGTTTAAAATAGTGAGTTTTTGGTATGAATTTGGTGCAGGCAGCCATCTTGGATTTTTAAAGATCTTTTTTTCTGCTTTTCTTTCTTCTTGGAAATTGGAATTTTTGCCAGAAAAACTGCTGGGATGGAGTTCTCAGGGTCTCCTCTTGTGGATTCATGTAAAGTTTATGTAGATTTAGCGCTTTTGGAGTGTTCATGCGCCACATGCCGTGTGGCGCTGTCGGGTGGGGAGGCATGGGGGGGCCGGGGGACAGGCGGTGATGGCTAACCAGATTCCCCCTAACAGAAGCAGGTGATTCCACACTCGACTAGCCCAGTGGGGGGGGGGGGCCATTACTTTCTGCTGTTGGGAGATTTCAACCTGCCGGATGCGGACTGGAATGTTCTGTCTGCGGAATCAGAAAGAAGTAGGGATATTGTGGATGCCTTTCAAGAGGCTCTGCTCAGACAAATGGTGACTGAACTCACAAGGGGAAAAGCAATATTGGATCTGGTCCTCACAAATGATGAGAGTATCTCTAATATTCGAGTGGGTGCTCACCTGGGAAGTAGCGATCATCATCAAATGGTTTGCTTTGATAAAATGGCTAAAGTGGAGAGCGACCGCACGTTACTTAAAGTCCTAGATTTCAAACGTACGGACTTTAATGCAATGGGAGAGAACCTGAAGAAAGAGCTGTTAGGATGGGAGGACATAAGAGAAGTGGAAAGACAGTGGTCTAAGCTGAAAGGAGCGAAAAAATGGCTACGGACCTTTATGTGAAGAAAATCAAGAAAAACAAGAAAAAAAGGAAGCCGATCAAACTAGTGGCGGAGAAAATAAAGGCGAAAGAGTTGGCGTTCGTGAAATATAAAAAAAAACAAGAAGAGGAGTGCAGAAAGGACTACAGGGTGAAACTGAAAGAAGCCAAGAGAGATATGTCTGGAGAAAGCACAGGCGGAAGAACAAATGTAAAAATGTAAAAAAGGGAGACAAAAATTTTTTCAGATATATTAGTGAAAGGAGGAAGATGAAAAATGGAATTGCTAAACTAAAAGATGCTGGGAACCTATATGTGGAGAGTGATGAGGAAAAAGCAAATGTGCTAAACAAATATTTCTGTTCTGTGTTCACAGAAGAAAATCCTGGAGAAGGACCAAAGTTGTCTGGCAAAGTTACACGAGAAAATGGAGTAGATTCTGCGCCGTTCATGGAGGAGAGTGTTTATGAGCAACTTGAAAAACTGAAGGTTGACAAAGCGATGGGACCAGACGGGATACATCCTAGGATACTAAGGGAGCTCAGAGAGGTTCTGGCGAGTCCTATTAAAAGACTTGTTTAACAAATCTCTGGAGACGGGAGTGATTCCTAGGGATTGGAGGAGAGCGGATGTGGTCCCTATTCATAAAAGTGGTCACAGGAATGAAGCAGGAAACTACAGCTGGTGAGCCTCACTTCAGTTGTTGGAAAAATAATGGAAGTGTTGCTGAAAGAAAGGATAGTGTACTTCCTTGAATCTAATGGGTTACAGGATCCGAGACAACATGGCTTTACAAAAGGTAAATCGTGCAAACGAACCTGATTGAATTTTTTGATTTGGTGACCAGAAAACTGGATCGAGGACATATGCTAGATGTAATTTACTTAGATTTCAGCAAAGCCTTTGATACAGTTCCTCATAGGAGGCTGTTGAACAAACTTGAAGGGCTGAAGTTAGGACCCAAAGTGGTGAACTGGGTTAGAAACTGGCTGTCGGACAGACGCCAGAGGGTGGTGGTTAATGGAAGTCGCTCGGAGGAAGGAAAGGTGAGTAGTGGAGTCCCTCAGGGTTCAGTGCTGGGGCCAATCCTGTTCAATATGTTTGTGAGCGACATTGCTGAAGGGTTAGAAGGAAAAGTGTGCCTTTTTGCAGATGATATCAAGATTTGTAACAGAGTAGATACTGAAGAGGGAGTGGAAAATATGAAAAAGGATCTGCAAAAGTTAGAGGAATGGTCTAATGCCTGGCAACTAAAATTCAATGCAAAAAAATGCAGAGGATTTGGGGATTAATTATCGGAAGGAACCATATATGCTGGGAGGAGAGAAGCTGATATGCACAGACAGGGAGAGGGACCTTGGAGTGATAGTGTCCGAAGATCTAAAAGGCGAAAAAACAGTGTGACAAGGCAGTGGCTGCTGCCAGAAGGATGCTGGGCTGTATAAAGAGAGGCGTAGCCAGTAGAAGGAAGAAGGTGTTGATGCCCCTGTACAGGTCATTGGTAAGGCCCCACTTGGAGTATTGTGTTCAGTTTTGGAGACCGTATCTGGCGAAGGACGTAAGAAGACTTGAAGCGGTCCAGAGGAGGGCGACGAAAATAATAGGAGGCTTGCGCCAGAAGACGTATGAGGAGAGACTGGAAGCCCTCAATATGTATACCCTAGAGGAAAGGAGAGACAGGGGAGATACGATTCAGACATTCAAATACTTGAAGGGTATTAACGTAGAACATATTCTTTTCCAGAGAAAGGAAAATGGTAAAACCAGAGGACATAATTTGAGTTTGAGGGGTAGTAGATTCATAGGCAATGTTAGGAAATTCTACTTTACGGAGAGGGTGGTGGATGCCTGGAATGTGCTCCCGAAAGAGGTGATAGAGAGTAAAACTGTGACTGAGTTCAAAAAAGTGTGGGATGAACACAGAGGATCTAGAATCAGAAAATAATATTTAAAAATTGAACTAAGGCCAGTACTGGGCAAACTTGCATGGTCTGTGTCTATATATGGCTATTTGGTGAAGGATGAGCTGGGGAAGGCTTCAATGGCCGGGAATGTGCAGATGGGCTGGTGTAGGTTTTAACAGATATTTCGGCAGTAGGAACCCAAGCACAGTACTGGGTAGAGCTTTGGATTCTTGCCCAGAAATAGCTAAGAAGAAAAAATTAAAAAAATTTAAATTGAATCAGGTTGGTCAGACTGGATGGATCATTCTGGTCTTTATCTGCCGTCATCTACTATGTTACTATGTTACTTTCAGGGCTTGGCTCTGCGAATTCTTCTGTCAGCCAGGTGGCGGACCCTCTGCAGGCTAAGAAACGCAAGTCTAAGTCATCTAAGGGTGACTCTTTGCCCCAGGGAACAGGCGATTTTTGTAGTCCAATTTTCAAACCAGAGGTCTGACTGCTGGGTGCTCTTCTGGCCCCCCTTTGATGTCTCTGCATGAGGTAAAACTCTTTATAGTTTATAAATCTTTCCTTTTGGCTAAGTCTTAATAGTAATATTTAAATTGTTTTTATTGAAATTTCCAAAATAAACAAACACAGCATTATATAGTGAAACAAACAGTAAACAAGCTCATATAATTATACAAACAACAACCAACCCCTTCAATCCCCCCCACCCTCCCAGGGAACAGCAGCCACAATTACCATGGGGTTCCCAAGTTCTGCATACACAAAAACATAAGTACATCAATAACAAATCTGGGCTCTAATATATGGAGTCAACATCACAGAATGGCATCCAACAGTGTCCAAATAAGCGCCCCACTCATGAGTCCAAGTAAATGATGTCTCGACGCTCCATTAAGACTTGTTATATCATTAAGTTTCTCCAGTGAGAAATGTTGGCAGTTGTGTAGAAAGCCAGCAGGTCAGAATGCATTTCCTACCCAACATGAAAGTCTGCCAAAGAAAAGCTTTACAGCCAGGGCGTATTGGATGTAATCGAGCAGTCAATGTAAAGAGAAAACTGGGATGCAAATACCATGTGCAGCCCCAGATGCCCGCTACATAAGCAACTAGTTGCGTCCAGAAGGCAAGGAAGCGTGAAAGAGAACACTCCACACACAGCACACCACTTCTCAAATATACACCAAACCCATACATTAGCCCAAGAAGTGGAAAGCCTCTGGGACCCCAAGAGGGTTGAGATCACTTTATCTGAATACTTTTTTTTACCTAGACATGCCATTTCAAGAGCCAAGCTGTAAGACAAAAGGGACTCAGATCGAACGTTGTAATGGGGCCCTGAGTCAGAAGGTCGATTGAGAGAGGCAGTGGTAGAAGATCCGCCACCAAATGACGAACCAGATCCGCGTACCATGGATGCCTGGGCCAGTCTGGGGCCACCAGGATCACGAAGCCAGGATGCCGAACAATGCGACTTCAAGGTGTCCCGATCCCCCTCCGGATGGGATGCAAGCGGGCCATGGAATACGCAAAGCAAAAAAGGGTCTCCAGCACCCAGGGCCGGATTAATGGGTAGGCCCAGTAGGCACATGCCTAGGGCCCGAAGTTGTCAGGGGGGCCCGCTGAAGAAACAGAGGACTCATGTTTTGGGGGTTTTTCCTTCGGCAACACAGGCCCCCCGGGAAAGATCAGCAGTGCTGGGCATGGGGCCCCCTGGGAGATCGACAATGCCGGGCTCCCCCCCAGGATGAACAGCAACATGTCCGGAATAAGTGACATCAGAGGGGGGTGGACTGACAGACGCGGGGAGTTGCTGCAAGTTCCTGTGATGACTGCGTCTGCTGGTTCTGCTCAGGAAGTAAGTGGCGTTGGAGGGGGTGGATCGGCAGACACAGTCATCACGGGAACTTGCAGAAACTCCCTACGTCTGCCGGTCCACCCTTCCGACATCACTTACTTCCTGAGCAGAGTCAACAGCTGAAGTCATCGCAGGGCTTTGCTTCACAGCATTGGTTAGTTTGGAGGGAGAGAGAAAGAAGCATAGAAGGGTGGTGGAGGGAGAGAAGGGTGGTGGAGGGAAAGGGGGCAGGGTGGTATGGAAGGGTAGTAGAGAGAGAGAGAGAAAGGGGGCAGATGCTGATGGAAGGGGGGAAGGGGGAGAGACTTAAGGGGGAAGGATACTGGATGGAATTGGGTTGGAGGGAAAGAAAAGGGAGCAGATGCTGATGGAAGTGGGGGGGAGGGAAAGGGGAGAGAGACATAAGGGGAAGGATACTGGATGGAATTGGGTTGGAAGGAAAGTAAGGGGGGCAGATGCTGATGGAAGTGGGGGGAAGGGAGAAGAGAGAGTGAAATGCCAGACCATGGGGGTGTAGGAGAGGAGAGTGATGCCAGACCATTGGAAGAGGGAAGGGGAAAAGATGGATGCCAGACCATTGGAGGAGGGAAGGGGAAAAGATGGATGCCACACCAATGGAGGGGGAGAGGAAGGGAGAGGCAGACAATTCCTGGAAAAGGCATAGAAAGAGTAGATGCCATTTTGAAGAGGCAGAGAGAGAGAGGGCAGACAGTGGATGGAAGGAAGAGAATGATGAGAAGATGAGGAAAGCAGAAACCAGACACAAAGGTAGAAAAAAAATTATATTTGTTTTATTTATTTCTTTTTGCTTTAGGACAAAGTATTATTGTAGCTGTGTTGATAACCGTTTATTAATAGAAAATGGAAATAAGGTGATCCTGTTTATTGGACTAATTTTAATACATTTTTTTACTAATTCAGAGACCATAACTCCTTTCCTCAGGTCAGGACAGGGATACTGTAACAGCAGTATAGTTTACTGATCTGAAGAAAGAGGTTTTAACCTCTGAAAGCTAAGTGAGAAATGGATTAGTCCAATAAAATGATGGGCGCTAAATTTTCTTGCCCCATGCCTCCTACCCATATGCAAAACAAATTGGTGGAATTCCCAAAGCCCTGCCAGCTGATGATCTCTTCCTCTAGGAAGGAAGGGGAGATTTGTTCAGAGATGTTTGGAGGTTGCACAGAAGAAAAACTGTACACTGGCACTAGTATGGTAATCTTTGTGTTTGTTCTGAATTTTAAAATAAAAGAAAAAAAAGAAATAAAGTGGAAATAAAGAAGTAAATAAGAAAATGGGTAAATAAATGGGGCAGGGCAGGGGGCCCAGTACTTGTTTGCCTAGGGGCCCTTGACAAATTACTCCTGTCCTGCCGGCACCTGCCACTAAGCAAGCACAATATCTCAAATATCCTGATGCATAGGAAAGAGGAGAAAACAGAGCGGATCCCCTGAACCAAGGGGTCCCACCATGCGCGGGGGCTCCGACATGGTTTCCTCATTAACACAGAGGAGACCTGAAGAATAAGCTCATGAAACTCATCCCGCTGAAAAATACATACCACTGATGTATCGCCAGCAGACGGAAACAGAAACCCACCGCTGACGGAATCCATTCCCCCAAGAGGATCTTGGTGGCCACCCCAAAGGTCCAGGTCCTCATCAACAAGCTCATGCTCCTCCTGATAAAAATCATCGTCCCATGAGACCCACGGCCGCTTGGATGAGAGAGGATTAGAGGGGGACAAAACAGGTGCTGTGTGGGACCGAACCGTAGAGGACATTGAGGGCAATCTCCCCCCTCCCCCAGAGACTCCCAGGGCAGAAGAAGCAACTCCAGCCGCAAGTAAATAAGCCTTACATAGGGCTAAAACAAAATCAGGTGAAAAACCCCTGTGGCCCAAAGGGACTCCCTGCCACAACAGGGGATCCAGCTGAAACCTGTTCCCATCTCTCCAATACAGGGGGAAGGTCACCTGAGGCTACTGAAAAGATGGAGGTGCTTCCCGCCAAAAACAGAGCTGAAACCACCAAAATCAGAACTCCAGAGGCCTGTAGCGTCTGGGAAGCCCGAACCGTCCCAAGCCGCTAAAGTAGGCAAGCCAGCAGCAGAGGTAAGGGAGTCCCCAACCGCTTCAGCAGTAAGGGAGTCCTTTTTGCTGTGACCATCGGCAGCTGGGAAACCTCCCACGTGGACGTCGGGGGAAGCTCGGGTTTCCCCGTAGATCATCTGCCGACTCGCGAGGTACTTTGCGGTGGGGTTCCCTGGCCGCCAGCATCCGATACCAATGAGGATCCTCCACCGCTCCGGCCTGCACAGCGCTTGCACAGGCCAGCCATGAGTGCCTCGCATCTGGAGCACAATGAGCACATTTTCTCTTACAAAGTGCTCATTGTGCAATATATGACCTAGCTGAAAAGTAAGTGCTGGTTAGCAAAAAAAGAGAGTAAAATACAGCAAATTTAAAGGGAAAGAGCCCTTTAGACTGGAGCCTTATTTTTCCTATCTCACCCGCTTGGAGACTGAGAAAGACTGGTTTAGGAGTGGGAGCCTCAGCTAATATATAAAAACCAAAGGTTTTGGTCTCAGTCTCCACCTGCTGGTCATAGTGAGATATAACCCATCAGTAAAAAAATGTACCGTCTAGAGGGCGATACAGAATATTGGGCTTGATGGACCATCAGTCTTTTCCAGTTTGGCAACTCTTATGTTTTTATATGTTCATATAAAAATATTGACTGAAAATCTGGTATCAGAATAGATCCAGAACAAATTCAATTGTCCCCTCAATCAGTGCAGTTAGACCTCTCTCCAATCTGATAAATAGATTTTGATATTACTATATATAGTTTAGCACAGATGACAGATGAAAGCCCTTTCCAAGAACTTTGTTCCAAGCTCACCCTCCCCCCTCTGTGATTCTCCTCCTCTACCTTATTTCCTCACTTTGTCCTACCCCCTATCCCTAAGGTATCATGTTATTCTCCTCCCTCCATAGCCTACAGCTTTGAATTGCCTTAAGGAAAATGGTCTATAAATCTAAGAAAACTTAAAAATCATATCCCAGTCACAGAACTAAGAATAGCATATAAACTGATAAGTAGCAAGAATAAACCTCTGCTCTGCTCTTCTGTTGGTCATACTGAGGGAGATGGCTGGGGTCTCTCAGATTTTGGAGGACTGGAAGGTCACTAGGATCAGGGGAGAAGAGAGGATTGATTTAGTACCACTTCTCACATCCTCCCAGCTTGAGAACTACTACATGAAAAATTAGTTTGCTAATATTTTAATTCATTCTCTGAATGATTTCACAAAATAGACCAGACAGAATTCAAGGATCCTATATGACTCAATGAAATGTTATTTTTTCTTCCAAAGGGATGCGTGCAATTTACATATGGCTATTTTTATATTCTTAAAACTATTTAACAAAGCCACCACATTTTCAACTCTGCTGTTCTAAAAGACAAAACCATGGCTATATAATTTGTATTAGTTTATTATCTTTATAATGCGAACGAACAACTTACCCCAAACACCTCCTGCTAGGGATTTTTTCTGGTTCAGTCCCTTCTCATGCGCTGGATTAAGAGATGGCTGAAATTAAGATTCAAATTTGGTAATTTTTCAAAAATCTTTCAATATGAAAACAAACACATTTCAATCTGATGCAGCACATCTTGCAGTAAAAATCATGGTACAGTTGAAAGATTTGTGTATATATGTGGTAGACACTTGAATTTGCTCATTTCACTGAAGAAGCAGTTTTCAGTTCAGTTCTCCTAACAGGAAGTGAAATAAGTTAACCAGCATATGTTCATTACACTGAAAACCAGACCTATGTGGAGATAATATTATCAAGAAAAATGAAATAGGTTACAAATTACTAGTAAAAAGGCTGCAAGCAATGAAATTCAGTAGTATGTTTTGAAACTGAGCATACTATTGCGTGTTTTTGTTTTATTTATACCCTGTCCTTATCCAGGGCGAGTTACACACTCACATACAAAAATGTAAAATTACATATAAACAGACAAGTTGAATCAATGACAAACATACTTACAAAACAGGAAAAACAATCCAGAAAATAAAATACATCAGTGACCAGCACCCTACTATCATCAATCTCTACTCTTCCTCATTCATTCAATCTCAGACCCTGTGTTTCATCTGTATTTCATTGCCTAAATGTAACCACTAGAGCAGCGGTCTCAAACATGTGGCCCGCAGGCCACATGTGGCTCTCCAGGTTTTATTTGCAGCTCGCGGTCTGGTGCAATCAACAGCATTTCTCTTCCCCTTTCCCTTCCTTTTGGAGCAGCAGTGTGTCTGGCCGGCTTGTTCCATTCAAAGCCACAGGTTGGCGGCTCCTCGCGCTATCCACTCCTGCATCGGAAGCCTCTCTGACGTCACAACATCAGAGAGGCTTCAGACGCAGGTGCGGATCTCGCATGGAGCCGCCACCCGTGGCTTTGAACAGAATGAGCCAGCCAGACACGCTGCTGCTCCACAAGGAAGAGAACGGAAGGGAAGGGGAAAGAGAAATGCTTCTGCTACATAGGAAAGGGGGACCCTAGGGAAATGCTGCTGCTGCTGTACAGGGAAAGGGAGAGGGAGGGAAAGGGGAAGAGAAATGCCTCTCCTGCACAGGAAAGGGGGAAGGGAAATGCTGCTTCTGTTGCTGCTGTACCCAATTGAGGAAAGAGAGGGAAGGAAGGAGAAGGGAGAGGAGAGGAACAGAGAAGAAGCCAAGTTCATGGGAGGGAGGGAAGGAAAGGAGATATCAGACCATGGAGGGAGAGGGAGAGATGCCAGACCAAGGGAGAGAAAGGAAGGAAAGAGATGCCAGACCATGGAAATAGGACGGAAGAAGAGAGAGATAGGAAGGGAAGGGAAGACATGGAAACGTAGATTTTGAAAAGAAAGCAGAAAAATTGAACATTAAGTTAATGCCAAATATGGATGCAAGGCAGAAAGTGAAGACGGAGAGAAAAACAGTCAAAGGACAAGAAGGCCATGGAAACATAGTTGAAAGCACAGAAAAATAAAGTCACCAGACAACAAAGGTAGGGAAAATGATTTTATTTTCAATATAGTGATTGAAATGTGCAAGTTTTGAGAATTTTAAATGTGAGGGCTGCAGAAAAAATAGAGTACTTGGAGGGCCGCAGAAAAAATAGTTAATGTCTTATTGAAGAAATGACAATTTTGCATGAGGTAAAACTCTTTATAGTTTATATATCTTTCCTTTTAACTGTTAAAGGAAAGATATATAAACTATAAAGAGTTTTACCTCATGCAAAATTGTCATTTCTTCAATAAGACACACGTTTCCTTTTTATGATTAAAAAGGTTAAGGCAAAGGTGATCTGCTCATATTACAGTTGACACCATCCAGATATGATACTCTTTGTCAAGCCAGATTGTTAATGCAGTAATCTTAGGACTAGTTATTGTTTGAAGTTGTGATCTGCTGTTTGCTTTAACATTATGTATGTTCCTTGTGTCCACCGTCTAGATTTTAAGTAGTTTATAAATTTTTAAAATAAATGAATTTAAAAATAAAAGCATCTGCAATGATATTAGATAGACTATACACTAGCAAAATTGTCAGTGTTAAAAAACAAGTTATCAACATATTCAACCATTGATAGAAAATTGTTTCAACAACCTTTTAAAAATAACTGCTTATTCACCCTCAATCAGTGGTGTGTTTTTGTTACAAAGTTTAGCCACAGAGGTTCTTGAAGAACATTGGATTGCTTTCAATTCTAGAGCACATGTGGAACGGTTTCATTTTAATTTGGTTTTATTGTGCCAAAAATTTAGGCAACAGGAGTATGAATGCTATAAAACTAAACTAGAACAGAGCAGGCAAGGTTCTACTCTCACATAACCTCTTATCAATAGATTATTGCAAGTAAAACCAAGTATTTAAATAATAAGCTTACATGTATATCTTCAGGAAGCAATTCTCAAATGTTTTCTTTGGTGAATGAGCTCATTAGTAAATTTAGGCGGGACAAAATTGGTTGCGATTAGTTATCAATTTGTAGCCTTTCTGGAGAAGGTTGTTACATTGTCAGGTCAGGTCCTTCCAAGCACTCACACGCTACTTAGCTGACCCAGATCCTTCTCTCCGACGTCAGAATTGATGTCAGAAGGAAAGCTTGTGGGCCAGCCAAGTACAACGTGTGAATCGCTTCCTGTACTGTCCCTGGCAGCAACTTCAGCAGGGGGTGGGCGGGCAGGAATCCCTGGCGGTGTCTGCGGCTTCTGTGGACTGATCGGCTTTGGGAGAGGGGAAGGTGCGGGCAAGCGGGGATCCCCAGCGGCGCCTGCAGCTTCTGTGGACGGGTCGGTTTTGGGAGAGGGAAGGTTGTGAGGGTGTGGGCAGGTGGGGCAGGCAGGGATCTCTGGCGACACCTGCGGCATCTGTGGACATGTCGACTTCGGGGGAGGGGGGGAGTACGGGCGGGTGGGGCAGGAAGGATCCCTGGCAGCGCCTACAGCTTCTGTGGACAGGTTGGCTTCGGGGGAGGAGGTGGAGAAGTGCGAGGGGGGGGCAGGCAGGGATCCCGGCTTGCAACTTAATTTGGGGACAAAGCTGGAAGGCAGGTAGGGGGCGCAAACACAACACGGAAGGGGCATAAGCATGGGACACAGAAGGGAGGGAACAGAAAGGGAGAATTGATGGGCACGAGTAAGAGATGGTGCACATAGGGAAAGGAAGAAAGGAAAATTGGGCATAGAGAGAGAGGAGTGAGGTAGAGATGCATGAGGAATAGAAGGATGAGAGGGAAAAATGTTGGATATGGTGGTGGAGAGGGCAAATTGAAGGGGATTGCAAGGGGGAGGAATGTTGGACATAGTGATGGAGGGAGAAATGTGGCATTGTGCTGGAGAGGGGTGATATAAGGAGAAATGGGCAGTGGTTAAAAAATGCTGCATATGATCCGGGGGATGAGAGGGAGAAATGTTGAATGGGGCAGTAGAAGTGTAGAAGAGATGTCTGGATCTCTCAAGACAGATGGACAGTGAGAGAGAGAGGGAACCATATTGTCAATAGGGGTGGAGGAGAGAGGAAGAAGCTGGACTCATAGAGGAACATAGAGAGATGTTGGTTGGGGAAGGGAATGGGGTCCAGAGGAGAGGAAGCATGCAGAAGGCATAAAGAAAGAAATATTGGATGCACAGTCAGAAGGAAATGCAACCAGAGACTCATGAAATCAGACAACAAAGATAGGAAAAATAATTTTATTTTCAATTTAGTGATCAAAATGTGGCAGTTTGTGAATATACTGTATATCTGCTGTCTATATTTTGTTCTGTATGTGCCTATTTTTCTGTAGTTGTTACTGATTGCATATTGTAAAGTCATCTGTCTTGCCCCCTTTTTAAAAAAAAAAAATAAAACCCCCGAATATAAATGATAATTAACATTTTCTCTGTGTACAGTGTGCTTTTTTAAAATTTTGTGGTTACCATTATGTATTAATAAGATTACAGTGGTACCTTGGATTACGAGCATAATCCGTTCTAGGAGCATGCTTGTAATCCAAAATGCTCGTTTATCAAAGCGAGTTTCCCCATAGGAAATAATGGAAACTCGCTTTGATACGTTTCCCCCCCCCCCCCACTAGAACCAGCATTGCTCCCCCCGAAGGCCCCCCTGCGATCCGGCACCCCCCCAACGCGATCCTGCACCCCCCTGACTCGATTGGGTACCCCCACCCCCGCCGCTTCTTACAGTCATCTGGGCGCAGATGCTCAAGGCCCAGCAGAAGAGGAGGCCGATCTTCGGGCACCGGCACCAAGCACAGGACATGCCGGTGTCCAGATGACTGTAAGAAGCGGCAGGGGGGTGCCCAATCGAGTCGGGGGGTGCAGGATCGCGTCGGGAGGGTGCCGGATTGCGGATGGGCGCTCATAAATCGAGCCACGCTCGGTTTCCAAGGCGCCGATTTTGCAAATGTTTTGCAACACTCGCAAACCGGTGCACTCGTAAACCGAGGTACCACTGTATATTGTGTGTATATGAAAAATGGATGGAAGAAATTGCATTGCAATTAGTACTATTATTATGGGGGTGGGGTCAGGGGTGGAGCTTGGACGGGTCTGGGGCAGAGGTACTCAGTTGGTATTTGTTAGGCTTATGGAGTACTTGGCTTGAAGAAGTTGAGAAACTCTGCTTTAGACTATCCCATTAGATAACATGTATGCGCCTGATGCGGTAGAATTAATCATGTGGACAGTTGATCAAGAAGTTATGGTGCTTATCACTAGAATAGAGAGATGGAAGTTAACACACAAGGGGAGCCAGGGGAGGAAGTGACATCACTAAGGGAGATGGCAGCTTGGTCGCCAAGCTCCTCCAAGTATCGCTACTATTAAGCTAAAATTTGTGCTGATTTGGAGTTCTCTCACCATCTTTGTCCGATTAGCGAGTGCAATATTTTCAGGTGTCTATGGCAGGGAAAAAGGGCCAAGCAGACCTGAAAACTTTTGTTTACCAGACAGCGGATGCGTTGGAGGCCCGCTCAAGCCAGGAACTGCGTGTACATGCAGACAGTGCAGCAGCAGGCATGCAGCCTTCCTCACCTGAGGTGGACACTCGCTTGGCTATTTACACTGAATTACATAGCTGGATGAAGGACCTCAAGGGTATGATGCTTACAATTCAGAAATCCCTCCAGACCAACATGGCTAAAATCTGGCAGTTGGTAGAAGATATGGGAGCCCGCCTTCAGGACTTCGAGGAGCATGTCATTGACCACAACACAGATCTCGAAGTGTTACGAGTGCTCGCTGCATGCAACTGGAAAATGGTCATGAGGACCTTTTCCTCAAACTAGAAGATGGTGAAAACCGCCACAAGAGGAATATAAGAGTTCAAGGGGTCCCAGAAGCAGCAAAATCAGGATGTGCAATCGTTGCACATCCGACAACATTTGAAAACTTGGCTTTTCTCTAAAATGTAACTACTCCCTCCCTCTCCATTATACTAAGTCCCCTCTTTCTTTCTTTTTTTACTAAGCCCTTCTTTCCATTGGAGTTCCTTTCTATATTAATTCCTGTAAACCGTGTCAAGCTCCACTTCTGTGGAGATGATGCGGTATACAAACTTAAGGTTTAGTTTAGTTTAGTTGCTAATGGATATTTGCCATCATTTCTTACCTGACCTGGAATTGCCAGCTCTAGAATTTGAACGGGTCCACTGGGAGCTGAAAAGTACACACCGGAGACTGACCCCGTGATATTCTGACTTGTTTTCTATGATATCCGGTGAAAACTCAGGTGTTACAAGCTGACAGACATGTAGGCCATTATCATGTGGGAAAATTCTAAAGTGGAGATGTTTGCAGACCTGTTGGCAATTACTCTACGGAAGCGGCATGACTTTTGTGTTGTGACTAAGTGCTTGACTACACAATATTCGCTATATCCCTTTGGTCTTTCTTTCCTAGTGGAAAATTGGCAACACAGTCACCAAAGTGGAGGTCAACATGCAAGTGCTTCAGGTTGCTCAATTATTAACAGCGCAAAATGAATCCAAGTTTTCAAGTTTCAAGTTTAATAAAGATCTGATTAATCGCTTAATCAAAATTCTAAGCAATGTACATATCACTAAAAATTACAAAATTTAGGGAACAATACAGCGAATGACAAAAACTAAATCTTGCAAGACTAAAGACTAACATGACAAACTCATTCAATACAAGGGAAAGTAGGGAAGGAAATACAAATTATTTGATAGTAAGTAAGACATTCAAGGGAAAAACGAAAGGAAAGGAAAAATCATTGGAAAATCAATACACTTAAATGAAGCTATGCAGTAAAGTTAAAATCTGGCTTACTAATTATCAAATGCATCCTTAAAAAGAAAGCTTTTTAATTTGCTCTTAAATTTATCCAAGTTGCATTCTTCTCTTAAGTAATTAGGGAGCGAGTTCCATGTTTGAGGGGCTGTAATAGAAAAAATAAATTGCCGTCTTGTATTTATAATTTTAAGTGAGTGGATTGTCAGTAAATGTTCATTCGATCTAAATGTTCTATTTGAAGTGTATGGAATCAATAGTTTAAAAATAAAAGCAGACGTTTTATAAAGTAAGGCTTTGAATGTAAGCAAACTTAATTTATATGTTATCCGGTGAACTACTGGAAGCCAATGCGCTTTCCTAAGGAGAGGTGTCACGTGATCAAACTTCCTTGCTTTGGAAATAAGTTTAATAGAAGCATTTTGAATAATCTGTAAACGTTTGATTTCATTTTGAGCTATTCCCTTAAATAGGGCATTGCAGTAATCAATTTTAGAAATCACCAAAGAATGAATTAGAATGTTAAGTGATTTTGAACAGAGAAATTGAGAAACTGAACGAATTTGACGAAGTCTGAAAAAGGTTGATTTAACAAGGCTACTGATGTGGTCATGATAGGTTAATTTATAATCAAAAATAACACCTAGAATCTTGATGCTACTTATTGACTGTAAGGTAGTACCCATAATAGAAATGGGAAAATTAAGTTTGAGGCTATCTTTCCAAGGAAATAGCAACACCTTTGATTTGTTAACATTAAGCGCTATTCTATTAGTGTCCAACCACTGGTTTATTTGTTCAAAGTTTCTTATTAATTGCTATTGTTTCCCTGGAGTTATTGGTATCAATTGGATATATAAGTTGAATGTCATCTGCGTACGCATATACATTAAAACCAATGGATTGGCAAAGGGATCAATGGGGCAAGAAAGATATTAAACAGAAATGGAGAGAGAATGGACCCCTGGGGAATACCGTAGGTTGTTGAAGAACTTTCAGACATTGAGTTGTTAAAAGACACAATAGAGGTTCGGTCTGTAAAATACGATATAAACCAAGAAAGGACCTGATCTGCGATGCCAATGGATTGAAGTCTGTCTAACAAAAGCCTGTGATCAATCGTATCAAAGGCGGATGAAAGATCAATAGAAATTAGGAGAACAGATTGGTGGTGATCCAAAAAATAATGTATGGAAGTGGACATGCCAATCAACAAGTGCTCTGTAGAGTGATACTGTCTAAAACCTGTTTGATTCGGATGTAAAATATTGGATTTTTCAATGAATTCTGATATTTGATTAAATACCACCTTCTCAGTCAGCTTTGTTAGAAAGGGAATATTTGCAATTGGTCTGTAGATCAACTTATCCTCAGGACTAATTTTTTGATCTTTGATAATAGGACAGATGATTGTTTCCTTCCAGGCCTTTGGCATAATACTTTGCTGAAGACTTTCATTGACCAGGGTAAGGATGAAAGGACCAAAAATTGTAAAATAGCGTTTAAGAATAAAGGGAGGGATTGAATCTGCTTGAGAGCCCTTGATATCGATAGTCTTAATGGCCTATTCAGGTACGGGGGCTCTGACCACTACTCAGCAATAGAGAAGAGTCCCCTACAATGGCAAACATTTACAGCAGTGCTCCGGCTCTGATCTGGGGCCCTCAGATGAACTGGCTTGAAGAAAGTGGTCTGCTGCACTGGATTTCTCAGTGGTGACATTGCTTGCGATTATTAATACCCGCTGTCTGCTTTCGAGACAGCTTATAGCTGCTGGAACTTGCTTCATAATGCTCTCCATACTCATTTGAATGTGCATAACGAGATCTGGGTGGCTGGTGATCCTTGCCACTTGGGAGATTCATTTCCTCTGTTTACCTAACTTTAGTGGGGTGGGGAGGAATATATGGGGGGTTGAGGTGCTATGTGGGTGTGGTCGTTACTGTTGTGATACGTGTGGGGTGCTTGTTATGTTATTTTTGATGATTGCAGATGAGTGGTGGGCTTAATTTCTTTACCCTGAATGTACAAGGCCTTAATTTGCCACGGAAACGTCAGCTTCTCTTACGTCAGCTTCTCTTTAGAGAGCCTGTACATCTGAAAGTGGGAGTTGGCTTTTTTCAAGAATCCCATCTCAAACGACAATATGAAGCTTTACTTACGCATCACAGTTTGGCCGGTTGTCCAGTTTTAGAACCAATATGGATAAATCCGAGATTCTAAATCTGTCCATGAATCAGCGGGAAAGCACTCAGTTAAAGAGTTGCTTTCCTTTCAAATGGGCAATTCATAGCATTTGATACCTGGGTGTTACTATTTCATTGCGACCTCAATCCTTATTTGAACTTAACTATCGGCCCTTCTTGAAATCTCTATGGGTAGATCTAGATAATTGGGAAAAGACTCACATATCTTGGTTTGGTCATACTCAGGGTGTAAAGATGATGGTCCTCTTCCAGGCCCTACCAATCCCGCTCTCAGCCACTTTTCTTTCACTGATTGTCCAGAAAATTTTTCCAATATATCTGGAAAAGTAGGCCTCCAAGGGTGCAGAGGAGTGTGTTATACAGATTTCGTAGGCAGGAGGGTATGGCAGTACCATGTCTGACGCGCTATTATTTAGCGTCTCAACTAAAATCTTTCTTGACATGGTGCAAAGATCACTCTAAAAAGCAATGTTACTTACCGTAACAGTTGTTATCCAGGGACAGCAGGCAGCTATTCTCACTAGTGGGTGATGTCATCCGACAGAGCCCCGATACGGACATCTTGCAAGCATGTCTTGCTTGAAGAAACTCAGAAGTTTCGAGATGCCCGCACCGCGCATGCGCCAGTGCCTTCCCGCCCGATGTACCGGGCGCGTCTCCTCAGTTCAGGTAGCTAGCCTGAGAAGCCAACCCAGGGGAGGTGGGTGGGACGTGAGAATAGCTGCCTGCTGTCCCTGGATAACAACTGTTACGGTAAGTAACATTGCTTTATCCCAGGACAAGCAGGCAGGTATTCTCACTAGTGGGTGACCTCCAAGCTAACCCCAATGGGATGGTGGGAGAGTTGGCAACTTAAGAGATCAAATTTTGTAACACTGTTTGGCCAAACTGTCCATCCCGTCTGGAGAAAGTATCCAGACAATAATGAGAGGTGAATGTATGAACCGAGGACCAAGTGGCAGCCTTACAAATCTCCTCAATCGGTGTCGATCTGAGGAAGGCTACAGAGGCTGCCATTGCTCTGACCTTATGGGCTGTGACCTTACAGGGAAGGGATAATCCAGCCTGGGCATAGCAGGAAGAGATACAAGCCGCCATCCAGTTGGAGATGGTGCGCTTCGATACCGGTCGTCCCAACTTGTTTGGATCAAAGGAGACGAAAAGTTGAGGAGCAGTTCTGTGTGGCTTTGTGCGATCCAAGTAGAAAGCTAGAGCACGTTTACAGTCCAGAGTGTGCAAAGCAGATTCCCCAGGATGAGAATGAGGCTTTGGAAAGAACACCGGAAGCACAATGGATTGGTTGATGTGAAATTCAGAGACCACTTTAGGTAAGAATTTTGGATGAGTACGGAGAACCACCTTGTCATGATGGAATACGGTGAACGGTGGATCCGCCACTAAGGCCTGAAGCTCACTGACCCGACGAGCTGACGTGAGGGCCACTAGAAAAACCACCTTCCAGGTGAGATACTTGAGTGGAGCCGTGTTGAGAGGTTCAAACGGAGGCTTCATAAGATGAGACAGGACAACATTGAGATCCCAAACCACAGGAGGAGGTTTGAGAGGAGGGTTGACATGAAAAAGTCCTTTCATAAATTTGGAAACCACAGGATGAGCAGACAAAGGTTTCCCTTGTAGAGGCTGATGGAAAGCCGCAATAGCACTCAGGTGGACTCGTATAGAGGTAGACTTGAGGCCAGACTGGGACAGGTGTAGAAGATAATCCAATACAGAAGATAGGGAAGCTCGCTGAGGTTCCGTGGCATTGGAAATACACCAAGAAGAGAATCTAGTCCATTTTTGGGAATAGCATTGTCGAGTAGCAGGCTTCCTGGAAGCCTCCAAGACCTCCCTCACTGCTTGAGAGAACTGGTGAGGAGTTATGTTGAAAGGAACCAAGCTGTCAGGTGGAGGGACTGCAGATTGGGATGAAGTAGTGAACCTTGATGTTGAGTGAGTAGTGAAGGAAACACTGGAAGAAGTACTGGCTCCCAGCTGCTGAGTTGAAGTAGAAGGGAGAACCAAGGTTGTCTGGGCCACCGAGGAGCAATCAGAATCATGGTGGCATGGTCTAATCTCAATTTGACTAGAGTCTTTTGAATGAGAGGAAAAGGAGGAAACGCATATAGGAAACGTTTGCTCCAATCCAGCAGAAAAGCATCTGCCTCTAGGCGATGAGGAGTGTAGATCCTGGAGCAAAATTGAGGCAGCTTGAAGTTGTGGGGGGCTGCAAAGAGGTCTATCTGAGGTGTCCCCCACTGAGCAAAGATCTGATGAAGGGGGTCGGAGTGGAGCGTCCATTCGTGAGGTTGAAGTAGACGACTCAATTTGTCTGCCAAGACGTTGTCCTTCCCCTGAATGTAGACTGCTCTGAGGAAGGTGTTGTGGCGAACTGCCCAATCCCAGACTCGAAGAGCTTCCTGACAAAGAGGGGCCGAGCCCGTGCCCCCTTGTTTGTTGACATAATACATGGCGACCTGATTGTCTGTGCGAATAAGGACCACCATGTCGTGAAGCAGATGTTGAAAAGCTTGGAGAGCATTGAAGATGGCCCTGAGCTCCAGAAGATTGATTTGATGGAGTCGTTCCGCACTGGTCCAGAACCCCTGAGTGCGAAGACCATCCAGATGGGCCCCCCATGCATAGTTCGATGAATCGGTCGTTAGAACTTTCTGATGGGGAGGAGAATGAAACAGCAAACCTCTGGATAGATTCGAAGAGGTCATCCACCAGAGAAGAGACTGCCGAAGAGCAGGAGTGACCACAATGTGACGAGATAACGGGTCGGACACCTGAGTCCACTGAGATGCCAGAGTCCATTGAGGGATCCTGAGATGTAGTCTGGCAAAAGGCGTCACATGAACTGTAGATGCCATGTGGCCTAAAAGGACCATCATGTGTCTCGCTGAGATGGATTGGCGAGAAGACACTGACTGGCATAGTAGAAGGAGAGCATGTAAGCGTGGAGGAGGAAGGAATGCTCGAAGTTGAATGGTATCCAGGACAGCCCCTATGAAGGGGAGAGACTGGGTGGGCTGAAGATGGGACTTTGGAAAGTTGATCTCGAAGCCCAAGCTCTGCAGAAAACAAATGGTAGTCAAGGTCGCCGAAATGACCTTGGGAGCGGACGGGGCCTTGATGAGCCAGTCGTCGAGGTATGGGAACACCTGGAGACCCATGTTCCGGAGTGCAGCGGCCACCACTACCAGACACTTCGTGAAGACTCTGGGCGACGAAGATAGGCCGAAGGGAAGCACTCGATACTGCAGATGCAGATGTCCCACCCGGAATCTGAGGAACTTGCGGGAGGCCGGATGAATCGGGATGTGAGTGTAGGCCTCCTTGAGATCCAGAGAGCATAACCAATCGTTCTGCTCGATTAGGGGATAAAGAGAGGCAAGGGTCAGCATGCGGAACCGTTCCCTGACCAAAAACTTGTTGAGGACCCGAAGGTCCAATATGGGACGCAGATCGCCCGTCTTCTTCGGGACCAGGAAGTACCGGGAGTAAAACCCCTGGTTTTGTTGATCCACCGGTACCGGCTCGACGGCCCGAAGCCGGAGCAAAGCCTGAGCTTCCTGGAGAAGAAGAGCGGTCTGTGTGGAGTTGGAAGGATACTCTCTTGGAGGATGGTCCGGGGGGACCCGTTGGAAATGAAGAGAGTATCCCTCTCTTACGATGGAGAGGACCCAGAGGTCCGTGGTGATCGCCTCCCATCGATGACAAAAATGATGGAGGCGACCCCCTATGGGAAAATATGGGGTAGACAGAACGAGATCGGTTATGCTCCCTGGAGGAGAGTCAAAAAGGCTGAGTAGCCTTGGGAGCAGCCGGCATCTGAGGCTTTTGCTGAGTCTTCTGAGGCGGCTGTCGCTTTGCAAGCTGTCTCGCAGGAGGGGCCTGCCTCGGTTGATAACGCCTTTGGTAGATTATAGGCGGTCTAGAAGGACGAGACTGTTGTGGTTTAGGCTTAGGCCTCATGATAGACTGGAAAGATTTTTCGTGGTCTGACAGTTTTTTAGTAACAGTCTCGACAGACTCATCGAACAGATCCGCTCCCGCACAAGGCACATTTGCAAGTCTGTCTTGGAGATTCGGATCCATATCAATGGTGCGAAGCCAAGCCAGTCGACGCATGGCGACCGAGCAGGCCGCAGCACGAGCCGAGAGCTCGAAAGCATCATAGGAGGATTGCATCAATTGGAGGCGCAACTGGGACAGGGTCGCCACCACCTCCTCAAACTCAAACCGAGCCTCAGCATCGATGAAAGGTGTGAACTTGCGGAGTACCGGCAAGAAAAAATCCAAATAGGACGAGAAGAAAAAATTGTAATTGAGCACTCGAGTCGCCATCATTGAATTTTGATAGATACGTCTACCAAACTTATCCATCGTTCTCCCTTCCCTGCCAGGAGGCACGGAAGCGTAGACTTGGGAGGGGGTGCGAACGTTTAAGGGAAGACTCGACTAGGAGGGACTGATGAGAGAGTTGAGCTCCCTCAAACCCCTTGTGGTGCACGATGCGGTATCGAGCATCCAACTTGCTAGGTACCGCAGGTATGGAATACGGTGTCTCCAAACACCGCATGAGAGTCTGGTCAAGTAACTTATGCAGGGGAAGCCGAAGTGTCTCCGCCGGAGGATGAGGTAAATGCATGGTGTCCAGATACTCCTTAGAGTACTTCGACCCAGTATCTAAGGTCACATCCAAGTCATCCGCCATCTGTCTGAGAAAGGATGAAAAGGAAAGTTGGTCCGCCAAGGCCGGCCGGCGAGACGGACTAGAAGACGTGGAAGCCTCCGGTTCCAGGGAGAGCTGGGAGCGGCATGGAGAGTATGAGGTAGATGGTTCTTCATACTCCGGTCCCTCTGGCTGGGATAAATCTGAGGATGAGTATCCCATACGCTGCATTTTCTTCTGTGGAGACACCTCTGAATGACGCGAGGAGTGTCTAGAAGAATGTCGAGATCGATGCCCCTCCCGATGCCGGGATGGGGAACGTGATCTTCGATGCATCGATCGATCCCTTGAAGCCTCGAAGGAATGGATTGGACTCGATGCAGTGGAGCGCATGGGAGGCAACGATGCCGACTCACGCAGTGCCACCCAAGTCTGGTATGGAGTGCGAAAGAACTCCTCCTGCGATGCAGTATGCCCAGGACTCCGATTATCAGGGGCCGATGTAGTACCCTGGTGACGTGGAGGTGTAATGGGCTCTAAAGGCGGCATGTCAGAAAGGGAAGCCCGCCTAGTGGGTTCCGCCGCCCTCCGCCGCTCCCCCTCGTCGAGCAGGGAAATCGAACGACGAGGAGGAGGAGGAGGGGGCGGACCGCTCTCCGGGACCGGGACCGTAGTATCGCCCTGAATATTAGCGATAAGCCTCGGTCCCATCGTCCGCATGAGCTCAACAAATTGAGCTTCGAGCAGGGATTTAAGCGATGCCGATATGGAGGGATCCGCACCGAAAGGGGGTCCTCCTGCACGGTCATCGCGTTCCTTCGTGGTCGAGTGCTTCTGCTTGGTAGCTTTGGGCACTTTTATGACCACGGGAGGAACAGTGGAAGGCGGTACCTGAACCGAGGAGACGGGAGCAGGAACCGATGCTGAACTCGATGCAGAAGCCGGTGTGAACGATGCTGGCTTCACGATGCTCGATGCATGAGTCGCAGATGCAGGCTTCGAACAGACCGGTGAAACATCTGTCGAGGTCGAAGCAGATGGCTCCTTAGAAGACTCCATCTTAAACATGGACTCCCAAAGTAAGCAGCGCCGTTTAAAAGAGCGCGCTGTGAGCGTGGAACAAGGCCGGCACGATTTCGGAACGTGTTCAGGACCAAGACACTGAAGACAGCGCCGGTGTGGGTCCGTCAACGAAATCGCACGCTGGCACTTGCTGCACTTTTTAAAACCGGTGATAGGCCGGGACATAGGCCGGAAAAGTGACGTTGCTAGGTCGAAGGAGCTAGGTCGCAGCCACGAGGCCGGCCCGGCCGAACCGCCGGACGAAATAATTGTAACTTTTTTTTTTTTTTTTTTTTAAATAGAAATAAAAGTCAAAGAAAGTAAGTAAAACAATAAAACGCGGGAAAGAAGGCAAAATACTGAAATTTCAGTCAGCGCAGAATTGAAGAGAACTTCTCAGCTCCGCGGAAAGAAAAGAACTGAGGAGACGCGCCCGGTACATCGGGCGGGAAGGCACTGGCGCATGCGCGGTGCGGGCATCTCGAAACTTCTGAGTTTCTTCAAGCAAGACATGCTTGCAAGATGTCCGTATCGGGGCTCTGTCGGATGACATCACCCACTAGTGAGAATACCTGCCTGCTTGTCCTGGGATAAGTTGAGTTACGCTTGAGCAGCCCAGTTTGGCTGACAATCTGTGACGAGCACTCCCCTGGTTGCCAATGTCAGAAGCTCAGACTTTACTGAAAAGCTCCAATCCTTATATATCTTATACCTTTAATATTTGGGTTCTGACTAGAAATCATCTGCTTCATGGCAGATGTTATTTTTTGGGTACTCCATTGTGGGTGGCAGAGGGCTTTTTGCCAGGTAGGCTCGATTCCCATTATCAGCTCTGGGCACAGCAGGGTCTCATTGATTTGGATGATTTCATTGAGGGTCAGCTTCTCCAAAGACATACAGAGGGCCACAGAGAGACAGAAAGAAAGAAAGAAAGAAAGGCTCTCAGCACCCCATTCTAATCTTTCTAATCATTGTAAACCGCATAGAACTTCACGGTCCTGCGGTATATAAACTGTTATTATTATTATTGTGCTCACATCTATTCTAGAACCCGTTAATGTAATGGACTTAAACACTAGTATTCAAAATAAAATCATTTTCCCTACCTTTGTTGTCTGCTGACTATTTTTCTGTGCTTTTAACTATGTTTCCAGGGACTTCTTATCCATTGACTGTTTTTCTCTCCTTCACTTTCTGCCCTGCATCCATATCTGGCATTAACTTAACATTCAATTTTTCCAATTTTCCGCTTTCTTTTCAAAATCTACTTTTCCATGTCTAGTCTAGTCTTTGGTTTATATACCAGGTCATCTTCTAACAGAGCTCGACTCAGTTCACAAATAATTAAGACCGGAATACATAAAAGAATGCAAACCTGAGAAAGTAAATGTGAAAAGGCTATCAATTCGTCACTTCAGTAGGTAAACCATTAAGATATTGTGTAAACAACAAAATTTTTAGGGCTTTACAAAATTGTTCTAGCTGACCTATCAATCTTACAGTCAGGGAGTTTGTTCCACGTTTCTACCAGTTTGAACGCAAGAGATTGGCTAAGCTTCCCAACAGATTTAATTCTTCTAAAAGAGCGGAACGATAGTTTATATTTCTGTGTAATCCTTGAGTGGCAAGATCTAGCAGTATTCCAATATAAGGGAACTAAAGAGTCAAATATTCCATACAGAAGCTCAAAGATAACACATACACACTTTAACTGGATCTAAAACGAACTATTAGCCAGTGAAGCTTTCTCAACAAAGGAGAGACATAGTCGTACTTTCTTTTCCCGAAAATAAGTTTAGCTGCCGTGTTTTGTATTAACTGTAGTCAATTTAGACTACTCTGCTTGATGCCCGTATAAACAGAATTACAATAATCCAGCTGGGTAAGCACAATAGACTGTACCAACACTGAATAATGTTCTTGATGAAATAATGATCTAACTTTTCTCAACATACACAGACTAAAAAAGAACTTTTTTGCCAGAGAGTTTATCTGATCATGAAATGTAAGTGATGAGTCCAAGATAATACCCAGGATTCTTGAAGAGAAATCTATGTGTAATGAAATACCTGTTTTCAGTGTGACAGCAGCAGGGAGGTTTTCCAATCTAGGCCCAAACCAAAGCAATTTAATTTTAGCAGCATTCAATTTCATTTGAATGGACAGTGCACATATCTGAAGTTTGGAAATGCAACAATCTATACCTAAGACTAAATTGCTGAGGTCGGGGTTGACTTCCAATAGAATAAAAATGTCTCTGCAGATGCGAGACAAAAAGTTTTTAAATGAGGTCATATAGATGTTGAACAAGATTGGCGGCAAAGGGGAACCTTGCGACACCCCACAGCTAGGTTTCCACGAGGATGATACATCGCCTTCTAGATATATCTCATAGGATCGCAGTGAAAGGAATTTACTAAACCAATCCAAAGCTACTTGGTTTAAACCTACATCTGATTAAATACGGATCAAGAAATCATGGTGGACCTCATGAACGCAGCTGACAAATCAAATCTCTCTCCTTCCCTCCCCCATTTCCATGATCTAACATAAGAACATAAGAACATAAGCATTGCCTCCGCTGAGGCAGACCATAGGTCCATCTTGCCCAGCGGTTCGCACCCGCGGCGGCCCATCAGGCCTATTGCCTGAAACAGTGGTCCCTGACTAATTTTTTAACTTACCTCTACCTCTATTCTTATCTGTACCCTTCTATCCCTTTGTCCTCCAAGTACCTATCGCCCACCTGGACAAACAGAGGCAATGGATGAAGAACTGGGGGCTGAATTGAGGCGAGAATGTAAAAATGCAAACGCCATAATTATGGGAGATTTCAACTATCCCGGGATAGACTGGAGCCATGGAGCTTCAAAATGTTCCAAGGAAACGGAGTTCCTGGAGGCTGTACGGGACTGCTTCTTGGAGCAGCTTGTCAAGGAACCAACAAGAGGGGCAGCTATACTGGATTTAATCCTCAGCGGGCTGGAAGGACCTACCCAAGAAGTGGAAGTAGGAGGATCATTGGGAATCGATTCAAAGTGGAAATAGAAATGCCAAAGGGGAGGAGAACCATTGCAACAACGTTCAACTTCAAGACAGGGAACTATGACGCCATGAGGCAAATAGTAAAGAGAAAACTCAAGAACAGCTCCAGGAAAACACAAACAGTGGAGCAAGCCTGGACCTTATTCAAGGACACGGTAAACGAGGCGCAAAACCTGTATATACCCAGATTTAGAAAAGGGAGCAAAAAGAATTAAACAAAAGACCCGGCATGGATAACCAATGAAGTTAAGAAGGTGATAGGAGACAAGAAAAAAATCATTCAAGAAGTGGAAAAAGGATAAAACCGAGGAAAACTGGAAAGAGCACAGGAAACATCAAAAAGAATGTCACCGCTTGGTCAGAACAGCAAAAAAAGAGTATGAGGAGAGACTTGCCAGGGAGGCACGGAATTTTAAACCATTCTTTTGATATGTGAAAGGAAAACAACGGCAAGGGAGGAAGTGGGACCTCTGGATGAGGGGGGCAGGAAAGGAGTGGTAAAGGAGGAAAAGGAGGTGGCAGACAGACTAAACACGTTCTTCTCGCCAGTCTTCACGAAAGAAGACACATCCAAAGTGCTGAATCCGGAAAAAACCTTCAAGGGGGGGATCAAGAGGAAAAATTATTATCAATAGAGGTGAGTCTCGAAGACGTACTCAAACAGATTAAAAACTGACAATCGCCGGGACCAGATGGAATCCACCCGAGAATACTGAAGGAGCTCAAAGACGAAATAGCGGAGTTACTACAGAAGATTTGCAACCTATCCTTGAAAACAGGGGTAATCACGGAGGACTGTAGGATAGCGAATGTTACACTTATCTTTAAAAAGGGATCCAGAGGCGACCCGGGGAACTGTAGACTAGTGAGCTTAACCTCAGTTCCGGGGAAGATGGCCGAATCATTAATCAAGGACAGCAACAATGAGCATATAGAAAGAAATAATCTGATGAGAACCAGCCAGCATGGTTTCTGTAAAGGAAGATCTTGCCAAACGAACCTACTGCACTTCTTCGAGGGGATAAATGAACAATTGGCCAAAGGTGACCCTATAGACATCATATCTGGACTTCCAAAAAGCCTTTGATAAGGTACCCCATTAGCGCCTGCTAAGAAAACTGTGGAACCATGGAGTGGAAGGGGACGTGCACAGATGGATCTGTAATTGGCTGGCGGACAGGAAGCAGAGGGTAGGAGTAAAGGGACACTATTCTGAATGGGAAGCAGTTACGAGCGGTGTCCCGCAGGGGTCAATGCTGGGACCACTGCCGTTCAATATATTCATTAATGACCCGGAAGTAGGGACTAAATGCGAAGTTATAAAAATTGCGGACGACACAAAAAACTCTCCAGCAGGGTTAGAACTGTTGAGGAATGTAAAGAACTACAAAGGGACCTGAACAAACTGAGTGAATGGGCAAATAAAAGGCAAATGTGCTTCAATGTAGAGAAATGCAAAGTCTTGCACATAGGGAAAGGAAACCTGATGTACAACTACAAGATTGGGGGAATGGTATTGGGGAAAAGCAACCTAGAAAGGGACTTGGGGGTTTTGGTGGACCAAACAATGAAGCCGGGGGCACAATGTGCAGCAGCCTCCAAGAAGGTGAATAGAATGTTGGGCATTATCAAAAAAGGAATCACTACTAGAAGCAAAGAAGTTATCCTGCTGCTATATCGGGCAATGGTGTGCCCACATCTGGAATATTGCGTTCAATACTGGTCACCGTACCTTAAGAAGGATATGGCAACACTTGAGAGAGTCCAGAGAAGAGCAACAAAAATGATAAGGGGCATGGAAAACCTTCCATATGCTGAGAGGCTGGAGAAACTGGGGCTCTTTTTCCGGGAAAAACGGAGACTTAGAGGGGTCATGATAGAAACTTACAAGATCATAAAGGGTATAGAGAAGGTAGAGAGGGACAGATTCTTCAGACTGGTGGGGGAAGCAAGAACAAGAGGGCACTCAAGAAAATTGAAGGGAGACAGATTCAGAACGAATGTTAGGAAGTTCTTCTTCACACAGAGGGTGGTGGATACCTGGAATGCGCTTCCAGAGGAGGTGGTAGAGCAGAGTACGATTTTGGGTTTCAAAAAGGGGTTGGACAAGTTCCTGAAGGAAAAGGGGATTGAAGGGTATAGTTAGAGGGGTACTACACAGGACAAAATGTCTTAAATAAAGGATCACTTACAGGTCACTGACCTGGGGGGCCGCTGCGGGAGCGGACTGCTGGGCGCGATGGACCTGTGGTCTGACTCAGCAGAGGCGATGCTTATGTTCTTATGTACCTATCCAAAGCTTCTTTGAAGTCCTGTAGCATGCTTCTGCTTACTACATCCTCCGGCAGCGCATTCCATGTATCCACCACCCTCTCCCCTTCCCCGTAGTCCAATATCTCTCCTTCCCTCCCTCCTCCCAGTGATCTGACATCTCGCTCCTTCCTTTCCCCCATTCCCAGTCTGGCATCTCTCTCCTCTCCTTCCCATGATCTGGCATCTCTCTCTCATCTACTACTACTACTACTACTATTATTTCTATAGCGCTACCAGACTCCCCTCCTTCCTTTCCCTGGTCTGGTATCTCTCCCTTCCTTTAGTCATCTCTCCTCCCCCCCCCAATGTAACATTTATCTCTCTCTTCCTCCTTTATACCCCCTGCATACATAAGAACATAAGAAATGCCTTCACCGGATCAGACCTTAGGTCCATCTAGTCCAGCGACCCACACAAGCGGAGGCCAAGTGTTCCCTGCTGAAGACCTTGTTTACCCGTATCCCTCAATGTGATTTGCAAGAAGGTGTGCACCCAACTTGCCTTTGAATCCCAGAATGATCCATCTCCCTTTCTCCTTTCTGGCCCCCCTCCCAGTCCAACATTCTCCCTCCTTTCCACCACCAGTTCAACATTTCTTTCTCTCTTCCTCCTGCATGCTTTTCCCCTGTCCTCCTCCTCCTCTCCCCTAACATCTCTCTCTCTCTCCCCCTCCACGAGTCCAACTTTTCACTCTCTGCCCTCTCCCCCTTCCTCCGAGTGTGACATTCCTCCTTTCTGCCCTCCCCATCCATCTTGCCCTCTCGATGAGTCCAATACTTTTTGCCTCCTGCACGCTTTCTCTCTCTATCCTTGCCTCTTCCCTCGAGTGGCATCCCTCCTTCCGACCCCCAACCCAACCCCATACACCATCTCATCCTCCTCTCCAGTGTGTAGCACCTTTCCCTCCCCTTCTGCCAGGTCCAGCAACACCTCTGCCCCCTTCCCTTTCCTTCCCCCCTGTCCAGCAGCACCTCTTCCTCTCCCCATGTCCAGCAATACCCCTTCTCCATTCCCTCCCCCTCCTGTCCAGCAGTAACTCCCTCCCTTCCTTTTCCCTCCCCATGTCCAGCAGCAACTCTCCTCCCTTCCCTTTCCCTCCCCCTGTCCAGCAGCAACTCTCCTCCCTTCCTCCCCTGTACAGCAGTAACTCTCCTCCCTTCCCTCCTCCACTCTCCAGCAATACCTCTCCTCTCTCTAGCCTAGCAGCAGCTCACTGTGTGCTTTTAACTTCGCAACACAGCTGCCACTAGCATTAGTTTTGATGCGGTTTCATCAGACAGCCTCAGGGCCTTTGCTAGGCCGACCTGCCTCACATCATTGAAGCGAGCCAGCATAGCAAAGGCCCCAAGGCTGCCTGATGAAACCGCATCTAAACTAATGCTAGCTGGTCTGGAGGTGCAGAAAGAAGACAAGAAAGGCAGGAGTCCTGGCATATGCGACGGTAGCAGGAAGTTGCAAGTCAGCTGACGCTGGCACTGGAGCCTCTCTTCCTGCCCAGTGTGCCACGTTCTACAATCCAACTCGCAAATTGGGATACACAACCCATCCATAAGGAATCAGATGCTATTTGACCAGGAAAGATGAATTTTTAATTATTATTTTTTTTTAAAGTAGAAACCATATTTCATAGAATACTGTTATGAAGGTTCTGACATTATTTAAAAAGTTTTGAAACACCTATTGTTATATAAATATTACAAAGAACTTACAAAATCTTCAGCCTCAAATTGCTTGGGTCCTTCTCCAACAACCTTTTTCCCAGTTTCATTATCAGGTACATCATTTTCATACAGTTCTTGGCTTTTTCCAGAGTGGAAAGTGCTACAATGAGTGCGGGAACATGAACCTCTGTGATTTATATTTTCAGTACCATTTCTGGCTTGTGAACGCCAACCATTTCTCTGTTTCCTTCCAAAGTTTCCTTCAGATAAAACAAGTACAACAGTTAATATATTGCATAGTTCATTAAGCAATTAAAAACAAAGCAGTCTAAATTACACAATGGGAAACACGGGCTCCTGCATCTCAACTTGAGTTATGCTGGAAAAAAAAATCACATTCCTGGGGTACACTGAATATCTCTATGTGCTTAACTAAAAGCATGTACCTCTGATAAAAGCTGAAAATGGTGAAAAAACTAGCAACATTGTAAAACGCTTAGAAGTTTTGATTTGTGTTTCATCAAAATTTTAATAAACTTGGAAACTTGGAACATGGGATGACTATCACTTTGTTATCTAAATGAAACTAAGCTCATATTGATTATAACACACATTTTTCCTGATTACTGTCTATAGTGGAATATAAGGATCAATTATATAAAATAGCTTGATGGGGCACTCAATTACTTAGCTTTAAAGCTGTCAAAGATGAAAAAAAAGCATGTTTATGAGGCTCTAAGCTTAAGCAATAAAAACAAACATACAAACAAGACATAAATGCACCCTAGTTCTATAAAATAATGTGGAGGAGTAACCGAGTGACAAGCAGCAGGGAAGCCAGAGATCTAAGAACATAAGAAGTTGCCACCAATGAGTCAGACCAGAGGTCCATCGCGCCCAGTGGTCCGCTCCCGCGGCGGCCCATCAGGTCTGTGACCTGTGAAGTGGTTCCTGACCATTTCTGTAACCTACCTCTACATCTATCTGTAACCCTCAATCCCCTCATCCTTTAGGAACCTATCTAAACCTTCCTTGAAACCCTGTAGTGTGCTCTGGCCTATCACAACCTCCGGAAGCGCGTTCCACGTGTCCACCACCCTATGGGTAAAAAAGAACTTCCTCGCATTTGTTCTAAACCTGTCCCCTCTCAATTTCTCCGAGTGACCCCTTGTACTTGTGGTTCCCCACAGTCTGAAGAATATGTCCCTGTCCACCTTCTCTATGCCCCTCAGGATTTTGAAGGTTTCTATCATGTCTCCTCTAAGTCTCCGCTTTTCCAGGGAGAATAGCCCCAGCATTTTCAACCTGACAGCGTATGAAAAGTTTTCCATTCCATTTACCAGTTTAGTTGCTCTCCTCTGGACCCCCTCAAGTACTGCCATGTCCTTCTTGAGGTACGGCGACCGGTACTGGACACAGTACTCCAGATGTGGACGCACGATATAGTGGCATGATGACTTCCTTCGTCCTGGTCGTGATACCCTTCTTAATGATACCCAACATTCTGTTCGTTTTCTTTGAGGCTGTCGCACATTGTGCTGATGCTTTCAATGTTGTGTCCACCATCACCCCCAGGTCTCTTTCAAGGTTGCTCACCCCTAGCAGTAATCCTCCCATTTTGTAGCTGAACATCGGGTTCTTTTTCCCTACATGCATGACCTTGCATTTCTCTATGTTAAAACTCATCTGCCACTTTTTTGCCCACTCTTCCAGTCTCGTTAGGTCTCTTTGCAGGTCTTCGCAGTCTTCCATGTTTCTAACCCTGCTGCAGAGTTTGGTGTCATCAGCAAATTTAATAACCTCACATTTCGTCCCCGTCTCCAGGTGTTGATAAATATATTGAACAGGAGCGATCCCAGCACATCTAACCTTGCTGATGTTCCCTCATGACCTTGGTAAAGTCACCTTATCCTCCCCCTACCTCAAGTACAAACTTGGGAATATAGGCCCTCTGAAATAAGGGAACCCTAGCCGCGCATGCGCACTCCTATCTGCGTGCTTCCGTGATTAGTAGGTCTGTGGCCGCAGGAGTGCGCATGCGCGACTTCCCAGCCTTACTTCCCAGCATCTGCGAACTACTATTTTGCTTTTCTCCATCCCCTTCAGTCCCTCTAAGCTGCACTAGCGCGTTGGATCAAGCTTCGGACTACGGACCCACAAAGCCGCCGCCGCCGTGGCTACTCTCTCATCTTCCGATGCAAGTGCAGCTCATGAGAGGAGCTGCGGCGGCTTTGAAAACGGCTCCCTTGCGGTGCTTTACAGAGAGTCAAAGGCGACAGTCCCCCGACAGATATTCTTGGAATGCCCACCCCCGCCTCTTTTTTTTGCGATCCATCGAGAGGCTCACAGTTAAGCTAATCATTGACAGAAATTGAAGCTCTGAGAAAACCGATTCAAGTATTTAGTCCCCATGAAGGCAGAAGTCTGGGCAGCAGGGGCTTTGCTGTAGCTCCCATGGCTTTCCCTTTGGATTTCCTGTGGGGGGTAGGGAGTGCAGCCTTCCAAGCGGAAGTTGGAGGGAAGCAAACTGCCAACGGACTCTACATTTGTGACCCTGGCATGTCACAAGAGGGGGCAGGGGGAGAGGGAAACGGGGCTGCTTTGGGGGGGAGGGGTGTGCTGGGGGCAGACAGTAATCATGGGGGGGAACAGAAGGGGACCACGGAGAGATAGGCAGGCAGGGGGCAAGGGAGAGAGATACAGACAGAAAGAAAGACAGACAGACAGCATCCAAACACAGAGAGAGAAAGGAAAAAAAACAACAACAGACAGTCGTCTACTCTAGCACCCGTTAATGTAACGGGCTTAAACACTAGTATACTATAAAACATAACTTGCTTTGAATTGCTTACAAAAATATTTTCTGCTAAATTTCAAACTTCCTGATCTCTTCTGCTCATAATACCTTTTGTTGTCTTAGTTACTGCTCACTGAAAAAGACTGACTGATACCTAGGCCATACCCTATCAACTCAAAATATCATACAATAACGTACAACAGGAGCAATGCAGACAATATTAAGGAATGACTATGTATACAAAATTTTAGGATTTATTTGGGAGCAAGGGAAGAGGGAGATTGTTTAATTGATTTTAAATTAATGGATTCCTTTACCTATTTATTTTTCAAACCGCATCAATAAAAATGTTAAATTGGCTATGGAACTGGCAGTGAAGAAGTGCTTTTTCAGAAATGGAGTTACTTTGTTTTTAAATCATCTATAAATATTTTGACAGAAAAAAAAAAAAGTCACCTAATTCACATGTCTTAGAACTGAATTCTAATTTACACTGCTAATAAACCCAGACTAAAGAACTGTTTTAACCATTTTTAGTGGAGTTTGGAATCTAGCACTTACTGGTATATATATAGCCCTGACACAGCCAACCGGCAAAATATGGCCATGTTGAGCTACAGTATTTGAAACCTGGGAGCTTTTTAAGGATTTACGTAAAGGTCACAGTTACCAACACATATGATGAGCAGCAACTCGTACAGAGGCTTAATTCAAGTTCAAAGATACTTACAACATCCAATATTTACTAAGACAGCAACTCATTAGTAAACATTATTAATCTTGAACCATCAATGAACATTAAATATAAATAGAAACAGGAATTCTGTTGGTAGCATTAAAACTAAGGAAGGGTACCACATTAAAACAATTCTGACATCAGATGAATGACAAGTACATCAGGCATGGACATCGTCTCTAGTGAGTGAGATGAGGAAAAGGAGGGGGCACGTAACCACAACACACTCATCAGAAAGCAAGGTTTTAAAGGGAGGGGGGATAAACCATCTCCGTTGTTAAAGATGCAGAAGAGCTTACAGTGGCATTTTTCTCTCTCTACCGTTAGTGATGTACAGTACTCCCCTGATATTTGCAGGGGCTCTGTTCCAGGAACTCCCGTGAATTTTTAAAAAACCCGCACAAACCACAAATACGGTTTTTCGCCTGGTCAAGAGGCAGGAGAGGGCAGCTGGAGCGCCAGCGAGTGAAGAAAATCACTCATGGTATGCTCCGACCACCTCTTCCTGTTACTAAAGTAAGGCTACACCAATTAGGAGCTGCTTTGACACACAGCTCCTGATTGGTGTAGCCCGACTTTAATAAAGGAAGAGGCAGTCACAGAATATCGCGAATTAGTGAGTCCATGAACCGCAAATACGCAGGGAACATTGTACATTGAAAAGGGGGCAAGATGCAAGTTCTCAGGGGGATGTTAGTAAAATAATGGTGAAAGAAGAGGCAATATACTTGCCCACCTCTGTGTAGTGGCAATAGGGTAGGGGCTTGCTTTAAATACTTCATGCTCTTTATTTGTTTACAAAATACATACCAGGGAAAAAATGTGCCACATTACACTAACTGCAACATTTTCAAACACTGCATTTGCCACCAGGTCCTGGTCACAAAAAGGAATGGTGGAGGGGAAAAAAAACGGCATATAGGGAGATTCATGCATTTTTTCTATGTGCTGGTTTTTTTTTCATGTGTTTTCCCCTCACTCCACCATTTCTTTTTGTGACCAGGACCTGGTGGCAAAGGCAGTGTTTGAAAATGTTGCAGTTGGTATAATGTGGCACATTTTTCCCCTGGTATGTATTTTGTAAACAAATAAAGTGCATGAAGTATTTAAAGCAAGCCCCTACCCTATTGCCACTACACAGAGGTGGGCAAGTATATTGCCTCTTCTTTCACCCTTATTTTACTAACATCCCCCTGAGAACTTGCATCCTGCCCCTCTTTTCACTGTACATCACTAATGGTAGAGAGGGAGAAATGCCACTGTAAGCTCTTCTGCACCTTTAACAGCTGATAAGCTTTATCCCCCCTCCCTTTACAACCTTGCCTTCTGATGAGTTTGTTGTGGTCACATGCCCTCTCCTTTTCCTCATTTCACTCACTACCACCCTGTAGCGTATGAATGTTCTTTGCCTTATTGGCTTGAGTGGAGCCTATGCTGAAATTAAATAATATTGTTAAAAAAAAAATAAATAAAAAACCCCCAAAACACCAATTCTGAGATCTGCCAACCATTTGACAAGCAACTAAACAATCTGTTTACATTTTAGTGAAAAGCAAACAAAAGAAAAGCATAAAATATGCCAAACAATCATGACCCTATGTAGGTGAAATTAGATTTTACTTGCTAGTTTGCTTTCTTTTAGTCCCTCTAGCACAGATGGGTATTATGCACTCTTACCAAGAGATGGAAGACTGAGAAACACCGAGCTTTACAGTAACCTACAAGGAGGACTGTACAAATCTCCTAGAAGCCTGTCCTTAAATAGCCAAACAGATAACCCCCCCCCCCCCCCTCAAGAAGAAAAAAAGGAAAAACACCTCTGACACTGCAGGACATACACTGCTGCTGCCTAAGACTGGCCGAGCCAGACTGCATCGGAACAATCCACCTAGGGCTTCTGCATGTAAACAAGAAACCACCAAACATAATGCTTAGAAAAGCCCAAAGGGAGGACAACTTCCCTTATTATAATGTGGCTACACCCTCAGACTACATAAAACAAGCAGTGATGAGGACTTTTTGTATCAATATTGCATATTTCAAATAAATGGCTCAGCAACTGAGTCTGCGCAGACCCCAGAACAACCACACACACACAAAAACAACACACATAAAGATGAGCTCGGTGTCATTCTAGACCTAGAGGAACTACAAGAAAGCAAATCTAATTTCACCTTCCACAGTGTCCCTCTAAACAGCACAGATGGGCAGTACCAAAGCAGTGTCCATCACCGGTAGGAGGCCCGCAGACTTTCCAAGACCGGAGCCTGAAAACAAAATCCTGCCGCCCACAAACATCCAGTCTGTAATGAGAAGAAAAGGAATGAAGTGATGACCAAACTGCTGCCTTATGATGTCTGGAGGAGAAATCAAGGAATGCTTAGCCCAGGAAACCACCAAGGCTCTAGTCCAGGGGTATCCAACCTGCGGCCCAAGGGCCGCATGCAGCCCCATGAAGTATTTTGTGCGGCCCCGATTGAGGGCGATGGAGTGTTTTCCTCTGCTGCCCCCGGGTGTTTACCGTCTTGCCAGCTCCCTCCTCTGTCTTGCTGCAGCGTTTGCGCGGCCCCAGAAACATTTTTTCCAGCCAATACGGCCCAGAGAAGCCAAAAGATTGGACACCCCTGCGAGTCTAGTTGAATGTGTTCTGAGCACCTCCAGAATGGGCTTCCCTCGAAATAAATAGGCAGATGATATGGTCTCCTAATCCAACAAGTATTCATGACCTTAGAAGCTGCTTCACCTTTATGACAACCTCTGATTAAGAAAAATAATTGATATGTATGCTGAAACTTCTGAGTAACAGACAGGTAGCAAAGTACTCTTTGGACGTCCAAGCAATATAAACACTTCTCCTCCTAAGAGCCAGCATGATCCCCCAGCACTGGAAGAGAAACGGACTGGTTAACAGGGAAAACTGAAATCACCTTGGGAGGAAAGGAAAGTACCAAACAAAGAACTACCTTGTCTTTGGAAAACGGCAAGAAAAGTTCCCGTCAAGAGAGTGCCTGCATCTCTGAAACCCGACAAGCTGACACCTTTAAAGAACACAGGCTCAAAGGAAGAAGATACAAGCACAGACACAAAACTGAGATCCCAAAGTGGACAAACCGATAGACGGATGAGCTTAGCTCCACGCAGAAAACACATCCAGGAGAGCAGAATCCAATTTAGGATGGAACTTCAAAAACAGGACAAATCCACTATTTGTACTTTCAGAGAAGAGAAGAACAAGCTCTTATCCAAGCCGGCCTGTAAAAATTCTAGAATGCTCAGCAATGAAGCTTTGAAAGTGCCAATCTGATGGTCATCGCTCCAGGACCCAAACATATGCCATACTGAACATACACGAGTAAAATCAACCTCTTTCTGGAATTCAAAAAGAGTATCAATCAACAAATCTGAAGAAACGTTTCTTCAAACGTGCCCTCTCAAGAGCCAATCCATAAATGAGAACTGACCCAGATCTACTATCCACACTGGGCCTTGTGTCAACAGATCCTCCCGGACTGGCAACCATAAGGTTTCCTCCACTAGTAGCTGCATCAGGTCTTCGTACCACGGTCTGCAAGGCCAATCTGGAGATCCCAATACTACAAAAGCCCTGCATGCCTCTGGATTTTTTGAATGACACTATATACCAACAGTCACAGAGGAAACACAAAGATCATTCCACTTTGGCCACTCCTGGACCAGCGCATCCAGGTCTGCTGCTAGACTGCCCTTCCTCCTGCTGAAGAAGCATGGAACCTAGGAATTGGATGAGGTAGCCACCACTAGTGAAAAATGAGGTTGAAGATCTGTGGACAGAGCCTCCATTTCCCCAGATCAAGGAGATTTCTGCCGAGATAATCCACTTGCACATTGTCCACCCCTGCAATTTAGGCCATGAACAAATTTTTCAGATGACCCTCTGCCCTATTTTATCAGCAGAGCTGTCTCCCATTCCACTGCAGAACTCCTTGTCCCCCTTGATAATTCACGTAGGCCATTGCCATGGCACTGTCTGAGAGCACACACTCTGCTCTACCTCACAGAAAGTCTGCAAAGGCAAGCAATGCAGGCTGAATCGCCCTGGTCTCTAGGACACTGATTGACCAAAGAGACTCCTCATCTGACCAATGACCCTGAGCTATGTGGTCCCCGCAATGAGCTCCCCAAACAGAGAGACTGGAATCCATGGAGACTAGGGTCCAAGAGGATGGCTAGAGACACATGCCCTCCAGCAGATGACTATCAGCCTCCAGCAAAGACTTCGATGGACAAGACTGCAGAGGGGAAACTAGACATCCAGTTCCTGAAGATGTGGAGACCACTTGGGCAAAACAGCATTTATGATACAAATTTATGATACAAATTTTCCAGTCATTCAACACACAAGAAGCTCCTTTTATAAGACTTCCGAGAATGGGATATGCCAAGACAATCCTGCATTTTCCTTGGTATCTGGCTTCCATTGTTTTTATGCCTTAGTGAAATCTTTTGCCTTGCTCTTCACTTAAGTCACCAAGGCTCTCTGGAAAGTGATCTAAGTGACTGTGCAGATAATGGACTTTAACACTCATGTTACAGCCAAGCCTGTTGAAATGAAAGAGCATATCCTCTACTAATTGTGTGTAGTTATCTGCCTTTCTTGTTGCCAAGAAAGTTTTTCACAAGAACAAATGAAGACCAGGCACATGATTCAATTTCATTCACTGATGCTAAGAAATGTTGGTCATTTATAAATTGTCTATCTGCGGACCACTGAAAATTCCTTCTTTCAGTTTTTCCATGGTAAATCCAGGTAACATATGAGCTATGAGGTTCATAATCGAAACGGAAATACATCTAAAAATCTGCATAAATCAGTACTTGGACAACCTAAAAGGCAGGTCGTCCAAATGCCGATAATCGAAACAGGTTTCAGCTTAGGCCCTTTCACTGCCGCTGTGCGTCCAGAGTGAAAAGGAGTGTGTTTCGAGGAGTGATTAGGGCAGGAGGTGGGCAAACCTAGACTTAGTAGTCCTACAGCGATAATCGAAAGTTTAATGAGACTGCCTAGATGGAACTTATATGTTGTGACTTAGGCGATCTAAAAACAGGTATAAGTGCCCAGAAGGTATCCGTGACCAGATAACCACTGCAAACACAAAGTACAGACCCCCACACACTCTCCTAGTGATCACTGACACCCCACACTGCCATAAAAACAAAAACATACCTGCTTCCAGCACATCAGCACCTAGGAAAGCCTAGTATAGTATAGTATAGTATAGGAAAGCCTAGTAGAGCTGCACAGAGGTATCTTAAGTAGTCTGGGGGGTGGGCTAGTGAACCATAGAGAGGAGGACCCTGGCTCATAAGCCACTCTAACTACTGCATTCAGGGTGAAAAATGTGCACCCACCAATTTGAGGGGCTCACCATGACCTGCAATGGAGTTGTGGTGTATGTGGCACCCTTTTTGTGAAGTTCACAGCAGTGCCCTGTAAGGTGGCCCACTACTCTGTTGCCATGGGTGACCTGTCAAATGCGAGGACAATTGCACCCCAACATTTTGCACGCACGGACAAATGAGCGAACTGAATTGGAAGCGACCCAATTGCGCCCTGACAGGATACTATTTTGTCTTTTTGAGGGTTACAAATTGACCCTCTTTTTTGAGGGGGGGAGATCCCACACACACTACACTCAAAACATTCACTTCCTATCTAGTGTTAGGGTTAGGATTACATCAAGATTATGGGAACCCTTACAGTGAAGGAAGAGCTTATCAAAAGGAGAAAAAGCCTCAGAACCCAGATTGGAGAGGGAACCCTCACCCAATTTAAAAGGGTGAATCACTTCATTGGCTGAAAAAACTCCTTGTCCATGCGAGTTAAACAATTCTTGTGTGTTGTGCAGTTAAACAATTGTCTTTAAGTGTTCTTATATTATGCAGCATTCACTTCCAAGCGGCAGAATCAGTGCTCAGCGTTGCCCATTCAAAGACGGACACTTTGCACTGATTGTGCCGCTTGGGAGTGCAAAAGAGCTATGTATAACAAAAGTAAGTCCAAATTGATAGTTATATGCACATTGTAGCATTTATTTCATTTTGCAGGTCCTTTCCCGCTAAGGCAAAACGGTTAGCCATTGTTGGCTGGGGAGGACCAGTTGTGTTGCTCAACCACACCGGAAAAGACAAGTGCACCGTCCAACATTTTAACGGTTTAAACACCGCATAATATAAAAACACAAAGACAAATAACTGCACAACACACAAGAGTTATTTAACTCACATGGATAAGGAGGTTTTTCAGCCAATGAAGCGATTCACCCTTTCAAGTTGGGTGAGGGTTTCCTCTCCAACAGGGTTCTGACGCTTTTCCTCCTTTTGATAATCTCTTCCTTCACTGTATGTTGCATATACCAACTAGTGGCCAGTTTGGATTAATATTGTTTGATATAAGGAAATTGTTTGGGTTTTTTTTTTTTAAACATACTATTTACCCTTTTCCTTTATAGTCTATGGACGCATTAGCGTTTAGCGCGAGCTAAGTCAGATAGCGCGCACTAATTCGGCTACCATATCTTAGTAAAAGGACCTATATGTTCACAAATTGAAATAGCCTTACTCCAATTCCCCCCCCCCAAAAAAAAATCACATATTTTAGGATTACCTCCATTAGAATGTCCAATACTAGAGTCGAAGCCATCTGAGAAATTGTGCCGTCTACGACCGATGTCAAAACGATTTTCAGAAAGCTTTTCAAAATGTAATGACTGAAAATAAATCAGAAATGATGATTACAGCACAATGATGAAATTTATTCATACCTATTTAATTCATTTTCTTGAGTTTTACTACACCACTCAAGACAAAATAGGTTGTGTACCCTTACCAGCAGATGGGAGGTAGAGAAAATTAATTTTCAGCGACATTACTGGTATAAGGTCTGGTGCAGGCTGGAAGTATGCTAATGGCAAAGCAATCCTGGAACTCTATTTTTAGACCCCTCCCCTTTTCGGAACCTAAACAGAAAAGAGTAACAATCGTAGAGAGCCCTTGAAATTTCTGGATTTAGGGCCAGATTCACTAAAAAAACACACCGATCGTGTCCCAACCAGTTTGCAAACATTCACCAATACCGACCCGATTTACTAACCTTCTGGCCGATCAATCTCCCACCTGATCCGATCCGCCCACACAAATGAGGGGAAATGGCATGCTAAAGTCATCAATTCACTAAACAGAATAACAAAGACTGATTGGGTTTGCCGATTCAAAATGAAGCGACTGCTAAGGACCAGTCACTTAGCCGACTCTCCTGCTCTCTGTAGCCCTGAAATCCCAGTATCAATGTTACAAAACAACCTCAAAATAAAAAATAAAACTGTACATTACTCCCCATATATTTTGCAAAAAATGCAGTGCCGTGCAAGCCCATGGTTTTAACCCACAGATTAAAAGCGTGTTCTGTTCCATAATGTGGCTGCAGCGTGTTCTGTTCCATTAAATTGAAATGTCCACTCAAGTAAACTGCAGTCACCCCTCCCACTTTGTTTTGACCTCACTTGTGCGGAGAGCAAGCGCATGTGTGGATTGCATCTACAGCCAACCAGGATGGTCTGCACATGCGTCATAATCGCTCTGCAGCGATCCATGGGATCGCTTGTGGGCATGCGTCTGATCAGGTAATTTGCATGAGAACTCTGTTGTGAATCGGTCGCCCGGCAGAACTCGGCCACGAATCACCCAACAACGATCCAGACCGGTGAGTTTAGTGAATCTAGGCCTTAAGTCAAGCAGCAGACCCAGTCTCCAGAGATCCCCACACTGCAGTATTCCAGGGCACAATCCGAACTGATCTGGCAGGACTCAAAGAAAGGTATGAATAAATTTCACCTTCCTTATTGTCCCGTTAGACTAGTCCAGACAAATGGGATATACCAAATTCATGCCTTACAAAAGAAGAGGAGACAAGGCCTCTTCTATCACAGCCTTGCCAAAGGATACATCAATTTTATTTTACTTCACAACGTAAATATCTTGATGCTTTGATACGTTTGATCATTTATAGGCCCAAGAAATTTGACAGAATTTGTACTATTAGACAGACTTCCCTTACTTCACACCTCATCCACACGATTCTAAAGTCATCCCCTGAACAGGATAATCTATACCCTATGCATCACATAAACAAATTCCTCATGTAACTTTGTAATTTTGTAAGGCTATTTCACCATGTAATATAAGCTGCACCTCCATGCAATGTTCTAAGAGTAATCTTATGTGTTGGTGTATTGTAATGCTATGACTGTAAAACTGCAACCCACTTTGAGCTCTTTGGGAGGACAGGATATAAAACCAAATAAATAAATTCCTAGCCTCTATAGGAAATTGCCTGTAAACAAGTAAGGTATGCTTAGACCTTTGAGAGGCACCTAAAAATCAGACAATATAAGCCTCTATGACCAACTTAATCCAGCATGCCATGAAGGACTTGGAATCTGATCCCCCTTGCTTGGCCTCTAAAACAACCAACAAGTGAGACATCAAGAAAAAAGTTTGACATTTCTAAATTCAGTGGTATTTCGGAATCCTAACTTATTCCGTTCCAGAACCCCGTTCGAGTTCCAAAACGTTCACGTTCCAAGACAATTTTTCCCACTGAAAATAATAGAAATTGGATTAATCTGTTTCTTGGTCCCACAAACTCAGATTTTCAAATAAATTTAACAGCAAATAATAATAATAATAATCAGTTTATATACCGCAAAGCCGTAAAGTTCTATGCAGTTTACAGTAGTTTAAAAAAAAACAAAATAATAAAAGAAGTTGAATAGAACTAAAAAAAAGTTTAAAAAGCCAATAATTAGACACTAAAATGATCAAAATAGTACATAATAACATTTTTATGAATTAGATGCCTAAATACTTCGAAAACATATGTTTTTAGATGTCTCCTAAATTCCCCATAAATGTCAGTAAGCAAAAGCAATTGTTCTAAATCCTTACCCCATAACACTGTTTGATATGAAAAAAGATTTTGATGATGTTTTTTAAGTTTACATCCTCTAACAGGCAGAAAAACAAAATTCAGATGCGAGTTTCTTTTATGTCTGTTGGTTGCAAAAGAGAAAAGCTCAATTATATATTTGGAAGCTAAACCAAACAAAGCCTTAAAACAGAAGCAACCAAACTTAAACTTCACCTGCGCCTCCATTGGCAGCCAATGCAGTACTCAATAGGAGGGTGTTACGTGATCATATTTCTTCAACCTAAAAATCAGCCTGACTGCCACATTTTGTACTATTCTTGTACTACACATTTTTGACTATTCTTCTGGGAAATTGCAGTAATCAAGCTGGCTTATTATAAGAGACTGTACCAAAACTCTAAATGATGAAACATCAAAATAAATACGCCCTAAAGGACCGAAGCTTCCAAAGAGTAAAGAAACCCTTTCTGACCAAAGAGTCTACCTGGTTCTTCATAGTCAAGCCCTGGTCCAGTATTATTCCCAAAACCTTAATGGTAGATTGAATAGGATAAAAAATAGCTGAATTTATTTATACACAATGATGTTTTAGTATCAAATGGGCGCGGAAGCTACAAAAAACTTCATTTTTTCTGAGTTAAGCTTCAGTCTAAATTCAGTCATCCATTGCTCCATTAGACCTACATAGTAACATAGTAACATAGTAGATGACGGCAGATAAAGACCCGAATGGTCCATCCAGTCTGCCCAACCTGATTCAATTTAAAATTTTTTTTTTTTTTTTTCTTCTTAGCTATTTCTGGGCGAGAATCCAAAGCTTTACCCGGTACTGTGCTTGAGTTCCAACTGCCAAAATCTCTGTTAAGACTTACTCCAGCCCATCCTCCTCCTAATACTTCTGTTGCTTTAGGAATAACTTCAGAAAGAGAAATAGCAAATGGAATAATGATCATAAAATCATCTGCATAACTAATAGCTTTATCCCCAGCTGGGACAATTGCACACCTAATGATGACATATAAACGTTAAAGAACAATGGGGACAATGGTGAACCTTGAGGAACGCCAGATGAATTATTCCAAATACCTGAAAGATCATTATTGAAATGAACTTGATAGGTGCGAGACATGAGAAAGCCTGAAACCATTCTAACACCTCTCCTCTAATACCAATAGCATCCAAACATTGCAGCAATTTCCCATGGTCCACTAAATCAAATGCAGGCAGAGACAGCAAAATTGGGCACCCCAACCCGCTAAGCTCAAAGTGGGAGACCCAGCCCCCTCTCATGGTTATGCCGCCAATTGTGTTTAGTACAAAATGAAGTACTTGCTGAATTTGTTTTGGGGTTTCCAGTCAACTCTTATTTCTTTTAACAAGAAATGGTCAACCCTACAGTCACATGACCTGTCTATGCTAATTATTTTCGGTGATGTATGCATCTCTTATTTCTGTTCACTGTTTGTTTATATTGTATTCTATTGTTGGTTTAAATAAACTAAGACTTTAAAAAAAAAAAAAAAAAATCAAAACCATCAGAAATAATTGCTGCTTTTTATGGGGACAGGTAGCTTTTAGGGGGGGATGGGCAGGACAGAGGGGATTTCTCACGGGGACGGAGGGGATTCTGGCTGGGACGAGCAGGAACAGGTGGAATACTGGTAGGGACAGGAAGAATTTTTATCCCCACGCAACTCTCTAACCAGAACTCAATTACAAGCCAGTCCGCAGAAAATTCCTGCCGGTCCGCACAGGGCCAGCGAGATAGACGCAGTTAAATTTCCTGCCCCAGTGGTGTTGGTGGAAATCTGCTGTTCCACCCAGCTTCAGGCAATCAAGACAGGCTGCTGACGTCGGGGCATTCCCTCTGTGAGTCTCGCCTATTCGGAAACAGGAAGTTGAAACAAAATAGGCGGGACTCAGAGAGGGAATGTCCCAACGTCGACAGCCTGTCTTGATTGCTGCCCCTGCCGAGTCGCCAAAGAGGGCCGCGGGGAAGGTGCAGATGTAAGGGAGAGAGCTGCAGGTAGAAGGGAGATGGTCAGCGTGCGCGGGGGGTCAGCATGTGGTTTGGGGCCATCGGCAGTGTCTAGGCTAAGAGTCCGCCCACGTGCGGGATGCTTGCATGCACTCAGCGGTTGAGAGGGTGCCTCTAGGTGCAGCGGGTTGAGCCCATGCTGCTGCGGGGTCGTGCTGTGTTCGCTGGCTGCCACCGGGTTGTTGACAGCGTCCACAGGTGAGCGAGTGGCGCGGTGCTGTCCCTGAGCTTTCATGGAGACTCGACGGCAGGGCGGCGGATAGGAGCCTCTGGTTCGTCTTGGGCGGCAGGGCCTGCGGTGCAACGCTGTTTGTGCCGGCTTGGGGGGGGCCGCAAATGTGCAGGGAGCACAGGAGCAAGATCATGGGGAGCCTTCGACAGTGGCTGTCTCCTACTTGCTCTCGTACTTGTCAAGGCAGTGATTCACTTCAGCAACTTCCTCTTTCCTCAGAGGCGGCAAGGGACCCAAGGCTGCCTAAGTAAATCACTGCTACAGGCAAGTACTGAGAGCTGCTGGAAGAGGAGGAAGCCACTATTGGAGGCTGGGAAGCTGCTGGATAAAGGGAGAGCTGCTACTGGACCTGGAGGGAGGTAGAAGGAGAGATGCTACTGGGAGGGGAGGAGGGAAAGAGATGGGAAGAGAGTTAATGATGGATAGGGAGGAGGAGGGAAGGGAGAAGGAAAAAAGGAAGGGAGGGAGATTACAGGAGGGGCTGGCAGGGAGATTACAGGAGGGGAAGAGGGTCAGGGTGGAATGGATAGATCAGATGAGGGAAAGGGGAGAGACAGAGGAATGAGAAAGTAGAGAGAGATTGATGCTGGAATGGGGGTCAGCAGAGAAAGAGAGGGATAAAGATGCTAGATCTGGTATAGGAGAGATAAAAATGAAGAAAGCAGTGAAGCTGGAATGAATGATGTAAAAAGGAGAGAGGAGGCACAGGCTGGATGGAAAGGGGAGAGGGGCATAGAAGGAAGTCAGATACATATGGAAGGGGGAGAGGGCAGACAGTGGATGGAACCGGCAGATGCTGGATTGAAGAGACAGGGCAGATGCTGGAAAGAAAAGAGTGAAAAGAAGATGAAGCAGACCAGAGACAACAAAAGGTAGAAAAAAAATAATTTGATTTCTATTTTGTCATTAGAATATATCAGATTTGAAATATATATCCTGCTAGAGACATAACTGGGGACTGCAAAGCCCAAGCAGTGCTCCTTTAGCTTCCAGCTGGCTTAGGGCTCTCTCTGACCAGGGGGCAGTTGCCCTAGTTGCACTCCCCTAACACTATTCCTGTCATGTGTGACTGCAGTATTCTGCTAGCATGATATTTCTGTGTAGCATTCCGTAATAACTTGGCTTGTTCAGTTTTCTTGATAGTAGAGGGGATATATGTGAAGGGGAAGGGAGACAGGGGTTTTGTTGGTCCTTGCTCTGTATATTTGTATTTATAAAATGACAATTGTACAGAATATTGTTTCTTTTTATACTTTAATAAAATATGTTCAAGATAAAATCATAACTGAGGCTTGTGCGAATGGGATCAGATGGTTTGCGGGGACCGAGCTTATGGAGGAGATGGGGCGGAAAATGGTAAAACTAGAGGACATAATTTGAGGTTGAGGGGTGGTAGACTCAAGAGCAATGTAAGGAAATTCTTCTTTATGGAGAATGTGGTGGATGTCTGGAATGCATTCCTGAGAGAGCTGGTGGAGAAGAAAACGGTGACAGATCAAAAAAGTATGGGATGAACACAGAGGATCTAGAATCAGAAAATAATAGTAAATCTAATCTAATCTAATCTAATCCTTAGGTTTGTATACCGCATCATCTCCAAGTTCGTAGAGCTCGACGCGGTTTACAGTAGGAGAAATAGGAAGGAACTACAACAGAGGGTTAGAGGTAGAAGTGTGAAGAAAATTTAGAGGACTTGGGATGCCAAGATATAAGAGTTTCCTTGATTCCTAAGTTGGAGGGAGACTTACATTTTTTGAGAAAAACCAGGTTTTCAGATGTTTGCGGAAAACTTGGAGAGAGCTCAAGTTCCGAAGAGGGGAGGTAAGGTTGTTCCAATCCAGAGCTCAGTGATTTTGAAGTGAAGGGAGGTCCCTAGCTTTCCTGTGTGGGAAATGCCTTTTAGTGAGGGGAAGGATAGTTTTAATTTGTGGGAGGATCTGGTGGTATTAGGGTTTGAGGAATTCCAAGAAAGAGGGATAAAGGGAGGGAGGATACCATATAGGATTTTGAAAGTTAAACAGGCGCATTTATAGTGGACCCTGGCGATTATCGGAAGCCAGTGGAGCTTGGCCAGGAGCGAGGAGACATGGTCAAATTTACTTTTAGCGAAGATGAGCTTGGCCGCGGCATTCTGAATCCGTTGGAGTCTGTGGAGGTTTTTCTTAGTTAGGCTTAAGTAGATAGAGTTGCAATAGTCCAATCTGGAGAGGATGATGGATTGGACAAGGAGGGTAAAATGTTTTTGATATTGAAGAACTAAGGCCAGTACTGGGCAGACTGTCATGGTCTGTGTCTGTATATGGCCATTTAGTTAAGGATGGGCTGGGGAGGGCTTTAATGGCTGGGATAGTGTAGATGGGCCGGAGTAAGCTTTGATGGAGACTTCAGTAGTTGGAACCTAACCACAATATTGGGAAGAGCTTTGGATTCTTGCCCAGAAATAGCTAAAAAGGGGAAAAAATGTTTTAGATTGAATCAGGTTGGGCAGACTGGATGGACCATTTGGGTCTTTATCTGCTGTCATCTACTATTCTGCCTCTTTGCTACATTGAACTTATTACTCAAGGTCTCCCCCCCCCCACCCCCATCTCCAACCACTCTATCACTCTCCCCCCAGACTATGGCTGAGTATTTCTATGGCAAGGTTCACAAAATTAACCTTGAGTTCTCGACTGAGCCACCTCCCCCAACCCACTCTCTAACCCTCCCTCGGCCCTTGCCACCTTATCTTTGTTTCCTGAAATTACTGAGGAGGAAACTGCACATTTTCTTTCCTCCTCCAAACTCACCACCTGTTCCTCTGATCCCATCCCCATCTATCTACTTATCACTATCACTCCTACTGTCATCCCTTCTATTGGTCATATCCACTACAACTATGCCCAACACCTTCAACATGCCATTGTTACACCACTCTTCAAAAAACCCTTGCTGGACTCTACCTGCCCCTCCAACTAATGTCCCGTCTCCCTCCTCCCCTTTTTATCCAGGCTACTTGAACATACTGTTCACCACCATTGTCTTGACTTTTTCATCTCAAGCTATTCTTGACCCGCTTCAATTGTGCTTTCACCCCCTTCATTCTACAGAAACTGCCCTGCTCCTGGCCAAATCTAAAGGCCTCTACGCTATCCTCATCCTTGATGTATCTGCAGCTTTTGACACAGTAAACCACCACTTACTCATCTATATGCTTGGATTTCAAGGCTCTTGTTATCTCAAGGCTTTCTTCCTATCTTTCCCATCACATCTTTAGCGTACGCTGGTGGATCCTCCTCTACTGCCATCCCACTGTCAGTCGGTGTATCTCAGAGCTCTGTCCTGAAACCACTCCTTTTTTCCCATCTACACTTCTTCCCTTGGTGCTCTAATCTTCTCCCATGGCTTTCAGTATCACCTCTATGCCAACAACTCACAGATCTCTCTCTCTACACCTGAAATCTTGACAGACATTCAATCACAGGTTTCTCTCTACTGAGCTCCTTATCTTTCCACCTAAACCAGTCTTCTCTTATTCCCCCATTCTCTATTCCTGTGAACAACCACCTCATCCTCCTTGTCTCGTCATCTCACAACCTTGGGGTAATCTTTGACTCACCTCTCTCCTTCTCTTCATATATCCAAGACAGTCAAAACCTGTAGTTTCTCTACAATATCGCTAAAAGCAGATCCATTCTGAACGCACTGCTAAGACCCTCATTTATACCCTCATCACCTGTCACCTAGACTACTGCAACCTGCTTCTCACTAGTCTTCTGTCAAACCATCTCTCTCCTTCAATCTGTTCAGAACTCTGCTGTACACCTCATATCCTGCCAATGTTGCTATGCCCACATTACTCATACCCCTCTCCTCAAGTCACGCGATTGGTTTCCTATCCATTTCCACATATAGTTCAACTCTTAATGAGTTACAAGTGTATTTGCTCCACAGCATCTCTCCTCTCTCCCTACACTCCCCCCAGGCATTCCGCTTATTAGCTAAGTCTCTCTTATCTGTACCCTTCTCCTCTACGGCCAACTCCAGACTCGGTCCCTTCTACTTTGCTGCACCATATGCCTGGAACAAAACTGCCCGACTTGGTACATCTGTCTCTGGCAGTGTTCAAATCCAGACTCAAAGCTCACTTCTTTGAAGATGCTTTCAATTCCAAACTCCAAACCACCTTCTAGCACCAATATATGTAATGCCTCTCCTAAGAACTGTATATAGATGCACCTTCTTGTACAGTTTGTCTGTCTTGATTAGACTGTAAGCTCTTTTGAACAGGGACTGTCTTTTCTGTGTTTTGATGCACAGCGCTGCATATGTCTAGTAGCACCACAGAAATTAGTAGTAGTATAGTAGTAATATACCTTTAAGATTGCAGCCTACTATCATTAGCCAGAAAAAAATGCCATATGTATTTAGAAAGTAAACAGTGGCTGAAAAAAAATTTATTAGAGTAAATTTTCACTATAGTGTTCTTTCACAGTCTGCAACCTCTGGAACTAACTCAACAAGTGGCCCCTTAAAAGTCTTTCAAACTCAGGTCTCAGACCACAAGAAGAACACTGTTACTCTCCAATCTGAAACTAGCAACAAATCCTGCACTTATCTCCAAACTGCATGCTCTTGATCAGAGCCAACTCTGTGTCCATATCCCTTCAAAAGAAGCTGTTTCACTGAATGCTGCATCATGGGGTAGTTCGGCTTCTCAGCTCAGCAAGCCAGCTCTCTTATGCCCTCTGGAGATAAGTGTAGAATTTGTTGCCAATTTGAGACCGAAATGCAACATCTACATATCAGATAAAACCCGGAAGTCATCGGAGTTAAAATACTGAAAATTGTCACTTAGAAACATAGAAAAAAGCAGCAGAAAAGGGCTATAGCCCACCAAGTCTGCCCATTCCAAGTATCCCCTCTCCTGAATTTACTCCCTTAAAAATCCCACGTGAGTATCCCATTTTCTCTTAAACCCTGTAATTCTAAGGTTGCGATATTCCAGCAACAGCGTGAGCGTCAGATTGCTTTTTCTGTAGATCACGATCCAGCCCATGTCCTCTAGCACCTGGATCACCTGATCCATCATGCGCCGACCCTCGGACAAGGGGTCCCTGATCAGTCATTACCAAAATAAGGATGGACCTGCAGACCCATTTTTTGCAGGTAAGCTACTACGACCACCATTACCTTAATGAAGGCACGGGGAGTTGTTGCCAGGCCAAAGAGCAGAACCGAGAATTGGTAATGCTGTTCCAGAACCACAAGAATTTGTGGTGGGCTGGAAATATCAGAATGTGCAAGTAGGCTTCCATTATATCCTAAGAAGCAATTAACTCTTCCGGGGCCATCACTGCAATGACCGGATGGCACCGTCTCCATGTGAAAGCATGGAATCTTGAGAGCTGCATTTACATGGAAGATCCAAAATAGGCGCCATTCTTTGGCACAATAAAGTATATAGAGTATCTGCCTGAATCCAAGAATTTGGGCAGCACTGGCTCTATAACTTGAATATCCAGCACACGTTGAACAGTGTCTTGAACCTTGAGCACCTTGTCCGGCCAACCCGCAGAAGAGTCCACAAACCAGTTTGTCAAAGGTCGGGCAAATTCAAGCTTATAGCCCAAACAAATAACATCCAAGACCAACTGGTCAGATGAAATGCGAACCCAGGCAGACAACAACACTGAAAGTCTGCTACCTCGGCCTGGCATCATTGGACCTTTTTGGCAGAGGGTGCAGGACGGGAGGCAGAAAGCTGGGACTGCTTGTAGCCAGTATACCTGGGCCGAGAGCTCTGAGAAAATCTCTGCAATGTGGCACTCGCATACGGGCGGGATTGCTGGAAGCCATGAAAATTTGAGCGATCAGAACCTCTAGAGGTCCCGGGTCTGCTGTCAGGCATGGTCATAAGAACATAAGCAATGCCTCCGCTGGGTCAGACCTGAGGTCCATCGTGCCCAGCAGTCCTGCTCATGCGGCAGTCCAACAGGTCCAAGACCTGTGCAGTAATCCTCTATCTGTACCTCTCTATCCCCTTTTCATCAGGAAATTGTCCAATCCTTTCTTGAACTCCAGTACCATACTCTGCCCCATTACGCCCTCTGGAAGCGCATTCCAGGTGTCCACCACAGGTTGGGTGAAGAAAAACTTCCTAGCATTCGTTTTGAATCTGTCCCCTTTCAACTTTTCCGAATGCCCTCTTGTTCTTTTATTTTTCAAAAGTTTGAAGAATCTGTCCCTCTCTACTCTCTCTATGCCCTTCATGATCTTGTAAGACTCTATCATATCCCCTCTAAGTCTCCTCCTCCAGGGAAAAGAGACCCAGTTTTTCCAATCTCTCAGTGTATGAAAGGTTTTCCATACCTTTTATCAGACGTGTCGCTCTCCTCTGAACCCTCTCGAGTATCGCCATGTCCTTCTTAAGGTAAGGCAACCAATATTGGACACAGTACTCCAGAGGCGGATGCACCATCGCCCGATACAACGGCAGGATAGCTTCTTTCGTTCTGGTTGTAATACCCTTCCTGATTATGCACTGTGCCGTCGGCTTCATTGTCATGTCCACCATTACCCCTAAGTCCCTTTCTTGGGTACTCTCATTCAATAGCATCCCTCCCATCATATAGTTGTACCTCGGTTTTCTGTTTCCCACATGTAATACTTTCCATTTCTCAACGTTGAACTTCATCTGCCATCTCGTCGCCCATTCCCCTAGTTTGTTCAAGTCCCTTTGCAATTCTTCGCAGTCCTCTTTAGTCCGAGCTCCACTGAATAGTTTGGTGTCGTCCACAAATTTTATTATTTCACACTTCGTCCCTGTTTCTAGATCATTTATGAATATATTAAATAGCAGCGATCAACCAGGCCTTTACCAAACAATAACTGTCCTTTAAAAGGGAAGTCTAGCCAAAATAGCCTTGTAAGTGGAATCACCAGCCCATTGTATGATCCATAGAATCCTGCGGACAGAAATGGAGTATGCCGACATCTTTGCCAAAACCCGCATAAGGTCATACAATGCATCGGCAGCATAATCCGAACCAGCCAAAAAGACATTGAGGAGGAAGATCCACAGCCACACTCTCCAGCGTGCGCAGGTGAGAGAGACAGGCGCATGTGACAAAGGACGCCAACGAAGCAGCCTTTATGCCTAAAGCAGTTGCATCACAAAGTTTCCAAAGAACCACATCCACACAGCAATCCTACATATCTTTAAGCACCATAGCCCTCGCTATCTTAAGAGCATCTTCCGGAGAATCAAATTGCTCTGAAATTAAAATGCTCTTATCAGGGTGCCAGGGAAAGGTGGAAGACTGCAAGCACACATCACAAAGCCAGGAAGAAGTAGATGGAGCCGGCTGACTAAATTCAACTCCTGCAAAGACTCAGAAATAAGATCTGGTAAAGCCGCAGACAAATGCAGAACCATGAGATCATCCCCAAGTTCCAAAACCCTAGAGGGATCCACAGATCCAGTACACAGTCCCTGATCTCCCATCCGAGGAAGTGCTGCGTCTGTAAACAAGGGGTCAGCAAGCTGGTTAACTTCACCCAGATCAGGATCAGACAGTGCAGGAACAGCGGCTGACTGAGATGAGGACGTGTCCATAGAAGCTATGCCACTAAGAAACGCATCTGAGGCAGAGCGGGACTGCGCAAGGGAAGAACGCCGGCTTTAAAACTCATTCCATAAATGTTCATAAATTCAGACAAAGCCTCCAGCTCCCAGGGTGTACAGTCACCCTTTGACTTAACTTTGCATTTCTTAGGCTGCAGAGGGTCCGAAACCAGGTGCACGGAACTAGCAGCCGTGCCAAGCCAAAATAAAGAAGGCCACCCCACCAGGCTAGCAGAGCATTTGGTCACCTGCTTCAACGTCGGAGAGGCTTTGTTGAATGCTGCCGCCTCTCCTGGCTGCTCCAAAGGATGTTCTAGAGGAGTTAAATGCGCACTATCCTGGTAAGAATTCACATCAGGGGAGCCCAAGGACTTCATCCCAACAAGTTTTGAGGCAAAAACTGCAGTTTTGGAGAAGCAGGGAACTTTTGAAAAAAAAGATCACTAAAAGTCCAAAATGGCCACCATTAAGATATTCACACCAAAAACACGATATTTTTTTACACTGAACAAACTACAAAAACAGCGATTTGTCAGGGGAAGCACAGGGGGACATGCAGAAACCCTCAAACTGAATTTAAAACCTCCCGATTCACCTAACAGGTTCTTACAGCCTTTATTCACTGTAACCTGTGCTGAAAATGTGCTGCAGCCTGCCTCAGCTCTCTTTTAGTAGATGAATTAGAAAATCACTGCCTCATGCAGGGAATAGCAATGCTGATATTCAGGCTGCCAGTCAGACCCTATGCCTGAATGTATCTCCACCCATACGGATCGGCGGATGCGCTCAGGGATGGGCAGAGGCGAGAAGCCAGTCGTCAACTTGCGAGACAGCGCACTCTCCAACGGATACCAAACAGCCTGCGCTCAAACCCTCATTTAGCAGAAAGAAAAAGATGGACACGGCCCCTCACGCTCCTATGAAATAAATGCAGGCTGGCTGACAGATATCACCAGGGATTGGCCTGTCAGCTGCAGACCAAAGTCTGTGTGATCTTAATGTAGGCAGAGCTGAATAATCACTCTGAGCACCAGAAATCCCAAAAAAAGGGATGAAAAATACACTGAATAAAATAACTTGTGGAGAGCAGAACACACGTGTGCAGAAAGGAAAAACAGTAGGTGGAGCTAAGGACTCAGTGAATTATAGCAGAGGCAGAAAGAAAAAAAAATTCAGAGCAGATTCCTTCTGCAGATGGCACACGGCCATAGGGATGCTACCATCTGTCTAGAATGTCTCACCTGTTGCACTGGAAAAATCTTTATATTGGTACTCAATTCATACTTATGATATAATACTTACCTATTAATTACTGTATTTCCCCTTATATAGGCCGTAGCCTATACATGGGTTTTACAAACCCATGTATGGGGTGCGGCCTAGTTATATTGGGTGGCCTATGCAGTGATTGTAAATCATCCCCTCCACCTCAGGTACCTTTTTCGGAGCCCCCTGGATGGCGAATCTCCAGCGGTGCAGAGCAGCTGCGATCTCTTCGGCATCCAGCCTGCTCCCGCACCATTTGACTGAGTTGCTGACATCAGTTCTAGCGAGTTCCGCGAGAGCTGTCGTCGGCCATTCAGCGGGCTGTGCGGGGGTTGGCTGGATACTGAAGAGACTGCGGCTGCCCTGCACCGCTGGAGATTTGCCGTCCAGGGGGCTCTGAAAAAGGTACTGGGGGTGGGGGGAATATTTTAAAAGGCAGGGGAGGTACTGGAAGATAAGCTGCAGCTAATACCATGGGGCGGCTTGTCTTCCGGTTTTTAAACATAGGCCTCCTATTTCTGCGGCCTATATATGGGTTGAGCCTACGCAGAGGGGCAGCTTATATGCGGGGAAATACGGTATATACAAAACATAATTCATTGATTAAACATAGCTCAAAGTTTACAGTATTCTTTCTCCCTTATCCATAAACAGTTCTCCATTTGTGACATTTTTTATGCTACCTGGATCTTTTTTAATCTTGTATAAGTGTGCGTAAAATACAGATAACCAAAGAAATGATATATGGTATTCTTCATTAATTATGCTTCAATAGTTTAGTTAATCTCCAGAGAATGGAAATGCAAAACTATTGGGAATCTTGTAGGCATAGTAAGAAAAGTAACAAAGAAATAAAAAAATACCTTTGTTGATGATGGTGGATTAGGAAAATTAAGCCAGGCTGGAGCAAAATCATGCTGCGCCATTTAGGTTCTGTCACTCAGATTTGGTGAAACAAGGCTTCAACACCTCATGGCAAGTCCCTATCGTTAAGAAAAAAAAACGTTTATGGCTCATGTTCACACGTCAGCAAGCCAGCATGTCTAGATTTTTGGGCACTAGAAATTTTATTTTTTTCTTCTTCATAAGGAATTTTATTTTGGTACACCTATTCAGGACCTCTGAGGAAGGCTTGCTGTAGCCGAAACACGGACCGTGTTGGGTACTGTAGTTATCTACACCAAGTTTTTGGATTGGATTGTACCATATATCCATTTATATGTTATGAAGAATATGAATGTTTGGACTTTTAATAAAAACTAGTTCATCCAGATAATCTGTTCCACTTGCCTTTTGTGGTTTTCAGTGATTTGGTGGAATCTAATGATTGTCTTTTTTGTTCATATTCACACTTTACAATCACAATGACCATATTCCTCAATCTACTCAATGACACTTTAACCTTTTAAATACCGTTTCAAAGTAGCTCCACAAAACATGCATCACACTTACTTATTTAATACATTTATAAAAACTGTCTTCTGTTTCTATATAAGAAAACTAACTAAAGCAACACAAAGAATAAAAGCCAAAAACATATAAAAAAAGGCAATTTTATAAAATGTGCCTAAAGTTAGGTGCAAGCTATTTACAATATGGCACAAATGCACTGGATTGGCATTAACTAGCTCCTATGCACTTAAGTGCTTAGCACTACTCTTATAAAATCAGCATGCAACTTGCATAGCATAGAACCAACAATGGACTGTATCTGCAAGTGGAGCATGGGTGTATCAGCATGCAAACATGTCCAACCTACTGTATATAAAAATGTTAGTTGCACATGCAGTGTGGCACACTTGGGTGAGGCAACTTACAACAGCCATTGATTTGGCATAAGTGGTCACAGCCTAAGTTTTGACGTGGTAGGCTACTAAATGTCAGGCACCTCCCATTTTGGATAATGATGACGCTAGAGGTAGAGCAAAGAGGCATTGCTCCTGCCTGTCCAGTCATAAGAAGATAAAAATATATCACCCAATAATTAAAGATATTTCAGCAGGCAAGAGAGGATTCTGCTTAGGTAAACTGCATACAGTACCACTAAATGCCTCTAACAATGCCAGTGATGTCTAGTTAGTGCCAGGGCAGACCATGATAGAGCTTGGGAAGAAGCAGTACTTAACCAGTTAGCGGTGATATTCAAGCTGCCCTAACTTTAACCATGGGGCTAACTAGGCACCACACTGTTAAGTTCTGCGTAGCAGCAAGTAGAAAATTCAGGTCCCCCCCACTTCTGCCTATCATGGGTACAGCCTCAAAGCGATCCCTAGCAGCAGACAATAAAATGGCACTTTCTATATGGCCATTGTAATGTATGGGCTTCTGTGTTTTAAGAACATAAGCTGTGATCTGTAATCTGCTGTGATCTGTAACCTGTCGCTAAAATCAGCTGTAGTACCTAAAGATTGGAGGGTAGCCAATGTTGCGCTGATTTTTAAAAAAGATTCCAGGGAAGATCCAGGAAATTACAGACCAGTAAGCCTGACTTCAGTGTCAGGCTAAATGGTGGAAACAATTATAAAAAAATAAATTGTGGAACATGTAGACAAACATGATTTAATGAGACAGAGTCAGCATGGGTTCAGCCGAGGGATATCGTGCCTCACCAATTTGCTTGACTTCTTTGAAGGTGTGAACAACAATCTGGATAAAGGTGAGCTGGTTGATGCAGTGTATCTAGATTTTCTGAAAGCTTTTGACAAAGTTCCTCATGAGATGCTCCTGAGAAAATTAAAGAGTCATGGGATAGATGTCAAAGTTCAGTTGTGGGGATTAGAAATTGGTTATCGGTAGGGTAGGGTTAAACGGTCATTTATCTCTACATGTAAATGAGTTTGCTTCACTTGGCCTACTGGGAAGAGCCTATTCCCAGCAGGTTTTAGCATAGGGCTTCTCCATGCAGCTTTCTCTCACTGGTGATTGGGGTGATAGCGACTGTACCCCATCACATTCCTTCCCTCCACACCCCCCCCCCCCAAGCTCATGCATCACCAGTTGAGCGTCGAAGTCCTTTGGGGCTACTTCTCTGGACAGGTAATCCATATTGCCATGAATCTTCCCAGCACGGTGTTCTACTCTGAAGCGGTATTATCTGGAGCATTAAATACCATCACATCAGACAAGGGTTGGAGCTTTTCATCTGTTGCAACTAGCACAAAGGTGAATGATCAGTTATTAGTAAGAATTCTTTTTCTGTTAAGTAATATTGCAATGACTCAATCGCCCATTTAACTGCAAGGCATTCCTTTTCAATAATGGAATAGCTTTGGTCAATCAATGAAAATTTCCAACTTAAGTATAGGACAAGGTGTTCATCTTTGCCAACTCCTTGGCTTAGTACAGCCTCAAGTCCTGTCCCTGATACATCTGTTTGTAAGATGAAATTCTGTTTAAAGTTCACATTTTTCAGAACTGGTTCTCAAGCACAAAATCTCTTCGAGCCTGTTAAAGGCCTGTTAAGTGGTTTCATTCCATTCGAGTTTATTTGGGCGAGTCTTCCACAATAAATTAGTTAAGCATGCGGCCTCATCAGCAAAGTTCAGTATAAACCTATGATAGTAGCCTATCATGCCTAGAAAAAGTGTCTTAACTGTGTTTTGTTGTTGGGATGAGGTATGGCCTGAATTACCTCTACTTTGGAGGGAACAAGCTTAACCCAACAATTTCCCACACAAAATCCGAGGTATTGGACATCTTTCTATCCTAAGGCACACTTCTTCGGTTTGGCAGCGAGTCCCACTCGTTGTAGGTATTGCAGATGGTGGTAAGGTGTTGTACATGTTGGTCCCAGGATTCAGAAAACATAACATCATCCAGGTAGGCTTTAGCATAGGTTGAATGAGGCCAGAAGATGGCATTCATAACTCTGAAATATTGCAGGAGCTCCATGTAACCCAAAGTGGAGGATGGCAAACTGGTATAGGCCTTGATGGGTTATAAATGCTGTCTTTTCTTTTGAGGACTCATCCAAAGGAATTTGCCAGTATCCTTTTCTGAGGTTCATTGTAGACAGGAATTGGGCTCCCTCTAGTTCTTTGATTACACAGAACATAGAAACATAGAAAATGACGGCAGAAAAGGGCCATAGCCCACCAAGTCTGCCCATTCTAATGACCCGCTCCCCCTGACTTTTACTCCCTTAGAGATCCCACGTGGATATCCCATTTTCTTTTAAAATCTGACAAGCTGTTGGCCTCAATCACCTGCAGTGGGAGTTCGTTCCAATGATTGACCACTCTTTTGGTGAAGAAGTACTTTCTGGAATCGTCATGAAACTTCCCTCCCCTGATTTTCAGTGGATGCCCTCTGGTGGTCGAGGGTCCTATGAGACAGAAGATATCATCTTCCGCCTCGATACGTCCCGTGATATACTTAAACGTCTCAATCATGTCTCTCCTCTCTCTTCGTTCCTCAAGTGAGTACAGCTTCAATTTATTCAGCCTTTCTTCATATGTGAGATCCTTGAACCCCAAGACCATCCTGGTGGCCATTCACTGAACCAACTCAATTCTCAGCACATCTTTCCGGTAGTGTAGTCTCCAGAATTGAATACAATACTCCAAATGAAGTCTCACCATAGATCTGTACAACGGCATTATGACTTCAGGTCTCCTGCTGACAAAATCTCTACGGATACAACCCATAATTTACCTTACCTTGGAGGAAGCCTTCTACACTTGATTGGCAGCCTTCATGTCATCATTAATGATCACCCCTAAATCACGTTCCGCCGTGGTCCTGCCCAAGGTCTCACCATTTAGTGTGTAAGTTCTGCACGGGTTTCTCTTACTCAGGTGCATTACCTTACACTTTTTAGCATTGAAGCTTAGCTGCCAAGTCGATGACCACTGTTCCAGTAGTATTAGGTCCTGCATCATACTGTCAGGCAAAATGCTTTTACTTACTATGTTGCAAAGTTTGGCGGCGGCGGCAAACAATGATACTTTTCCTCTAAGTCCTTGGGTCATATCTCCTATGAATAAGTTGAATAGAATCGGGCCCAAGACCGAGCCCTGTGGCACTCCACTGGTCACGTCCGACGTTTTGGATGGGGTACCATTTACCACCACCCTCTGAAGTCTACCGCTTAGCCAATCCCCAACCCATGCAGTTAGAGTGTCTCCTAATCCCAGCGATTTCAGCTTGTTCAATAACATGTGGTGTGGGACACTATCAAAAGCTTTGCTGAAGTCCAAATATACTACGTCCAGGGACTCTCCGGCATCCAGTTGTCTAGTGACCCAGTCAAAGAAGCTAATCAGATTAGACTGGCAGGATCTGCCCTTGGTGAATCCGTGTTGGTGGGGATCACGTAGGTTTTCCTTGTACAGGATTGTGTCAAGTTTCTGTTTGATCAGTGTTTCCATGAGCTTGCTCACTATGGATGAGAGACTCACTGCTCTGTAATTTGCCATCTCTGTCCTGCAGCCCTTTTTGTGGCGTGGGATAACGTTAGCAGTTTTCCAGTCCAAGGGGACTCTTCCTGTGCGTAGGGAAAGATTGAAGAGCACGGATAATGGTTCGGCCAGGACTTCACTCAGCTCTCTGAGGTTGTCCAGTCCCATGGCTTTGTTTAGTTTAAGTCTTGAAAGTTCTACTGGGCACAAACTCGAAATCTTGAAACGAGTCTTTCTGGCTGTCTCTTGTCTGAAGCTGTGGACCGGCTCCCGGTGCGTCACAGGTGAAGGCTCCTGGCGCTTCACAGGTGAAGGCTCCTGGCGCTTCACAGGTGAAGACTGAGCAGAAATATTCGTTTAGTAGTTCTGCCTTAGTAGAATCCGATTCTGTAAAGTTTCCGTCCGATTGCTTAAGGCGTTCTATCCCATCTTTGTTTCTTTTCCTGTCACTAATATACCTAAAGGATTTATCCCAGCCTCTCTGACTGCTTTTTTGACAGCTTTAGATCTGTCCAGATAGTCTCCTTTCGCGTCCCGTTTTCCTAAATGTTTGTAGGTGATAAATGCTTCTTTTTTTCTCTTTAACGAGGTCCGAAATTTATGTACTGAACCACTGGGGTCTTTTGTTTCTCCGGCGCTTGCTTACTGTTTTTATGTAGCAGTTTGTTGCTTCATTTAGTGTGGATTTCAGAGTTGACCACATATCCTCCACATTGTCAGTTTTTGCTTGGTTATGCAGCTCCCGATGGACAAAATCTCCCATGCGGTCGAAGTCTGTGCCTCTAAAGTTGAGGACTCTCGTTGCTGTGTTTGATTTAGAGAAACCTTTCTTGAGGTTAAGCCATACCATGTTATGGAGGCCAGTGCATCTCCTACCGAGACCTCCGAGATGCTGTCTCCGTTGGCGAGTACCAGGTCTAGTATCGCCTGGTCCCTAGTGGGCTCTAATACCATTTGCTTGAGTCGTGCACCTTTTATGGAGATTAATATTCTTCTGCTGCCACATGTAGTCGCGGAGAATGTGTTCCAATCTGCATTGGGCATGTTGAAGTCCCCTAACAGTACTGTGTCCCTGCGCAAAATGATGTTCTCTATGTCCTCAATTAATTCCATGTCTTTGTCTTCCTGTTGTCTTGGAGGTCTGTATACCACACCAAGGTATAGGCATTTTTCATTCCCTCTGGCCAGGTTCACCCAGAGGGATTCCCCGGTGTATCTAACATTTGTGATTCTGGTAGTTTTGATGTTTTCCTTAGTATATAGTGCTACCCCTCCTCCTAACTTGCCCTCTCTGTCACGACGAAGTAGGTTGTAGCCTGGTATAACCATATCCCACCCGTGTGAGTCCGTGAACCAGGTTTCGGATATTGCTACCACGTCTAGGTCGGCGTTCATTATCTCAGTCTCCAATTCCAGAATTTTATTGCCCAAGCTGTGTGCATTAACATACATAGCCCTCCATACCTGTGAAGAGATTCCCTTCCGAGTGGCTCCTAGATCTTCAACCCGAGACATGGGGTATGTGTCGAACTGTGATAAGGCATTCACAATAGAGAAAGACACAGGGACCATTTACCGCAGTAAATCCGCAGGAATAGAGACATTTGCAACTGGTTTACCGCAGGAAAGTTGGTCCTCAACCTGGCAGCTAGGCTTCAATGCTAAGAAATGTAAGGTCATGTACCTCGGAAGCGGAAATCCATGCAGGACGTACTTCTTGAACGGAGAAACTTTAACTAGGACTTCAGCAGAACGAGATTTAGGAGTAATCATCAGTGCAGACATGAAAACTGCCAATCAAGTGGAGAAGGCTTCATCTAAGGCAAGGCAGATATTGGGGTGTATCAATAGAAGTTTCGTCAGCTGAAAGCCTGAAGTCATAATGCCGTTGTACAGGGCCATGGTGAGACCTCATCTGGAGTACTGTGTGCAATTCTGGAAGCCACATTACAGTAAAGATGTGCGCAGAATTGAATCGGTTAAACGGACGGCCACCAGGATGATCTTGGGGCTCAAGAGTCTCTCGTACGAAGAGAGACTGAACAAATTGCAGCTCTACACTCTTGAGGAACGTAGGAAGAGGGGAGACATGATCGAAACATTTAAGTACCTCACGGGACGTGTCGAAGTGGAAGATGATATTTTCTTTCTCAAGGGACCCTCGGCCACAAGAGGGCACCCGCTCAAACTCAGGGGCGGAAAATTTCATGGCGACACCAGAAAGTATTTCTTCACAGAGAGAGTGGTTGATCATTGGAACAAGCTTCCAGTGCAGGTGATCGAGGCAGACAGCGTGCCAGACTTTAAGAATAAATGGGATACCCGTGTGGGATCCCTACGAGGGTCAAGATAAGGAAATTGGGTCATTAGGGCATAGACAGGGGGTGGGTAAGCAGAGTGGGCAGACTTGATGGGCTGTAGCCCTTTTCTGCCGTCATCTTCTATGTTTCTATGTCTATGTTTCTATGAATGGGGACAAGACCTTTCACCACCCTCTGGAAGCAGTGAAAATTCTTGCTCCGGTGGTAAAAAATTGCACCTGTGTCGGCATCTCCTCCCCAGCTCCTCTTGCACCTATTTTAGCTTCAGGAGCCAGCCATGCCACGATGAAGACAGAAGGAACCTAAAACCAAAGCTCAAAACCAATGTGATTTGAAGAATAAAATTACCAGACAACAAAAGGTAGAAAAAAATAAAATTTTATATTTTGCAATTAGAATATTTCAGACCTGAAATATGTATTCTGCTAGATCTGGTATTAGACATAACTGGGGACCACAAAGCCCAGGCTGTGCTTCTTTAGCTTCCAGCTGGCTTAGGGCTCACTCTCTCTGACCAGGGGGCATTGCCCTAGTTGCACTCCCATAACACTATTCCTGCCATGTGTGACTGAAGTATTCTGTTTGTTTGATTTTTTTATGTAACATTCTGTAGTAATTTGGTTTGTTCAGTTTTCACAATAGTGGAGGGGATATTTGTGGAAAGGGAGGAGAGACAAGGGTTTTGTTGATCCTTGCTCTGTATTATCTGTGTTTATAAAATGACAATTGTGCAGAATATTGTCTCTTTTTATACTTTAATAAAATAAGTTCAGTCTAAATTCATAACTATTCGAGGCTTGGGCAGATGGGAATCTGACAGTTTGCAGGGCGGGGACAGTACCGAGCTTGCGGGGACAGGGCAGGGACGGGGACCAAGCTCACGGGGACAGGTTGGGAACGGTGTTAAATTTTTTCCCCGTGTCATTCTCTAATTCACAGCTCTAAAGTCTATGCAGAAACATATGGCTCCTTCCAGCTTTGGGACCAGGACGCCTGGACTTGCCCATTCACTGTTAGATCTTCAATAACCTTTAATTGGAGCTATCAGCAACTTCTTTTTCTACTACTTTCTTTTGACATTTTGTCCGGTAGCCTCTATGTATTTTTTTCCAAATGATTTTTTCCGGTGTCATTTCAATGTGGTACACTCTCACATGGGGTCATCTCAAAATAGGTGAAAAAATATCCTGGAAGTGTTATACTAGGATTTGTAATTGTTGCTGGGTAAGAGCCTCTCCAATTTTTACCATCTGCTCTTTGTGCATGATTTTTATGTTGGAGCCAAATTTTAATCTTCTCCTTCCCCCAGATACTAGTGAGGCTCTCTCGGTTTATCCATAGAGACAAGATGGCAGATAAAGGCCAAATGGCCCATCTAGTCTTCCCATCCGCAGTAACCATTATCTCTTTCTCTCTCCGAGAGATCCCAGGTCCTGTCTCCACCACCTCTTCTGGGAGACTGTTCCATGCATCTATCACCCTTCCAGTAAAAAAGTATTTCCTTAGATTACTCCAGAGCTTCTAAGTCCTCTCATTGCAGAGTTTCCTTTCAAATGAAAGAGACTTGATTCATGCGCATTTACATTACGTAGGTATTTAAACATCTCTATCATATCGCCCCTCTCCTACCTTTCCTCCAAAGTATACAGATTGAGATCTTTAAGTCTGTCCCCCATATGCCTTATGACGAAGACCATGCACCATTTTAATAGTCTTCCTCTGGACCGACTCCATCTTTTTTATATCTTTTTGAAGGTGCGACCTCCAGAATTGTACACAATATTCTAAATGAGGTCTCACCAAAGTCTTATACAAGGGCATCAATATCTCCTTTTTCCTACTGGACATACCTCTCCTTATTCACTCTAGCATCCTTCTAGCTTTTGCCGTCACCTTTTCAACCGGTTTGGCCACCTTAAGACTATCACATACAATCACACCCAAGTCCCGCTCTTCTGTCATGCACATAAGTTCTTCACCCACTAAATGTACCGTTCCCTCGGGTTTTTGCAGCCTAAATGCATGACCTTGCATTTCTTAGCATTAAATTTTAGCTGCCAAATTTCAGACCATTCTTCAAGCTTCGCCAGGTCTTTCTTCATATTATTCACACCATCCAGTGTGTCTACTCTATTGCAGATTTTAGTATCATCTGCAAAGAGGCAAATCTTACCTGATAACCCTTCAGCAATATAGTTTATAAAAATGTTAAAAAACAGGCCCAAGAACAGAACCATGAGGCACATCATTGTAACATCCCTTTCCTCAGAGTGATCTCCATTGATCACTACCCTCTGTCGCCTTCCACTCAACCAGTTCTTGACCCAGCCCATCATTTCGGGACCTGTCCCGAGGGCACTCAAGTTTATTTCTTAGACATCTGTGTGGAACACTGTGAAAGACTTTGCTAAAATCTAAATACACCACATCTAGTGCACATCCTCTATCCAATTCTCTGGTCACCCAGTCAAAGAAATTGGTCGGATTTGTCTGGACAAGACCTACCTCTCGCTAATCTATGTTGCCTCCGGTCCCGTAATCCAGATTCTAGAAACTTGACCATTCTCTGTCAAAAAGTCGCCAAGAATGTTTGTCGAGAGGAAATATACAAGTGTAATAAAAATTTATATTGTAATTCACAAAGAGGTACAGAAGCAGATAGTGTTCACCAGGTTTTGAGACACTTATGAAATAGCTCAGAAGTGCAAGAATTGCATCATTATTCCATTTTACAATGGAAGGAAGATAATCCAGATCTGTCACCTTGTCCAACAACAATTTATGATAGCTCTTGTCTGTCTACATTGAAAGCATCAGCAGGCAAGAAAGTGACATAATGGTGAAGTTGCCTGTAATTAAAAGAATCAGTCTCAGATAAAGCAAACTCCCGGCAAAGCTCAGGAAAAGGCTTCATCTGACCCTGCCTATCAACCACCTGAGTTAGGTGTCCCCAACAGTGGAATTTCGAGGGCACAGCACCCAGGGGAAAAGTCATATTTCCACACAAAGGCAATAGTGGTGACACACTAGGAGTATATCACACTATTTTGCCCACCTGGTACCACACTGTGCATAATGGAACATAGTATCAACGAATTGGAGAGCTTGTCTGGCATGTGTTGCATGAAAGAAAAGTGATTAAGGGATGCTAAGGATGTTTCCACTGATTTGACCGAAAAATGGGCAGTGTTTCAGACCAATCTCTGATATGGCGCATGCCACAAGCCCAGGAAAACCTCTCTAAGCTAAACCTCTCTAAGCTAAATCCCTTTAGGGATTATCAACATAGATAGAGGGAGGCAAGCCAGAGAAAGATCAAGAGAATCTTGCCCGGCTGTTTTAAATGTAGAAGATAACACACCAATGGGAGAACTTGGAATACATACAACCACTGCAGTACAATTAGCAAATTGTACAGAGCAATGCGACCCAATAGGGAAAGAGGGAACTGCTGCCACAGAGCCTGTACACGAGGTTCAATGTTACAGCTGTAAAGGGTTGCTAAATCTTGTAGGAGGTGAACTCCCAGATTTGTGATCTCCAAAATCAGTCCATCTAAAAGGAGAAGCTCCCACCCAACCACGTTTCACCGAACCCTGCAAGGGAAGGGCCTTGGATTTGTGCAGATTTAAGGTAAAGCCAGAATAGAAACATAGAAAATGACGGCAGAAAAGGGCTACAGCCCATCAAGTCTGCCCACTCTGCTTACCCACCCCCTGTCTATGCCTTAATGACCCAATTTTCTTATCTTGACCCTCGTAGGGATCCCACATGGGTATCCCATTTATTCTTAAAGTCTGGCACGCTGTCTGCCTCGATCACCTGCACTGGAAGCTTGTTCCAATAATCAACCACTCTCTCTGTGAAGAAATACTTTCTGGTGTCGCCATAAAATTTTCCGCCCCTGAGTTTGAGCAGGTGCCCTCTTGTGGCCGAAGGTCCCTTGAGAAAGAAAATATCATCTTCCACTTTGACACGTCCCGTGAGGTACTTAAATGTTTCGATCATGTCTCCCCTCTCCCTACGTTCCTCGAGAGTGTAGAGCTGCAATTTGTTCAGTCTCTCTTCATACGAGAGACCCCTGAGCCCCGAGAATAGAAGCCATTTTCCAAAAAAGTATCAAGCAGAGCTGGCAAAAATGTTTGAGACTGGGATAGCAGCATAAGAAGCATGTCATCGGCATAGGCCAGGATCTTCAAACTTCCTGAGCCAAGCAGTAATCCTGTAATATCCGCATCTCGCTGAGCTGTATGTAGTAGAGGTTCCAGGTACAATACAAACAGCAGGGGTGACAAAGGACACCCCTGTCGTGTGCCACATTGAACCAGGAATATCTCCAACCGGACCGCATTAACTAGGATAGTTGCTAACAAGAGAATAAATTGTACCATAGGATAAAACCATCCAGTCAAGCTCACAAAGCGTAGAGTAGCAAATAAGAAATCCCATTCACTTTGTCAAAAGCTTTTTTAGCATCAAGGCTGACTAACCTTCCCAGGATCCGGTCTTGTTAGGCCCGAGACATAGATAAAACCTTTCGAACATTCATCACAGAATGCCAATGAAGAAGAAAGCCCACTTGATGATCCTCAATGATAGATTGGAGATGCATCGCTAAAAGATTTGCCAAAATTTTTAGATCCGTGTTGATCAGAGATATCGGCCGATAAGCTTCTAAAGAAGTCCCGTCATGCCCAGGTTTAGGAATCAATGTAATAAGTGCTGAATTCGCTCGGGCTGGCCAACTGCCCTGTGCAAAAGCAGAGTCATAATACGCCGCTAGAGGAGGAACCACCACTAGAGATAACCGATAAAAATTCAATCCTGAACCAGTCAGGGCCTGGAGCTGTTCCTCTCTGCAAACTACGGACCACGCTCTGTATCTCCTTAGCTTGCAAAGGACTATTCAAAGAGTCTATCATTGAAGCAGAAAGATGCGGTAGCCCTGAATCTTCCAAATTATCAGTAATACTATGTCCCAACGGGTTCGTTGGTGCCGAGTAAAAAGATTTAAACTAGTAATAGAAACTATTAGCGATTTCATCTGGAGCAATGAGCAATCGCCCCTCCGACACCTTAAAAAATGAAATAACGTGACCCATGCCAGCTTTTGGTGATCTGAGCTAGAAGTTTGCCCGGTCGGTCCCCATATTTGTAAAACTGAAATTTACAATAGACGAGCATTTTCTTAGTACGCTCGTGGATAAAGGAATTCAATGCCGTTTGAGAAGTTAGCCATAAATTTTTATTCTGCTGGGTAGGATGACCCAAGTAAGTGCGTTTAGCAGCTGCACTTTTCCTTTCCAAGAAAATGATGCCCTGAGCAATACGTCTAATCCGAGCCACAACATAGGCTACGAGGTCACCCCTTAAAACTACTTTGGCAGTTTCCCAATATAACAAAGGATCTTGTTGATGTTCATTAAATTTGGTAAAATCATCCCACTTTTCCTGCAAATACTTTTTAAAGTCAACTTCGTGAAACAAATATGCAGGAAAACACCAACCATTACTTTTTGGTATCCAACCCAGCAACTCCAAGTCCAGCCAAATAAGGGCATGATACGACACCTCCAAAATCCCTATCTCAGCTCCCTGTACGTGCTAAAATGCAGTCCTAGATATCAAGATGTAATCTAACCATGAAAGCGAATTATGTGCGTGTGACCAGTGGGTAAAGTCAGAGTCCATAACAGTGGTTCCCAAACCTGTCCTGGGGGACCCCCAGCCAGTCAGGTTTTCAAGATATCCCTAATGAATATGCATGAGAGAGATTTGCATATAATGGAAGTGACAGGTATGCAAATCTCTCTCATGCATATTCATTAGGGATATCTTGAAAACCTGAGTGGCTGGGGGGTCCCCCAGGACAGGTTTGGGAACCACTGGTCCATAAGATACAGAAGACGCTATGGGTCTACCAGGGTCAGGGCTGTGCATAGATAAGGAATGCCCCGAGACCCTTCTCCCACCAGAGGACGTCCTGCCAGAGAATGGTCCTCCTTCGGATTCAGAACTTGATTCAGATCTCCTGCCAATAGCAAAAGAATAGATGTGTCGCGCAGACCCAATTGAACCAGTTCAGTGAAAAAGCTGGCTGTAGACACTGGGAGCATTTACCACTAATAAGGGAGCATATACCACTAAAACAAATTCTGGTACCCTGTGCAATAACTTGTAGTAAAATGTAACGGCCCTGGGCATCCCTATGAAAGGTTTGAATCTCACAGGGTAACACACGGTAGATGTTTCCTCACCATAACCACTACACCTGCCCGTTTATGAGGTGAAGAGTAAAACACATCACCCACCCAAATTTTCTGCAATTTCTGGTCTTCGACCTCTGTGAGCTTTGTCTCTTGCAGACAAGCTATATCAGCTTTGTGATGTTTCAGCTGTGTCAATATTTTGGTGCGTTTCACCAGGGACAATATACCGGATACATTCCAGGAGACTATCCTAAGTCCCTGAACTATCTTCGCTGCCCCAGGAGAAAAGGAAAATACAGATTGATCACATACATCAACAATCTCCCAAGGATCCCAGCCTCCCCCTAGGAACTAAACCAATAAAACCAATCACTAGTTATGCACAACGTAAAGAAAAGGTGCAAATATTGGAAACCCCCTCAAAACCAAGAAAGTAAACCTTGTATTCCCCCCACCCAGCCCCCCCTCCACATCATATTAAAGTAATTATACACCACTGCAATGTTGTACCCCCTTCCCCAACCTTACCACTAATCAACACAACATTCACACAATCCCCGCTTGCCCCCAAAACACATATACCAAAGAACCACTAAGTGATGTGTGGGCCCCCACACTCCAGCCTCCCACCAGGCAGCAGTAAATACCCACTACTTCATAAGTCAGTGCCTCAGGCCATTATAAGCAGGAAAAACAAAACAAAAAGCCTTCCTTTAGACAGTGAGTCGAAGACATCCTCACCAGCAAACTTATTCACCACAGAAGAAGATAAGGTTCAGGATTCAGTACCAGGAGAAGAATTCACTGTAGCCAAGAAACTCTGTGCTGCCTCCACCGAATCAAACATGGTCCATTTCCCTGCATCGCAAACTTTCAAAACAACAGGGTACAGCAGCATAAAGCAAATTCTCTTAACTGCCAGAGTGGAGCAAATAGGATGGAACTTCCCCCATCGTTCCTGGAGAAAAATCTTGAAAGATTTTTAAAATCAGCATTCCGTCATACAGCACGGAGTTTCGCTTGTTTTTGAAGCTTCGTAAAATATCCGTTTTGTAAATAAAGTTTTGAATCTTGGCAATTACAATTCGAACCTGTATAAGATCTTCCCACCTACATTCCACGTGGTGAGCACGCTCCACACAGAGCAAGTCTGATCCTGGGGTAAGTTGAAATTCCCTCATAAGCCAGGATTCTAGCAAACGCAGTAGAGAACGATCTGATATTGTTTCGAGTAGTCCCACAAATTGTAAATTACATCTTTGGGACAGGTTCTCTAGGTCCTCAAGCTTTTCAGCATGGTTCACCAATTGTTTCTCCAGCCTGAGAACAACGGGATCCCTCGCTAGATCCGCATCCTCCAGAGCTGGCATCCTGGTTTCACCATACGGCTCATTGTGTCTGCGAACAAAGTGTCCATGTGGGAAATTTGTATCGATAGCTGTTCCAGCCGAAAGACTAGAGCTATAGACATCGTCAAGATAAGCTGCTTCAATTGCAGAGTTGTAAAAAGCAGCGCATACTCAGTGGTGCGGGCCGCCATTTTCTCCTCCGCTGTGCGGCCTTTATCTTTGTCCTTCTTCGCTGCCTTAGCCGCCATACCCTCCAGATATTTCATCAAAAGAGGGCAAAAAATAAAAAAATTTAGAAGGCTGAGGCATGGGTATCTGAGAGCTGAGCTATCAATTCTGCTCAGGTCAGAAACATTACATGATCTCTCACTCCTCAGCCTTTTAAACTCACATCCTCGCATCCATATACAGAATCATCCATAGACAGAATCACCCAATCTGAGAGTCGAAGGGGAAGGTCCCTAGAAAGCAAGAGGGGTTGCAACAACCATGTAAGACTATTCAGCGCCACAGTTGTCCAGGGCAGGGGTTCATGCAATGGGTCCCACTGGGGATTCAGATAGAAAGCAGAGCATCCTGCAGCAGACACAAATGGGCTCGGGCCCAAGGGACCACATCGATTGTTGCCACCATGGGCCCCAGAACCTGAAGGCGCTGCCATGCCGTCAGAACCAGAGTGGCCAGAAGGTCCCTGATAACCTGTCGAAGCTTCTCCTGACAGAAGACAGGTAAAAACACTTTATTCTGTCCCGTGTGAAACTGATCTCCCAGGTATTCCAGATCCTGCATTGGCTCGAGGTGACTCTTCCTGAAGTTGACCACCCAGCCCAGGTGCTTCAGCAAATGTGCCACCTGATGAACTGCCCAACACCTCTCGGACAGCAAGGGAACTCTGATCAACCAATCATCCAGATACAGGTGAACCAGGACACCCAGGGTGCAAAGATGGGCCATCACCACCACCATCACTTTGGCGAAGATCCTGGGCACTGTTGCCAAAGTATTGCCCCAGGACATGGAACCGCAGATACTTCCAGTGGTCCGGGAAAATGGGAATTTGGAGATACACCTCTGTCAGATCTAGGGAGGCTAGAAACTTCCCCAGTGGCAATGATGCTATCACTGAGCGCACCATCTTCATGAGGAAGCAGGGCTCTTTCAGCGCCGCATTGACCACCTCCCCCTCCAGGTCAGCGCATGCCCTATTTAGAGGGACTCTTTGCGGCGCACGCCGAAGGAGCGCGCATAAGGAGCAGGTCCTGCTCCTTTGTTCGCTCCTTCGTGAGCGTCCCGAGTATGCTTCCATTTATGGAATACTTTTAATTTTTTTAACCTTTTTTAGCCATCTGTTTACATCCCTAATTCTTACTCCTTACATACACAACAACACTAACTTTGCTCTCAAGATGTCAACAATAAATAATAACATCCCTGTATATTGGGGAAATAGACCCTTTGGACCTATCCCCTACAAGTCTACTAAATCCTCCCTGCACTCTCTCCTAACCATCCCTGTTCTACCTCAATGTTCCAATAGTTCTACATCAAAAATTTCTAATTCTTTTAACAGACACTCCTTTTCCACTAATAAACCCTTAAAACTCAGTCTTATTAACTCCAGATCAATACGTAATAAACATCACTTATTGAAAGATGCTATCCTTCACCAGGGTCTACAGATTCTATGCATCACGGAAACTTGGCTTACAACCGGTGATGAAGCTTTCCTGTCTTATTGTTGTCCTCCCAATTTTGATTACTACTGGAACCATCGTCAGAACCACAAGGGAGGCGGTGTTGCCATTATTTTTCAAAAAAACTTAGTTAAGATCTGTGATCAATCTATTAACAATACTGCTATTGAATTTCTACATGTCCAAATCAACCAGAGCCCAAAAACTGATCTTCTCTTACTTTATATTCCTCCCCCCTATAGATCACACTAAACTTCTTTCTTTGCATAATTTAATGTTTGATTTTTGTTCTGATACTATTTGCCCCATTATTCTAGGTGACTTTAATATTCATTTTGACAATTCCAACAATCCTTACACTATTGATATGATTAATTTAATTAAGACATTAGATTTAGAAATCCACATTAGGGAACCCACACATTCTTCTAAACATACACTCGATATGATTCTTACATCCAAATCCCAATTCATATCTTATTCAGTACCTCAAATCTCTTCTGTACCATGGTCTGATCATTATTTAATTTCTTTTAATTGCTGCTACTCTCATCAAGTAGAAACAATTTCCTCCTCCGCACCTTTAAAAAAGATTACATTCAGAGACTTCTCCAAAGTGGAAACATCCGATATCTCTCCTTTTTTTAGTTCCTCTATAATTATTCCTAATTTCAATTCTATTGATGATCAATTACTTTTCTGGAACTCTTCGCTAGAATCTTGCTTGAACGAAATAGCACCTATAATCTCTAAAACTATTCCTATCCGTAAATCCTGTAATCCATGGTACTCAGAGGAACTGTCATTCATTAAAACTCAACTCCGATCACTAGAAAGAAAATGGCGCTCATCGAAAACTTCTGCAAACCTACAACGGTATAGAGAACATGCACACTTCTATAAGAACAAAATTAATCAAGCTAAAAAAACTTTCTACTCTAACAAAATCTATAAGGCCAAAAACAGTTCTGAATTATTTTCGATTCTCAAATCCATTACACCAGAGTCCAAAAACAATAACAACACTTCTGAACCCACTCCCAAAGCACAAGATCTGGCCGACTATTTTTGCGCAAAAATTGTTCTTATACGAAAAACTTTCGTTACACACAAATCTGAAGAGTCCTCTCACAACAATGTTAACTCTACTATACCAACGTCCAAATGTTCAAAATTCAAACTTCCATCCCTCAAAGAAATTGAAGGAGTCTTTCAAAGAATTAAATTAAAAAATTCCCGATCCGAACTAATTCCGCCATTTTATTTGAAAAAATTTTTCTCTTGTTTTGGCTCTTTCATTCATTCACTCATCAATAACAGTCTTCTTACAGCTACCGTTCCTACTAATTGGAAGAAAGCAATAGTTACTCCGATACTGAAAAAATTTAATGCTAATCGCAACGACGTATCTAATTACCGCCCAATTTCCAATTTACCCTTTTTAGCAAAAGTGACTGAAAAATTGGTCTTTGAACATCTTTTGGATTTTATCGAATCATCTAATGCTCTACACCCTAATCAAACGGGATTTCACAAACATCATAATACCGAATATTCAATGCTAGATCTTATTACCAACATTCATTATTTCCTAGACCATCACAAATCGGTTGCCCTATTTTCCTTGGATCTTTCTGCAGCCTTTGACACCATCGATCACGTTCTTTTACTTAACCGTCTGGAATCTTTCGGCATCAGTGGACAAGTTCTAAACTGGTTTACTTCTTTTCTCTCTGATCGTTCATCCATTGTTACTATTAAAGACGATCACTCTACTCCTTATTCTTCATCTTTTGGAATACCCCAGGGATCTATTCTATCACCTCTTCTTTTTAATATCTTACTCTCTCCTTTACTCACTATCTGTCAATCATTGGGTTTTACTTCATTTTCTTATGCTGACGATATTCAACTTCTTCACCCGTTTGATCCCGAAAAAGACAAAGAAATCAAAACAATTAATAGTAAACTAGACACAGTAAAAAACTGGCTTAGCTCTAATAAACTATCATTAAACATACAGAAAACTCAAACAATGTTTTTTACTTGGAGAAAAGATATCACCCCAATTTCTTCATTTTTACTCGACAACTCTCCAATAGAATCAGTATCTTCCTTAAAAATCTTAGGCGTAATCATTGACACTAACCTAAATTTTCATAATCACATTAGCCAAATCGTTAAATCCTGTTTCTACAAACTCCGTCTAATACGATCCATTTCTTCATTTTTAGAACCAAAATCTATTAACATACTTATTCATTCTATGATCATTTCAAAACTAGATTACTGCAACTCTGCTGTTTAACGTACCGCAAAAAGAAAAGAAGAGACTTCAAATAATCCAAAACACTGCAATAAAACTAGTCCATAAAGCAAAAAAATACGACCATGTAACTCCACTACTGATCAAATCCCATTGGTTGCCTATTAATCACCGAATCACTTTTAAAATAGCATTCTTAGTCTTTAAAGCTCTGTTATTTAATGAACCACAATTTATCTCTAGAATGATTATTCCTCATCATTCTCCCCTATCTCTTCGGTCATTATCTCAAGACCTATTATCAGTCCCTTCTTTAAAAATAGTGGGTACAAGGAGAAATGATATGTTTTCTGTTTTAGCTCCTCAAACTTGGAACGCTCTGCCACTCTATATTAGAAAAGAAAAAGACCTCATCTCGTTCAAAAAACTTTTAAAAACATTTTTATTCAATGATGCTTTTATTAACTAATGATTTAAACTCTTTTTTTTTCTTTTCCTCTTCTTCTTTTTCCATTCTTTTCTTTTGCCCCTTCCTTATGTGTTTTTTACCCTTTTTTGTTTCTTCTTTCTTAGACTGAGATAATTGTAACTTTTTCCCCCTTTTTCCTAGTGTATCCAGTTAGTCATGAAACCTTTTTAAGTTTTAATACTGTTTGTTATTTATTCTACTGTTTTTAAAATTTGTTAAAATTTGTTTTTAGGACTGTCTGTTCACCCATAAGGTGTTTTAAACTGTACATCGCTTAGAAAATGTTTTATAGGCGATTTATCAAATAAAATTGAACTTGAACTTGAACTTGAGGTCCAGAAACAGTCTCCAGTCGGATCCTTTCTTTGGAACGATGAAGTATATCTAGTATCTAGCCTAAAAACACATCTGTTCCTGAAGAACTGACCTATACAATCTTAATCCTCAACAAATGATCTTTAGAACTGTTATTCACTAACTCTGAACTTTGTTTATTCCACTCGATCTGTAATACCTTTTAATCATTGTAAACCGCATAGAACTTCAAGGTCCTGTGGTATATAAACTGTTATTATTATTATTCCAGAGCCCAAGTCTCGCTCTGGAACAAGTTCTATTGCCGCAATATCCAGAAGACTGCAGACTATGGCCTACATCTGAAGCACCTTCTCGGGTAGCCCGCAGGGGAATCCAAAAAATACTCAGAGGACAGAGAAACTCCAGTTTTTAGCCATCCCTGAGAACCTCTAGGACCCAGTGGTTAGAGATAATTGCCTGAATTCCGCCAGCACAGGGGTGGAGATGCCGACCTAGCATCAGAACTGTTTCTTTGCTGGAGCCACCAGTCAACTTCCCGTGACCTGCTTGTAGGACTTGTAGCGCGGTCTGGCAGATGAAGAGGACCACTGTCCTGTGGACGAGCCCAAGTATGGACAAGTGCTTGAAGGGACGAAAATTAGAACACACCAAACCCCTGGAATGGCGGGATCTATTCATAGGCAGTGACTTAGGCCTACGATCCTGTATTCTGGCCATAAGGTCATCTAGATCCTGACCAAACAACATCTGTCCTTTACATGGCAACCAGCTGAAGGTCACTTTAGAAGAAGAATCGCCAGACCACTGTCAGATACAGAGCATTCTGCGCGCCAAAACAGAATAGGTGGCATGCTTGACAAAAATTTTCAAGATGTTGTACAAGGCATCAGCCATATAATCCACTCCGGAGATGAGAAAATCCAAGTCACGAAGCACCACAGTGTCAGTATCATGGTGCAGCTTGGTGGAATAGCATACCTGAGCCACGAAAAGAGAGGCCGATGACGCCTTTACACCAGAAGCAGCAGAATCAAACAGCCGCATAAGGACACAATCCACATGTCTGTCCTGCACATCCTTCAGGACTACTCCCCCATCACTGGGAAGAGAAGTAAACTTGAGGAATCTACCTTCGGGGAAGCAAAGCACTTGTTAAAGGCATCTGTCATGGAATACAGCCGTGCCATGGCATGAGCACATTTCAAGGAGCCTTCATGAGTCTCCCAGTGTCAGTTAGAATTCGTACAAGGTCCGGATGGTCAGCAAAGGAGGCAGATTGTGGCCTCTGGTCACTCATGAGGGAATGCTCTGCAGTTGACCTTAATGTACCCTTGCCCAGGTTTTTCCCATGCTGAGGCTATTTTTACCGCAGCCAGAAAGTGGCCATTACTGGGAAAAAAATAAAAAATAAAAATTACCACCAGAGCACTTACCAACAGCGGGCTCCCATAGTAATCCTGCATTAATCAACAGATAGTATAGTAATATGGTCACACTGATTAGCATAAGACACCCTGTCTTGACCTGATAATCAAGTAGTTTAAATATTACCAAGCCTGGACTCCCATGTTCCTTAAACAGGTCTTTTTTTTAAAAAAAAATTGCATTTTATAATACATTCAAAGATAAACCTTGAAGGAAATACAAAATTTCAAATAAAGAAGATTAAGTAGAATCATTAACATTACCAATACAGTCCACTTAAAGAGGCGAAAGGAACAACACTTTCAGATTCAAATAGGAAACAAATAACAGGAAAGATGGAGTGAAATGTTAATTAAATTCAATGACCATTTAGATATTATTAAGCATTAACATCAGCGTCTGGGGTTCTAGAGGTAGCTTTCCCTTCCAAGAAAAATTGCAATTGTTCCGGTTCATAGAACACATCTATTATTCTGATAAAATATACATTTACAGAGGAAACACAATTGAAAGGTTGCTCCTAAATTTAATACAGATTGACAGTAAGACAAAAACTTCTTTCGTATAGGCTGCGTCCATTTAGACACATCAGGAAATATAACTATTTTGGAGCCAAAAAAATTGAACTTTTTCTGACCTATAGAACAAACGAAGAATGGCTTCCTTATCCTGTATAAATATAAATGTCACTAGTAACGTAACTCTAGATTCAATTTCCATTTGAGATGTTTCTAGAAACCCTGTAAGGTATAATGCACCAGTGTTCTCGGCCACATTCGTCTCTGAATATTTCAAAACTAACATCAAAAATTTCTGAAACAAGTCTTTTGGTGAAAATAATTTGGAAACTGGAAAGTTTAAAAAACTAAACAGGTCTTTTTAATATCAATTTAGAACAAGTATGAACACTTACAGCCGTGCTTCTTCACAAAGTCCATACATTCTACTGGCACATCCTTTACTTAGGGAAGCCAGGAATATTTTGCATAATCCCTATGCAGAGGTTACATGTACTTTAGCTTCTCTCACAAGCTGAATTCCTAATCAAGTTAAGAGGCCATCAAACCCAAAATGTAAAAACAGATTGGAGAGCATGTAGTGTGGTTAAGATGGAGTCAGCTTTATTCCAGAGTTTAAGAAGAAGGCAGGCTCCAGTATAAGTTGTAGCCAAAACCTCTGGGAGCTGCTAAGCACTCTGGGAATTTGAGTCCACAGAACACAACTGATTACATGTCTAAGATTAAGAACTCATGAAATGGGGACAAAACACACCCATTTTCTGCCTCCAGATACAACCCTCCTTCCACACAAAAAATATTGGTCAGTGGTCATCATAAACCATATAGAGACAGATTCAGACCTCAATATTTATACTTTAGAAAACAGACATGAGAAAAGATATTTAAAATGTCCCAAATATATCTCGAGGCAGGTCTCTTTCAAATGAATGGAAGCTCTGTAACAAGAGGGCATAAGATGAAGTTGAAAGGGGATAGACTCAAAAGTAATCTAAGGAAATATTTATTTATGGAAAGAGTGATGGCTGCCTGAACGACCTCCTACTGGATGTGACAAAGAAAGCATGAGACAGGCATATGGGATATCTTAGGCAGAGGAAAAGATAGGGAATGTATGGATAGGCTGAATGAATGGACCATATGGCCTTCATCTGCCATCATTTTCTCTGTTCCTATGGAATGGGAACTCAGCACAGGATGCTCGAGTACATCCTGCAGTAAACCCTTTTAAGCTGCAGCAAATGTATGCTAGCAATTACTACAGTTTAGTATGTAATAATAATAACAACAACAATAACAACAACAACAACTTTATGTTTATATACTGCCAGACCATGCCAGTTCTAGGCGGTTTACAACAAGAGAAACTGAAACAGTCAGCGAATTGTACAGAATCATAGTAGAATACATGACAAACCAAAATGAACAAAACAGTAAAAAACAAACAAAAAAAAAAAAACAACAACAAACCCACCAACAAAAAACCTTAGGTTACAAATCTATCAAATAATTGCGTTTTTACTAATTTTCTAAAAAGTAGTAAGATGAAATACATGGAAAAATTTTACAAGCCAATCATTCATTTAGAGGCCAAAGTGAGTGAGCAAAATAGCACGCCACAACATTGGTCCGGAGCCCCGATGCAGCTTGAGGGCGAAACGGCAGCTAGCTGGACGTCGGCGAGGACTGGCGGGAATGCAGTGACATTTTTAAATCATTAACGAACCCTGCCCTGCAGCTAAGTAGCTTGATTTTTAGTAATGTTTTGAAATCATCAAGTTTATAGTTGTTTTTTTGAAGAAATCAAGTGGTGTTATAGCAGGACAGGAGGGGGATTCAGAGCTGGTGAGGAATCATTTTTCCAGTGCAGTTGTACAATCTAGCAATGCACTGGGATCTGAGGCTTTCCCCTTAATACAGTTTAAAGTGCTTTAAATGAGCTAGAAGATATTCTTCAATGAAGTTGTGACAGTTTCAAGAAGTTAAAAATAAATTGAGAAGGGTAATATATTGGATATGTGATTGTTTCTTTCTCATGCCTGTATATGATTTTGGAACTTTGTCCCCCCACAACTCTCTACCTCTTATGATTTTACAATCTTCATGAACTTTTGCACTGTCCTGCATTTAAAGTACACAAAGCTCCTTGCAGTTAGATTTTTCTTTGATGCCTTTATACCAGTGTGTCTCAAACTTTTTTTTAGCTCCGGCACACTAAACACTAAACAGAGCAAATGTTTTTTTGCAGCACACTAAAGGGAGGTAATGGTTTTCAAGGCACATTATAATTGAAATTATAAAATTGCAAAATTAACAAAAAATTAAATTTGAGAGTTATTTATTTAAAGTTCCCAAAACACAACTCAATAGTCAACAAGCAAACACGCATTTCATCATCCACCATCTGCAGCCATTCTCTTTATTTCGATTTAATTTGTCAGAGCAGAAAATCCAAGTTTGCAAAGATAAGAAGATTCAAATGGTAAAAAAGCCTTGATTGCTTTGTTGCTCGTTAGGATACTGTATTTTGGCCCAAAAATGAGGAACCTGGTTTATATTTGGGCCAGAGCCCAGCCGCCCCCCCTCCCAAACTTATTGTAGGCCTCTGCTGGGCTGCCAGGCTCTGCACCTTGTCCCCCCTCCCTGCCCATCGTTCCTTCTCTGCCGCTGGAATCCCTGGTGGTCCAGAGGTGTAGCGGGCAGGAGCGAGCATTCCGTGCTCCTGCCCTGCTGCTAACCTAGTTGGTCACTGCTGTGAGTTCTGGCTTCAGCCGCTGAGCGGTACTGAGCAGTCGCGCACTTTGGCAACGCTGTTGCTGCTCGGCACTAAGCGACTTCCTGAATGGCTCCCGCAAATTCTTCCAAGAATTCAAGACCATTCAAAAAGAACGCTAAACACTTAAGCAGTGCAGGTCAAGGCAAGCGAAAGAAAAAGCCTGTCTAATGGTGGGGGGAAACCCACTCCACCAACCTTACATCACAGGCGTAAAAAACATTTGCTGCTGAAACTATAGCAAAGCTTAATTAGTGATGAAACAGCAGTTCAAAATATGCTCAAAACACTCCTTGCAACTATGTGCAGCCAGCTGATGATGGTTTCAAAGCCACATTGCCATTTTGTCAGGGCTGCAATTGCTCACATAGAACAGGAAACGTAGTCTGTTGAGAAACATCCACCTTCACTAATATTACCTCTACAGAATTCCTTCGCTCCACTAGTGCACTGCGATACTCAGGAAAACAGAAGGGGGGTGGGACTTGAACCAATGAAGGAAACTCAAGAGAACAAGAGCACCCTAAGTACAAATAAAAAAGCCAAAAACAGAAAACTATTACTGTTGGGGGATTCCATCATCAGAGGCATTAACCTTGGAACACAGGGCGAGGAGACCAAAATAGTGAAATGTCTTCCAGGATCCTCAGCTACCAGGAGTTCCAGGCAAATACTGACTATAATTAAGGAAGAAACTAAGGATTTTAACACTGATGTTGTTATCCATCTGGGAACAAATGACCTGGCCAACAACTCCACACTTGCAGCACAGAAAGCTTTTCGGGAGCTTGGTGAGGGCGTGAAACCTTTTGTAAAGACTTTAGCTTTTTCTGAAATACTGCCTGCATATGGAAAAGGAGAGCAAAGAGTGAAAAACACAGAGGACTTTAATAGATGGCTCAGAGCCTGGTGTCATCAAGAAGGCTTCAGGTACATAGGAGGATGGGGAAATACATGGAAGGACAAGAAGCTGTATTGCACTGATGGGCTACATATTACTACAGCAGGAAAAAGAAACCTTGCAGAGAAATTTAGACAATATTTTTCTAGGCATTTAAACTAGAAGGTGGGGGTGGTGTATGTACGAAGGAGAATTATAGAGACCACCCCCGGCAAAAGAAAAGATGTGATAGTAGTAAAGGCTGCAACATAAGCAATATCAACAACTCATTTCTTAGTATTGCAACGGAAAGTGAAACGACACAAAAATCCATACGAAAAAGGAGATTATCGCTGAAAAATAGCTGGAAAGCGATGACCACAAATGCTCGCAGTCTAAGCAACAAAGTTCATGATCTGCAAGCCCTGATATTAGAGGCAGATCTAGATATTGTTGCTATCACAGAGACATGGTTCAGTGAATCACATGGATGGGATGCAAACATACCGGGATATAATCTTTTTAGGAAGGACAGAGATGGTCATAAAGGTGGAGGAGTAGCTCTCTATGTAAAGATCAATATCCAAGTGACCGAAATGCAAGGGACCTGGGGAGAGGAAGAAGCGATATGGATTGCTCTGAAAAGAGAAGATGGAACTTCTATCTACGTGGGTGTAGTCTACAGACCTCTGACTCAATCGCAGCAAATTGATAAGGATCTGATTGTGGATATCCAAAAGTTTGGAAGGAAAGAGGAGGTTCTGCTGTTGGGAGATTTCAACCTGCCGGATGCAGACTGGAATGTTCCGTCTGCGGAATCGGAAAGAAGTAGGGAGATTGTGGATGCCTTTCAAGAAGCTCTGCTCAGACAAATGGTGACGGAACCCAGAAGGGAAAAAGCGATATTGGATCTGGTCCTCACAAATGGAGAGAGTATCTCTAATGTTCGAGTGGGTGCTCACCTGGGTAGTAGCGATCATCAAACGGTTTGGTTTGATATAACGGCTAAAGTGGAGAGCGGCCGCACGATACTTAAAGTCCTAGATTTCAAATGTACGGACTTTAATGCAATGGGAAAGTACCTGAAGAAAGAGCTGTTAGGATGGGAGGACATAAGAGAAGTGGAAAGACAGTGGTCTAAGCTGAAAGGAGCGATAAAAATGGCTATGGACCTTTATGTGAAGAAAATCAATAAAAACAAGAGAAAAAGGAAGCCGATATGGTTCTCCAACCTAGTGGCTGAGAAAATAAAGGCGAAAGAGTTGGCGTTCATGAAATATAAAAAAACCCAAGAAGAGGAGAGCAGAAAGGACTACAGGGTGAAACTGAAAGAAGCCAAGAGAGAGATACATTTGGCGAAGGCACAGGCGGAAGAACAAATGGCTAAAAATGTAAAAAAGGGAGATAAAAATTTTTTCAGATATATTAGTGAAAGGAGGAAGATAAAATATGGAATTGCTAGGCTAAAAGATGCTGGGAACAAATATGTGGAGAGTGATGAGGAGAAAGCAAATGTGCTAAACAAATACTTCTGTTCTGTGTTCACAGAAGAAAATCCTGGAGAAGGACCGAGATTGTCTGGCAAAGTTACACGAGAAAATGGAGTAGATTCTGCGCCGTTCACGGAGGAGGGTGTTTATGAGCAACTTGAAAAACTGAAGGTGGACAAAGCGATGGGACCAGACGGGATCCATCCCAGGATACTAAGGGAACTCAGAGAGGTTCTGGAGAGTCCTATTAAAGACTTGTTCAACAAATCTCTGGAGACGGGAGTGATTCCTGGGGATTGGAGGAGAGCGGATGTGGTCCCTATTCATAAAAGTGGTCACAGGGATGAAGCAGGAAACTACAGGCAGGTGAGCCTCACTTCAGTTGTTGGAAAAATAATGGAAGTGCTGCTGAAAGAAAGGATAGTGTATTTCCTTGAATCTAATGGGTTACAGGATCCGAGGCAACATGGCTTTACAAAAGGTAAATCGTGCCAAACGAACCTGATTGAATTTTTTGATTGGGTGACCAGAGAGCTGGATCGAGGACATATGCTAGATGTAATTTACTTGGATTTCAGCAAAGCCTTTGATACAGTTCCTCATAGGAGGCTGTTGAACAAACTTGAAGGGCTGAAGTTAGGACCCAAAGTGGTGAACTGGGTCAGAAACTGGCTGTCGGACAGACGCCAGAGGGTGGTGGTTAATGGAAGTCGCTCGAAGGAAGGAAAGGTGACTAGTGGAGTCCCTCAGGGTTCGGTGCTGGGGCCAATCCTGTTCAATATGTATGTAAGTGACATTGCTGAAGGGTTAGAAGGAAAAGTGTGCCTTTTTGCAGATGATACCAAGATTTGTAACAGAGTAGACACCGAAGAGGGAGTGGAAAATATGAAAAAGGATCTGCAAAAGTTAGAGGAATGGTCTAATGCCTGGCAACTAAAATTCAATGCAAAGAAATGCAGAGTAATGCATTTGGGGATTAATAATAGGAAGGAACCGTATATGCTGGGAGGAGAGAAGCTGATATGCACGGACGGGGAGAGGGACCTTGGGTTGATAGTGTCCGAAGATCTAAAGGCGAAAAAACAGTGTGACAAGGCAGTGGCTGCTGCCAGAAGGATTCTGGGCTGTATAAAGAGAGGCGTAGTCAGTAGAAGGAAGAAGGTGTTGATGCCCCTGTACAGGTCATTGGTGAGGCCCCACTTGGAGTATTGTGTTCAGTTTTGGAGACCGTATCTGGCGAAAGACGTAAGAAGACTTGAGGCGGTCCAGAGGAGGGCGACGAAAATGATAGGAGGCTTGCGCCAGAAGACGTATGAGGAGAGACTGGAAGCCCTGAATATGTATACCCTAGAGGAAAGGAGAGACAGGGGAGATATGATTCAGACGTTCAAATACTTAAAGGGTATTAACGTAGAACAAAATCTTTTCCAGAGAAAGGAAAATGGTAAAACCAGAGGACATAATTTGAGGTTGAGGGGTGGTAGATTCAGGGGCAATGTTAGGAAATTCTACTTTACGGAGAGGGTGGTGGATGCCTGGAATGCGCTCCCGAGAGAGGTGGTGGAGAGTAAAACTGTGACTGAGTTCAAAGAAGCTTGGGATGAACACAGAAGATTTAGAATCAGAAAATAATATTAAAGATTGAACTAGGCCAGTTACTGGGCAGACTTGTACGGTATGCGTCTATGTATGGCCGTTTGGAGGAGGATGGGAAGGGGAGGGCTTCAATGGCTGGGAGGGTGTAGATGGGCTGGAGTAAGTCTTAACAGAGATTTCGGCAGTTGGAACCCAAGCACAGTACCGGGTAAAGCTTTGGATTCTCGCCCAGAAATAGCTAAGAAGAAAAAAAAAAAAAAAAAATTTAAATTGAATCAGGTTGGGCAGACTGGATGGACCATTCGGGTCTTTATCTGCCGTCATCTACTATGTTACTTTATGTTACACACTGCTAATCCTCATTATCAGTACTGTATTTATTTTTCGCCCCCTTTCCTCCTTCTGATTTTGTGGTTATAAAAACTAAAACTAAAATTACTTGCCATTAGTTTTCAAGGACCAATCAGATCAAAGAATGATGCTTGGCTGGGCAGTTATATCATTATCCACATGGGCGGTTATATCCTTATCCACATTGACACTCATAACATTGATGGACTCTTGCGTACGCAATGTACATGTCATCTATTCTAGTGTATACAAGTGAATTTTTAAAATAAAGTAAAATTCTAGAATCATTCATGGCACACCCAGAATCTCTTTTAGGCACACAGTCAGAGAGGGACTGCTTTATACCATAGTGAGGTGAAAAAAAAATGTTACCCTTCTCATCAGCTGCGCACGAAGTACATATAAAACTCTCCTGATTTTTACCAAATCTATTTCTTAGCTATGCAAACAAAAAATTTAGCAAACAAGTACAGTAGACTCTCAGTTATCCAGCACCCATGGGGATTGGTAGATGCCGGATAAATGTAGTTTCTGGTTGCTTGAGTTACTATTAAAACTAGGCCTTACTAATACTATACCCCATACAATGCCATAGCATAAACTGTTCCAGACAAATTACCAGACATGTTGTAGGCAAAGCATGGCCAAACAGGTTGAAAAGGTGACGACAAAAGCTAGAAGGATGCTAGGTTGCATAGGGAAAGGTATGGCCAGTAGGAAAAAAGAGGTATTGATGCCCATGTATGAGACTTTGGTGAGACCTTATTTAGAATATTGTGTACAATTCTGGAGGCCGCACTTTCAAAAAGTTATAAAAAGGATGGAGTCGATCCAGAAGAAGGCTACTAAAATGGTATTTGGTCTTCATAATAAGGCATATGGGGACTGACTTAAAGATCTCAATTTGTATACTTTGGAGGAAAGTCGGGAGAGGGGAGATATGATAGAGGCATTTAAATACCTCTGTAATGTAAATGCGCATGAGTCAAGTGTCTTTCATTTGTAAGGAAACTACAATGAGATGGCATAGGATGAGGTTAAGAGGTGATAGGCTCCAAAGTAATCTAAGGAAATACTTTTTCACCAAAAAGGTGGTAGATGCATGGAATAGTCTCCATGAAGAGGTGGTGGAGATAAGAGACTGTGTCTGAATTCAAAAGGGCCTGGGATAATAGACACATGGGATCTCTCAGAGAGAAAAAGAGATAATGGTTACAGTGGATGGACAGACTAGATGGGCCATTTGGCCTTTATCTGCCATCATGTTTCTATGTACTCAAGTGTAGTGTGCCAAGTTTACACTTAAATTTCCACCCGAAAATCAATTTTATTTTAATTTTTATTTAAAGTATTACAGTATTTCTTTGATTTTTGGTCTGGTTGCTCGAGTTCCAGTTAACAGAGAGTCTACTGTACATGTAATAGCTGTTTCAAGGGTTGCAAAATGCTGCATTTTTATTGGCATAATAGTAGGGAAGGCAAAAAGCCATAATTTTCCTCATGCAGTAAATTTTTAATAATTATTCTGCATATAGATTTTATCTTTTGCTGGTTATTTATTGATTTAAGTTTTATGGAAGTTTATTTCTCTTCAGTTCCTTCAACAGTTGTTATACAAAACATACTTACGAAACTGAGGACTGCAGCGGAAGGCATAAAGTTACTTCTTGTATAGTCCAGTTTGTTATGGTTTAATTGTACTCCACTGTAATTTTCAGAATTCTTTATACCATTCTCCAAGGTTTCAGAAATCAGTTGCCCATCTTTAATCACCAAGGATCTTCAAAGTTCCCAGAATTAGTTGTCTCTTTGATTTAACAAACTACTCAACCTGCTAGATAGAGCCTGTCTGTGTCATTCCTAGCATGTGTCAATTTCAGGTGCATCCCATCCAGCCACAGCAGATACTGGTTTTATAACAAAATAACACTTTACATTTGAATGGGATATTTCTATGCAACAGCATACTGAAGCAGACACATTGGCTATCTAGATGTCCACATTGCAATTGTTTTTACAAAACAAGTCTAAACAAAAAAAACAAAAAAAAATGAAAATCCACTATGTTCTATTTGTCTCTTCATTTAGAGATTTTCCATTGCAAAACAGAAAGATCGTGTCTGAAACTTTTAATAAAGGCAATAGCATCTGCCATCAAAGTCAGCTGTAATAATCATCTTAAACAAAAAGCAATACCCGTTGACCAAAAACATCGAGGTATATACGTTAATTATATATTATACAACATAATTTATAGAAAATGTTCTGAAAACAAAAAGTTTATGAACTGAATAACTCAGCCTGTTATCCAATCTCAAAAACTAAAATAATTATATTAAATATCCGTGATCCCAGGAGAGCGTCTAACATGTATTTGTTTTCATGTCACTTCTAAGAAGAATGGGTTGTTTATACTACAAAAATAAAAATGGGGGAAAAATCCAGATGAAAAGCCCAAATCTTTAACAGCAGGCAGATTTTCTCCAATTGGGTTTTACAGGAAAAGTCACTGGATTAGCACCACACAGGCTCGTCTTACTGCTATGCTGAAAAATCTGGAAAAAGAAAAGATAGTACACCGAAAATTAAATGTATTCATTCCAATAAAGCACCAAAAATACACAGAACTCACACTGTTGGCAGCAGAGGGGAGGAGGCGAGCAAGGAGGAAAAGAGCCGAATTTCTCATGTATCGAAACTTAACAGGACTGTCAGCAAGTGCTTTCGATTTTACTGTCTAAAGTGGAACACATTCAACAAACCTAATAGTAGGTGATGTTTTTAGCACATATTTCACTACTTCGATGGGAACTGGGGAAATCCGCGTAGAACACTAGATTCACTGCCACTAACAGCCCCCCGTACTAACAAGAGGCTGCGAGAGCTGACGAAAAGTGAAGTTTAAGTGAAAAACTTATTCGATAGCTACCGTCCCAAACGGTTTAAAGCGCTTTCTCTCTCTCCCCCTGCGGGGAAAAACCCCCGTTTTGGGCCAGAGAAAAGCCTGTAGCCAGGGCTAGTGTATATAAACCGGCCACGCTAACCGATCGGAAAGGAATTAAGTAGATAAGAGGTTTCCCCCTCTCACTCTGTGACGAGTCTGAAACACCATAACCCTTTATTTCCTCCGAAAATGACAAGAAAACAAGACTATGACAGTACTTTTTCCACTCATAACAACATAAGGGAGCGTAATAATTCCACCAGCTGCCTGCCCCGGGTCATATCAGTACCAACCGCCTCAGTCCCTCATTCTCCTCCATGAGTCGCCCACCTCGCCGGCCTCTACACCTATCGCCGCATGTCTTCCGCTAATTCTCTTCCTCTCGCGCATGCCCACCCTTCTCGATGTCTTGACACTTCAACTCTCTCGCTGTCGTCTACTTTAAACGATCCCTTTTGCCGCTTTTCCCAGCCTCCGTCCCAAAATGGCGCCGCAGCGATCCGCAATGGTTTGCTCATCATCCGCCCCCTTCTTAAATCTCGCGAGCCCCGAGGCACACGAGTGTTGTCTGGGTTGGAGTCGTTTGTATCTGCGGAAGTGGCGACAGCGGCGGCGAACTCACTGGCTGTAAGAGCTTCTCCACACTCCCAATTGTGATGGTTCAGGTTTGCTTCTTTTCGTCTGGTGAATGTGAGAGAAAAAGATTGAGCAGGAAAGCACGTCGATTATAAGTTGCTGGACAATGAAAACTTAATTATGTCGAGGAATGAAGAAAACAATTTGGGAACCAGGGCATCCCCTGCAGGTGACGTCACAGGGAACAATCCGGAACGTTCTGTTCTGGCTGGGGATTCCGCTAGCGTCGGAAACGCTTTTCCGGAGGATCCTTTCTGCTAAGAAGCGGCATTTCAGTATGGCAAGCGAGAGTGTGCTGTGCTCTGACTCAGAACTGGCATGTACAGGAGAGTTTAATAGAAAATTTAGATCGGAAAAAAAGTTCCTGAAGCAAAAAAAGAGAAATGTGCCTTTTTTTAAAATGCATTTTAAACAAAATTTACAATAATCCTCTTGTGACAGGAAATTGGAGCATTAATATAAACAATAATCAAAGGAAAAACTAGAATCATATGTTAGAACAAAAAAAAAAAAAAAGAAAGAAAAAGCCCATTTCCATTTAATCACATATCTTTTTAAACTCATTCTTAGACCACCAAAACACCCCATGGTAAACAAGTATATTAATGAGACAAGGAGATCTGTATTTTAACTAAAGACACTAAATAAAAGGTTTAATGTGTTATTAAACATTTTTTGTGTCCAAAAAGTGTCGAAGCTGATCTGGAGCAAAAAATACATATTTAGTTCCAGCGTTTCTTCTGAACATTTGCCACCAATAAATAAAATTTACTTATTTACACAGAAATTTAGAAAAATCATCTGACAATCAACCGGACAATTTGCAACCAATTGACCTGAACAATATAACTGGTATTCTTGTACAATATCGCTGAAGGCTGGGGACTTTGTATCTCTATTAGCTTCAGCTTCAGGGCAACTAAAAGATGATCTCTCCCATTTTGGCTACCTGCCCGGGAGCTTCCTGTCTTGCTCAGTTTGTTCCTGCAGCTTCACTGCATGGTTTTATCTTAGTTAATTCTGCTCGTGATTTGTTTTCACTTCCTACCCCTTCCCACCTCTAAAATCCCAAAATCACTGTTTTGTAGGGATTCCTGTTCCTTTCCCGGGCTATTTTAGTGCAAAATTGGCACCTGCGGTGGCCATCTTAGATTTTTCCCTATTTGAATAAAACTATATTTTTTATAGCTAGCGCATCGTTTTTGCTCCAAACTTCACAGATGGCTTTCATAGGCCAGGATGGGACAGATTCATGCCTCATTTGCAACGGATGGCTGTTGGATGCGCAACCGCAAAAACTCTAAGGACTTAGTAGCCAATAAAGTCCAACCTAAAGATCAAAAAAGAAAAAGAATTGGCTCACAATAAAAATTCTCCCAGAAGGAAAAGATTGAAAGGAAAAAGTATAATTGAAAATTAAATTAAATTTAATAGTATTAAAAAGGCCTCTGATGCATAAGCCCTTAGTACAATGGACATCAGTATGAGCCGTTCAGGGCTCAGGCAGTAACTTTCTGATGACTTGCATCAACCAGACAGAGGTCTAGATAAGGACTGCCTCATACATCATGTTGTCCTTTGTTGTGGGTGAGAAAAACACAAACAAATAAATAAATAAATACCTTTCAACCGTTCACTCCTGGGATAAAGCAAATAATCTCCTAAGACGTAGTGAAATAAAGTTTCAATGGCATAAAAGTGCCTGTGCAAAGTTTAAAAACAGTATATCAAAAAGTTAATTAGAGAACGCCCTAGTGAAAAAATGTAAAAAGTGTATAAGCAAAATAGAAAACTAGAAAAAGTTCATCAAAAGTGTCCAGTGAAAAAAATCAATTCCTTCCTCATGCAAGTTCATAAATCAAAAATTAGCTAAAAAGTTAATGGACTAGGTGGTGATAACAGTTCATAGAATGAAAAAGATGCTAGCAATTCATTAAATGAAAGTCAATTCAGTCATTAAGAAAAATTCATAAAGTTCATACATTCTGTAGTAATTCGAAAGATCTTAAATGGCATCCATTATAACCAAATTGCACACTAGCCCAGAACTTGAAGGAATCCATACTTAGCTTGACAATAAAAAGCAAAATGTTGCCTGTAGAAATCTCCATTCGACAGAGCTCCGTTTAGTCACCTTCGTCAGGAGCAGGGATTAGAAAAAATAGAAGGGCGACAAACCGCAAATAGGGCCGTCAGCCATGTTCCACATACATTGCGGCCTGTGAAGAGAGTGAAGTTTGTACAGATGCAGTGCCTTCCACCTCTGGGGAGACCCTGCTTGAGCCTTCTGCCCAAATTTCTGTGAATGGGCGCTCTTGGGAGAGTGCTGGTAGCGTATCGGCAAAATGCAAATGTGGTTCCAGAGAAAAGCCTCATAAGTCTTCCAAACACTCTTAAATCTGAAGCTCTAGGCACATTGGGCGGCTCACGCCACAGGAGACCTTTTTCCCCCAGAATTGGTGAATATGCTCTATGGTCGTCCCACCAACATCTGGGCCATCCGTGGGGACTACGCCTCTGCTTGATCCGGGTCTTTAGCTTTGTTCCCCAGCAGGGATCCCGGAGCGAAAAAGGGTGATGCCCACAATTGCATTGGGCACTCGATTTTCTCTGCTTTCGAAGGGAGGTTTGGCGGCGTCCACATATGTGGCAAATCTGGCAGAGCTCCGCGATAAGGATGTGTGTGGTTTCCGGGACCTGGCTGATGATCCCACAGTACTCAGGTTCTTCAAACCTGCTCATTTGGAGGATCTCATTACAGAATCTCTGCAGGGATTAAAGCTGCAGCTGGTCCAGGCGAAATGTTCTCACATCAATGATTAGAGGCCGCTAACTGCCTCATTTCCTGATCGTCCATGGAGGTCGGTTTTACCAAGCACTTTGCTTCTCCGAAGGTGGATTTAGCTGTGGCTCAGGTCACCAAGTGTACTTCCCTCCCTACAAACAGAGGGGTGGTCCTAAAGGATGTTCAATAAAGGCGTGTGGATTTCATCCTTAATCGCCTGTTTGATTCAGCTGTGGCTGGTGTCAAGGCAGCAATAACCTCGTCCTTTGTTGCTCAGGCGTGCCACTCCAAATTACACCATGATCCCGATACTGTGGTGTTGCGTGATTTGGATTTTCTCATCTCCAGGGTAAATTAAATGGCTGATGCTTTATATTGAAAGTTTTCGCCAAGCTGGGTGACATAGTAACATAGTAACATAGTAGATGACGGCAGATAAAGACCCGAATGGTCCATCCAGTCTGCCCAACCTGATTCAATTTAAATTTTTTTTTTTTTTTTTTTCTTCTTAGCTATTTCTGGGCGAGAATCCAAAGCTTTTCCCGGTACTGTGCTTGGGTTCCAACTGCCGAAATCTCTGTTAAGACTTACTCCAGCCCATCTACACCCTCCCAGCCATTGAAGCCCTCCCCTGCCCATCCTCCTCCAAACGGCCATGCACAGACACAGACCGTACAAGTCTGCCCAGTAACTGGCCTAGTTCAATCTTTAATATTATTTTCTGATTCTAAATCTTCTGTATTCATCCCACGCTTCTTTGAACTCAGTCACAGTTTTACTCTCCACCACCTCTCTCGGGAGCGCATTCCAGGCATCCACCACCCTCTCCGTAAAGTAGAATTTCCTAACATTGCCCCTGAATCTACCACCCCTCAACCTCAAATTATGTCCTCTGGTTTTACCATTTTCCTTTCTCTGGAAAAGATTTTGTTCTACGTTAATACCCTTTAAGTATTTGAACGTCTGAATCATATCTCCCCTGTCTCTCCTTTCCTCTAGGGTATACATATTCAGGGCTTCCAGTCTCTCCTCATACGTCTTCTGGCGCAAGCCTCCTATCATTTTCGTCGCCCTCCTCTGGACCGCCTCAAGTCTTCTTACGTCTTTCGCCAGATACGGTCTCCAAAACTGAACACAATACTCCAAGTGGGGCCTCACCAATGACCTGTACAGGGGCATCAACACCTTCTTCCTTCTACTGACTACGCCTCTCTTTATACAGCCCAGAATCCTTCTGGCAGCAGCCACTGCCTTGTCACACTGTTTTTTCGCCTTTAGATCTTCGGACACTATCACCCCAAGGTCCCTCTCCCCGTCCGTGCATATCAGCTTCTCTCCTCCCAGCATATACGGTTCCTTCCTATTATTAATCCCCAAATGCATTACTCTGCATTTCTTTGCATTGAATTTTAGTTGCCAGGCATTAGACCATTCCTCTAACTTTTGCAGATCCTTTTTCATATTTTCCACTCCCTCTACGGTGTCTACTCTGTTACAAATCTTGGTATCATCTGCAAAAAGGCACACTTTTCCTTCTAACCCTTCAGCAATGTCACTTACATACATATTGAACACGATTGGCCCCAGCTGTCTGCATGGAGGATGCTGTGGATCAGGCAGTGTTCTAGGGACTCCTCTTCTAAAGCCACCTTGAGCAAGTTGCCCTTTAAAGGACAGCTTCTGTTCGGCCAGGGTCTGGATGACCTTATGGCGAGTATACAAGACCGCAAACCCAAGGCTTTGCCAGAGAACAGGTCCCGTCCCACTCTGTTGTCCTGATGAAATCCTCAGTGGGACGCATACCTTGCCCTCCTGCCCTGGACGGCAGGGGTACACTGCAGAATGGACTAGTGGTTTTGTCCCCTATCACTGGCCAGAGGTCTTCCACTCTGGATCTCGGATTGGGTGACTATGGAAGTGAGTCTCTCTCTGGTTGGGGGGCACTCTGTATGTCCTGGTGCAGGGCCGGTGGGCGCCCTCAGAATGCAAGTGGTCGATCAGTCGCCTGGAACTCAGGGCGATTCAGCTGGCCCTCCTGCATTTCCAGGCCCGTCTCCGTCATCAGGTTGTCCAAGTGTTCTTGGACAATGCCATGGCGGTGACTTAGGTCAATCATCAGGGGGGCATGAGGAGTCCCCTGAGCATGGAGGCTCGGTTGCTCTTTTGCTGGGTGGAAAGACACCTGGTAGCGCTGTCCGCAGCTCACGTGGCAGGAGTGGACAACATTTAGGCAGACTTTCTCAGTCGACAAGACGCTGGACTCCAGAGAGCATTCGAGTGCATAGTTCACTGATGGAGGGATCCCAGTGTTCAATGTCATGCTGACTGCGGCAAACAAAAAGGCTGATTGACAGTCGTTGAGAGGCTGGCAGTGATGACCTGGATGCTCTGGTGCAGCCCTGGCCCCAGGAGGGTTTTCTTTACGCCTTCTATCCATGGTCCATGATAGGGTGTCTGTTGCGTTGAATAGCAGAGTACGGGGAGCCAGTGATCCTGGTGGCTCCCAATTGGCCGAGGCAGCCATGGTATGCCGACCTGGCTCAGCTTCGGCAAGGTTGAGAGTTGGGGTTGCCTTGTCACCCTTGTCTCCTCACGCAAGGGCCAGTTGCTCTGCAGGACCTAGACTGCTTTGGTTTTAAGGCATTGCTCTTGAGAACGCATCCTTGACAGCCCAGGGTTGTTCTACTGTGGTGATAGCCACTTTGCTTCATAGCAAACGGAAGTTCACAGTTGTGGCCTAAGCGAAAGCTTGGCAGTGCTACCAAGCATGGTGCACCAACCAACAGGAAGATCTTTCTTCTCCTTGGTTCCTCGGGTGTTGGAGTTTCTGCAGGATGGCCTGAAAAAGGGCCTTGCAGTGGCTTCACTATGGGTTCAGATTGCAGATCTGTCCTGCCAGGGCCCTATTGCCTTGAAGGGCTCCTTGGCGGTTCATCCAGACGTGGTCCGTTTTCTACAGGACGCAGTTCATCTGAGGCCTCCGTTGCGCCTCCCTTGTCCGACATGGAATCTGAATCTTGTTCTTCACTCCCTGGCTCACCCGCATTATGAGCCTCTGGTGCAGGTGTCCTTGCTGGCTCTCACTATAAAGACGGTATTCCTTGTGGCTGTCATATCTGCTCGGAGAGTTTCAGAGCTTCAAATGCGCTCTTGTCGGGATCCTTTCTTGTATATTATGGATACCATGATGTTCTTGCATATGGTTCCTTCCTTCATTCCGAAAGTGGTTTCTGTCTTCCATGTTAATCAGGAAGTCCAACTTCCAGCATTTGTTCCTCCTGGTTCAAAGACCCAGGACCGGGTGCTGTAGTCCCTGGATGTGCGCAAGCTTTTACTGTAGTATTTGGCGGGTACCAACGTGTTTCATGTCTCAGACCACCTATTTGTCCTGCACGCAAAGGCAGGCCTGTCTCTAAGGCTACTATTTCGAGATTGGATTTGAGCGGCCATTTCTGCAGCTTATGTAGCGGCAGGAAAGAAGCCCCCCTCGGTGTGCGGGCTCGTTTTAGTAGAGGGGTTTCCTCCTCCTGGGCCGAGTCATTGGCAGTATCTCCAGATGAGATTTGAAGGGCTGCTACATGACTCTCCTTGCACACTTTCACCAAGTTTTACAGGATTGATATGGTGGCTAAGCTGGATGCCACTTTTGGTGCTCATCAATCCTACCCTGATGTTTTCGGGACTGCTCTGTTATGTCCCACAGGTCCTGGAATAAAGGGGGATTGTACAAGAACGAACGATTAGGTTCTTACCTTTGCTAATTGTTATGCCATGGCTGGCCAGGGCAGCCTTTGGCAGTTATATGTGGCCACTTTGGCTAATAGGTGTGAATCTTCATGTCTGCTTGCTTTTTAGCTGCAATCCTTGCCTTACATCTGTGCCAAACAATTAGGCAGCCTTTTCGTGGCAAGTTGTTATCAGCTTGTGTCATATCTTATACTGTTTCATGTCTTGCCAAGGAAGAGTTCTCATATTAAGGGTTCGAGCAGCGGTTAACATTCCATCTGTGAAAGTTAGGAGATAAGGGAGACACATGTTGTTACTGCAGAAACAGCTGTGTCTGTGTGTGTGTAAGAGATTCAGCATTTTCTGTGCTATTTAAGACTGAGAGTCACAGACTGGACTTTGAATCTTGCTGCAGCCTCGGCAGTGCCGTGGATTGGGTCCTTTCCCTTGATCGATCAGATTCCCGATCAGTATTGGAAGGTGAAGTATTCTATTTGGTGTATATAGATATTCTCTGGCATGTTGGGAAGACTTTTTGATGAATAATGCACAACACCGTATTGATCCGTGCCTGTTTTGGGAAACTGCTAAATCGGTTCTTAGGGGGGAGATCATCGCTTTTATTGTGGCGCGGAACAAACGCATATCGGCGAGCATTGTTAGCTTGGAAAGAAAATGCTCTTCCTTGAAGGTGGATTATTTACGTACACCTACTACTGCATTGTGGGAAGAACTTCATGTAGCTCAGGTATCTCTTAATACATTAATAATCGATCGTACCAAACGCTCTCTTATTTACCGTAAATACAAATTCCATAGGTACGGAAATAAACCAGGCCGGACGCTAGCTTCTTTAACCAAGAATTGGCAGGACACCAGATACATTTCGAAAATTAGGCAGGGTTCCTCTACTTTTCAAACCGCACCAAAGGACATCGCGGACGCGTTCTATCGACATTTCTCAACATTTTACTCGAGTCCTGGACCATATTCAGGCCCTGACGTTCTAGATTATTTGATAGACGCTGGCCTGCCTAGTTTCACTGAACGACAACGAGAAACTCTGAACAGACCATTACAGGGCTTAGAGATGCAAAAAGCCATTAAGACTCTGCGTTCCTGTACAGCCCCGGGCCCGGACGGGTTTTCGGCGGAATTCTATAAGATGATGTCACCCCAGCTCTGTGAGTCACTGATGTCATACTATGAGGAGGTGATGGAGACTGGGGCTTTCCCAGCCTATGCTAATTCGGCCACTATCACATTGATTCCTAAACCGAACAAATCTAGGGAGGAGGTCGACTCTTACAGACCTATATCTCTGCTCAATGTAGACATAAAAATCCTATCTCGCTTGTTGGCAAATCGGTTGACACCGCTTTTGCCACACATCATATCGTCAGCGCAGGTTGGCTTTGTTCAGGGCCGCCACTCTATTCTCAATGTTCGCCGGGCTTTTCTGGCTATGGCTAGAGCGCAGGCATCAGACGTTGGGGGCATATTGGTGAGCCTGGATGCGGCCAAAGCATTTGATCAGGTCCTCTGGCCCTATTTGTTTTCAGTTCTTGAATATGTGGGTATTGGAGGGCACTTTTTAGCCGCATTGCGAGCATTATATACATCCCCTACTGCATCCATATTGGTAAATGGGATTTTCACATCGTCCTTTGAGGTGGGCAGGGGGACGCGCCAGGGTTGCCCGTTGTCACCTTTACTATTCTTATTATACTTGGAACCACTCCTTAGAACAATTCAGAGAGATGACATCTTAGTCGGATTAATGGAGGGAACATCCCAATTACAGGTGCTAGCATTTGCAGATGACGTCTTGCTGACCCTGGCTCGCCCGCAGCAGTCCCTGACTAGAGCCCTTGAGTTACTGGACGAGTTTCATCTTTTTTCTGGCCTAATCTTAAACAAGCAGAAATCCTTATTCCTACCCTTACAGGATGAGATCCGAACTTCTTGGCAGTTCCCTTTCCATTGGAATGGGCTTCGAAATCCTTACGTTATCTGGGGATTTGGATCCCGCAGGATTTAACTCAATTATACAGGATCAATGTTCTCCCACGGCTTCAACAAACGGGACAGAGACTTCAAGCTTGGCGTTCTTATCCTTTGTCCCTGTTAGGACGAATAGCCCTGTACAACATGATGATTATTCCCCATTGGTTGTATCTATTACAGACATTGCCCTTGTTGCTAAAACATCATCATCTTTGTATTCTTCACAAATCATTAAATGGATATTTGTGGGGTGGCAAACGCTCTCGGATTTCCCTCCGTACACTTTTCTTACCTGTGTCTCAGGGAGGCCTAGGACTGTTACACCTGGGAAGATTGAATTTAGCATGCCAATTTCGACATATGAATGACTGGCTCTGTGGGACCTCCCATTTCTCAGCGGCCGAGGTTGAGTGCCTTGCATTTGCTCCCTTTCACTTTAGCTATTTGCTACATGTTTCCACATTGCCTTTGCGTACTCAGCATTATGGGGATTTCTTATTGGTTCCCATAAGGAAAACTTGGAAAAAAATATGTAAACAACTGCATATTAGGTCAGACGTGATACCATGTTTGCCTATTCATGGCAATGCTAACTTTGCTCCCGGATTTGACCTGAGAGCCCCTTCTAAGTGGGCTCAGGGGGGGGTGTTTTATCTGTCTCAGGTACTTCACACGGATGGCACCCTTCAATCATTTCAGACGTTGTTGGATGCACATATATTAACTGCTAATGATTGGCTGAGTTATGGACAACTGTTGTATTATGTGAAATCTCTACCTCGACAGGCTTTATTAGACACTGTCCAAGAAACATTATCTGAAGCCCTCTGTCTAACAGCACAAGACCCCACACCACTCCGTATTTACCATCGTTTTCTGCAAGGGCTGGCTGGGGACTTGGATTATAGAACTTTGGCTGGTTCCTGGTCCTTGGATTTACAAACCACAGTCTCAGAGTCCATGTTAAAGAGGAGCTTCAAATTGGGATCAACTATCCTGGTGGCAGCGATTGAAAGGGAACGATACTACAAATTTTTGGTTCGCGCTTATATTGCACCCATACGAGCCTATCAAGCCCACATTAGCTCTTCAGCAGGTTGCCCTAGATGCGCGGCTGCCAGGGCTACTCTTGGACATATGTTTTGGCTATGCCCTGGTATTCAAGCCTACTGGCGACGTATAGGACTCATCATACAGTCCTTGTGGAAATGCTCCTGGACACAGACGTCGACCTTTCTCTTTACGTTGAAATTTTCACTGGACACAGTTAAGCCAGGGGTGAATGCTTTTGTTCAAAGGGCTATCCTGGTGGGTATAAAGACTATTCTACAATGCTGGTTGTCCTCGCAAACGCCTACTGTCTCACATTGGCGGACTCAAATGATTTATTGGGCTGGTTATGAAAGACAAGATGTTCTTGATTTACATTCCAAAAAAGGTATTTTATTTCTCCGTTGTTGGAGACCCTTTTGTTCTACTTTGTCTCCTGTAGCGAAAGCTCGATTACTGGATTGATCAATTTCTGGCATGTATAACAGTGGCTGTTCCCTTGGGGAGGGGGGGGGATTGGAAGGGGAGAAGGGTTTTTCTTGTGTACTGTGCATTGTTTGACTTGTATCTTATGTTTATTGCCATTCTATAATAAAAAACAGATTTAAACATATAGATATTCTCTGCTGATATCTTGTATAATATCTGATGTCTATCTGCATTATTTGTATATTATCTGATGTTTAAGCAATAAAGAACCATATTACTCTGAAGCTTTGGTGGAGGTGACTTCTACATACCCTTGCTAGATAAACACGTGGCAGAACACTTATCTTCTTTCTTGTAAATCCTCCGTTTATTCCTGGAACCTGCCCTATGTATGTCTGATTCGCTTATTGTCTGCCTTGAAGTATTGATAAGCTGGATTTAAGTTTCAGACCAGCCTTTATAAGAGTGCCATCTGACTAGAACTAGCACTAAATTTTTTTTATTATTTTTTTTTTTTGGGGGGCAGGTCCCTAGTTAAGTGCCCCCTTCTGACAGTGCAGGCTGTGTCTCCCTACAGCACTGTTTTATCATTCAGGTTTCTACTGTTTCAGAACATTTTCATTGTTGCAGTTTTGCATATGTTTATATGAGCAGAATTGATTTGTATGGCAGGGAGTTCCCCGTTCCCCTCTCTCTCTTTTATGTTATTTTCTGCAGATGTTCCTGGCTGTTTTAAGACTGACTGGTGTCCAAGAGGCATGCTCCAGGTTATGCTATCAGAGGGAGGAGTTAAGGCTTCAGTCATCTGAGGCTTCCTACAGTGCCTGGCGGCAAGGGATACATAACCCATTAGTCCCGGAATAAAGGGAGGATTTACAAGAAAGAAGTTAGCAAAGGTAAGAACCTAATCTTTCGTTCCCTAGAGCCTATGAGAATTCTAACATGAAGTACTGTATTTGTGCAATATTATGTTTTTCAATGGTTCAGCTTATATTACCACCTTTTTTTTTAATTGCAATGTACCTGTAGTTGCAAACCAGCTGTTAATGGAATCAACTGAATAAACAGAATTTTAAAGTAGGTGTTAATTAAACTGTGATTATTATGGTTTGTAGTGCCAACAGAGGTTAGTAGTGACTGGTCATGGCACATGTCATAAGTGTTTTTAAACACCTAGCTGTTAATGGAATCAGTTAAGGAAATGGAAAACAGAACTTAACCATTTTGTGTTAAGAGCCGTCTTTCTTCAAATGAGGGGAATTCCATCCCCTTTAATCATTTTGGTATGAAAACATCAATAAATTATATTCTCCCAAACTCCTAATTAGCTTGAAATTAAACATCTAAATTTGTTGATCATAGAAGCATGTTTTGAACATGGAAGAACTTAGAACATAAAGGGCAGATTCAAGAAAGGTTACCAAAAGTTAGGCGCTAAGCATCAATTCTGTAACAGCAGTTCCACGTGGAAGTGCCATTATAGAATTCTGGTTAACCAGCTGCTACCCTCTAATGCTCAAAACAGATTAAAGATAACCATATATTCAATCAGTTCCATCTGCTATTCAAATTTTGCAATTATTACTTCAACTTCAGCTGGATCTTCAGAATGCAAGCAAAGTAGTGTAACAGCCAGCTGAAGTTGAAGTAATAGTTGCAAAATTTGAATAGCAGATGGAACTGAATGAACTGATTTAATATATGGTTCATGTGGTGTGCCCCAAGGTTCACCTTTGTCACCTACTTTGTTTAATATCTATATCTCTTCACTTGGAAACTTATTGCAGAGTTTAAACTTGAAATTCCATATTAATGCTGACGATATCACTATTTTGATTCCTCTTAATACTTTCATCCCTGAAATTATAAATCAGATATCGTTCATAATGAATTAGATTGAACAGTGGATCATAAATTTCAAGTTGAAGCTCAATACTGAAAATACTACATTTTTTTCTGGCCAGTCCTAACAATAAAATCACAGATACGCTACTCCATCTCAATGGACATGATTATCTGATAGCAACTTCCATCAAAATTTTGGGAGTTATGTTAGATCATCATCTAACCCTGGTTGAGCATACTGACTTACTGGTAAAAAAAAAAAAATGCTTTTTTGTTTTGTGGAATTGCAGACCATCAAAGTATTTTGATCCAATATCATTTAGATTACTGGTACAGTCATTAACTTTGTCCATCTTGGATTATTGTAATATCATCTACTTAGGATCTTATAAGAAAATCTTAAGAAGACTGAGAATAATCCAAAATACAGCTGTCCGACTGATCTTTAGCTTAAAAAAGAACGATCACGTCAGGCTGTACTATCGACTGTTGCATTGGTTACCTGTAGAAGCAAGAGTATTATTCAAATTTGCCTGCATTTGTTTAAAATTGATATCGGGATTGTCTCCAATTTATCTTTCTCCCCACTTTGAATTATACAGACCTTTGAGGGAAACTAGAAGATTTCATTTATTTACCTATCCCAAGGTAAAAGCTTGCCAATATAAGACTTTTTTAGACAGGATATTGGCGTTTCAAGCAGGCAAACTGCAATCTTGGTTAGGTGAAGGTATCCATCAAGCTTTGTCTTATTGTTCTTTTCTAAAATTAGTTAAGACCACTTTGCTTAGGAGTTTTTAAGATTGTAACTAATGTATTCACTGTGATTGTACTCTCGCTGATTGTCCAGTTTCTCTTCTGTGTAAACCGCCTAGAACTACTGGTGATTGCGGTATAGAAGAATAAAGTTATTATTATGATTATTATTACATTACATTACATTACATTACATTACATTAGGGATTTCTATTCCGCCATTACCTTGCGGTTCAAGGCGGATTACAAAAGGTTAATTTAAAAAAAACAGAGTTACAATGATAAGCAAGAGAGGTAAGTTGTAGATCTTATAAACATTTAGCGGGTTGTTGAGGGTGAGGTGGTTTGTAAAAGAGTTAATAGGTGGTCATAGTGGAAGTTCTTTCTTTTCCAAAGATAAATAAAAAAAAGATTTGACATCGATATGTGAGCATTTTTTAAGAAAGAACTGAATATTTCATGGGATGTCCTAATTTTATCACAAGACTGTAGTTCTCATAGCTCATTTTCAGGAGTGAGCAAAGGCTTTCCCCATATCAGCCTGATTAATCATTTTTAATGGACTTTTCTTATGGCAACATCTCAAAATCTCTTTCCAGTACAATAGTGATGGTATGCTGAACTATGAGTCTTATATCAACTTCCTCAAGTCCATTGCAGGAGATATTGATCACTGTTTTCAGTACCTACTCTCTGCTGTCTCCACTCAGTTACTACTTCTGCAAGCGAGCCTACAGGAGCAATTTTGATCTGCTTGGTCAACTTTTTTGTTTTCATGTAATTTTTGTGGGATTTTGTGTTCCTATTCAGCTTCAGTGACCACCTAACCTGCATGAGAGGAGCAGATTATGGTCTGCAGCTGACAGGTGGATCCTGCGGGGACCTGCTCAGCCAGCCTGTTGGAACTGTGGAGCTCAGGGGTTTCCCCTGCTGTTTGCTCACGCCTTGACTTGATCAGGAGTGCAGCACAGGCTGTACAGCCACTAATTGCATTTCTTCAGAGCACACACAGTGTCAGCTGCATTTTCCTCCTCCCCTTTCACAGCAGGGCAGAGGCTGCAAATTATAGACCGGTGAGTCTCACATCAATAGTGTGCAAACTCATGGAAACACTAATTAAAAGCAAATTGGACACGATCTTGAATGAAGGGAATCTTCGGGATCCCAGTCAGCATGGATTCACCAAAGGTAAGTCCTGCTAATCCAATCTCATCAGCTTCTTTGACTGGGTAACAAGAAAGTTGGACTTGGGAGAGTCTTTGGACGTCGTGTACCTGGACTTCAGTAAAGCTTTTGACAGTGTCCCACACAGCAGGCTGCTAAGCAAGATGGAATCGATGGGGTTAGGAGAGACACTAACTGCATGGGTCAATGATTGGCTGAGTGGCAGACTTCAGAGGGTGGTGGTTAATGGTACCCTCTCTAAGACATCGGAGGTGACCAGTGGAGTGCCGCAGGGCTCGGTCCTGGGTCCACTCCTTTTCAACATATTCATAGGGGATCTGACTCAAGGGCTTCAAGGTAAAATAACACTATTCGCCGATGACGCCAAACTATGTAATATAGTAAGTGAATGCAGTTTACAGAATTATATGGTGCAGGACCTGCTTACATTGGAAAGTTGGTCCTCAACCTGGCAGGTAGGCTTCAATGCTAAGAAATGTAAGGTCATGCACCTCGGAAGCGGAAATCCATGCAGGACGTACTTCTTGAATGGAGAAACTTTAACTAGGACTTCAGCAGAACGAGATTTAGGAGTAATCATCAGTGCAGACATGAAAACTGCCAATCAAGTGGAGAAGGCTTCTTCTAAGGCAAGGCAGATATTGGGTTGTATCAATAGAAGTTTCGTCAGCCGAAAGCCTGAAGTCATAATGCCGTTGTACAGGGCCATGGTGAGACCTCATCTAGAGTACTGTGTGCAATTCTGGAGGCCACATTACAGTAAAGATGTGTGCAGAATTGAATCGGTTCAGCGAATGGCCACCAGGATGATCTCGGGGCTCAAGGGTCTCTCGTATGAAGAGAGACTGAACAAATTGCAGCTCTACACTCTTGAGGAACATAGGGCGAGGGGAGACATGATCGAAACATTTAAGTACCTCACGGGACGTGTCGAAGTGGAAGATGATATTTTCTTTCCCAAGGGACCCTCGGCCACAAGAGGGCACCCGCTCAAACTCAGGGGCGGAAAATTTCATGGCGACACCAGAAAGTATTTCTTCACAGAGAGAGTGGTTGATCATTGGAACAAGCTTCCAGTGCAGGTGATCGAGGCAGACAGCGTGCCAGACTTTAAGAATAAATGGGATACCCATGTGGGATCCCTACGAGGGTCAAGATAAGAAAATTGGGTCATTAAGGCATAGACAGGGGGTGGGTAAGCAGAGTGGGCAGACTTGATGGGCTGTAGCCCTTTTCTGCCGTCATCTTCTATGTTTCTATGTTTCATTTGGATCCTAGACCTTGGGGTTGAGGCTCAGTCCGGCTGTGGCACGACTGGCAGCTGAAGATTCAGAAGAAGCAGCTTCTCTGGTGACAGAGGTCATCTCCTTATTCCAGCTACCCTGAGAGGTGTCTGCAGCTTGCCATAGCTCATCTTCCCAGCTTCTGGTCTGTGAGTAGAGCCATCACAGCCCACAGGGCAGTTCGAGGGGGTGTCAGAAAATTTTTTTTAAAGTTATTTCTTGTTGTAGCCTTATTCCCTCACCCCTCAGAAGAATCCAAGTGCAAAATTCACATGGATAGCATCCAGCAAGGCCGCCAGTTTGAAAACATGGCATATCACTGGGTCCTCCCCCTGATCCAAGAACATCAGAGATTCCTGTTCCAGAGACCCCTGCTGGGACCAGCATCCTCCAAGAGTGAGACATTTTCGTAGGGGTGTAAGGGCATTGAATCTGACCCACAGTGATGCCAGTCTCCCTCTGGCTGGACCTTGGCGTTGAGAACCTGCATAGCCCTGGGAGGATGAACATCCTGAGAGAGAAGTGAAGAGATACAGAAGAGAAGCTAGATGGATCCTGATAGCCCATATATGCTTCAAGCATCAGCTGAACAAAAGCAGGGGTAAAGTCTGGTGGGGGTGGACAAATATTAAGCCCCCTCTCCCCCTGTCTCTGCGTACCCCCAAGAGCCTGCACACCTGCGCATCACCAAAGAAAGCAAGTCACTATCCAGTGGCTCAAGAGAAGGAGAACCCTGTTACTCTGAGGCCCTAGAATGGCCAGAGGGGGCTAACTGCATGGACCCCACCCCATCACATGCTTCCCTGCACTTAGCATGTGGATGCTCCTCAGGTGCCCATCCAGCACAAATCCAGATGTCGAATGCCCTGAGGAGTTAATATTTCTCAATTTTGAACAAAATTGAGGTTATTGATGCAAATAGAGGCTTTTAAAATCTGGAGCAAAATCCAAAATGGCCACTGCGGTTGCACAAGGGCGCCAAATAGCATGAGGCAGCGAGATATAAGCGCAAAACTCACGGGGAAGAGGTTTTGGAGTGAGAACCCCAAAAACTTGCCCCAGAAATCCGCCAAATTGGGAATTAGAGACCCACCCATCCTGATGTACCCCATAGACAATAAAGGCTTAGTACTTGCAGTGCAGTTGGTGCTATGCCTCATTCAGCCCTCAGGCAAGCTGGAAAGTGGTGAAGAATTACTGCCTTAGACAAGCATTAAAAAATAGGTTAAAAAGAACTGCTTGTATCTTCTGGCTGCTACTCAGGCTGGATTAAAGCCCGAATCCCTGGACTCCACAGCTCCTCACTCCTCTTTGTGGGAGGGGATGCAGCAGGGACTAACTCAGATGCCAGTCAGCCTGCACTCAGAGCAGTGCTACAAAGGGAACAGTCCCCACAGCCAATCAATTGGCTGAATTCTTCAGAAACAAAATATCAACAGCCAGAAACACCTTCACTGGGACCCCAAACCACCTCAACAAAATCTCGATACCACCTAAAAAAAACAAGGCCTATGCAGCAGACAGAAACTGGTCAGATTTCCCAAACACACAATGGCATGACCTAAACAAACTCTAAAAAAAATACAGTCATGCAGCCTGCGACCTCAACCGCTTTACTCCATACCTGTTAAAAGACGCCAACATTAGATTCCGCACCCACCTCATGCGGTGGATTAGTTACATGCTCACAGAAGGTCAATTTCCACAAGAAGTTGCTGAAATCATCATAACCCCTATTCTGAAAGACCCAAAGGGAGCAACAGATCAGCCATCCAATTACAGACCTATAGCCTCAATACCACTATACATCAAACTAATGGAAGGCCTCACTGAATACTTAGAAACCCACAACATTCTTCACCCCTCACAATAAGGCTTTAGCGGCAACTACAGTACAGAAACACTACTAGTCTCTCTCCTAGACACAGCCAAACAACACCTAAGCAAAGGCAAAAAAATGCTACTCATACAACTCGATCTCACAGCGGCATTCGACCTAGTAGATCACAACATCCTACTACAAACACTGGAGGCAATAGGAATCACAGGCAAAATCTACAATTGGTTTGAAGGATTCCTCCACTCAAGAAGATAGAGTAAAAGCAAACAATGAACAATCAGAATCCTGGAACAACCCTTGTTCACCAACACTCTTCAACCTTTACATAGCCACACTTGGCACATGATTAGACAAACAAGGTATAACGTCATACAGCTATGCAGACGATATCACCATCCTCCTGCCTTTCAACCAAACCTTCCCCAACATAACAAACAAACTACACATTGCACTAGAAACAGTGTCAAAATGGATGAGAGACCACAAATTAAAACTGAACCAAGATAAAACCAAATTTTACTTCTAGAAAGAAAACCCCATCCATAACAAACCTAGAAATAAACTCCATCACGTATACCTTACAACCCAACCTAAAACTGCTGGGAATAATGATAGACAAAGGCTGCACCATGCAACTTCAAATCAGCAAAATGGTTCAGAAGGCATTCGCAACCATGCGCAACTTAAGACAAGTCTGAAAATACTTCAACAACAAACAGTTCAAACTCACAGTACAAGTGCTAATCCTAGGACTCCTGGACTACTGTAACATACTTTACCTGTCATGCCCCGCCAACATGCTAAAACAATTACAAACAGTCCAAAATACAGCCCTAAGACTAATATACTCGCTGAAAAAATATGACCACATTACCTCAGCTTTCCAAGACTCACACTGACTCCTAGTACAAGCACGCATACAACACAAATTCTACTGCACCCTATTCAGAGCTCTAAATGGAAATGAGCCAAGCTATCTGAACAACCGCCTAATCTGGAAAAACATCAAGACCAAGGAGAACTCAAGCACACTTTACCCACCCCCCAATCAAAGGCATGCAAAGCAAAAAAATATATGACGGTCTAATAGCCACCAGAGCAGCAAAAATAGATCACCACCTTCAAATTTGCTGACCACGATGCCCAACTACAAAACATTCAGGAAAGAACTGAAAACCATACTATTCAAGAAATTTGTCAAATGATCTAACCAAACCATATCGACCATTCCCAGATCCCGACGCATACTATAGCCATCAACCTTGTAATCTGCCTGGGAATGCCCAGGCTAATTTCTTATTGTAAACCACCTAGAACTGAAAGGTATTGGTGGGATAGAAGACATCAATGTAATGTAATAGGTGTCGCCCCCCCCCAGCTACAGACATCCAGCAAGAGTGTCTATGTCTCCACCAAGGCAAAGCTGCTCCAGTAACCTGAGCTGCTCCCAGGCACCAGAAAGCCTCTAAAGTGGTTTTAAAAACCCCCAAAACAAAACGTGAAAAACAGAGCAGAGAAAAAATGACACATCAACTCGCATGTAGAAGAATGAATTGAAGAGTACAGAGCAGTGTTAGAGGAGAAGGAGCCGAAAATGTAGATGATGCCTTCTACACAGACTCGCAAGTAGGGATGCATAACCGACTGGTCAAGATTTGTGCTTTTTGCATTATTAAGTATATTTTATAAAATATGCATGTCAATTCATAGAAGTATAGAATACCTGCATCCATTTAGATCTTTGGGAAAGTTATCAATTTGTGTGTTATCAGATGTCCTTGTAGAAACCTATTTTATGTGGAGCGACGTTTTTGAAAGGACATCCAAGTCAGAATAGAGATGGCAAGCTCATAATTTATAAAAGGGAGGTCCATCTCGCATGTATTTTCCAACAGGAAATATGTCAGGATTTCTTGTTTGAAAATATATGAAATGGTTGGCTGTGTGCTGAGGATGTTCATCTGATTCCCTGTATTACAATCTGAACACTAATCTCCAATAATCAAAATTTGTTAGAAAATTTGACGAGCGGAAGGAATTACTATGATTCCACTAGGAAAGCTATTTTCTCCGTGACAGTACACTCGCTCTGGAATGCTCATCTGCTTTATATCAAACAAGAGCCCTCTCTAAAACAATTCCGGTCCAAACTTAAAACATTTTTGTTCAAGGATGCCTTCAATACTTGAGCCTCTCTCTTCCCCCTTTTTAAAGATTTCCTCCTGGTTTTCTCTACCAAAATGCTTCCCCCCCCCCCCTTTTTTTTCTATCGATGTATTTTATACCTCTTATTGTTTCTTCCCTCCTGTCCAGTCAGTCTTACAGGTCTTGTAACCCACCCACCCCTAGCTAATTTTAATTATATTACATTAGTGATTTCTATTCTGCCATTATGTATGTGGAGATTATTTTGGCAACAAAACAAAGGAGAAAGTCCAACTTTGTCTGCAGAAAAAACCAAGCAGGAGAAACAAACAAAACTGCAGACTATGTACAAGATGTCGGGTCCCTTGATTGATAAAAGGGTTTTATTTTACTTATTTGCATTTTAATTTTGATACAATAAATTTTTGCCTGCATCTTGTACACAGTCTGCAGTTTTGTTTGTGGAGATTATTTTAACATTTGGTTTTACTCTTTAATGATTGTAAACCATCTAGATAATTTCTGATAGACGGTATATCAAATGAAAAATAAACTTGAATAGCACAAAAATACTGAGGCATATATTTATATCTGTTCAGTGACAGACATAAATGTTCACATGCACCCTATATACATATTCATCATAACTCTGCCCCTGCTCTGTCTTAACTATGCTCCTGGGAATGCCAATATGCAGCGCATCCAGAAATACATGCTATCTTGTCATGTACGAAGCTGTGCAATTATATAAAAGGTCTTTTCGTGTGTAACGCATGCTCTACTATATAACATTTCAAATTAACCCTTTGAGGCCAATTTGCTAAGGGCTCCTTTTTTACTAAGCTATAACAAGCACTAGTGCATGCTTACCGCAGCTTAAAATGGCTTACCACAGGTGTCCCTTGGTAATTTTTTAATGTGCATACACAAACCACACACTAAAGTTTTTTTAAAAAAATTTTTTAGTGCCAAAGAGATGTGCTAGGGGGCTGAGTTGGCGTTTCTGTGCTAACCAGTTAGTGCAGCTACATTACTACATTCATTTGGGAAATGTAAAATTACTATTTCCAGGTGCACTAAAAATGGCCTTAGTGCACAGGAAAGACCAAGGTAAGGGTGCAGTAAGGTCACTTTCTCACAGCTTAGTAAAAGGAGCCTTAATCAGCCATTAACATTCATTAATTAGCTTAAGTTAACAGTCCATATTAAATGACATGCAAATTACTTTTGTGTTAATATATTGGCATTACAGTTAGCACATTAACATGGGTGTTATCACAAATATATCTACATCTCTCCAAGGTGCATTTAGGCTTTTCAGTTAACAAGATCTGTGTTCAATTTATTAGTCTCAACATGCATTCTTTTTGTCTGTACGAGTTGTTTTGCTAGTATTCCATGTCATTATTTTGTTAATATAAAATTTTGCATTAAAATGCTCAACAAAGAAGAGAAAACCCAAATTTTCACAGAAGAACAACACAAACAAACAAAACTGTGGAAATCCAATGTTCTTGACACTTCCTTTATTCAGTTAATCCTTTAAAATACACTGTCCACATTTGTCATTAAAGGACCCATTCATCATTGAAAGACCCAATACGGGCCATGTTTCGGCAAAATGCGCCTTCTTCAGGGATCTATAATGTGAATATTTTAACACTAAAAAAACAGATAAATGGTGCCCAGTGAGATGTTGGAGTGAGATACCATACAGAGATACTGTAAATTTAGCACTTTGTGCTTGTAAATGATATAGTGAAAAATAAAAAATGTCCTATGTGCATATCAGGTTAAATATTGTGAATAAAAATACATAATGGAACGATTGTGTATGATTATCCACATTGTGAAGACATGGGGCTCATAATCAAAAGAGAAAAACGTCTAAAAACTGGCCTGTCGGCACTTAGACGATCATAATCGAAAGATGTCCAAGTGCCGATAATCGAAACGGGTTTTGGATGTGTTTACAAACGACCTAGGCCTTCCCAGTGCCGCTGAATGACCAAAGCTAAATGGGGCATTTCAAGAGGAGTATCGAGGGTAGGACTTGGGCAGGACGTGGGCCGTGCTAGACTTAGTCGTATAACCAAAAAGTTAACCATGTATAACCAAACGTTTTACAACACAGCCTAGACGGAACTTGGACGTTGTGACTTAGGCCATTTAAAACATGGTCTAAGTCACAAAAACTATATAAAGTGACCAGATAAGCACTGCAAAAACATAGTACAGACCCCAACACACTATCTCAGTGATCACCAACTTCCCCCCCATAAAAATCGTAATCACAACTTTAAATATCTGCCTCCAGAACATCAGCACCTGGCAGCCTGCCATAGGAAAGCCTAGTAGAGCTGCACAGAGGTGGCTTAAGTCATCTTGGGGGTGGGTTAGGGACCCATGGAGAGGAGGAGGACCCAGGCCCATAAGCTACTGTAATTACTGCATTCATGGTGAAACGTGCACTCAAAAAAAAAAACCCTAACCCTTTTCTACTGCCCTATAAGTAGCTCCTGCAGGCATAAGGGCTATTGGGGTTGTAGACAGGTGGGTATAGTAGGTTTTGGGGGACTCACCATGACCTATAAGGGAGCTGTAGTGAGATGTTTATGTGAAGTTCACAGCAGTGCCCTGTAAGGTACCCCACTATTCAGGTGCCATGTCTGGGTGTCCAGGACATCACTTTGCTGACCCCTCCCACGTCCAACATGGCTTATTCTAGGCGTTTTTGACTTGGACGAAAATTTGGTATAAAGATGGACGATTTAGCAGCTTGGACGATCAGACGGCTGGACGTATAGTTAGACAATTTTCAAAAAAATATATATATTTTGGACGTATTTTTCAAAAATGTGTCCTAAGCTGTGTCTGACTTTGGATGACTTGCGACTTAGACGAAAACGGACTTAGATGTTTCTTTCAATTATGCCCCTCCACGCGTACAAGATAGTGAAGAGAAGAAGAGCTTTCTAAAAAGCAAATGTGAATGAAAAGTGTGTGAAAGTTAAATTATGAGGAGGGTACTGTATACATATCAAGATGTTAAATATACAACCTTTGCAAATATGGAGTAACAGAGATGACTTGACAAACCTTAAAAGAGCATAAGGGACAAAGGTTTAAGGGAGCATAGACTTACATGCCACCAAAATGAAATGAAATTAAAATCAATTAAACAGATATATAGGACATCAGACACAAAAACGCAGCACTATGATGCTTGAACTAGAGTGAATAGAACCCAGAGAACTTATATTTATTGCATGTGATGCTATAGACAAATTCAGACAATAAAAGCATGAATGAAGATCCAAATTGATACCTAGATAACTCTTGAGGGCCAGATTCTCTTAAACACCCACATGCCTCTACCAGGGTTATCATTATAGATGTTATAAAGTAACCTATAAGGCCTTACAACATAAATCAAAAAGGGCTGAAAAGCTAAACAATCTAAAAGGACTAAAAAAGCTGAAACAACTATCAAATTGGTGAGGGCATCTTGAACCACCATATGAAACACAAGTCTGTACTACACTAAGGTCTGATTTTGATCATGCCAAGAATATCACGGAAAAAGAAGTGCTCAAAGTAAAATGTGAATGGGCCTGAGGTCCGATTCTGATCATGCCAAAAATGCCACCCGGAAAAAGAGGTGTCTGAAGTAAAAATGTGCCTAAACACCAGAGAATGGAAAAATGGTGTGACGCCCACTGAAAAACCCAGGAGAACATGAGAGCTGAAGCCTCAGAAGCACAAGATTGTAATGCTGCAAAGACATGAATTTATAAAACCACTGGGGCATAAAAAAATTAGAAAAATTAAAGGAATTAAATACTAAAAAATGAAGTATAAGAGTTTAAAATCTGAAGATTAGAGTTTAAAAAATGATTTAGAGTTTGAAAAAAATATGTGGCTAAAAATTGTAATAAAACCTCGGAGTTGTAAGAAAACCAAAGAGGGCTAGAGAACTTAAAGCCCTGGAGGCATAAGAATGTGAGACCACGACGGCAGAGAGCAGCACCGTTGGTTTACCCTGCCGCAAATTAAGCACCCTCCTGATATTATCGCTCACTTGACAACCTGGGATAAACCCAGATTGATCTGAGTGGACCAACCGGGAGAGCCAGCTTGATAGTCTATTAACCAAAATTTTAGCAAAAATCTTAGTGTCCACCCCCAGGAGTGAAATAGGCTGATAGGAAGCACAAGAGGAAGGGTCCTCTGATGATCACTCAAGCTTCCCTGGAATGGAGATTTATAAAGGACATTGATTCCTCTCTGGGACAACGGTTTGCCTCCATATTGGAACCTTTTTGGACTACATTAACTCCAGTGGCTCGCAACTGCCTTTTGAAATCTGACTGGTGGTTTTCTTTGATTGCTTACCTGCATGGGTTATTCTCTGTCTGGGCTCGCCTGGCATGGGATTGGGTGGTAGTGATGACTGGTGGGGTGGGGGAAGGGGGACCAGGGAATTATTCTTTATTTATCTACATATACTCTTAACAGTTCCTTATCAAGTGTTAACCCACAGGTCTTGTATAAAAAAAAATGATAAGAGATTTCCTGCCTTAGTCTCTTCCCACAAAAAGGTATCTGGACTACCCTGCTTCCGTGGTCCTCTGTTCATTACATTTATTGGTTTATAGTCCACCAAAGCTTTTCAGTTCAAGGTGGATCACAAAACAAGAAAAAAATGGCCATTTCCAGGAATTACATTAATATAAATAACATAATTATATTAAAGCCATAGTATATAAGCTTTCAAACTTATAAAATAAGTATGTTTTAATATTGCTCTGAAAATTTTTATAATTAGTTGAGCTCATTAATAATTCTAAAATCTTAACATCCAATCTGGCTGCTTCGTAGGCTATTAAACTTTCTAACATTTTCAATCTCTCTTTTTACTTATAATGAAGGATAGAGCTAAAGGCCCCTCCCCAGTCAATTCGGGCAACTAAATACCTCATAGGAGCTTCCGGTGACATCATGCGGTTGAGCAGATGCTGAGAGGCTCTGCTCCCGTTCTCGAGTCCCCTAGCGTCTGCATTACAGTGGCAATTCGACCGGGTCGAGGTTTGTCTACTTCGGGAGAATATTCGGAGGGTGCCTTGCTCTGCCGGGTGGTGTCCGGTGCTCTTTATGGTGACCCGGCCGGTTCGTCGGGAGCGGGAACATGGCAAACTCCCCGACACCAAGATGGCGTCAGCTTCTAGCCCCGCAAGCCCCAGCACTCCTCCTCCTGCCATGTGGTCTGCGGAAATCTTGGCCGAGATTACGGCGGCGGTCGAGACGGCCATTGATAAAAAACTGCAGATGTTCTTTGATAAAATCGATGCGGCTCATGAACGACTGGACAGCTTGAGCCTGGAGTTGGATGAGGCCAAGAGTCGCGTGAGCACCTTGAAGGATAAGATCTCGCCGCTGGAATCGGGCTCGGCTCGCATGGCTAAACAGCTCGCCCAGCTCACGGAGAAAGTTGATGATTTGGAGAATCGAGCCCGTAGAAATAATCTCCAGTTGGTTGGGCTGCTGGAGCGGATCACGGAGGCTGATCTGGTTGCCTTCCTGGAGCAATGGCTTCCTGAGTCCCTGTCCATGGATCCTCGGCTAGGCAAGCTGCGTGTGGAACGTGCCCACCGCTTGGGGCCTAAGGGGGCTGATGGCTCGAGACCCCAAGTGGTCATTTTTAAAATTTTGAATTTTGCCCACAAATCTGCCATTATGTAGGTGGTCCAGGCGGGCCGGGGTCTACATCATGATAATAAAAAAAATCTTGTGCTTCCAGGACTATTCGCCTTTGGTGGCAGCACGCCGGCGAGAGTTTACTCCCATCTGCTCTGCCTTGTTTAATCACAAGGTCAAGTTTGCCCTCCTTTATCCAGCACGCCTCCGGATCCAGCGAGAGGGCAGGATGCAGACTTTTGACTCTCCCGTGGAGGCCCTCACTTTTGTCAACACGCTAGGCATCATCGTGGCCCCGCCTGCTGATGCCCATAAGTGTCAAGGGACCAGGGACCTTGCTGTTGGGGACCCTTGAACTTTGGTTTGTCTGGTTTGTGTTCGACTGTGCGTGGCTAGTTTGGCTGGCAGGTGGGCGGCTGCAGTTTGGCTGTGGGGTGAGTGTTGTGGAGACTGATTGGTTAGAGGGGGTTCCTTGGACTGAATCAGTTCATTTAAGTGGGGAGGTGGTGTGTTGGATGGTAGTGGGGAGCTGAGCTTGTTGTGCCCTGGGGATTTGTCTTGTTCTTTGCGGCTTGGGGGAAAGGATTAGGACGTTTGCTGTGAAGTGGTTTTTCAGGGGTTTGTATTGGGAGGGGTGTGGGGGGGAACCTCAGGTGTTGGGGTTGAGGGGTTGGGGGTGGGGGAGTACGCACTCCAGTGTTGGGGTAGTCTCTTTTGGGGGGGGCTTGGTGGTGTCCTTTAATGTCTTGTGGTTTGGAGGGGGGTCTGATGAGGCCTGGACATTGGACCTTCTTGTTCTTATTCTCATGCCTGCTGTTTGTTTCTTTGTGTATGAAACCGGGCGAGCCCTCACTCCGGGCCTGCTCATGGAATGTGGCGGGCATAAACTTGCCTATCAAACGTTCCAAAATTTTACAGTCCTTAAAGAAACACCGTATGCATATTGCCTGGCTTCAGGAAACTCATTTATCAGATAGTGAACATGATAAAATGTCTAAGGGTTGGGTTAAGGAGGTCTTCTACTCCTCGGGCACTACTCATAGTGCCGGGGTGGCGGTCCTTCTTAGTAAATTTCTTCCTTATACTGTTCATGCAGTGGTTAAGGACCAGGAGGTGCAGGGGATGGAGAAGGTGATTACGAACATCTATGCCCCCAATGTTTTTAACATTTAAGATTATGGGTTTGTGCGCCACCTATCAGCAGCTTCCTATCTTGATGTTTGGAGATTTTAATGTGGTTCTCGACCCGGACCTGGATCATCTTGGAGGGGCCTCTTTCGCTGATGATCGTCCTACACGGGGCTTTACCCAGTTTTGTAAGGTACTGGATTTAGTGGACATTTGGAGACTTTACCATCCTGTCAATAGGGACTTTACTTATGTGGCTCAGGCTCATCCCACTATGTCTAGGATAGATTTTATACTGGTGTCTTCCTTTTTTCTGCCTCGAGTGGTTCGTGCAGAGATTGGCACCCTCACGGTTTCTGATCATGCTTTATAGTGTGGGTGGAAATTCAGGGTGTCCAACTGGGGTCTATGCCTGATCAGTGGAGGTTCCCTAGATATCTTTATTGGGATAAGCGTTACAAAGAGTACATTCTTGAGAAATGGGATCAGTATTTGTTGGATAATGCTGCCTCCACTTCGGATGCGGTTTTGCTCTGGGAGGCTGCCAAGGCGGTCCTTCGCGGGGAGACTATAGCTTATGTGGCTAGAATGCGGAAGGAGCGTTCCAGGGAATTATTATACTTGCATCGTGCGGTGGATACCAGTAAACTTCGGTGGATTGCTTCCAGGGCTCCGGTGGATCGGGAGTCCTTGCAGGCGGCTTGGGTGGCACTACAGGTTAAGCTTCATGAACACACTTTACATTCTTTCCAATATCACAAACACCGATTTTATAGATATTGGAATCGGTCTGGTAAATTGTTGGCCCGTATGGTTCAACCTTGGCAGGGCCCCCAGTTAGGATGGGGATTTTGCAGAATTCTTCCTTGGTCACTGATAGGGATCGTCTTACTGAGATTTTTTCCCGCCATTTTCGGGAGTTCCTTTCTGGGAGACCTTCCCCACCGGGTGCTGTGGCGTCTTACTTGGACTCCTTACGGTTGCCCCGGGTTTCGGGGCCCAGGGTTGAGGTACCAGAGGATACACTACATTATTAAAAGTAATACAAGTAGCTGTGGCTTGTATATCCATTCAACCATGAGCAAATTTGTTTATTTCAGTGTTAAGTTTCAATTTACATATGGTTATCCAGATTTCCTTTGTACCAAAAACACTTCCTGTAATATCAATTGAACCAGTGATCAGAAGTAAGGTAATGATATCATCTGCATAGATGTTTGAAATCGTCCCCAATTTTTCCAAAGTTCATCCTAGGGAAACTAAATACAGATTAGACTATGGGAGACATTGGAGAACCTTGAGGTATTCCACATGGATTCTTCCAGCTAGATAATAATTTATCCTGAACCTTAACCTTGTAAGTTCTAGTTCTAAGAAAACCGTGAATCCATGAGTAGACACCCTGTCGCTCCTTTGGACTCTAATCTACAATGGTATATCATGGTCAATCAAATCAAAGGCACAGGATAGATCGAATTGTAAGATCAATGCTCTCTCACCTTTGCTTAGGGTTGATAGATTTCCTCTTAAAAAAAAAAATAAAAATAGATACCTGGCCCTACCCCATTCTGCACCCCACATGAACCTCTGGTCTCCTTCCCTGAGCTCGGGGCTGTGTCTGGAGGGCCTCTGTGCATGTGTGCGTGCGTATGACATCATTGCGTTGACATCTACACATGCACATAGGGCCTTCACCCATGGCCCAAGCTTCGGGAGTTCCAAAACCCGGGCAGACTGCTGGGTTTTGAAAATTCCTCCAGGTACCAGGACAGTCCTTTTTTTAAAAAAAAAACAAAAAAACAAAAACCGGACATGTCCAGGTTTTCTCGGACATTACTTATTCATAAGTGAATAGTATTGAGCAATGATCCTAATAGTCTCAGTGTGGTAATTTTGATCTAAATCTTGATTGGGATTAATAAATCAAAATGCTCCAAATAGGTAGTCTCTTCAAGTACCTCAGCTCATTCATCTACAGAAGTCCTCTTAACTCAAGAACTGCCTCCTGGAAGCCTCTGTATTTGAGGCCCTCTCCATTTCTACATCCTGTCAGGACTTTTAACCCTCCTTTTCTCTGAATCCTGCTCCTCTGACTTGGTGCCTGTTCTAGCAGTTTAGCGCTGTCTGCTGTCAGACAGCTAAACTGTATCCTCAGTGAGGAAGTGCTCCTTGCCATCACCCCTACTTTTTCATACAGTCCTTCTGTGGAGTTGTAAGAATCCCTAGTGGTGATATGATGCAATTACACTACAATTTAATTACTGTTAAATGTATACCGTATGAGATGTTATAATCATGGTTGGATGTTTCAATAGGTTTCCCCTTCAATTCACATCAACCCTGAGGTTAAACATTTAAATATTTGTATTTATTTGTTGTAACTTAAAAAAACCAATAACAGTTGAGGGTGAAAGAAAACTAAATATGTTCAGCAATTTTTACTATTGGGTGTTGTTTAAAAAAGGTAAATTAAATGCAAATATAAAAGCTAATTTACCATTCATGTGTGTTTGATGGTAATAATTGTATTAAGCAGAATATAAGGGGGTTTCATAACCCAATATGTGTGAGACACCCCTTACTTGGGAAACCTGAGAAGACACTAATACTATATATACAGTAGATAAATGAAACAGCTGAAGGATATAGAAATGCTTCATAGTTACAGTAAAAGAATATTGCTTGGTTAGCATTATTGGCAAATGTTAAAGTTTTTAAATAGGTACTTCCTCTATTCTGGAGCAATATCTATATTCGGGAGTATGTGAACAAGGTCAGCGTGCCCTAAATGAATATGTTACAAGATGTGCAGTGCACTGAAATAGAACACCCCCTAGCTTGTGATAACTAAGTCATTATTGTTGCTAGGGAAAATTACTAATGAAATAAGGTTAACAAGAAACCATGTGACTCGAAACCAACCAAAAGAACATTGCTAGAGTATGCAATTTATCAATGGACCTTAATGAAACAATTGTAATTCAATTGGAAGATGTACCAACTACGTATGTTTAATAATGAATTAATTGATGTCATAAACCCAATAAAATGGCCAGTCACTTGTAATTCAGGAAGATTCTTGCTTGGTACTCTACCAATTAGTAGGAAGCTAAGAGCTCCCAAGGCCTTGAATGTTTAAACTACACTTGTGTGTCTGGTAATTATTTCCTTGGCTGCCTCCAGAGATGGGAGAAAGGGCTGGGGGTATGAAACCGATAAAGTGAAAATAGCAGGAACCAAGGGAATGGTTTAAACACTCCCCAACATAATACAAATAAAATTATGTGAAGTGGGGTGGGGGGAGTCCTCAGTTTACTTTACATTGATATCTTCTATCCCGCCAATACCTTTCAGTTCTAGGCAGTTTACAACAAGAAATTAGCCTGTGCATTCCCAGGAAGATTACAAGGTTGATAGCTATAGTATGCATCAGGATCTCAGTTCTTTCCTGAATGTTTTGTAGTTGGACATCGTAGTCAGCAGATTTGAGAGGTGGTGGTCTATTTTTGCTGCTCTGGTGGCTAGTAAACTGTCATATATTTTACACAACTAAACACTAGAAAGACCAAAGCGTTAGCTGTCACTTTTTATACCCATTCAGGGTTAGGTGTAACATCCCCGGACTCACCCCCACTGTGAAAATTACAGTGCACAAACATGCCTCAGTATACTTGTGTGTATATATCAATCTCTATCAATACTGTGTGATTCTAAGCATTTTTAGACTGTCATAATCCCTTATTTTTGGATCGTCGGATGTTGATCCAGCAATCCTGTATCTCATTTTTGAGGAGTAACTGCTTAAATCGTTATTTGATCCATACTTTTGTTCTTTCCTATTTATTTATTTTTTTAACTTATAATAACAATACTTAACTTTTAAAGTCACTGTTCTTATAATAATAATTATTTATTTTCTTATATACCGCCCCACCAGCAGTTGTGGGCGGTTCACAACAGTAAGACTGAACATTTCAGTTAGTAATACAATTCCAAAAAACAAACTATCATAAATACTACATCGTTAAATACATAATCAGATAAAAATTCAGTTAAAATATAAAACATAATAAAAAGTACATTTGAAATATGGCTCTGTCAGCTGGTGAGTCTTGCCGACATGTTTCGCCCCGTGGGCTGTATCAAGGCCGTCCCCTGCATAATAAAAGATATCAATTACTACATCTCCCTTCGATATAAATGCTTTATTCTGATATTAGATAAATCTTAAATTACTTAAAATAAATTTTTCGCTTACTGTTTTACTTCCATACGCCATCATCCAGTCATATAGTTTTAGAAAGTTCGTGGCAGCGTCATTCAGAATATCTTTATTTAAAACATTGTGTGAAGTCAAATGAATTTCACATTCTGATTGGGTCAGCAATATCTTGTTGAACTTCTCAAGCTCTTTAAGCATTCCCTTATCTTACGGAATGTTGCTCTATAACTACATGATTTTTATATCAGCGTTGTTCATTCGATCTCTAAATTAAATCCTTTTGGTATTGCATATCCAGCATGAAGATCCATCTCTGTTCCCTATAGTTCAGCATACACTCATAAAAGTATGACAGACCCACCGGGTTGATCCATAGTATCCACTAGACTAGGATCGATCCTGGAACCTCTCTCTAAATTCCTAGATCTATTTCTTGAACCATTAACAGTGAAAATGAAATCATATTTGAAGGATACCTCACATCTATTGAAATCAATGAATGAAAAAGAAGAATTGCAAGGCCTGATATGGTTGGCGACCTTAGATGTGGTATCCCTCTATACAAAAATCCCTCATGAAAGAGCTTTTGGATATTGTTAACGTTGCATTGAGTAAAAGAGAAGAGATAAATAGGATATCAAATTAATTCCTAAATGCTCTTGCAGCATTGGTAATAAAGAGAAGTTATTTTTGGTTTGAAGAAAATTATTATCACCAAATACAAGGAGTAGCTGTGGGGGCTACTGTAGCCCCATCGGTAGAGACATTATACATGGAGAGATTCGAGGAAACCTTTATGTTGTGACAGACCCAGCCCTCGTGCTGGTTTTGCCCCTAGAGCTGGCAAGAAGATCCTTTGCAGAAGATCTGACCAGATCAGCTCTAGTGAGCAGCTTGAGACTGACCTCCCTTGTACATGCTGTAGGAACAGTAATAAACATATGATCAGATCGATTATGAGCAAACAGAAACATAGCTTCTTTACCCTGTCAGTATATCAGCTAGGACAGCTAATAAAGCCAAGGGCTGTGCCTGTGAGAATAAGGCGGAACAAGTTTGAACTGACACAGCCTACTGTGGAGCCAAAGCCCATCCCCCTCTACAGACTGAAGGGGAGTGGCTTTGGTCTGGTTAAAGGCAGGCTGAAGGAAGCAGTAAGGGGAGTGAAGACTAAGAGTGATGTGGCAGACTTACTCAAGCAGGCTGAGGAAAGGCAGGAGCCTTGGCCAGACCAGGGATATTCTGGAGTCTCAAAATGGCCCATGGAAGAAATTTCCCCACTTCTAACTTCCAGGTTCCAGAGGCTTTGGAGAGAATGGAAATTCAGGAAGCCTGCCCTATCTCGGAAAGCCAGTCAGAGAAAATGGAGATTAGCTAAAGCCATAAGTAGCTGTGAAACAGCTGGTAGATTTTTTTTTCCCCCCTAGCTAAGTATGCTTGTTGATTTGTTTCTTGATTTTAAGTTTGGCATTATTTCTGGCTAAGAAGTTTACTTAACCTGGATTTGTGTAGTTTGCCAATTTCATATTTGATTTTTGTACTGAGAACTCTGTGCAAAACTAGTGTTTTGGATGTTGGGCAAAGCACACTGTGTTTGCCATTGCTGAGGGCAATCACAGAATCTCGTTCATCTGTGCTGCCTACCAATGTGTGCTACAGTGACTAGAGAGCCTTATGCAGAGTTTTTACCTACTATTACAGCATATCTCTTGGTGCCTCAGAGATTATTCAAACTGTCAGCTGCTGAATTATAAAACTCCTGTATGCATTATTCTGTGACTATCTTTTTCTGCATGGAAATTACTGCTACAGAGAAGTAGCTCTGTTTCTTGAGAGCAGCTTTAATTTGAATGCTGAGCCAGAGTGTACAGTCTCATGTAAGACAGGTCTGTTTGTCTTTTGGTTTTCTTCGAAATACTTTTTGTTATAATTACTGCAGTGCTGGACTGGAGTTAGTTAAAGCTCATAACATCATTTGGGCTGTTTGCTGGACTGGAGTTAGTTAAAGCTCATAACATCATTTGGGCTGTTTGCCAGAAGTATCTGTTTTCTTTTGCCTTTATTTGTGAAAAACTGATTTTGCAGACTGAATGCTATTTGCTTTATGCTATCCATTTTGACCGCTGGGGTCAAAATAAAACCTATTCTGATTCATGACTTTATGACTAAGCTTGCATTTGTGAATAAATCAAATACTTACCTGTGCTCCAATTACCCAGGCAGGTGCCTGGGGCCAAGTGGAAATCCCGGAGATACCCCTGGTTGTAGGGGACACACCAGATCAGTGGATTTTTTTTCATTATTTATTTATTTTTATCAAATTATACCAAGCATTATTATCTTGTACAGAAAGATAGGTTAAGGCAATTATAATTCCAGATAATCAATAACATAGCTAATACAGGAAATTAAACAATTCCAAAGTATAGGAATAAAGTTTAAGCCAAAAATTAGTCAATTCTTAATCTATCTCAAGTCCTCAAACAGCAGAGCATAAGATCCAAGATTAACTTGAGCAACCCCCCCCCCCCCAAAAAAAAAAAAAAAGGAAATCCTTAACTTAAGAAAATCAGTGGTTACAAGTGAGTGAGAGATATTTATACTTTTGAGGCTGTTAAACTTTTTTCTCTCCCAAGACGTTTAAGAGACACAAAACTGGATAAGTGAGAAGGTTTTTGAAAGACATATTTTACAGACTGATATCTTATTATACACTTGCAAGGAAATCTAAGGTGAAATACACCTCCTATCTCAGTTACTGCAGGTCTGAAAATTAGAAATTGCCATCTCCTTTTCTGTATTTCCCTTGAAACATCTGGAAATATCTGGATTTTCTATCCTAAAAATTCTTTAGATCTATTTTGAAAAAACATTCTCAAAATCCATTCTTTGTCTGGCAACAATGCTACCGTTAAAAGTACTGTTGCCAGAATAGCAACAGCAGTGTCAGAGGTTTCCAATATATTTGTCACGTTAGTGGGGTTTCTTGTTGAAGACTTTTATTTTCTAGTTGTTGTGGTGTTTTGGCTGGTACATAATATACTTTAACAAATAGAGGAATAGATTGTTCAGGTACATTTAGTACCTCTATACAATATCTTTTCAGCATATCAATAGGTGTTATCATTGGAATTTTTGGGAAGTTCAACAGGTGTAAATTATTAGCTCTATTTTGATTCTCCAGGATCTCTAATTTTACTTCTGTTGCCATTTCTTGCAATTCTTTTTTAACATTAGATACATCCTGTTTCAAAAAGGAAATTTCCTCTCTTTGTATCTAATTTTTCTCCTAAGTCTTTAACTTGTGAAGACAAACATTTCCCAAGGTTTTCAACAAGGTCCCACAACGCATTCAGAATAACCTCAAGAGGTTTAACTGAAGAAATAGCTAGTGTCTCAATTAATTTCTCCTTTCCCAGTTGTATCTCTTGTTTTTCTTGGTCCGTCTCCCTCTCCAATGTTCGCACCTCAGGCTTTTTCACAGGGCTGGAAAACTCCCCCTCTGAACTCGAAAGTAAGCCCTCACTTGCCTCATGTGGCAAAAACACTGCCTCTGAGGACGTGTTCAGCTCACACAGAGAGCTTGCACTCTGAGGCTGTGGGGGCAGAACTCTGGTGTCGGGGCTCAAAGTCACATCGAGCCCAAGGAGTTCCGTAGTGGCATCACTCAACGCCAGCATCTCCAGCGAGTGATTCTCCAACAAATTGGACTCTCATTGAAGACGTCGCAGAAGCTCATCTATTGTGACGATTGGGGGTGTTTCCGAGTAACTCTTCGGCAGAGTATCAGGTAATTCAGCAAAATACAGGCAAAAGTCTGCAGCGTCTCACCAGCTGCAATCCACTGCGGCCATCTTGGGCCTCCCCTTGCATCCGCCAGATCAGTGGATTTTTGTCACTGTTCAACCCCGCTCTGAGGGGTGTTTGACAGTGTATACTTCAGAGAAATTTGCACATACTCTACTATGGAAGAGATATCTGGATGATATCCTTATAATTTGGAAAGGCTCAGAAGATGAACTAGTGGAGTTTAATACTTGGTTAAATACCTATGATCAGAACCTTCACTTTGTACTTCAATATGATTGATGCGTGTCAAACACAATTCTTGGATATACTGATAATGAGGAAGAATAATAAACTGCAGACAAAAATATATAGAAAACCAACAGAACGTAACACTGCTCCAATTCCATAGTTCCCATCTGTATTCTTTACGCTATAACCTACTGGTAGGTCAATTTTTAAGAGCCCGAAGAATATGTTCTAACATAAAATTATATCATGAGAAAGCAAAAATTTTACATAAACACTTTCAAGATAGACAATATCCAAAATCAGGGATTACAAAAGCATATGTGCAAGCTCAATACGCACAAAGAAGACTACTACTACTACAAGAAAAAGAGAATTTCTAACAGGATGAAAAACTTGTGTGTGTGTTGCCTTATAACAGAATGGCACAAAAACTTAAGAGTGATACTAAATCATTGGAATATAATTTAGTTCCTACTAGATGATATCTTTGTGCCTTCCATAATAGCTTATCAATGTAATAGAAATATTAGAGAGCTAATAGCCAAGAATAGTTATGCAAGTCAAGTGGGTAGCACACTTAGACATTGTGACCGAGTGCGGCCAAGCTGGGCTCAGCAAGTGGCCTTACCCAGTGCACACAAAACCTCAGCCGAGCGGTTACGTGAGGTTCTATTGGTAGCTTGGAATTGAAATAATAAAAAATCCATGATTTAATGAGATGGAGTCATCATGGGTTTAGCCGAGGGAGAGCATGCCTCACAAATTTGCTTGATTTCTTTGAAGGTGTGAATAAACATGTGGATAAAGGTGAGCCGGTTGATATCGTGCAGCAGTCTCAAACTCATGGTCCCCCGGCTGCTATTTTGCAGCCCACAGTCTAGTACCTGAACTCGCAATCTGGGCAAGTGCAACTGGGCAACCCGTTCCTGCAATCTGTCGTGTATGCTGGGACTCCTGCCTTCGCGTATCTGCCGGATACGTGAAGGCAGGAGTCACAGCATATGTGACGGCAGCAGGCAGTTGCAAGTCAGCTGATGCCGGCACAATCCCACACACTGGGCAGGAAGAGAAGCTCCGGCATCGGCGTCAGCTGACTAGCAACTTCCTGCAGCCGCATTGTATGCCGGGACTCCTGCCTTCGCGTATCCAGCAGATACGCGAAGGCAGGAGTCCCGGCATATGATGCGGCTACAGGAAGTTGCTAGTCAGCTGACGCCGATGCCGGAGCTTCTCTTCCTGCCCAGTGTGCACCAGGTACTGCTGGACAAGGGGAGGGAGAAGGGGTACTGCTGGATAAGGGGAGAAGGGGTACTTCATGACAAGGGGAGCAGGGAAGGGAGAAGGGATACTGCTGGACAGGGGGGAAGGGTGAAGGGGTACTTCTGGACAATGGGAGCAGGGAAGGGAGAAGGGGTACTGCTGGACAGGGGGGAAGGGAGAAAGGGTACTGCTGGACAATGGGAAAAGAGAAGGGAGAAGGGGTTCTGCTGGACAAGGGGAACAGGGAAGGGAGAAGGGGTACTGCTGGACCTGGCAGAAAGGGAGGGAAGGGAAAGGAAAGGTGCTACACATTGGAGGGGAGGTTTAGATGGTGCTTGGGGAGAGAGCATGTTGGGTTGGGGGTATGAAGGAGGGATGCCACTGAGGGAAGAGGCAAGGACAGAGAGAGAAAGAGTGCAGGAGGCAGAAAGTGTTGAACTCATGGAGAGGGCGAGATGGATGGGGGATAGAAAGGAGGGAATGAAAAATGTTACACTGGGGCAGGGGGAGAGGGCAGAGAGTGAAATGTTGGACTCATGGAGGGAGAGAGAGATATTTGGTTGAGGATCAGAGGAGAAGCATGCGGGAGGATGAGAAAAAAAATGTTGGACTGGTGGAAAGGATGGAGAAATGATGGACTGGGAGGGGGGTCATAAAGGAGGAAGGGAAGGAAGAGACTGCAGGGGGCAGAAAGAAGGAAGGAAAAGAGAAATGTTACACTGGAGGGGAAGGAGGAAAGGAGAGAGATGTCAGACCAAGGAAATAGGGAGGGAAGGAGAGAGAGATAGGAAGGGAAGACATGGAAATGTAGATTTTGAGAAGAAAGCAGAAAAAAAGGGAAAAATTGAATGTTAAGTTAATGCCAAAGATGGATGCAAGGCAGAACGTGAAGACGGAGAGAAAAACAGTCAAAGGACAAAGAAGGCCCTGGAAACATAGTTAAAAGCACAGAAAAATTAAGTCAGCAAATGACAAAGGTAGGGAAAATATTTTATTTTCAATACTAGTGTTTAAGCCCGTTACATTAACGGGTGCTAGTAAAGCCTCCTTCCCTCACATATCCCCTATTTTCAGTCCCAGCATTACCCCCCCCCCCAGCCCCCTTCTCCCTTTCAGCCCCAGCCTCCTTTTCTCACCAGCAGCATTTCCCTCCCCACTCCACTTCCCTGTGCAGTAGCAGCAGAAGCATACCCTCCCCCAACCCACTTCTCTGTGCAGCAGCACCTATTCCGTGCTCCCCCTGTCCCTGCTCCCCCTATCCCTCTTCTTTGCTCCCCTGGTCCAGCAGCACCTCTTCCCTGCTCCCCCTCGCTGCCTTCCAGACTTTGTCCCACCCCCAATCTCCGAAGCCGCTTGCCTGCCTGCCTGCCATCCCTCTGTGCAGTAGAACTCTATTTCCCCCCCCCCCCCCGCCAGCAGCAGCACCTCTTCCCTGCTCCCCGGTCCCTCTTCACATATTTGTAAAATGGCTTAAAACAGAAGTCTGGCATATTGCATTGCAGTTACAAAATGATTTGCAGTGGATCTTTGTACCTGCCTGCCAGCCATCCCCCTGTGCAGTAGAACCCTCTTCCCCCCCCCCCCCCGCCACTATCACCACCGTGCAGCCGACCCCAATGACCCTCCCACCGCGAGACGACGGTCAAACCTACTGCCTCAACAGCAGCGGCCACATCACACTAAAGACGCTGCTTTGCGGCCTTCCCATTCTCTGATTTCCTCTGCCGGCATCTCTGATGATGTCATCAGAGATGTGGCAGAGGAAATCAGAGCATGGGATGGCCGCAAAGCAGCGTCTTTAGTGTGATGCGGCCGTTGCTGGAGCCGGGAGGTTTGTGCGTCTCGCAGTGGGAGGGTCAATGGGGGTTTGTGTGCACCGGGAAAGGGTGCATGGGGGGGGAGGAGGTGACGACGGCAGCGATCTTATAGTGAGGGAGGGAGTCGACACACGCATGCGCACTCTTGCCTGCCTCAGACCTACAAATCATGGAAAATGGAAAACGGAAGCATGCAGGTAAGAGTGCGCATGTGCACTTAGGGTTTTATTATATTAGATAGTGATTGAAATTTGTCAGTTCTGAGAAAGGAAAGATGTTAAACTTTAACTGTGAGGGCTGCAGAAAAAATAGTTACTCTCTTATTAAAGAAATGACAATTTTGCATGAGGTAAAACTCCTTATATTTATAAATCTTTCCTTTAACAGTTTTTTTTCCTGCGGCTCTCCAAGTACCTACAAATCCAAAATATGGCCCTGCAAATGGTTTGAGTTTGAGACCACTGATATGCGGCCTCTTTTACAATGCCGCGCTAGCAGCTGCCGCGTGGCAACAGCCCCGAAGCCCTTTAAATCTCTATGGGCTTCGGGGCCATTAGCGCAGCGCAGCCGCTAGCGCACCTTTGTAAAAGAGGCCGATAGTGTATCTAGATTTTCAGAAAGCCTTTGATAAAGTTCCTCACATGAGGCTCCTGAGAAAATTGAAGTGTCATGGGATAGGTGGCAAAGTTCAGTTGTGGATTAGGAATTGATTATTGGATAGAAAACAGAGGGTAGGGTTAAATGGCCATTTTTCTCAATGGAAGAGAGTAAACAGTGGAGTGCCGCAGGACCGGTGCTATTTAACTTATTTATAAATGATCTGGAAATTAGAACGACGAGTGAGGTGATTAAATTTGCAGATGACACTAAACTGTTCAAAGTTGTTAAAACGCATTCGGATTGTGAAAAATTGCAGGCGGACCTTAGGAAATTGGAAAACTGCGTGCCCAAATGGCAGATGAAATTTAATGTGGACAAATGCAAAGTGATGCACATTGTGAAGAATAACATGAATCACAGTTACCGGATGCTAGGGCCCACCTAGGGGATTAACGCCCAAGAAAAGGATCTGGGTGTCATTGTAGACAATACGATGAAACCGTCCGCCCAATGTGTGGTGGTGGCCAAGAAAGCAAACAGGATGCGGAGAATTATTTAAAAAGGGATGGTTAACAAGACTAATAATGTTATAATGCCCCTGTATCATTGCACGGTGTATTGTGTTCAATTCTGGTCTCCTTATCTCAAGAAAGATATAGTGATGCTAGAAAAGGTTAAAAAAAATAGCGACCAAGATGATAAAGGGGATGAAACTCCTCTCGTATGAGGAAAAACTAAAACAGGGCTCTTCAGCTTGGAAAAGACATGGCTGAAAGAAGATATGATTGAAGTCTACAAAATCCTGAGTGGAGTAGAACGGGTACAAGTGGTTCGATTTTTCACTCCGTCATGAATTACAAAGACTAGGGGACACTCAATGAAGTTAGAGGGAAATACTTTTAAAACCAATAGGAGGAAATTTGTTTTCACTCAGAGAATAGTTGAGCTCTGGAACACATTGCCAGAGGTTGTATTAAGAGCGGATAATGTAGCTGGTTTTAAGAAAGGCTTGGACAAGTTCCTGGAGGAAAAGTCCATAGTCTGTTATTAAGAAAGTCACCTTATGTTTTAAGGTGAGCTGAAAAAAGGGCTCCTGCTGAAGGAATGAAAGTCTCTTTTTCTGAAATTACTTTTATATCTAAGTCTGAGATATACACTTCTCCCTCCGTATTTGCAGGTTTAGAACTCGTGACTTCAGTTATTCATGTTTTTGCCTCCCCAATGATAGTAATTTGTAAAGGCTGCCTCTGATCCATCCCTGCCTCCCTCCTGCGTCCCATACCCCGACAACAAAAGTGGCTGCCGTGAGTTCCCGTTGTCTTCAGAAATATATTGGAAATTATATTGTTAGGCTGAGAGGGAATGGCATCACTGTTTAAACTATACTATTAGGGGAAAAAATTGCATTTCAATTCAGGATGTACCCCTTCAGTATGAACCTTGTCCTTATTGCCATTTATTCAGAAATGTAGAATACTAATAGTAGAGAGAACAGGATTAGAAAAAATTACCCATCTAGAGTCTGCTACTTTTGAGCAGAATGATTGAAGCATCCTGAAGATATTCTATGGGAGGTACCACAGGGAATTCTGTTTAGGTGCCTCTTGGTATACTGATCCACAGGTTAGGAAAGTCAGCTTATTTGTACATGGAAAATACATATGATGATTCTTCAGATCTCTCAAGGTGGAATTTTAGGTATCAGCTGTAGGTTGAAACTCAGATTCCTATTGCTTTTACTATCTGAGTTACCCAAAGAAGTTCTCCATCCCTTAGGAGGTTTGGGAGACTTACCGTTTGCCATCATCAGCTTCTTACTAGATGAGGGAAAAGGACTACGAGGTAAGGGCTGGGCCCGCAGGAGCCTTCCCAGTACTTTAGAGACAGGATGAGGAAACCGCAGGCCTCGGTTATGCCTCCAGCGGGGCGCCTTGCTGTCTGGTAGAGAGAGGCTGTAACAATCAGTGAGCAATATCTGGTGGATTTGAAAAAGTTCTGGGCACAGAATGTCAAGCGAAGTACGCTGCTTAACACAGGGCACTGTTGAATTTCCACTGAGGTGGAAGGAGAGGAAGGAGTTTGGTGCAATAAAGCAGCACTATCCCTCATAAAATTCTGTAAAAGTGAGAAAAATGAATTACTGTACTGTATGCATGGAATTTTGTACCTGTGTAGAGACCGCTGGCAGATGGACAAAGGAGACTCTATAGACATCATATATCTAGATTTCCAAAAAGCCTTTGACAAGGTGCCCCATGAATGCCTACTCCAGAAACTGAAGAACCATGGGGTGGAAGGAGACGTACATAGATGGATCAGAAACTGGTTGGCGGGTAGGAAACAGAGGGTAGGAGTGAAGGGCCACTACTTGGACTGGAGGAGGGTCACGAGTGGGTTCCCGCAGGGCTCGGTGCTTGGGCTGCTGCTATTTAATATATTCATAAATGATCTAGAAACAGGGACGAAGTGTGAGATAATAAAATTTGTGGACGACACCAAACTATTTAGTGGAGCTCAGACTAAAGAGGACTACGAAGAATTGCAAAGGGAGTTGAACAAACTAGGGGAATGGGCAACGAGATGGCAGATGAAGTTCAACGTTGAGAAATGTAAAGTATTACATGTAGGAAACAGAAACCCGAGGTACAACTATACGATGGGAGGGATGTTATTAAATGAGAGTACTCAAGAAAGGGACTTGGGGGTAATGGTGGACATGACAATGAAGCCGACAGCACAGTGCGCAGCGGCCGCTAAGAAGGCAAACAGAATGCTAGGCATAATCAAGAAGGGTATTACAACCAGAATGAAAGAAGTTATCCTGCCGTTGTATCGGGCGTCCGCATCTGGAGTACTGAGTCCAATTTGGTTGCCGTACCTAAAGAAGGACATGGTGTTACTTGAGAGAATTCAGAGGAGAGCAACGTGTCTGATAAAGGGGATGGAAACCCTTTCATACACTGAGAGATTGGAGAAACTGGGTCTCTTTTCCCTGGAGAAGAGAAGACTTGGAGGGGATATGATAGAGACTTATAAGATCATGAAGGGCATAGAGAGAGTAGAGAGGGACAGATTCTTCAAACTTTCGAATAATAAAAGAACAAGAGGGCATTCAGAAAAGTTGAAAGGGGACAGATGCAAAATGAATGCTAGGAAGTTCTTCTTTACCCAACGTGTGGTGGACACCTGGAATGCGCTTCCAGAGAGCATAATAGGGCAGAGTACGGTACTGGGGTTCAAGAAAGGATTGGACAATTTCCTGCTGGAAAAGGGGATAGAGGAATATAGATAGAGGATTATTGCACAGGTCCTGGACCTGTTGGGCCGCCGCGTGAGCAGACTGCTGGGCACGATGGACCACGGGTCTGACCCAGCAGAGGCATTGCTTATGTTCTTATGTTATCTGAGGCATAGAAAACCTCTTAAGAAGTACCATGTCCTCAGAAAGTTGGGCTGGGGAAGCTAGATTTTTTTTGACCTAAGTTATTTAGAAGAATTAAAAAAGTTACTTGTAGAGTCCTGTTTTGTGGCAGGAGAGGGCTGTGAAGCAGGAGCAGTGCCTGCGGGAGGCCTCCCTGACTTTACCTTTATAGCTGCAGAAGTCGCAAGCTGTTTCTGGGAACCAGTGAAGGAGGTGTTTTACAAGCCTCTAGAACCGACTGCTTTATCCTTAGTGCTGGCCACAGGTGCCATTTTCACTTTCTCCAATAGCTGTGGCAGTGGTGAGCTTCTCCCAGTGGTACCTAACCTGGGCCCTGAAGGGGAGGAACAAGCAGTGATGATTGCAGCCTCGGTGGTTTAACCATCTCTGTTGGCACAAAGCGCTGCTGTGAAGAAGCCGCCTTCCATCTGTAAATAAGAGTCTTTGTGGTCCTAGCGATCACCAGATTAAGATGGCAAGGAGTTTGCTGTTTAGAACAAATTTCTCAGGGTTCTCTTTTCCTTTTTTGTCAGAAGAGACAAGGAGAGGGGAGAGCTGTGACCCGTGAGGAGCCGTCAAAGAAAAAACTGACTGACAAGAGAAGGAACTTTGGAAGGCATGAGTCCCTGCACATGCCCAGTAAGCCAAAAGCTTATTGTAGCTAGGGGAGAGAACTGATGCATATGCTCAGTCAGAGGACTTCACCATCAAGTATGGCTGCATATTCCCTGCTTGTCCCCAGAGAATTCAGTTGTCCAGGTAAGGAAAAATTAGATGGTCTTTTCTGTGATCATGCCATAACAAGGCGCTTTGAAAACATCCTTAGTGCTAAGGTGAGGCTGAAAGGGAGGACTTCGTATTTAAAAGTATTGGTTTGAAGGGAAAACCTGAGATATTTCTTGCAAGAAGGATGGATCAGAATATGTGTATATGCATCTTTGAAATTGTTCAAATCACCTGGGCACGCTCATAGTGTCCACATATCTTCAATAAAATTCAGGGTACACATTCAGCTTCCTTTGTTGGGTAGAGGATTAACAGAGAAAGAGAATGGTAGTCATTTTTCATTTCTTTTTTAATAGGTAATGGCTGAGGTCCCTGAGACTGAGATTAGGGTGTAAACCTACTGCTTTATTGGAATGAGAAAGTATCTTGAGTGAACTCTAGATTCCTCTCCTGAGACAGGACAGATTATATGGTAATGTCCTGGAGAAGTAAGTGGATCACCTCCTGCAATATAGCTAGGTGCTTGAAGGAGATTTTGTCCATAATAGAGGGCGATTTAGGTCAGTGGTTCCCAACCCTGTCCTGGAGGACCACCAGGCCAATTGGGTTTTCAGGCTAGCCCTAATGAATATGCATGGAGCAGATTTGTATGCCTGTCACTTCCATTATATGCAAATCTCTCTCATGCATATTCAAGTTTAATAGATTTTGATTTTTACGCAATATCATATATTTCAATGCGTATTACATGTTTCCAATACATAATTACAATTACAATACAATACAATACAAAATATTCAATAGCCTGAAAACCCGACTGGCCTTGTGGTCCTCCAGGATAGGGTTGGGAACCACTGATCTAGGTAATGGTTGGTGAATCTGAGATGACAGCTGACCAAGATAATGGAAAGGACTCATGTGCCCATGATGATTTTCTTTCAAACTAACAGAAAACAATGTACCCTGCTTCCCACAGATAGAACAGAATGAGTTTTTAAAGAAACTGAATGTGAAAAGTATAGTCAAAAAGGCTGTTGTGTATGTTGGGTAAGGGTTGCCTGCTTAGGGCCTCTTTTACAAATCTGCAGTAGCGAACTGAATGAGCTTCAATGTGTTTACCTCGGCACCATCACTACCGCGGTTTTGTAAATGGGGCCCTTAGTTTGTTGATTTTTGCTCTTTGATATATTGCTTTACTTGGAACATAAATAAAAGTGTTTCACAACCATAACAAAAGTTGGAAAAATGTCATAAATATGAAAGGAAAGAACCATACACACAAAGGACTAAATTCTGTATATGGAGCTGGAAAAATTGGTGTGGAATAAAAACACACTTAGTGCTATTCTATAAACCACACCTAAAGTTAGGCATACAGCATCTTCACTTACTTCTGTCCTGGATCAATCTCCCTCTTTTTCCCCTTCCCCTAGCTGTACAGCATTTTTTCCTCTCCACCCCTATGTGCAACAAGTCTCCCTCTCATTCCCTCTTGCTACAAAGGGAGTGCGGGAGAGAGAAAAAGAGGGGAATCTAGGGTGCATCTCTCCCACCCCTTCTACTGCCACATCCAACATTCTCCCTCTTTCCTCCCCTGGACTCTGTGCAGCATCTTTCGCCCTTGCCCACTGGCTCTATATGACTAATATTTCTCCATCACCCCTCTACAGCACCATGTCGCATATCTCCTTCCATTTCCTCCACCACCATGTCCAAAATTCTTCCCTCTTGCGTTGTTTTCCATCTGTTCCATTCTTCTTTCTCCATCACAACATCTAATATTTCTCCCGCCCTCTTCTCTACCACCATGTTCAACAATTCTTCCTCTTCCCATGTTCACTTCTTTCTTTCCTTCCTGTCCAACCATTTTCCCTTTCTTTTCTCTCCTCCAACAGTAGCATCTATTTTTCCCTCCCTTCCCAACCCCCTCTAGTCATGTAGTATCTCTTTCCATCCCTACCGAACCCCTCAGCCTGTGCAACATCTTTATTTCCTTCCCACCTTTCCAGCATCTTTCCCTCCCTTCTCATCCCCCAGCCTGTGCATCTTTGCTGCCCTCCTCTCACCCTCAGTCCATGCAGCATCTGTTTCTACCCAGCCCATGTAGCATTTGTTTCCCTTCCATGCCCACCCAGCATCTCTGTTTCCCTCCCATCCTACCCACTCCTAAGCCCATGCAGCATCTGTCTGTTTGCTCCTGACAGCAGTTTCTCTTACATACTATGGGCAGCTGACTCGGCAGACTTCCCTGATGTGTTTTGCATCAGAGCGAAGGCTTCCCTTTGACACAAAATGTGTTAGAGAGAAGCCTTCCATGTCAGCCACCAGAAGTGTATAGGAGGAACCACTGCCGGCAGTCTGTTGAAGTACTTGAGAAGAGAGCTCAGGACTGAGGAGGACACAGGGAGGTATGCAGGCTTTCAAGGGAGCCCCAGGGGCAGTCCTTCCATCCCTGTGGGATCCCTGCAAGTCTGGAGGAGATTCTCATTGGCTCACAGCTCCATTCTCATGCAGCTCTTTATTGCATAGACCTTGCTACAGCGCTGGGATTGAGGGCTCTTTTTATTTTCTTACCTGGGCCCCAGCATGTCTAACACCAACCCTGTCCCTTGCTCTAGCTCAGGGGTGTCCAATCTGCAGCCCTGTGAAGTATTTTGTGTGGCCCCAGTCAAGGGCAATGCAGTATTTTCCTCTGCTGCTCTCGGATGTTTACCGTCTTGCCTGCTCCCTCCTCTGTCTTGCTGCAGCATTTGCGCCTTTGTTCGGCCCCAGAAACATTTTTTTTCAGCCAATGCAGCCCAGGGAAGCCAAAAGGTTGGACACCCCTGCTCTAGCTGGTGGGGATCTCCAAGCATCACCAGCTGAGGACCTCCAGCAGCAGCCAGAATTTCCTTCTACCAGCTCAGCAGTTTGCAGTACTATCCTTGAATCAACCAATCTGTGCTTAGGGTGATGACATTTGTGGTTCAGGGTCATTGCTGCTGCCTACCAAACAAGTTCTGCCCACCTTCAGAGGAAATCTTCAGCTAACAGAGGATGAGGGATCCTCATTAGTTAAAGTATTTTATGTTTTGAGTTGTGAGGACAGAATGAAGGGAAGGGGTATGGCAGGGGCAGAGAAACTGATCCGCCTACCCAATTTGAGCTCAGGCCCATCTAAAAGTGGCTGTTTGGCTACACCACTGAGGCTGCGTATCTGTTGAGGTGAAAGACACCATCATCTTTCACTGACGCTAAACTATCGATTTATTTATTTGTAAAATTTATAAACCGCTTAAATCTAAGTGATGTACATATTAAACACATAATTGTTAAAACACACAGCAGAATAACAAGTAGTTACAGCACTACACATTTATATTTGGTGGTGACGTTTTGAGAAAATACTATCACAAATTTAAATAATCCCTTCTCAACCTTTCTCTGTCATTAAAATTATGAGTAACTGCAAAGAGTCCAGCAGGATACAAACCCATGACAATACAAGCAGAGAGAAAAAAAGTGGGACAGGACAATGCACCTTCATCTCAGATCACAATGTTCAAAGGACCAGACCACGGATAAGCCAAATATCAAACTGTTTATTCAAATCCAAACCGTTTGGATTTGAATAAACAGTTTGATAATATTTGGGGTGACTGTAGTCTGGTCCATCTAACATTGTGATCTGACTTGAAGGTCTGTTGTCCCGTCCCACTTTTTTCTCTCTGATTAAATTATGAATTACAAGACTCCAGCCTAGGATTTGGAAGTTCACATCACAGCCATCTCTTAACAGCCCCAAAATAGGAAGCCCATTTGATGCGAGTTTAAAAAAAAAAAAAAAAAATTAGTTTTGTAGGGGGAAAATAATTCCGGCATGTGATAAGAAAAAAAAAGGGTATAATTTGTTTTAGGAGGTCACACGGCTTCCATCGTTAACATGTCTAGAAGTTGTTTGTTTTTATTAACAAGATCTCAGCAACTACAATCAACTCTGTCCTGACATTTTAACTGACGCTTCTGGCAGCTGTCAATAACTTCAGCACCTTTGTTTCAACTGATCCCTCACTAAGTTTGGGGTGTTTATCTTTAAAAAGTGTTCGCCCCAAATTCTCTTGAAGCCAGCCAAAGTCTGATGTCAGTCTCGAGCGACCGATTCCTACGGGTACGTTCTACTTCGGGTTTCCGAAGTCCCCTGTCACCAGAGCTCACCTCCGCTGGACCAGCAGACACCTTCCTCCACCTCGGCTGCCATTGGCTCAGCTGTCTCATCCGGGTATTTGGCGCAATAGCTGCTCGTTCGCCTAAAGGTACCAATATGGCGGAGGTAAGGAGGAAAACCGGGTAGAAGCGGCGGAACTAAGAAGGCAATTTTCTTCTCGTCGTGTAACCGGGACTGCTCGAGCAGCCTCTTGTAGCGCAGAGGGTGGTCTCCTGCGATGGCGGCTCCGGCCTGGGGAGCGGTAGGGGGGGCTGTAGCGGTTGGGAACGGCATTGAAGTGGGGGGCGGGATCCTGTAGGAATAGGCCGCGGCTCGCCTATCTGCCCACAGTGACCGCAGTAGCGAAGCTGAGTCGCCCGGGCCGGGCTGGGTATCGGGAGGAGGGTGTATGTACTAGGGAAAGCAGTGGGGCGTGGGACCGGTTTGCTGTGGTTTGGGGTCTTGAGAGGTTGTGAGAGGGCAATAGGGTACAGACTCATCCCTATTACAAATGTTAGAAAAATGCCAGCTCCGTTCCCCGCCGCCGGCGCTCCTCCTGAACCGTCGCAGCACTTTGCATCCTTCTTGTCTGACTTAGCTTTTGGGCTGAAAGTGCTCCGTTACTCGTTTTACTTTGTTTTATTATTTTTTGAGAGGGATGGCTCTCCTTTTTTTTTCCAGGCTTACTTAGCTGATCTTTAGGAAACATTCTTATTGAAAGAGGCTGATAGGGGGTCCTCTGGATGATAGATCTTCCACCTTGCTCTTAGTCTCGTTTCTTGCATGCCTTTAATGTCATTTCGTGTTAAGTTAAGGGTTTCGTATCGTGGTTATTTAAAGTGCGGTATGTCTGTTAATCGCAGCAGTTAACTCCATTCTTTCTTTTCTAGGCTTCCTTTGGAAGTTCGAGCCCAGGTTTGTCCTGCTTTCTTCTCTCTTCTGTGATCCAAGCGGGAATTATTTGGTATGGGGGCCTAAAGGCAATCTGGGTATACATACATTGTGATTTTAAAATTTTTGATTTCATAAATGCTGCGGAGGGGGGGAGGGGGCTACGTTTTCATACGGGTAGTATTGAAATTCACGTATGATCTGTTATGCTATTTGTGAACTGTTGTCAGTAACATTTCGGTAAATAACCATTGTTTCATAATAGTTTTAAGCTGCTTGGTAACTCCTGAAACACTTGTACCTAAATTAGGGTCCTTTAGACAAAGCTGCAATAAATATTGACCTTGGCATACCCTTAACACGTTCCCCCCCCCCCCCCCCCATACTAAGGCCATTTTTACTGCAGCTATAACACTTTTTTTCCTATGGCTATGCCCTAATGTTTTGTGTTTTTTTAACTTACCACCACCACATATTTTATAGATAGTAATAACTAGTTAGCAGTGTACATCTACATTACTGCACACTAACTGGTTAGGATGAGAATGCCCACTCTCTGGCCCTGATTTGCCCCCTCAAATGACAAAAATAAAATTAACACAGATTAATGTGCTTATATTCAGAAACTACCACATGATGCTGCAGTGCGTCCCATGGTAGTCCCTTTTTTTGCTGCTTTAGGTGAAGTTAGCACCAACAACAGCATAGTAAAAGGGCTCCTTAATTACTATAGCAATTTAAAAAAAATTGGAAATGTGCTTATTTTGGTCTATTCTAATTTCTGTTATAAAATCAGATACTAGATTGGTTTATAAAGAATGAATTGCCATACAGCAGGGGTATTTTAAGAAATTTAGGGATGTTTGGGAGCCATTAAATTATTGTACAGAATGAATATTACTTTTTTCCCTTTGATCATACATGTCCAGGGTGGGGAAGGGGGAAGGGAATATTTTCTGATTTATTATGCTTAAGAATTGTTGGATATAAGGGAGGGAGATATCTGATGTGAGTTATTTTTGATGGTATATTAAGTGATATTAAAGTATAAAATGTATCTTATGTTACACTTGTTTAAAGTTTTAAAAATGAATAAAGATTAAAAAAAAAAAAGAATGAATTGTTGAAGAAGAATGAATTTCTTGAAGAAATTTGCTGTCGTCAGTTTCCACATCTAGGATACATTTCAGCAGTTCTGATTATAAACTTAAGGCTCCTTTTGCAAAGCTGCGCTAGGGCTTTAATGCATGGAATAGCGTGCGCTAGCCGCTTCGCCTCCTTTTGAGCAGGCGGTAGATTTTCAGCTAGCGCGTGCTAATCCGGTGCGTGCGTTAAAAACGCTAGCACACCTTTGTAAAAGGAGCCCTTAATACTTCTGTACCCTTAAACATTTTAGGTTATGGACCCCCTCTTAAATGAGCCTTCTGTAATGTTACTTCATGATTTTACATTATTTCATTACAAACTTCGTGGACTTTTCACTTTAATAATGTAAACAAATGCACGTGTTGTCCAGTTATGTAACAATATGTGATTTTCAGGGCTGTATATTGGTCAAGGTGGGTGATGTGCACCTTATCTGTTTTTAGCTTTTCTGGGATTTTTTTTATTTAACACATGTACTTTATAATTTATTTCATAACAGATGATATTAATAGAAGTAAAATCAGTCATTTGTTTTAAATAATGTTTGTGCTGTCTGCTTATTGTGAATGTTCAGATATCAACTTGGGTGGTCTTCTTAATGTACTGCATATTTTGGGTTTATATCTTGATTTCCCTATTTTATTCTGACTGTGTCCTCTTGGCTTTACACTTTTTACAATTATATTTGTGCAATATTTATATACTAGGTGGAGAAAGATCTTCTTAGTCATATGGTGTATTCCTACTTTGTAACTTCAGAGTAAGTGCATTCTGACTAGAAGTTTTACTCTTATTTCTCATAAATTTATATACAACTGGAAGTGAAGCCTAACAATTCTAATAGATAAAATCATCTACCTTTTTTTTAAACCACTATTTACTTCTATTTTAAAGTGCTTTCTATTTACATGACTTTTTTCAAAACTTAAGTGGCAGGGGATGGTAAACTGTTAATATTATCAAAAGTATTGAGAGGTAATTTTATAATAGTTTATCTAGGCAGGGAAGGTACATATGTACAGTACCTGTTATGTAAAGGCAGCATAAGGGTCTATGTGCTCCTTTTTACAAAACTGTGCTGATTTTCATAAGGCAAATGTGATGAAGCCCATTCAATTTTTATGGGCTTAATCACATTTTGCCAAGTGAGAATTGATAGCACAGATTTTGTAAAAGGAGTAATATGTGCCTTATAACAAAATAGACTCCCCAAAAGCTTCCACATAAACTTACTTCCAAAGCAAGTATAACTCTTCTGCCTAAGGGCTCCTTTTACAAAGGTGCGCTAGGGCCTTAATGCGCGCAATAGCGCGCTAGCCACTACCGCCTCCTTTTTAGGAGGAAATAGATTTTTGGCTACCGCACACTATAGTGCACGGTAATTTTGTGCGTGCGCTAAAAACCCTAGTGCACCTTCGTAAAAGGAGCCTTAAGTGTATATGGATGATAACAGTCTCTCAACAGAAGATTTAGGCCCCCTTTTTATCAAGCTGCATTAGGGTTGGAATTCCTATGCGCGTTGGGGCTTTTACAGCAGCAGTTGGTGATTTAAAAAAAGGGGTGGGGGCTCTTACTAAATAGTTTTTAGAAAGGAGAATGTGAAAAACATTCAAGAATTTAAAGACTTGTCTTCAGGTTTTCTTAATGAAATAGTAGCCTGGATGTTTTACACAATTTTTTATATAGTTTAGTAATCTTCCTCCTGTTTTGGAGTAGGCTTGGTTAATCTGGCACTAAGGGCTGATATACTAAGAGGGTTTTTTTTCCAGTAGACAAACGGATTGGGACTGAAGCCTTCTAAATTTTCACTAAACATCACCATATTTTATATATTAGGTCTAGCAACAAATGACACAATAATTGATACTACTTAATTTAATATATCTCAAGACTTTTGTGGGTTTTAGTAGGTAATTTTGGAGTTACCATCCTCTTTCTAAGAACTTAAGGTCCTTTTACTAAAGTGCACTAAGCCCTAACGCAAGTACCACACGACAAAAGGCTTACTTGCTTGTTTATGCATGCTAATGACCTTGTGTTAAATATTTGTTAAAGTATCATGGGTGAAGATTGGATATGGATGTGCTAACTAGCAGGTCAGGATTAGCGCCTCCATTTTATTTATTTATTTTTGCAGGTTTTACATGCTAATGGATACAAGGGACCTGCAAAAATAAAAACAGAAAAAAAACCCCTGTTTTACTGTCACATTAAAAATGGGCTCAGTGTGTGGGGAAAATACCATGTAAAGCACACTAAGCTCATTAAAAAAAAAAAAGCATTTTAACAAGCCTCTTAGATTTAAAAAGAGCATAGTATTAGTACCTAACAAGTCTAGTCTGGGAGGTCCTGAATTCATTAATTTCCAAAATTTAATTTCCTTAGTACCTGGCTGGAGAACCAGCAGGCAAGAATGAGCACTGTGAGCAGCAGAAAGAAATGGCTAATCTTTCAAAGAAATGGGCACAGGCATTGGGTAGGAACTTTTTTGTGAATATTTTCCACCTGTGCTCACTGTAAATATACACAGTCCAATACAAAAGTGATTCCTGAAGGCACACCAATCCAGTCAGGATTATTGCAGTGACTATGCAGGAAAGAAAATGCATACAGAAGATTTGTTATATTGGAAATTCAGTGGATGCACGTGTGTTATTTCTTGATAATCCTAACAAATTGACTGGTTATTTGTTTTTTGAGGACAGGGTTGGAGGAAAGTACTATTAGAAAAGACCCTGTGTGCAAAACTCCTTTGTACATAGTCTCCTGAAATTGGTTATAAAATTGTTTTGTGAATTGTGCATCCTGATTGTCAAGGTTTCAGATCTTATGAATTAGCACAATTGAAACCTCCAATATAAAAGTAAACTATAAAGCTGGTATCAATTTCTGTCTTATTTCCTAAGAATTGACACTAGGGAGAAAATTAATATCAAGTAAGAATCTTCTAAGTTTTTTAAGAACTTGATATCCCACCAATTATATAGAATGTCTAAGTGACTTATAATTTAGATTTAGAGGGAAAAGGGATGTGTCAGACTATGGTTACCAGATGTCCAGGAAAACCTGGACATGTCCCCTTTTTAGAGGACTGTCTAGGTGCCTGGACAGATTTTCCAAAACCCAGTAGTTTGTCCATGTTTTGGAAAACTCCAGCCTCCGGCCGCATCTTTAGGGCCTCTGAGCATGGGTGGATGATGTCGCATGCATCCGTGCATGTTTGGAGGCCCTCCGGACAAGGCCTGGAGGTCAGAGAAGACTGAGGCTTTGTGGGGGCGGGGCTGGAAGTGGAACAAGGGGCTGGGGCAGAAACAAGTTGAGCCATATGTCTGGGTTTCTACGTTCGACAGTCTGGTATCCTTATGTCAGATACAACTTGAAAGTGAGGAGAGGGGTAATAGGATAATAGGGTTGGGTAAAATGAAAGGTATGATCTCATTGTCCAGCCTGTCTTTCTCAGTACTGTCAAGAGGTATGAGAGGGGAAAGAAATCTGTCACGTGTGGTTCAAGAGGGTGACAAATTAAGTGTATGTGTCAGAGAAAAGAAGCATTTTGAGGTCTGTTCTGAATTTGTCTAAGGATGACTTTAACCTGAGAGACGAGTTCTGGGCCCTGAAAAGAAAAGACTGTGCAGCGAGTGGTATCTGTAACAATTTCAAGGAATTTGGAAACAATTGAGCAGTTTTGATCAAAGGATCTGAAGGTTCTCTCAGGACAGTAAGGAGTTAAGTGTTTATATAAAGTGGCGTTTCGGTAGCACAGATCTTGAAAATGAGGAGTAGTTTTTTGTAAGTTATGTGATGTGAAATAGGGAGCCAGTGTGCAGATTTGAGTAGGGGAGTAATGTGGTCAAACTTACGATTACTGGTGATGAGCTTAATAGCCGTGTTTTGTATAAGTTGGAGTTGTTTGTAGTCCTTGATCCAAATACTTTTAGAGAGGGAGTTAATAGTAGTCTACTCTGGACGGCTGATAATGGAGTATACAAGTACATTCAGGGGTTGGAGGGGTGTAAAAGATTTTGAATGGAATGAATCAGGTGGAGTTTATAGACTTGCTACATTGCACTGCCATGCAGCATTAAGTTTCTAATTTTCAAGCCTGAGCCAAACTATTTCTCGTAAGTATGTTGGATATTTTTATTTTAAAATTTTATTTATTGGAATTTCTCAACTTAGGCCTTTTGAATTCTGCCATGTTATCAGGCTCTTTGAGATAATCACAGTTGGGGATGTTGAGAATAATAAAAAGAAACTTTATACAGTATAAAGGTTTCATGAATTGCAACAGTTACAGTCATGTGAAAAAATTAGGACACCCCATGAAATATTCAGTTTTCTTAAGAAATGTTCACATATTGATGTCAATTTTTTTTTTTAAATCTCTGGAAAAGAAAGTGATGTAATTGCAGGTAAACAACAAATATTCCTTGATTTATTCATGAAATAAAAGATAGCCACAAAAATGTGTATTCTAACTGAGGAATAAATTAGGACACTCTAATAGCTAGTGTTACTCCCTTTGGCTGAAATAACTTCAATGAGACGCTTCTTGCAGCCATCTACCAGTCTCAGACATCAGTCTGAGGAAAGTTTGACCCACTTCTCAATGCAGAATTCTTTCAGCTGTGAAATGTTTGAGAGGTTTCTTGTATGTACAGCCCGTTTCAAATCACCCCACAGCATCTCAATGGGATTAAGATCAGGGTTTTGACTCGGCCACTCCAGGACTCTCCATTTCTTAGTTTTCAGCCAGTCCTTGGTGGATTTACTGGTATGTTTTGGGTCATTGTCGTGTTGCAGGGTCCAGTTCCGCTTCAGCTTTAATTTTCTTACAGATGGACTCACATATTACTCAAGCACCCTCTGATAACAATAGAATTCTTGGTGGATTCTGTGATATGAGCTGGCCAGGTTCTGTTGCAGTAAAGCATCCCCAAACCATGACACACAGTTGGTATGAGGTTCTTTTCCTGGAATGCTGTATTTGGTGTACATCAAACGTCCTCTTTTCTGGTGTCCAAATAATTCAATTTTAGATTCATCTGTCCATAGAACATTATTCTAGAAGTCCTGGTGTTTGTCTACGTTCTCTCTGGCAAACTTTAGTCTGGCCTTGATGTTTGTATTAGAGAGCAAAGGTTTCCTCCTTGCACACATCCCATGCAAGTTAAATTTGTGCAGTCTTTCTGATTGTAGAGGCATGCACTTTCACATCAACAGTAGCAAGAGCCTTCTGAAGGTTCCTTGATGACATTTTAGGGGTTTTGGAGACTTATTTTAGCATCTTGCGGTCTGCTCTGGGGGTCAATTTGCTTGGACAGCCAGACCTGGGCATATTGGCAGTTCTTTGGAAAGTCCTCCACTTGTACACTATTTTCCAGACCATGGAATGGAAAAATCTTTCAAGATCTTTTTAAATCCCTTACCATATAAACTGCAGCTCTTTTGATCTCACCATGGTGTTCACATTCACCGCAGCAGTCATGAGCACACCAAACGAAATGTCTGAGGTTTAAATAGGGCAAACCTCCTTCAAAATGTTGAGTAATATTGTTCTAATCCTGTGCACCTGATGTGATACCCCTGTGTGTGATTTGAGTCACTTTAAGTAGGAGGATATGTGGGGGGTGGGTGTCCTAATTTATTCCTCTGTTAGAATACACATTTTTGTGGATATCTTTAGTTTCATGAGTAAATCAAGGAAAAGTTTTGTTGCTTACCTGCAATTACATCGCTTTCTTTTCCAGAGATAAAAGATTTTGATTTCAATATGTAAACATTTCTTAAGAAAGAACTGAATATTTAATGGGGTGTCCTAATTTTTTACACATGACTGTGTGTGTGTGTGTGTATGTATATATATATGTGTGTAAGGGACAGTAAGGGAATTTTTTAAGTACCTTCTTACTTCTCATTTATAATCTTAATGTATATTTTCTTCAAACCGCTTAGAACCTAACGGATGTAGCGGTATATAAGAAATAAATTACATTACATATATATATATATATATATATATAATGATTGTTTGCAGTGCCCTAGGCGGGGGAACAGGGATGAAATATGCACTTCACTGCAGGGATTACTTTTTGTCCCCACCTCTCTACTCTACACTTCATCAGACTTACCAAGCCATGAATGCCAGTTTGCATACTTGAACTTCTGGGATTCGCAGTCAACTACGAGAAATCTCATCTGTATCCCTCTCAAACTATGGAGTTTATTGGATCTTTTTTGGACACGATCCAGACTCTTGCATTCCTACCACAACATAGACTAAACACTATTATTTGTCTTTGCTATAAAGTCTTCTCTTCCTGCTACATATCAGCACGCCAAATGCTCAGAGTCTTCTGCCACGTGGCCTGTATAGTACGTGTAACTCCTTTTGCCTGTCTACATCTCAGAGATCTTCAATGGGCACTTTCCACCCAATAGTCTCAAGCCACTGGTTTCCTGTCTCAATGACTCAAAGTAACCTCACATCTACAAAGGTCACTCCAATGGTGGTTATCACTGACCAATCTCTCCAGAGGCCTTCTGTTTCAAGTATGAGTTACCACTGTATTAAAATATATTGACAACCGATGCCTCCATGGTAAGCTGAGGAGCCAGTCTCGATGGCCTTCATCCCCAAGGAGCCCCTAGAACTTCGAGCAATCCGCAACGCTCTATACGCTTTTTGGGATAATCTTTTCAATCAAGAAGTACTTATCTGCTCAGAAAATCAAGTAGCCCTGTACTACATAACAGGGTGATATGGGATCTTGACGACTTTGCCAATAAGCAGTCCTAATATGGTCTTCGGAATATATTTCTTCAAGAAGTTTCTCTTGCAGGGAAAAATAATATCTTGGCTGACAACTTGAGCAGAATCCTGCAACCTCACAAATGGTCAATCAACTCCAAAACCCTGCATCAGATCTTTGCAGACTGGGGTATCCTGGAGATAGATCTTTGCTGCCCTTCACAATCACAAACTTCTATTTTTCAGTTCCAGATGCCTTCACCCTAGAGTGGCAGAACCAGTTTCATTATGCTTTACTGCCAATACCTCTAATCAGGAAGACTCTCCTCAGTCTTAATCAGGCCCAAACCATAATTGTCATAGCATCTTGGTGGCCACGTCAATCTTGGTTCCCTTTCCTCCTGCAGCTCAACAGCAGGGAACCCATCATGCTACCAGTCTTTTCCAACCTTGCTGGCACAGAACAAGGATTCTCTTCTCCATCCCAATCTATTCTCATTTGCACTCGCAGAATGGTACCTCTCTCCCAAACATTAGATGCTTCTACATTTTTGTCATTGGTATTAAATATTATTGAAGCTTCCAGAAGACCATCCACAAAGCACCGCTATTGCTTTAAGTGGACTTGCTTCTTGGATTGGTGTAATCATCATTCGCTAAATCCAATAACCTTCCCTTTACCATCCGTGCTTAAATATCTCCTGCAACTCTCCAACTCTGGCATTAAGACATCTTCAATAAGAGTTCACCTCCATGCTACTAGTGCTTTCATGCACCAATAGACAAAACAAACTGATACCAAGCCATCCTTCAAGCCCCCTTTGGTTCCATAGGATATTAATTTAGTACATTTTCATCTGATGAAGCCTTCATTTGAACCATTATCGAATTCATCTCTCAAGTACCTCACTTAGAATGTGATATTTCTTATGGAAATTGCATCTGCATTCAGAGTTAGTGAAGTTCAAGCACTAATATCAGATCCACATTATACAACTTTCTATCAGGATAGAGTTGTTCTTCAGACTCGTCCAAAGTTCCTCCCAGAGGTCATCTCAGAATTTCATCTAAATCAATCTATAGTTCTTCCTGTCTTCTTTCCAGAACCTCATTCTCCTCCCATTAGAGCTGTACTTCATACATTGGATTGTAAATGTGCTCTGGCTCATTACCTGTATTGTACCAAGCATCACAGAATTTATACTGAACTGTTCGTGTCATTCAATCCTAACAGACTTGGAGTTCCTGTCACCAAGAGAGCCATCTCAACATGGCTCATGGACTGTATCTCCTTTTGCTATGATCAGGATGGGCTGACACTTCCAGAGCATGTCACAGCTCATAAAATACGAGCAATGACCACTTCAGTAGCTCATCTATGATACTCTCCCATTGAGAACATTTGTAAAGCAGCCACTTGTTCCCCTATCCATACCTTCACATCTCACTACTGTTTGGAAAAACTTACAAGTCAAGATAGTTGATTCAGCAAAACAGTTCTCCAAAGTTTATTCTCTATTTAGAAGCTAACTTCTGTCCAGCTCTGTTGTTTTTGCCAGGCTCTTGGTTGTTCTCTAACACCTTTTTTTTTTTTTTTTGTCATCAGCAAATGCATCCAGCCAAGTGGGTTGTATCTATCCACCAGCAGGAAGACAGCACCAAGCTTAGCTCTGGCTAAGCTTCTGTTTTGGCTATGCTAACTCAGTTGAGCAAGGGGACTGTGCTCCCTGGGTGCCCATCTTAGGTTATAGCTGGCGGTGCAAGTTAGTTCCCTACTGATCCCCTGTATCCCATCTGGTGTTTGTCCTGCACTCCTAACTCCCTCTCGGGTTATGGAATGGGGTTGCTCCTTGAGCTGCAGTATGTCTCCGCCTATGAGTATGGGGGATGTTTCTCTGCCAGATCAGCATGGAGCGATTGTGGAAGCTGCAAACGGTACCTCCTGGTGGTTTCGTATTGCTCCGCCACAGGTTATTCACGCACCATCTGTACTCCAGGATGCCTCGTACTTCCGTCCTTACAGGTGGGCCGTAGTGCCTTGTATATGCGACACAGCTCCTTTTTCTGGCGGTGGAATGTTGAACTTCCTGCCTGTTCACCACAAAGCAGTTTGATACACTGTATAGTGCCTCCTGCCTGTTCATTCAGTTCATTACATGAATCTGCTCCCTTTTGGGATGTGGAGTGGGGAGCTTCCTGCCTGTCTGGCATGTGTCTAGCTTTAGACTTCTTCATCTCTGGCTGTAGAGAGTAGTGCCTTCTGCCTTTTCATTATTGCTCCAGCTATGGAGCAGTTCCATTTCTGGAAGTAGAGTGTGTGTGGGGGGTGCCTTCTATCTTTTTGACAGGCCCATTGATAGATCAGCTCTGTCTTTGGATGTGGAGCAGAGCACCTCCTGTTTGTTCAGTGTAGGATATATAGTGCACCTACAGTGTTCAGTTGTGCACAGCTCTATTACGAGATGTTGAGAGGGTCTGGATGCATGTATGCCATGGCTCCATCTTTTGATGTTGAACACGGATCTTATTTTCTGTACAAAATGCTTCATCTCTGGATGTAGAACGAGGCTCCAGCTACCTATTTTGCACTGCTTGTTTGAACTTAGAGTACTGTTCCAGCTGGTGGTTTGGCATAGCTCCATCTTTGGATGGATGTAAAGCACAGCTCCACTTGCCTGCTATGCGCAGCTCCATTTCCGGCTCCACTTGCTTGCTTGACACTGCTCGGTACTTCTCTATCTTTGCATGTAGAGCATGGCTTCACTTGCATGTTTAACATAACTCCATCTTTGGATGTAGCACACCATTCTAGAAGCCTGGATGGAGAGCACCACACAGCCTTCTTGCTAGGTGTGGAGTCCAAGCTGGCTGACTATGTGACAAGGCTCTGTCTCCAGGTATTGCGCACTGCTTCATTGATGGAGACCGGGGGGCGCCTCCATGGTGGAGCACAGCTCGGATACGGCTGTTCTCTGCAGCACTATTTTGAAGTTCTGTTCACAGCACCATCTCTGGGATTGAATGTAACCCTTGTTAAGATAGATAGGTACATTCTGTATGGACACCCTCCTTGGTTTTCTATGTCTCCATGGAGCTGTGCCATTTCTAGGGAGACTTTTTCTTCTCTGCTGCCCTTTGAAGCTTGGAGGCAGCACTTCCTTTCCCACCCTGGGGAGCTCTAGCTCCCTAGGTTCAGTTTACTTGACACCAATCTAGAGTAGGTTTGCTGCTCTGCACTGCACTACATGTAACAAGTTTCACTTTTTGTGTGGTTCTAGGAGCCAGTGGATATACCTTGGTCCATCCTTCATCTCTTTCGAGGATGGTGGACCACAAGTCTTGGTATGCCTTGTTTCTGCGTACTGTCTCTGTCCCACCCTGCTAAGGACTGCTTTGCTCTATCTCTGCCTGCTGGTAGATAGATAACATCTATCTGCTGTGACTAAAGGAAATAATATTACCAGGTATGATACATAATGTTACCTTCAAGGCCATGATCCTGGCAGTTAGGGAGTCCCACATGTGAGAATATACTGCCTGCTTGTCCTCGGATACAGAAAAATTACTTTACCTGTAGCAGGTGTTATCTGAGGACAGCAGGCAAATATTCTCACAACCCTTCTACCTTTCCCGGTTGACTTCTTAGCTTTTTTACTTAACTGGCGGTTCCACGAGCAGAAAAGCAGGAAGGCACTTGAGCGTTCACGGTGCGGGTGGTCTTCAAGCTTTTAAAGTGACACTATGCTCATTGACGGTCCGTATCAGGGTTCCATGGATGATGTCGTCCACATGTGAGAATATCTGCCTGCTGTCCTTGGATAACACCTGCTACAAGTAAGTAACTTCACTTTATTGCAGATTACTTGTGCTTAAAGAAAACACACACTTGATTCCAAAAGTCCTTTTTTTATTATACCTGTTTGAACATTTGAGACTTCATGCCATTTCTAAAGTATTGTTTCACAACCCTGTTCTTAAAGCATACCTAACCAGTCTGGTTTTCAAAATAGCCAAAATATGCATGAAAAGGATTTGCATATAATGAATCTGATATTTGCAAATTTATCCTAGTATATTCATTTTTAGCTATTTTGAAACAAAGTAGTTGGGTGGGTCTCTAAACAAAAATACTTCATCCATCACTGTCCTGTTCCACAACTGTGTATCTGCTACATTTGAACTAGTCCCTTTATTCTAGGAGACAAATTAGACATGTATATTGCTAAAGTGATTAAGGTTGTTTCTGTTATAGTTGGTTCTTTGTCCTCTGAGGATCATGATTTTGACCCTACAGCAGAAATGTTGGTACATGACTTCGATGATGAGAGAACACTTGAAGAGGAAGAAATGATGGAAGGTGAAAAAAACTTCAGATCTGAAATTGAAGGTTTAGAAAAGGTAAGCAAAAATCTTGCTTTTGGTTTTTCTTTTTTTTTTAAATTAAATATGATGAAAAGTAAAAATATCTACCTTTTTAGAATCTTAATATTAGACAATACATCTGGAAGGCTTGAATGATCTATCATGCCGTTCATTTCTCACTACTGCATTCTAGGCTTTGGTGATCTCTCATACAATATTTGCTAATTATGCACTGTATAATGCTTTACATTTACCTACACTTGATTTGCACTTATTGTTTTTATTGTTTTTTATAAATTTGTATGTCTTTATTGTATCCCACTTAGATTTGTGGATAGGCGGGTTTTAAATAATTGTAAATTAATAATAATAATAATAATAATTTGTGTTTTTTGCTTTAGCCTTTGGAAGTCTTCCTGCATCTTGCAATTTCTTACTGTTAACCTCCTATTTTACTTAGTTTGCCATACTTAGAGGGGCATTTTCAATATGACATCCAAAAATCACATTATTTTAGAAGTTTTAGTGCTTTTGAATTTTTAAGAACCATTTTCAAAAAGCATTCAAGGGGAAAATGAACAAAAACAAACCATTGGAATGTCGGGGGACCAGTAGCTTTACAAGATTGGGCACACAGACATCCCAGCAGAGCTGTGGGGCAACTTAGGAGGCACGTCGCATAAAAGGTTTTAGGTAGACATCAAATCATAACTTTTATATTATATGGTGAGCTCTCCAAAAACAGCAAAAAAAATATACCATATGTCCTATCTAGCCTGCCTATCCATGCCATCTATTATTATCCTTTAGAGATCCAGTTTACTTGTCCCAAACTTTCTTGAATTCAGATACTTTTCATCACCACCTCTACCTGGAGGCCATTCTATACATTCACCATCCTTTCTGTGAAAAAGGATTAAAGGGGGAGGGTCTTATCCCTCTAGCAGTCACCTGGTCAGCTTGGGCTCCTTTTCAGCACTTTTTGTTACTGAAACAAGTCTAGCCAAAGATATCCTATTTTTAACCCTGGATGTTTTTACAATGTACCATTATCTTCTGGTGGAATTCTATGCAAAAAGAAAAATCAAAATTCTACACCTAAAAATTCTGCAGGTTTATTTGTCAAAATTTAAACTATTTTTGCTAATTATCTGTAATACATTTAAAACAATCAATGCTTTTTTTTCCTTTATCTAGACGGTTTATTTTTTTCTATCAAGTTCATTCCAGTTTCTCTTTTCTGATTTCTTGTCCGTTATCTGCTAATTCTTCAAATAGCCGTTGTCCTTTTTGTCTTTTCTCCTCTCTTTCCTGTCTGTTTCCTCTCTACACTTGCCTCTGACATATTGATTGCTTCTTTTTAGCTCTTTCCTGCCTCTTTCTCATCCTTTTTCAGTTTTCAGCTACCTATCAAATTTCCATCTTCTCTTTCATTCCTTTTTATATTACATTACATTAGTGATTTCTATTCTGCCATTACCTTGTGATTCAAGGCGGATTACATAAGAATTGTCATGATATTAAGAAATACATAAGGAATAGTTTGAACACTTTCTAATTTGCCAAGGAGTGTATAGTATTGCAGGTGAAGCTTGGGACAGATCTGGTTGTGTTATATTGGTTTTATGTATTTTTTGAAGAGTAGGTATTTTGTTTCTTTTTTAAAGGTTTTGTAGTCTGTGGTCGAGATCAGCAGATTGGTGAGTTGTCTGTCCAGTTTCGCTGCTCTAGTGGCCATTAGGTTGTCATACAGTTTTTTTCGTTTGACATTTTTGGTTGGTGGGTGTGTGAATAGTGGGTGGGTTCTCTTGTGTCTGGTTGAGGTGGATTGAATTAGTCGGTTGTTCCACTTTTCACCTTCTATGCTCCCTGTGACTATATTTCTACCCCCTGTAATAACTGTTCTCTCATCCATTTCCTTGCCACCCCTTCCTTGCCTCTCCCTCAGGGTTCTACCATTCTTAGTGTCTTCCATCCTCCAACCTTATAGCCCAGCATCTTGCTCCCTTTTCCTTCAATCCCTCTTCTCTAAAAATAAAATTTGAGTGTGATGACTCTAATCAGAGATTCCCTAGCAACAGCAGCAGATGAATCCAGAGACCAATGGGATAGCCCACATCTATCAGCAGGCGGAGATAGAGAAACTGATTAACAGGTGGTCCTATTGGCTGGCACTCCTCCTGATTACTCAGTATTCTCTATCTCCCAGCAGGTGTGGTCGCTGTTTCCCTAGCTCCTGGACTCTGGCTGTGACTGGGCCTTTATTTTCTCCTGTTGAGGCTTTCTCTTCAGTGAGCTGGTTGATTTATTTCTCCTGTTGAGATCTTCTCTTCAGTGAGACAGGGGTGTCCGGCTGATCGGTGCCGGCTTTAGAGGTTACACTTGGGCCCTCCCTTGTCCCTGCCTCACCCTCCCTCCAGTGATAGAGGGTATACCTAGGTCTCTCTTTTTCTTCTTTCCCTTAAAAAAAAAAAAAAAAGTGAAAGAGACCTAAATTTACTATATATGAATGTGCCCTTCCTGTAGGGCTCGGCCGGTGTCTGCCGGCGTCTGCCAGCCCTGCCATCAAGGTTGTGAGTACTTCTTTTTGTGAACTGTGGTTTATATTTTCTAGTGGTGTTGGAGCTGTGAGTTTTGTTTTTGCAGTTGTCTTGGAACTGCGGGGTTTGTTGTTGGTGTCCTGAGTTCTGTAGGTTATGTTTTTTGTAAATTCTGTGGAAACTGCGGCTGTGCAGTCGCATGGTTCACCACCTTGATTATTTATTTGTGAATCACTGCACTTGGGACAGTTCGCTCGTGTTGTCTATGGAGATTAAATTTTGAGTTTTTTGGGTGTATACTTATTTTCGCCTGGTGGACTCCAACTTTGTAAATTGGGCGCGATTGTCCGAGCCGGTTCCTTCCCGCGCGCTTGTGCTAATGCTTGGTCGGGAGGGCCCTAACGTTTCCGGCCTGTTCCCTACAGCTGCCGTTTACCCGGCGTGGGCTGCGGCGGGATTCCGGTTGCACGCATGGCCATGTTTGCGGAGCCGGTGCCTTTCAGCGAGCAGGAGGCTCGCGCTAATGCTCAGACGCTGGCGGGGGCGCCGCTGCGTCCTCAGAGTCGGTTCGGCAGCTGACTTTTCTCGGCGCTCCCCGCAGTCTCCCTGTTCTTTTTATTTAAAAAAAAAAAAAAAAAAAAAAGGGGGGTAATACAAATTGATGCGGCTGTGGGTTACATTTGCTGTTGCCGCGTCAGTTTGATTCCCTGTGAGAGTTTTTCTCCAGCGGCAGTTCTTGAGGAGCCTTCTGGTTGTGCCTCAGGTTGCTGGAGTGGGAGACCCATGCTTGGCTTCTCAGTTGCAGCTTCTCCCTGCACTGAGTCGGTACAGGCAAATTGCCGCTGAGGGAGATCAGCGGCAGGGAGATTCACGGATCTTGGTTCAGTCCTATCCTATTATCTGTATGGTAAGGATTCTGCCTGGTGTCTGTTTTTCTCTGCTTGGTGCCTTGGGGCCGCGCGGCTGGTATCTGGTAGTGCTATAACAATTTTCTTGGTACTGGAGTGCTAGGTATCCGGTTGACCTGCACGGTGCTGATGGCGCGGGGTGGCTTGGTAGCACCTTGCCTTTTCCAGTGTGCAGGGCTCAGTTTCATTCATTTCTGGAGCGACGCCAGGGCTGTGTTTCCAGGTTGCCATTCCAGATTATGGGGCACCTTATTCTCTTGCCGTCGGCTACATAGCCCCTTAATTTTCCCTGTGCACATAGTTCTTCGAGCGTTCCCATCTCCTTGACGCCATGTACTAGGCTACTCTTGGAGGCGGAAGCCCAGGATATTTTGCCTTCTCCTTGATGTTTCTATTTCGGGAGGGGAATCTTCTCTTTCAGCCATCCAGATTCATGGACTTTGCTAAGGGGCACTGTAGCCTGTTTGTGCCTTACTGTGAGGTCTTCCCTTTCGGAGCAGTTGGTTTTGGGGGACGCTTAAGTGGTGTTATTTCACTCCTAGCTGTCCCGACCCTTCTTTTCAGTATCCAGGCTGTATAGTCCAGGTTGGCCGGGTTCTTCTTCTTACCATCTTTCTTAAGCTGCGAACCTGGGGTCTTCTCCAGGTGGTTTTCTTTCGTCCAGAGCTTACCACTCTCGTCCAGCCCGTTCCCCGGCCTCCCAGGTGTTGTTTGATAGGGGTCTGCTGACTCCTTCGATGTCCTAGCAGAGGGGAGGGGGGGGACGTGAGCATGTCTGGTCAACTTGGCATCCTCTTATCCCTTTGCTGGTTCTTTCTGCACCTCCCTGTATGTTGGGCTGCCTAAGGTGGTGCGGGTGCAGGGTCCCCTTCGAGACTTCCTGGCGCTCGAGGCGGAAATGCTGGTCCCCCCGGTCCAAAAGGTGCAGGGACGTGTTACAGTTTTCTTGTTGGGGTCGATTAGTGGGAGTTCTTTACGGCGATCAGTCTCACAGGCGTATTCTCTCATATCCCAATATGACCATCGCATCGCCGGTATTTGTACTGGACTCCGAATTGGTGCTTGGTTTGCTTGCCTCTCTTGGAGCAACGCTTTCGGTTTTGCCCCATGCCACCCAAGGCTTCATGTTCATTTTAAAACATGAGGGCAGTAGTTTTTGGCACTTCCGGGCGTTTTGCCTACTTTCTTCTTGTCTGGCTGCTTGATTTGGACGTCGTCTAATCGGGCCATTTGCCTGCCTTGATAAGGGGTGGTTTCTTTACTCGGTTCTTTAGACTTCGAATTTGCGTGGCGCTCTTTTCTCTTGTACTACTTACAGGTATATCGGGAAGCTGTTTTTTATTCATATGGGAGAGAACTGTGTTCTTACCTGAGGCTAGGGCGAGGGGTCTCAGTCTCAGGTTTGCGTTCTTCTTCGGTCACCATGACCAAGAGTAGGGGATTCTGTACCAGTTCAAGGTTCCATGTTGCTAACTCCCCTGGGAACTTCGGCTTGCTTTCTCATGCTAACGCTTCAGCAGTCGCTTTTGTTCCGGTGGTTCCCGGTATCTCAGGGCTCCAATTCTTTGGTAGGCTCCTCAAGCATAGCTCTGTAGGATTTGGTGGCTCACCGAGATTTCTCTTTTCAAAGGCATGCCTCGGTCTTTGCTGGACTAGCTTATGGTCTCCACACATCCCAGGCTGTCGGGTTGGGGGGCTGGATACCTTCCCTCCTCAGCTCCAGGAGTCTGGTATTAATAGACGACTCAGTACTTGTTCGCTCTTCTACTCTGGAGCATGGTCAGGCTACCTTTCTGGAGCTTCGGACCATTCTTCCGGAATGACACTGTAGGTCTTTTCAGTCAGTATTATGATGGGGGTGTTTCTCTACAGCCTGGGCAGTAGGTGCTGTACTCAGTTGGCGGGTAATGTTGTGGTTCTACTTCGATGGGTGGACCCTCATCTTCCTCTTCTGTTGGCAGTTCATTTTATGAGCCAGGAAAAGAATGTGGATAGACTTTCTCTCCGCGCCATCTGAGCATGGCCCATTTTGTGTATATTAATGTGTGCAGCGCTGTGTACGCTCTAGAAGGTGTATAGGTGAGTAATAATAATAATAACAATTTATTTTCTTATATACCGCCAAAGCCATGGTAGTTCGAGGCGGTTTACAACAAGAGGCGCTGGACAGTCAGCGATAAGTTACAAAATAGAATCAATGAATACAAGTACACTGGAAACATGTACAAATATGAGGTGCTGGACGGGCAGCAGTGAATTCTTCTGCATCTTGGATATTGGGAATTTTGGCTCAGGCGTTCCAGCTATTTTTATGGATGCAGGATCTCCTGGTCCTAGACCTCATGGCCTCGTCTCAAAATTCCAAGCTTCCTAGCTTCTTCAGCCGGCACAGGGACTGGGAGTCAGAGGGGGTAGCAGCGTGGCTTCTTTCTCGCCTCTCGTTTCTTCTTTTTTTTCAGTGTTTTCCCCTGGCTGATCTTAGCTTGGATTTGCCATCTCGAGCTCGCTTTCCGGGCACAGTATTTGTAGAATCTCTGGCTTGGCTGCGTCATCCTTGAGATGCGGATCTGATGAGTCTGTCGACAGCCGGACTATGAAGTTTCCTACTATCTCTGGCTTTGCTCACCTAGGGTACGCTCAATATGGATATTCGTGCTACTTTGGTATTACGACCTAGCTTTTGAGTAGTCATGACTGACCTGTTGTTTCTTCTCTTATCCAGGCGCTGCAGACGTCTTAACCTGTGGCTTCTGCTTCCTTTTGGAGGTTTTTCCTTTCTTGGATACTTCTCCATATTTGCACCCTTCCGGAGTTCCTTTTTGGCACAGGGGCATTGCCGGGGGCTTAGCGTTCAATTCCCTTCCGCTTCTAGTGCCGTTCTTAGTTTGTTACAAGAGCCAGGTATATTGCTCTTCGATTACTTCTCAGCTTCATGTAGTTCCTAAACGGAGTACGGTATATTTGTACACCAATTAGAAAGTCCGGAGTGCAATGTTCAGGTGCTTCTTCGCAGTTACCGAAGGCTTCGTGTCTTTCTTGTGCCATGGAACACGGGGTTTCTTGTGGCCATAGCTTCGGCTCTGCAGTTTTCCGGGTTGCAGGCCTTGTTCAGCGGGGATTCCTATTTCTGATTTCCAAAATCTGGGGTATCAGTTCGGACGGTACCACAATTATTTCTCAGGAGGGGTCATCCTTTCTTTTATGACACGCTCACTTTTCCTTCCTTCTTCCTGGGAGGAGAAATGGGGAGACGTGCTTTTCTTCACTGACTTTTTTTTTTTGAAAGTGCGTAGCATTCTCTGCGAGCAAGGTTTCTAATGACATTTAGTTGTTTAGATCACCTTTTTGTGTTCTTCAAGGGACGCCTCAAACATATGGCGGCGTCCGAAGCCTCCATCGCTCGATGGGTCCAGGAGGACTTTCTTTATGCTTGCTTGCTGGCAGGGAAGCAGTTGGTGAAAGACATTCATGACCATTCTGCCGGAGCGATGGCTACTTCTTGGGCTCGGCCTAGGGGTTTTTCCTTGGAGGAGATTTCTCGCGTCTACTTGGTCTTACGAGAGTGCTTTCTCTCCGCATTTCTGCTTGGATGTGGGGGCGCTTGCGGTAGGGGCGTTTTGTGCTTCGGTTGTTGCGGAGGCGGCGTTTGCTTCCCACCCAGATCGAGGATTGCTTTGCTACATCCCATTGGTCTCTGGATTCATCTGCTGCTGTTGCTAGGGAAGGAAAAATTATGTTCTTACCTGTTAATTTTCTTTCCCTTAGACGCAGCGGATGAATCCAGAGCCCCACCCTTTCTGGATCTTGTCTCGGTTTTTTCTTTTGCAAGTTTCGCAGTTTGTTATTGTAGCAGGTTGTTTTCTGTATTATTGCATTTTGAGATTTGTTATGGGAAAGAAGTTTTTTACATGCTATGCCTATTGCTGGTTCGGATGCTTGGGCAAGGAGCTATACTGAGTAATCAGGAGGAGTCCCAGCCAATAGGACCACCTGTTAATCAGTTTCTCTATCTCCGCCTGCTGGTAGATGTGGGCTATCCCATTGGTCTCTGGATTCATCTGCTGCGTCTAAGGGAAAGAAAATTAACAGGTAAGAACATAATTTTTCCTTAGAAGTCATGCACTTTTCCCTATCTGACACAATCCAATTTGATTTTCTTCTCATCTATTCCCCACCGCTCATCACTAGGGACTCTTTATCAGTCCTATGTTCCCTTACTTTAGATTTCTGCACTGCAGTTACCAGTCCTATCTTATTAGGAGACTTTAATGAGATGAGCAACCCTCTGACCTCTGACTTTCTAACTCATATTTCAGATCTAATTCTTTCTCCTCTCATTTCTCAGCCAACACACACAGCTGGGCATACCCTTGACATGGTCTTCTTTGCAAATAACTTGAAACAAGATATATTTCTATCCGAGATTCTTCAGCTCCCTTGGACAGATCATTCCCATTTTATTTAATTTAACCAATTCTACTCCTTTCGGCAGTCCCCCAAACACCCAGGTAAGTTTCAGAGATTTTACTAATTTAAATCAAGGGTCCATTGCAAATTCTTTTGATCTCAATATAACAAACTTCACTAATTGACAAACAGATAGAAATATGGACAAATGCATCTCAAAAGCTTTTAGATGACTTAGCCCCCATTCAACACCAAATCTTTCCCTTTAAAAAAAAAAAAAAAATATATATATATATATATATATTAATTCTTTATTGATTTTTCAAACTACAAATGCGCCATAAATGAATCACATATATGTACATTGTATAATAAGCGCAGCAAACTTTCAAATATTACTGCAACAAAGAAATTTCCCCCTCCCTCCCAGCTAATATACAAACAAATAAATCAAACCTTCATGAAACCATTCATAAAATCATAAAATTCCCTTCCCTTCCCCCCCCAGGATGTGTATGTTTACTTGTTTATAAAATAGAATAAATTGTTCCTCTTTACAGTATTTAGTCAATGGCTCCCACACCTCTATAAAATTCTTCAGTCTTCCCTGTTGTATAACCATACAACGCTCCATTTTATATGTACAACACAGGGATTCCCACCAGAATGTATAGTTCAACCTATCCCAGTTTTTCCAATTTCTTAAGATAAGCTGCATGGCAACCCCTGTCATCGCTAATAGAAGCTTGTTATTATTCGTTAAAAGTTGACTTTTCGCTCTCATAAGAGTACCAAATAAAATGGTATCGTAAGCTAAAGCCACTGAATTCTCTAACATGTTATTTACTTGATCCCAAATAGACCTCCAAAACTGCAGAATCAAGGGACAATAGTAAAGTAAATGATCTAAAGTCCCAGCATCAAGATGACAATGCCAACATCTATTTGATTTGAAACTATCTAGTTTATGTAAACGAACAGGGGTCCAGAAAGCTCTATGTAATAAGAAAAACCAAGTTTGTCTCATAGATGCTGGCATCGTACATCTCATCCTCCAAGACCAAATTCGTGGCCATTGAGATGCAGTAATCTGATGCTTAATCTCAATGCTGCAGATGTCACGAAGACCAGTTTTTGGTTTCCTATTCAAAAATCCAAATATTAATTTATACCACTGAGAGGCCTGGTATCCCAGGAAGTCCACCTGAAAACACAAGACCAGCAAACTATATTGATTTGTAAGATTCTTCCATTCAGGGAACCCCCTCTGAATGGCCTGCTTCAACTGCAACCATCTATAATTTTTTCAGTTTGTTAAGACCAAATTTGTGTTGCAGTTGTGAAAAATCAAGCAGTTTACCATCAATTATAACATCCAAAGTTTCTTGTGCCATTGTTAACTGTCGCCCAATCTGTAGGATTCACAGTTTATGCCTACGCAGATGACATTCAACTAATCCACCCAGTTCTGAACTACAATAATGCTGAAATCCAGATTATTAATTAAAAATTAAGGGCTCCTTTTTATCAAGCCGCGCTAGCGGGGTTAACACGTGTGACTTTTCATCACATGTTAACCCCTGGGCTGGCCAAAAACTACCGCCTGCTCAAGAAGGGGCGGTAGCGGCTAACGTGGCTGGCGGTTTAGCACCCGCTATTACGCGCGTTAAACTGCTAATGCGGCTTGATAAAAGGAGCCCTAAATCTTGTGTCTGACTGGCTCTGTCAAAATCTTCTCACTCTTCATATACCAAAAACCAAATGTATGCTTTTCTCTCAAGACCGACATGAAACCCTTATATCTCCAATATGTATTTCTTCAATCCCAATAGAATTTGTACCAACCATTAAAATTCTCGGAGTGATCCTGGACAGCATGCTTAGATCAGCTCTGTGGTACAAAAATGGTTCTTCAAACTAAAAATGATTAGATCTCTCAAATCACTACTCAGACCAAATTCAATCAATATCCTTGTTCATGCTTTAGTAATTTCAACTTTAGATTATTGTAACTCACTTTACCAGGGCATCACTCAAAAGGAGATCAGGAGATTACAAATCATTCAGAATACTGCAGTAAAAATCATTTTTAACACTAAAAAATTTGATCTTTTTTAACACTATTTCTCAGGAAAGCACATTGGCTACCCATTTCATTCTCATTTTATTAGGATTTTATTATAGAATTAGTTTCAAAATACTGCTTCTTACTTTTAAAGTTCAATCTAATAACATTCCATCCTTTATAGATAGGATGTTAATCCCACACGACCCAGAGGACACTACGCTCCTCCCAACATCTTTTAGCAGTTCCCTCAGTCCGCCAATTGTTTTTTGATACAACACGTAAAACAATCTTTTCTGTAACCGCTCCAAGGTTGTGGAATACTTTACCTCTTACCCTGAGACAAGAAAAGAATCTCAAATAATTTTAAATCTAATCTTAAAACATTTCTTTTCAGAGATGCTTTTGAGATCTATACTTAATTTTTTGTTCAAAAAACTCAGACAATAGGCCCCACATCAAAGACTCCCTTTTTAACCTTTTGTTTTTTTTCCTTCCCTTTCTTTTATTTTAAACAATGTATCCTCCCTATTTGCCCATGTGTATCTTGTTGTGTCTGAATTGTAATTGTTTATGCATTCCCTTTATTATATTTTTTTATATTTTAAACTTTTTAACACTTTGTATTATCGTATTTTTCGCTCCATAAGACACACCTGACCATAAGACGCATCCAAGATTTAGAGAAGAAAAAAAACATTCTAAACCACATTCTCCCTGCCAGGCTCTGCACCCAACCCCACACTCCTTGCCAAGCTCTGTACCCTGTCCCCCCCCCCTCTAGTGGTCTAGTTGTAGGCTGGGACAGGACAGGCAGGCCTAGGGGCAGGCAGGCAGGGCCCCTCACCCAGAGGCAGGCAAAGTCCCCCCTACTTTAATTTCTCCGGTGGTCCAGCGCTGTAGGACAGGAGCTTTCAGCCTCCTGCCCTTCCATCCAGTTTTCTCCCCAGCGGCAGGCAGAGTCAGAGCGGCAAGAAGGCAGGTGTGAGTTTTTTGCTTCTTGCCTTGTCCCACGCCACTCTGTGAATGGCTGTCCCAGTTCTTGCGAGAACTGGGACAGCCATTCACAGAGCAGTGCGGGACAAGGCAGGAAGCGAAAAACTCGCACTTGCCGGTACCACTCGGGGGGAGAAAGGAGAGAAGGACAAGAGGCTAAGGGGCTGTACCACCATTCATGGAGTGGCAAGGCAGGAAGCTTGCCTTCTTGCCGCTCCGACTGCCTGCCGCTGGGGAGAAAGCCAGATGGAAGGACAGGAGGCTGAAAGCTCCTGCCCTACAGCGCTGGACCGCTGGAGAAATTAAGGTAGGGGAGCGGATTTAGTTAGTATTCGCTCTTTAAGAAGCACCCTTATTTCCACCCACTTTTAGGGGGGAAAAAGTACGTCTTATAGAGCGAAAAATATGGTAATTGGAAACCGCTATGATTATAAAAGCGGTATATCAAGACTTAAATAAACGTGATGTATCCTGATGTTACCCTGTCCTTTCTTTCTTTCCTCCTGCACTCTCCGTCATGGTCCAGCATTTCTCTCACTCTTTTCCCTCACTCCCATTTTCTGGCTTCTCTAACACTCCCTTCTGCTCCTGGATCCAACATCTCCCTCTTTCTTGCCCTCCACCTCCCTCCCTCCCTTTCATCCGCCCTCATGTCCAATATCTCTCTTCCCTCCCTCCCTCCCCCCCATGCAGCATTCTATCCCTTCCACTGTTACATCAATATTTCTGCTTCTATCCCACTGTCAATCATCTCTCTCTTACTCTCCCTGACTGTGCCCTGGGTCAAAGATCTCTATTCCCCTCCCCCCATATGCAGCATCTCTAATTTTTTCCCCTTCATCATGTGCAACATTTCTTCCTGTCTCTCTATGTAGTATCTCTCCCTACCCTCCACCCCTATGTCCACATTTCTCCTTCCCCGCCTTGCCATATGCAGGATTTCTCCCTCTCCATGCATCTATCTTTCCTCTAAGTCCTATGCAAGATTTTTTTCCCTTTCTCATCCCTATCCACTTCTTTGTTGCATCTCTCCTTTTCTTTCCTCCACCCCCATGCCCAACACTTCTTCTGTTACTTCCCTTCTGGATTCTATACACTAGGTCAGGGGTGCCCACACTTTTGGGGCTTGCGAGCTACTTTTAAAATGGCCAAGTCAAAATGATCTACCAACAATAAAATTTTTTAAAAAACACAAAGCACACTGTACGCTGAGAAAATGTTAATTATTCCTATTCCGGGGTTTTTCAAAGAGGTCAAGGCAGATGACTCTATGCACTGTCACCTCAGTAACAACCATACAAAAATAGACAAATATACCCCCCTCCCTTTTTACTAAACCACAATAGCAGTTTTTAGCACAGGGAGCTGCGCTGAATGCTCAGCGCTGCTCTCGACGCTCATAGGCTCCCTGTGCTAAAAAACGCTATTGTGGTTTAGTAAAAGGGGGGCCATAGTGCAAAATATAAACAGCAGATATAAATTCAGACACATTTTGATCACTAAATTGAAAATAAAATAATTTTTCCTACTTTTGTTGGCTGGTGATTTCATGAGTCTCTGGTTGCACTTTCTTTTTCTAACTGTGCATCCAATCTTTCTTCCCTTCTTTCAGTCTGTATGCTTCCTTTCCTCTAGACCTCATTCCCTCCCCCAACTTTTTCTTCCTCTCTCCCTGCCCTTTCTTTCTCCCTGCCTCCCTTTCTTTTTTTCTCTCTTCATGCCCCCTTTCTTTTTTTCTATTTCCCTTCTTTCTCCCTGCCCGCCCCCTTTCTTTATTTCTCCCTGCCCTTCACCAAGCCACTGCTGCCACCATTGGGGAACAGGCTGCCGCCATCGGGTAACAGGCCCCAAAGCCACAGCTGCCCCAAGCTCTCCCTGCATTGGGCCGACCAGCATTCCTCTCCCCGATGTCAATTCTGCCATCTGAGAGGAAGTTCCGGCCCAGCCAGTCAGCGATTGGCTGGCCCGAACTTCCTCTCCAACGGCAGAATTGACGTCAGGGAGAGGAAGGCTGATCGGCCCGGTAGATCGCCATGGCAAAGAAAGTCTATCATGGAGCCCGGGGATGGGCTCCGCGATCGACTCACTTTGCCTTGGCGATCTACCAGTCGATCGCGATTGACCTATTGGGCACCCCTGCATTAGGTGTTGCAGAAATCCACATCTTTTCTGAACACATTCTCCACACTCTTAGCCTGAGAATTAGTAAACAATCCAAGGACTAGAGAAAGAAGATTATTGAAGGTAGAAACCTAATCTTCCATTCCTCTATATCCTACCCCCCTATGTGCAACATCTTCCCTTCCCTAAGGCATTGCTTCAACAGGTCATGGCAGCGATTCCCATACACTGCCTGCCACTAACCCAGAAGCCCCTCCAGAGCAGAGGAGAAGCTTCCGGGTTAGAGGCAGGCAACATGTAGGAATTGCACCATGACCTGTTAAAGCAACACCCAATACTGAGGAAGAAGATTCTGTGCACAAATGGGTAAATTCTGCACGACTGTGTAATTCTGCGGAAATTCTGCATTGCGCAGTCACGCAAAATTCTACCAGGAGTAATTATCACAAAAAAAATCAAAATCTTCGCTCACAGAAAACATGCCTCAAACACGCCCCCTTGAGATTTAGACCAATTGCATAGAAAGTCTTTACAAATGAGTTTTCAAAATAGTAATTTGGAACTTAAAAAAAACAAACAAACCATCCATCTGCTGCTTTGTGCCATTTTTAGAATGTCTTTCTATTTCAAAAATGAGCCTCATTGTTGTTGTCATGTCAATAACCATATCAGACTGCTATTACTTTGCAACTGCCTGTTCCTTTTCAGGTTTGTTTGATATTTGTCACATATCTACCTAATAAGTGGTCACTTCTATATCCTTTTTTTTTTTTAAAGGGCAATTAACTAGTCCTACATGCCATTTGAAAACAAAGAAGCATGTTATATTTTATCTCAACTAGAGCAGAAGAATGCTCTTCTGGTTGTTTCTATAAATCTCTAGTATCAAAAAGATCTCCAAATTTACCCCATTCTTGGCATGTTGCATTCTTGTGCACATTGTGAATCCCTCCCTATTTTGTCCCACTTAGTTATGTTAGAAGAAATGTGGGAAGTTCATTGGTAAATAGATTGTGTAGTTCTTCCTGAGGCTCATCTTATAGCTCCTGACCCTGTTAATTCCAGTTGACAGTTGAGCAGAGGGTTATGATGTTCATCTTTGCTCATTTTATATAATCTGAACTTTCTTATGAGCTTGTATGACACCCAGTGATTCTGGGTCTCTCATACCCCAGCTTGGGTGACACCAATCAGGTTCCCTCTCCACCTCCATTCCTGACCTCTGAGGTGACGACAGAGTATAAAATAAGGCAAAGGTTTATTGGAACTTTTGTGTGTGGCACTTTTCTGAAGAGTAAGTACTATATGTATTTACTCTTCATGCTTCTAGTTTACTTCACTGAGGTAAGTCACCATTTTTTTCTTGCTTGCTGGTGGATATGAACCTTTTGCACTTGTAATTTAAGTGTTTTGAGTTTTAATTGCTGGTTGCCAAAAAGAATTATGCTGTTACTGCCTTTCTTGTTTTCAGCTTGGCAGTTTTTCTTTTCCAGAGTGTTTATCGAGAGGGCTGTTTTTTAATTTTTCCTGCCATCAGCAGCTGCAGAGCATTGGCGGTTTTATTTTTTTGGCTGAGCGGTCGGTCACCTCTCGATCTGTGGTGAGCATGATTTTGCTATAATGGGTTTTTGTTTTTGTTTTTGGAAAGTCTCTTACTGAGCACATTTTCTGTCTATGCCAGTCCATTCCAGTTTGTTTATTTAAAAAGCTTATTGCCCACTTAAACCTAAGCAAGTTACAAAAAGCCATGCAGAATCTTATAACAAAACGACATAATACATATTAACATTTTCTTCTTGGAATATATATCCTGATTCCACATTCCTCCATACTATTTCATAATCTATTCTTTAAAAAAAACCAAAAAACTTCAAAAGAAGGTTGTTTAAAAGTTTCTTAAATTGCTGTACATCATTAACTAATCTCAACTGCCCAGCCAAATTTATTCCATAATTGCCCTCCAGCAACTGAAATAGCAGTAGCCACCTAGTGATTGCATATTTTACGTACTGTAATCCATTAACCGATAGGCGCATTGCCATTTCCAATCTCAAGGATTGACAAGGCCGATATATAGTCACACTGTGACAGATATCGTGGAATCTTATGAAGGGCCTGAAAAATCAATATTAGCACTTTAAATGTTATACGTGCTTTAACAAGCATCCAGATGTAGTTTCTGCCGCAAGGGCATGGCATGCTCAAATTTATTGCCTCCACAAATAAAACGTGCAGCACCATTCTGAACTACCTGCAACACCCTAAATACAGGGCATTGTAATAGTCCAGTCTCTTCAAAACTGCACTCTGAATTACCAGATGAAAATCATAAGGAGATATAACATAAGAACATAAGCAATGCCTCTGCTGGGTCAGACCTGAGGTCCATCTTGCCCAGCAATCCACTCACGCGGTGGCCCAACAGGTCCAGGACCTGAGCAGTAATCCTCTATTTATACCCTTCTATTTCCTTTTCCAGCAGGAAATTGTCCAATCCTCTCTTAAATCCCAGTACTGTATTCTGCCCTATAACATCCTCTGGAAGCGCATTCCAAGTGTCCACCACACGTTGGGTAAAGAAGAACTTCCTGGCATTTGTATTGAATCTGTCCCCTTTCAGCTTTTCCGAATGCCCTCTTGTTCTTTTATTTTTTGAAAGTTTGAAGAATCTGTCTCTCTCTACTCTCTCTATGCCCCTCATGATCTTATAAGTCTCTATCATATCCCCTCTAAGTTTCCTCTTCTCCAGAGAAAAGAGACCCGGTTTCTCCAATCTCTCAGCGTATGAAAGGTTTTCCATCCCTTTTATCAGATGTGTCGCTCTTCTCTGAACTCTCTCGAGTAACGCCATATCCTTCTTAAGGTATGGCGACCAAAACTGGATGCAGTATTTCAGGTGTGGGCGCACCATCGCCCGATACAGTGGCAGGATAACTTCTTTCGTCCTGGTTGTAATACCCTTCTTGATTATACCTAGCATTCTATTCGCTCTCTTAGCAGCCGCTGCACACTGTGCCATCGGCTTCATTGACCTGTCCACCATTACCCCCAAGTCCCTCTCTTGGGTACTCTCATTCAATAACATCCCTCCCATCGTATAGTTGTACCTCGGGTTTCTGCTTCCCACATGCAATACTTTACATTTCTCAACATTGAACTTCATTTGCCATTTTGTCGCCCATTCCCCTAGTTTGTTCAAATCTCTTTGCAATTCCTCACAGTCCTCTTTAGTCCGAGCTCCCCTAAATAGTTTGGTGTCATCTGCAAATTTTATTATCTCACACTTCGTCCCTGTTTCTAGATCATTTATGAATATATTAAATAACAGCGGCCCGAGCACCGAGCCCTGCGGAACACCACTCGTGACCCTCCTCCAGTCCGAGTAGTGGCCCTTCAACCCTACCCTCTGTTTCCTAACCGCCAACCAGTTTCTGATCCATCTATGTACGTCTCCGTCCACCCCATGGTTCTTCAGTTTCCGGAGTAGACGTTCATGAGATAACATTTGATATCTACTCAAAACACACATCTAAAAAAAACCCCATAGAAACATGACAGCAGATAAAGCCAAATGGCCCATCCAAATCTGCCCACCACAGTATCTACTATCTCCATCTCTCCCTAAGAGATCCATCATGTCTGTCCCATGCCTTCTTGAACTGAGACATAGTCTTTGTCTCCATCTTTACAGGGAGACCATTCCACACTAGTGCTGCCTGATTCAAGGAAAATTTTTTCGATTCGATTTGACCTATTGAATTTTTTTTTTTTTTTAATTCGCTTTTTCCACCCAATTGGGCGTTATTTTCAAATGTTCTGGCGGGTTTATTTTGTAGCCTCTTCATCCATCACACATGCCCCCCCCCCTGCCAGTGCTGTGTGTAAACAAAATAAACAAAAAAGACTTTTTCTCTTTCTGTTAGGTCTTAGCTCACGCTTGCTGTCTAACACCAACTCTGGTAGGATACATGTTTCAAATTTCACATATTGTAATCACAAAATAGAAAATAAAATTATTTTTTTCTACATTTTTGTTGTCTGGTCATTTTATTATTCAAATCATGTTGGTCCCAGGCTCTGGTTTCTGTTTGTCTACTGTTAACTTGCTCATCAGGGTCTCCTGCCCATTTGAAATTTTTCTTCTTTCTCCATGCTCATCTTCCATCTCTGTACCTTCCCTTCCACTGCCATATCCAACATTTGTTTCTTTCTCACTGTCTACCATCTCTCTCTGTCCCTGCCTTGTGCCCTAGGTCAAACCTCTCTATTCTCCTCCTTTTTTTCCCTCCATTATCATGTACAACATTGTTCTCTCTCCCCATGCACTACTTCTCCCTGCCCTCCATCCTATGTCCAACATTTCTCCCTCTCTCTTCTCCATGCATGTCTCCCTCTCACCCCACCCCTTTCTACCTCATTGTTACATATCTGCCTTCCTATTCTCCCCCCATGTACAGCAGCTTTCCATCTCTCTTTCCTAATCCCCTGTGCAGCAGCTTTCAACCGCCACCCACCCCCCCCAGCCTGCTCAGAGCTCTACCGGCCAGCTGCTGCTGTTTTAGGAGAGCCCAGAGGTATGTCATGTCTCCCAGGTGGGGGGAGGGTACATGATTGTTCACTGAATTGGTGAGTTCAATTTTTTTCTGAGAACAAATCAATTCAAATTGGTTCACCGGAGTGAATTGGTGAATTAATTTCAAATCGGGCAGCACTATTCCACACATCTACCACCCTTTTTGTGAAAAAAAACACAAAACACAAAAACCCTGACTTGATAACAGTTAACACTTCATTCATAAATAAAATGGAATGTAACCAAACACCCAAGACTTGCATCTTTCTCTGAACTAGAATGTTCACATTATCTATTTCAACAACTTCAGGTCAAGATGGATCTTCCAACCTTCCACCAATTATAATTCTAGTGCAATGTGTCTAGTGGTCCTGAATGCTAGGGTCTTGTATCTGAGCTAGCAAGTTGCTTGCAGAAAACTATCAATCATGTTTTCACTCCACCTTCTTCCCAAAGAGCTGCTTCTGCCCCTTCCAGTTTGTTTTCTGAAAGCAAGTTGCTCAGAAGTGTTTTTGATCTGCTCTGCGATTTCATTATTTTTGGGTATTTTTTCTGTGTTCTCTGGAGGCTCAGTGTCCTTAGGTTCCCACTTGGGTGGGACCTCTGCCTGGGAGAAGACACAGACTTAGCACAGCAGAAGTTTGCTGTTAACAGGATCAATCCTTGAGGACACCTACCTAGCTAGCTAGCCAGCCTGCTTTTATATTTTTTTAGCTCAGGGGCTGTCTCCTGCATATCTGCTAGCATCCCTGATTTAAGCCGGAGCTTCAGTACAGGTTGTATGGTTCCTTCCTGGCTCAGCCGATAGTAACGGTGGGCTGGCTGCATGGTATGCCCCCATTTGTGGCATTTTCCAGGGGTTGAGGTTTAGTATGATCTCGATCCAACTGGCATCCAGAAGACCAGATTCATCTAGCTGAAATTCTATTCATAAAAACAATCCACAAAGGGTGTATACAGTCACAAGTGACCCACAAGATAAAAACCAAGTCATGTATAAAATACAAATTACAAAGAAGAAAAGGGGTGGGGAAGGAAATGTACACATCAACCTGGGATAAAAATGAGTTTATTGAATACAATTATCTATTGAGACATAGAACATATATTTGTTATATCACACAGTAACGTACAGTCAATTTAATATCCAATTTGCAAGTTCTTCCGGAATTAATCCAGCTACCTCTTCTCCCTTGTAACCAAAAAAACAAACAAACCAACCAATACTGTTGTAATTTCACTGGAAATGTCCAGTTAGCTCTTTTGTAATCCGCCTTGAACTGCAAGGTATAGGTGGAATAGAAGTCCCCTAATGTAATGTAATGATAATCAGTCTTTCTGTGGTTTGGCAAAATAAAAATGCCTTCCATAGGAGTCTTATGGGGTCCTTGGTTATCTTAAATATAAAAACATAAGTCACAAAAAATCCAAGAATCCAAGCTTGTGTGCTGTGCTGTTTGTTTGTAGCCTCTTAACTACTTGGATTTTTTTTGTGACTTTTATATCATTGCAGCCATATTTGATGAAAGTTGTGGACTTTACAGTTTGATCCCCTTATGACACTATGGCGAAATGGGGTACTCTGTAGGGTTTGACGACTCAGGATTCAGATATAGGATGAAAATGAACTTTGGACTCGTTGCAAATATTAATGGCTTAGAGCTAAGTTTCTTTCTTTCCTTTTATTATCCCGTTTGGAAGAGTAATGAGTTGAATATGAACTTTTGAAGAAACTGTATGGTCTTGTGTGTTTCCTACTGTAGGAAGAGGAGCATACATAGTTCTCATTTTGTTCAGAGTGGAGATTTTTTCTGACCTATGATGAAGAGTGAGCTTACTTGGTTGCAGCTTAGACTGTTATGTTAAGTTCTTGATTGTGAGGGCTCTTTTTTTCTGCACAATTTAAATGTGACAATTTAGCAGCCTCTTCCTCAGTAGAAGAGAACAGTAAAGTGTATTGTGATATTATACTCTTCTGCCTGGTTAAGATTTTTGTTAATGCAAGGTACTGTAGTTGAAAACACCCATAATTATTGTTGGCGTCCCTAATTTCTGATAACATTTCAGCATCTGTCTGTTCATCCTGGTCAGGCAGTAGTACACTCCTTTCATTATCCCTTTCCCCCTTACACATGAAATTTCTACCCATAGGGCTGCTTCTTGCAGGCAGTCTTTTTGAGTATCTTTGGAGCCAGATTGCTTTGTCAAAGAGCAAAGGCTCAAAGTCTGTTCCCCTGGGAACTTGCTCACCTGCCAATTTATCAGAGGCCTAAGTGCAGGCTGTGGGGTCCCCTATGTAACAATGGGTATCAAGCAGACTGCAAATTATATCCCCCCTCAACGTACTGTGTGGATTTTGGGGGGTTTGGAGTTCTTGGTCAGCAGTCAGAAGATTACTAGTGGTTGATTTGTTTCCAGCAGTCGCTGAGGCAGAAATCCTTTCCTTGCAGGCAGGCAAGCTGACACAGGCACCAGAAATCATAGGGGAGAAAATTGGATAGGGGTCAGAAAAAGATTGATCCGAGGGTGTCTGGGGTTAGTTAGGTTCCCCCACCTCCAAAATACTTTTTTCACTATTTTTTTGAGTTTCAGGAAAGCTTCCATGGACTGTTATTTTTGTACAATTTTACTGGTGGTGGCCATCTTGGATTTTTATCAATCTTTTTTTCAAAAGCTTCGTTCTGCCTCAAAGCCCTCGTTTTGCCCAAGGATCAACTGCAATGGATTCCTCAGATCAATCTGCCCCTGTTTCATTCCTTTTTGTGCAGCTTTGCTGGCAGACAAGCGCCAGGTTCCAAGTGCTGTGGGGCACAGGAGGAAGGGGCTGGAGCTTCAAACTCGGCCTCCTGAGGGTTCTCTAGGGCAGAAGAACCCCCAAAAGTCTGGCCAACCGGGAAGAGATTCTATCTGGATGTTGCATGCAATGAGGGTGCAAAACGCAAGCGCTTGGATGCAGTGGAGACCCAACTACCCCAGGGGGTCCTACAGGGGTCCTGAGGACCAACTGTCCAGGGGTTTTCAGACTTTCTCTTGTAGAGAGCCTATTTGATAGGCCCGGGGAGCACTGCCCTCCTGCAAACATGCTATTTCTGGTACAGGGAGTTCTGTCCAAAGCAAGCTTCCCCGCCTTGGAACAAGCCGACTCCAATCGTCAGTGATCACTTGGAGCAGGACTGGGAAGACTGGAAGTCCCTTTTCCATGCCTTTGTTATCTCAACGATCCGCTGCATTCTTGGATGAGTTAGGGTCCCTGTTTGGGGCTGGAGGTCAGGAAGCTGTGGTTGCTGTTGATCAGGGTGACTATCTCTTAGTGCGCTGTCTTTTCAGGTCCACCATTGTTTCACATATTTCGGACACATTCAGTGAATTGAAGAAAGACCCTCAATAGCCCTCCATCTCTCAGTGTTCTAATATGAGTGGCTCCCAGAAGGTGGCAGAGGTTATGTCCAGGCTCTATCCTATGGCTACAGACTTCCAGCAGCTGTTTTCACAACCACATAATGTAGGAGGTATTCAAGAAATCATTCAAAAATTGGATAAAATCAATCAATGGCTAAATAAAAATATGCTTTCATTAAACATCACCAACACCGAAGCACTTGTTTTCCCAACCAGTGCAAAAGAAACCCCCAAGGGCAGCTATCTTTTAAGTTCTATACAACTTCAAATGGCAACCACAATAAAACTTCTAGGGATAATTCTTGACGACAACAGATTATTTTGGTAGTACAAAAGTACAAAAATGTTTCTACAAATTAGATGATTTTCTATTTCTATACTTCCTTAAACCTAAAGCTCTCAACATTCTATTACTTGTTAATTATCTCTAATTAGAAAATGAAGGATGTAAATTAAAGAACTAAGGCCGGTGCTGGACAGACTTGCACAGTTTGTGTCCCATATGTGGTGGTTTAGTGTAGAATGGGCTGGTGAGGGCATCAATGGGAACTCCACTAACTTAGAACGTGAGGATGTTGCTATATCGACTATAAAGTCTATCCAGTAACACAATAAATGACGGCAGATAAAGACCCGAATGGTCCATCCAGTCTGCCCAACCATACATGCACCATAAATTAATCATTTTATTTAAATGGTCCTTTTTTTCTTAGATATTTCTGGGTCAAAAACCCAGAGCCGTGCCCTATAGTGTGCTTAGGTTCTATCTACTAGAGTCTCCGTCAAAGCTCACTCCAGCCCATCTTAACATCAAAGCTCTCTCCTGCCCATCCTCAACTGGCTGACCTTCTCTCCAACGTCAAAATTGATGTCGGGGGAAGGCTTGTGGGCCTAGAACGGAACCCCTGTGAATTTCGGGGGAGTACTGAACCTGTATTTAATATGTAAATCATTTGATTGTAATCTCAGGGTGGAATATGAGGGGCATTCAATAATTTATCTTCATACATGTCATCCACTTTTCCTGGAATGACTTTAACCCCTTTGAAAAGAATTCTTCTGTTTGACCTTCAAACCAGGACATCACAGCTTCTTCATCACTAGAAAAAACACTGTCCATGGAGACATTTCTTCAAAACAGAAAATAATCTCAGGGATCCAGGTCAGGTCTATAGGGTGGATGGTTCAGCTGCTGAAACCTACATTCTCAGATGGTAGCCTGTGATTGTCGTGACATGTGCACCAGCGCATTGTCGTGAAGCAGCAGCATGTGAGTTTCTCATCTTTTCTCCTCAATTGACCTCCCACAAAGTGATCATTGTGTTGGCTTAACTCTCCCCGGTTATGGTTTGTCTTGTGTGGCATGAACTCCAAAAGCAAAAGTCCTTCATCCCAGAAGACAGTTGCCATGACTTTCCGCAGATTTTTCTGTCTTGAGCTTTTTTGGGGTGGGGATTACTTGTGCTTCTACTGCATTGATTCCATTTTGGACTCGGGTCTATCACAGAGATCCCGTCTCATCTCCAGTCACCAAATGATGAAAAAAATTCACTTGGTCTTCAATTTCTTCTGACAGCACTGGAGCCTCGTGGTCTTCTGACATGGTGTCAGCATTCTTGTAACCCATAGTAACATAGAGATGACGGCAGATAAAGACCCGAATGGTCCATCCAGTCTGCCCAACCTGATTCAATTTAAATTTTTTCTTCTTAGCTATTTTTGGGCAAGAATCCAAAGCTCTACCATCTTGCACTAACTTGGACATGCCCAACTTTTCATGAATTATTTTCCAAACTCTACCTGCTAAGATGCCCCATTTCTTCAGCTATCTGAGAAACCTTAATTCATATGTCAGTCAAAATAAAATCCTCAACTTTCTTGCACATTTCTGTGGAAGTTGCTTCCACAAGCCATCCAGCATGAGGGTCATTTTCAGTGGACTCTCTACCCTACTTAAACTGCATGCTCCAAAATGTTACTTTGTAGAATGATGGGGCAGACTTGCCATAAACTGCAGTCATGCGTTCATGGATCTCCTTTGGCTTTTTCCCTTTTGTGAGAAATTTTATCACTGAACAGTGTTCCAAATCTAGCAGTTTCTTACTTGATTCACACAAGAACTCGCCTGACATCCTGTCTCTTGGAATGCTAGTCTCGCATTGAGTTGCAACTGTTTTCCAGATTTCCTCTTTAAAAAAAAGAGGACACGTGATCCTGCCCCTCCTCCACACGAACCTCGTGTCTTCTTCCCCGAGCTCGGGCTCGCATTTAGAGGGTCTCTGTGCATGCGTGGACATTGATGCAATGACATCACATTCATGCCTGCATGCTTGTGATGTCATCACGTTGACATCTGCACATGTGTAGAGACCCTCCAGATGCGGTCCTGAGCTCAGTGCCTTCCAAAACCTGGACAAACTGCCAACAAATCTTCCTACTTGGGGCCATGACACCTATAACGCTTCATGACATTCATTCCTACCAGAACACCTGGCCTTGGTCACATGTGCAGAACACAGATAAACCCTATGTAAATACGGACCACAAACTAAAAGTCCTAATATTCACAAACAAAACCCTAAGATACCAGACTCTGCATGCAGTACAACACCAGAGAAATAGAAAGAAATGAATTTCTTCCTGAACAGTGCAGAGCAGATGTCAATTCTGAAAACTTGACACATTTCAATCACTAAATTTGAAAATAAAATCTCTTTTCCTACCTTTGTTGCCTACTGATTTTATTTTTCTACTCATCTTTTCCCAGTCTCTGGTTGCACTTCCTTTTGTCTGTGCTCTTAACTGTTTCCAGGGCCTTCTTATCCATTTGCTGTATTTCTCTCCCTCACTTTCTGCCTACATCCATCTTTTGCATTAACTTTTAACATTCAACTTTCTTCCATTTGACTGCTTCCTCAGATCTATCTATTTTTCCATGTCATCCCTTCCCATCTATTCATACGCACTATCTCCTCCCTCTCTCTGCCCTACCCAACCATCCATGTGTGCCATCTCCTTCCTCTTTCTTCTCCTGTATTCCTATCTAACCATAAACAGCATTTCTTTCATCCCTGTGTACCATCTCCTGCCTCTTTACCTCTCCTATGGAATGACATCTGTCTTCTTCTTTCCTCCTCCTATGGTCTGGGATCTTTATTCTCTCCTTCCCACAGACTGGCATGTCTCCCCAACCTCCACTATGTAGTCTTGCATCTATTTTCCTTCTCCTTCCTTTCACTGGTCTGACATATCTCTTCTTCTCCCCCCACCCCCCTTCTCCATCCAGTGGTCTGACATTTCTCTCCTTCCCTTTTCTCCCTCCCATGGTTATGCATCTTTATCTTCCCCTTCCATTCCCTCCCCTGGAGTTCTTTCATCTTTCCTTCACTTTTCTCTCATCCCTGTGGTCTAGCATCTCTTACCCTCACCATGCTGTCTCCCCCTGCCTCCCCTCCCCCCACCCCAGGACTCAGTGCTTGTTCACCTGGGACTGCTGTAAGTCTTCAGGCCGTAAGCAGCATGATTGAAGTAAACATACTGCCTTTGGAGGCCTGGAAGCTTTCTTTCTGCTACTGCTTTCTACCTATGCGAGGACAGGAAGCCGTAACAGAGGAGGAGCTTCCGGGTTGCCAAAGGCAGCGTGTTTACTTCAGTCATGCTGCTGATGGCCCAAAGGATTAAAGCAGCGCCGGGTGAGCAAGCACCGGATCCTGTTGGGGGGGGGGGGGGGAGGGATGACTCCAGATAGGTGCATGAGCTGCTTAGGGGGTACTAGATCTGGTTTCCCTTGACAAAAGTTATAAGATTAAAAAAACACTTGGATTCCCGCCACAGTCTTCAAAAAGAGGACATGTCCAGGAAACCTGGACATCTGTTAACCATATGCATGAGTAATCTTGAGACATGTCACAGCGTTCCCGCTAAGCTGCGCTGGGGTGCGCTGGCGCTCAAAATATTACCTCGCAGCGCACAAGTTTCTCGTCACAGCGCACACAGTGTAGAGCACAGTTCTTCAACCGCCGGTCCGCAAACAAAATCTTGCCGGTCCGCAAAGGATTCGGTCCCCGCCGCAACGAAAGGCCGGCGTCAGCTGACTTGCAACTTCCTGTTGCAGTCGCTGTGCCGGGACTCCTGCCTTCGCCGGGACTCCTGCCTTCCACCGCGTTTGCCTCCTGCCTTGTCTCCGCACCTCCAGACCAGCAGCGGCAGCTGTGTATGCTTTTAACTTCGGCACAGAGCTGCCCCTAATCAATAGTTTAGCGCGGTTTCATAAGGCAGCCTCGGGGCCTTTGCTAGGCCGGCCCACATCGCATCATCGAAGCGGGCCGGCTATCAAAGGCCCCGAGGCTGCCTCATGAAACCGCGCTAAACTATTGATTAGGGGCAGCTCTGTGCCGAAGTTAAAAGCATACAGAGCTGCCGCTGCTGGTCTGAACTCTTGGGCCGCTGAAGGAGGGCAAAAAGCAGCTGTCCTGGAGGTTTCCCTTCCTCTCGCCTTTACAGGTTCCTTTTTTCCACCTTTTTTTTTTTCCTTCAAACGGCAACGGGCCCCAGCATCGACATCAATCAAGTAAGTTCCACTGTCAATCAAGCGGTTCTGCTCGGCCAAAGCTTCCCCTGTGACATGAGCCACCCTCAGGGGAAAGAAAGTGACCCACAAAGGTGAGGGGAAGGGGGGCAGATGATGGAAGTTGGGGGGGGGGGAGAGAGAGAGAGAGAGAGAAGGGGCAGATGATGGAATGGAGGAGATGAGAGAGAGAGAGAAGGGGACAGATGATGGAAGTGAGAAGAAGGGAGAGAGAGCAGAAGGCAGATGGATGTCAGTTGAGAAGGGAGAGCAGATGCTGAATGGAAGTGGGGAAAGAACACATACTGGATGGAAGGAGGAGATAAATAAAGGGGGAAGAAAATAGTAAGATAATGGAGGGGTGAGGGAAAGGGGTGACAAGCTGTGTGTAGACACAGTGAAAAGAGGGAAACGGGACTAAATAGTAAGAAAGAATTTAATTTAGATGGAGGCAGAAAATAGAGAAGGAAGACCAGAGAAGAAAAGGGAAGAGAGAGCAGAGAATGATCAGATCTGAGGGGAGGAAATGAGAAGAGAGATATGCTAAAAACCACAGGGGGGAGGGAAGGATAGAGATGCCAGACCATGAGGGGAACAGAAGGAAGATGATGGATGCTAGACCAAATTGAGGGGTGGGGGGGGGGGGCAGGAGGAGAGATGGCAGGGAAAGACAGACAGTGAATGGAAGGGGCAGATGCTGGACTGAAGAGACAGAGAAGGTTATCATGCTGCTGTACCGGGCCATGGTACGCCCTCACCTGGAGTACTGCGTCCAGCACTGGTACTTTAAGAAGGACACGGTACTACTCGAAAGGATCCAGAGAAGAGCAACTAAAATGGTTAAGGGGCTGGAGGAGTTGCCGTACAGCGAAAGATTAGAGAAACTGGGCCTCTTCTCCCTTGAGCAGAGGAGATTGAGAGGGGACATGATAGAAACATTCAAGGTACTGAAGGGAATAGACTTAGTAGCTAAGGCAGGGAGAACGAGAGGGCACTCTCTAAAGTTGAAAGGGGATAGATTCCATACAAACGTAAGGAAGTTCTGTGGTAGAAAGCAACATATTTATTTGGCTCATAACTTGCTGGCGCCCGATATTTTTAGCTCACAGTGAAAAAAGTTTGCTCACAACACCCGCCCGCTTAGAGGGAACACTGGTCACAACGTGCACAGACTTGTTTTAACACGCTTGCTACTTTCTCTCATACACAGATATTTATTGAACACTCCTCATATTAAATTCTATTCCATTTATCTTGCACTTCTAGTGGCAGCTGCCCTGTTGCACTACTAGTAGCAACCTCTTTAAATCTAGACATCTTCTGTGTTACCCAGTCCCAAATGCTTTATATTCTTTGTAGGGGCAGAATCCTTCACACTGCATGATGGCAGCCTTCTCTTCTACTCCATGATACCTGCATTCTTGTCTGCTGTATGATGGTGGCATCCTTATGCTGCAAGGTAATAGCATTCTAATGGGCTGCAAGATGCATGATTTTTCAGCGAGGTTAGTTTAGCACCCTTAATTTCTCTGTTACAGGGTGGTAGCACTCTATGTGTGGCATAGTGACAGTATTCTTTGTGTGGCATGCTAATAACGTTGTCCTAGGCTATGCATTGGTGGTAGGTTGAGCATTTTCAGTAGCTTCATAGGCTCTATAGTGGCGGCAGCTTTCTCTACAGATTCACAATGCTGATTTCAGCTTCTGGTCTACATCAGCAGTTGTTATGGGGTCCTGTTAGACTTCTTGTCCTCATGGGGTATGCTGAGTCCAGTCTTTGGTTCTATGTGGTTCCAGTTCTGCAGGGGTAATACAATTCTAGCAGCTTCGAAGGGTGCACAATGGCAACTCAGGGAATGCATACTGATGGAACTTCATTGCTCTCTTGCTCTGTACAAGACCATCTTGTCTTTTCGCAGTTTTGGCTCCTTTTCTTTTCTAGAGGACCAGTGTCATCTTTGCTTCTTGCTGACAGCATATTCTTTAACTAAAATATCAGTGGCTGCCTCAGTGGTGTAGTTCCAGGGATTGCAAGGTACATTTTCCTACTCTTGGTGTGGGCCCAAACTCTGGTTTTATGTGGCAGTTCTACCATTCATTCAGTGGAATCTGACTCTTCTCTTTTGGGATTCTGGTTTATCACGGCTTTCACTGCTGCTTCACTCTGTTATCTTATATACTCGAATATACACTGACCTGAATATAAACATTGTTAACCCTTTTCTCCCCAAAAGGAGGAAAAAAAGGTTGACTTGAATATAAACCGGGGGTGGGATTTATATTCGTGTCCTGCAATGCTAGGCTCTGCTCCCAGTCCCCCTCCCTCACTCCCTTCCCTGCCCTGCCAGGCTCTGCATCCTGTCTTTCTCTCTCTCACCCCCCCCCCACCCCGGATGCCTTACAGGCCTCTACCGGGTCTGCTGTAAGACCTGGTGGTCCAGCAGTAGGCTGGGACAGGAGGGATCCTTCCTGTCTCCTGTCCCAGCTTACTCTAACAATTCTCACCTCCTTACCTCCTCCCCAAAATGGTACCTTCAAATTCCTGGTAGTCCAGCGGTGAATTGGGGCAAGAGTGATTTTCCTATGCTCCTGCCCCATGCAGAGCCACTATCTGCCTGCTGTGAGTTCTCGTGGCAAACGCTTCCCCTCCTGGACCCCTCCAGGCTTTCAGTGGTGGGCGGGACAGAAGGAATCTCTCCTGCCTCCTGACCTGGCCGACTCTAACAATTCTTACTTCCCTCCCACCTCCCCAAAATGGTACCTTAACATCCCTACTGGACTACCAGAGATTTTAAGGTACTGTTTCGGGGCAGTGGGAGGGAAGTGAGAATTGTTAGTTGTCCGGAACAGGAGGAACCACCACCAGGTCTTAAAGTCAGGCCTGGTGGAGGCCTACAACAGTTCCAAAGGGGGGAAGCGGGTGGGTGCTGACCTAAATATAAATTGAAACCCCCATTTTTTAGCCTTTTTTTTTTTGGCCCCCAAATCTCTGTTTATATTTGAGTATATATGGTATTTTTTGCTTTGGAGTGTGAAATGAGGGAAAATTTTATTGGAACTTGTATGTGGCATTCTCCTGAACTGCCTGGCTATCTAAGGAGTTTCCTGTGTCCTTTTAGCAATACTTTCTCCTCTTGCTTTTTGATATTACATTACATTACATTAGGGATTTCTATTCCGCCATTACCTTGCGGTTCAAGGCGGCTTACAAAAAGATTTATAAAATGGGGTTACAATGTAGGAATTGAAGATACATTAGAGTGGCAGTTAGGTAGTTTCGAGGTAAGGATAATTACAGTTTACAGTAAATTGTGTACATGGAGGTAAAATTAGGTGAAGTTAGGGCTGATTTAGGAGTTTCTTAAAAAGTATTGTTTTTATTTCTTTTCTGAATGTCTTGTAGTCTGATGTGGTCATCAGTAGTTTGGAAATTCGGGTATCCATTTTTGCGGCTTGAGTGGCTAGGAGGCCATCGTGAAGTTTTGATCTTCTTACTTCATTGATCGGGGGGGGTATGAATGGGGAGTGCGTTTTTCTGTGTCTGAGTGTGGATGCTTGGTTGAGGCGGTTATTCAGGTAGGAAGGACTGTCTCCGTTTAGGGATTTAAATAGCATGCAGTAGAATTTGAATTGTATTCTTCCTTGGATTGGTAGCCAATGTGAGTTGATGTAAGCTTCTGTGATGTGGTCAAATTTTCTTAATGAGAAGATGAGTCTCAAGGCTGTGTTTTGGATTGTTTGAAGTTGTTTGATCATAGTAGCAGGGCATGGGAGGAATAGGATGTTGCAATAGTCTAGCAGTCCTAGGATTAGAGATTGTACTATAAGCTGGAATTGATTTCTTTCAAAAAATTTCCGGACTTGTCTCAAATTTCTCATGATTGTGAAGGATTTCTGGATTGTATTATTTATTTGTGGTTGCATGGTACAGCTTCTGTCTAAGGTCATTCCTAGTAGTTTTATGGTGGTTTGGATGGGGTAGTTGATAGAGTTGATTTCTAAATTTTTTGAGGTTTGGATTTTGTCATTTTCGAATAGGATGAGTTTGGTTTTGTCTGGGTTGAGTTTAAGTTTGTGATCTTTCATCCAGATCGTAACTGTATTAAGTATTCTGTGTAGGATGTTTGGCATGGTGGGTTTAGGTTGATCGTAAGGTGTGAGGATGGTAATGTCGTCCGCGTAGCTGTAGGTAATTATACCTAGATTGTTCAGATGTGTTCCGAGAGAGGCAGTGTATAGGTTGAAGAGGGTGGGTGATAGTGGGGAACCCTGTGGTACTCCGCAGGGGTTTGCCCAAGGTTCTGATTTTACGTTGTTTGATTTTACGCTGTAGGTTCTGGATTTTAGGAAGCCTTCAAACCAAGCGTATACTTTATCAGAGATACCTATTGCGTCCAAAATTTGCAGAAGGATATTGTGATCCACTAGGTCAAAGGCTGCGGTTAGGTCTAATTGTATAAGGAGCATTTTTTTCCCTGTGCTGAGGTGTTGTCTGATTGTGTCCATAAGGGAGGCTAGGAGAGTTTCTGTGCTGAAATTGGATCTGAAGCCAGATTGTGTGGGGTGGAGTATGTTATGGTCATCCAGATAATTAGTGAGTTGTTTGGCCACTAGGCCTTCTGTAAGTTTGACGTATAGCGGTATTGAGGCAATAGGTCTGAAGTTGGAGGGTTGGTCTGGTGGTCCTTTTGGATCTTTTTGGATTGGAGTGATGATGATTTTGCTGAGTGCAGTGGGGAAAATGCCATCCGTGAGCGTGGATTGAATCCATTGTAGAAGTAGTGTTCGGAATTTTACACTGGAGGTGGTGAGGAGGTATGAGGGGCAGTGGTTGTAGTCACAGGAGGCGTGGCTGTATTTTTTGTAGAGGTTATTGAACTCAGGCCATTGTATGTTGGTGAATTGAGACCAAGATCTGTCTGCTGCGGTTGAATCTTTTTCTGTGGGGTGAGTTGTGATTATGCTTAGGAGGGATGGGGTAGAATCGAGGGTGGCTCTGGCATTGATAATTTTGTTCTTGAAGTGATCAGCTAGGAGGGTAGCTGATGGGGGTGGGGTATTGTTTGTGGTTGTGTAGGGTTTGGTGTCTGTCAGATCTTTTAAGATTTGGAAAAGTTTTTTGGTGTCTTGGAATTCTGTGCCTATTAGATTTGAGTAATGAGTTTTCCTTTTGTCTTTTAGTAGTTGTTTATATTGTTTGTTGATGTTTTTCCAAGCAGTTTTTGTTTGTTCTAGGTTTGTTTTTCTCCATTTTCTTTCTAATCTTCTACATTGTCTCTTGAGTTGGAGCAGTTCATTGTCAAACCATGGGTCTGATCTTCTGTTGGTTTTGGTTTTGGTTTGTAGTGGGGTTAATTCATCTAGGATGTTGGTGGACATATGTTTCCAGTGAGAGATGAAGTTTTTGGGGTCTTGGTCTTGGAGTGATTCATCTACTTTTGACCAGAAGGTGGTTGGTTCGATATATTTGCGTGAGGTGTATGTTCTTTTTATGTTAGGTTGAGATGTGGTTTTGGTCCTGTTCCAGTTGATTTTGAAGTTGTAGGTGAAGTGGTCTGACCAAAGCGATGGGGACCAGGTACCTTTGGGGGTTTGAATTACTGGGGTTGATCGTTGATACGTCATGAACGCTGCAATGTCCAGTTGATGACCTTTTTCATGTGTGGTTTGTGGGTTTAGGATTTGGAATGACAGGGCATTGAGGAAGGATAGACAGTTTTTTGCTGGTGTGGAAGTTGGGTCATCTAGGTGAAGGTTAAGGTCTCCTAGGATAAGGTTGTATTCCGCAGTTAAGGAGTTTTGGTAAATGAAGTTTTCAAATTCCGGTCTCGCTGTGGTCCAGTTTCCTGGTGTTATATAGCAGAGCATGCAGTTTAATGAGTTATTTAGAGTAGTGCTTGTGAGATGGCAGGCGAGAAAGTCCATTTGTGGGGTGGATGTTTTTTCTAGTATGTTTAGGGTAAGGGAATCCTTGGTTATTATTGCTAGACCTCCTCCTCTTTTTTTTTCTCTGCATGTCACTGATATTTTGTATCCCTGAGGGCATACCTCGGTTATTCTAGGGTCTGTGTCTGAGGTTAGCCAGGTTTCTGTGAGGAAGAGACAGTCTAGGTTTTCTGTTGTTATCCAGTTTTTTATATGGTCCGTTTTGGGTCCTATGGCTCTGATGTTTACATATGCACAGTTTATGGAAGCGATGTCTGTTTGCTGATTGTGTTCCGTTTCAGGGTAGATGAGAGTTTTGGGGTGATGTTGGGTTTTGGTTTTGTGGTGTGCAGGTCTTCTTCTCCATGTTATGGTGATAGGGTATTGAGTGCTTGGGTGTTGGTTCGAGTTTTCTGTTGTGAGGGGTCTCCTGTTGAGGTTCTGGCTGTTGGTTGCATAGGAGCTTGTGGGAAGAGTGGGTAGGTTGTTTGCTCTTACTTTCCAACTGGTAATGAGGAGGATTATTAGTAGGGTGGCATGAGTGTGTGCTTTCTGGGATAACTTCATTTTGGTGATTGGGGATGTGGTCTTGTGCTGGTTCAGGGTGCTGGCAAGGGGTGATTGTGTTCCCTGTTGTGTGGAAAATAGGTCTTGAAGGTTGGTCCTTTCTGGCTATGGGAGGCGGGTCTAGCCTCTTTTGCGGCTCTGGGTCGTTGTATTGTGTTAAGATCGTTCCTAAAGTCCAAGGATGATGATATGAATTACACTTCTCCCTCCGAATCCGCGGTTTGAGCATCTGCGGATTCGGTTATTCGCGATTTTTTTTTTTTTTTTTTTAATTAAAGCTGTATTCTGGACCTTCCCTGCCTCCCTACTGCTTTCCCCCGGAATCCCTTAAGCCTTACATGGTGGTCTAGTGAGATTTTGGGCAGGAGCGATCTTCTTACGCTCCTGCCCTGTGCAGATCACTCATAGGAAATGGCTGCCTTGAGCTCCCGTCGTAGTCTCGAGAATCTTGGAGAGAGTGAGAACCATAAGGCCTTGAGCATGCACAGATGCTCAAGGCCCAGGCAAAAGGCAGGAACTTCTTTCACCGGCACTGGCACGTCCTGTGGGCTGCGTGCTGGAGCCAGATGAGGGGTAAGATTGAATGCTGTTCGGTCAAGGGGTGCCGGTTTGAATTGGGAGGTTGCTTGCAAATCGAGTCAATGCTCGGCTTGCAAGAATATTTTGCTCATCTTGCAAAACACTCGTAAACCGCGTTACTCGCAAACGGAGGTATGACTATATCTTATTTTTATCCCAGGACAAGCAGGCAGGTATTCTCACATATGGGTGACGTCATCGACGGAGCCCAGATGCAGACGCCTCACAAGCAGACTTACTTGAAGAAACTCGAAGTTTCGAGTCGCCTGCACCGCGCATGCGTGAGTGCCTTCCCGCCCAGCACAGGGCGCATCTCCTCAGTTCTCAGTTTTCCACGGAGCCGAGAAGTCCCTCTGCATTTAACTTCGTTCACTTTGTGCCTTCTCTCAACTGCGGTTTGTGTTTTTTTCTTCAAGAATCGCTGTTTTATTTTATTTCTTTTATTTTAGTTAAAAAAAAATAAAATTTTTTCTTCTTCCATTCGTTTTCCGAGCCGCAGCCCGAGGGCTTCGACTTTGCGGCGGCTATTTTTCCGTCTATGTCCCGGCCTGCTACAGGCTTTAAGAGGTGTAGCAAGTGTCAGCACACAATCTCTCTTACGGACCCTCACGAACGCTGGCTCAAGTGCCTTGTGCCGAAACTTCATCCTAGGTCATGCCTGCCTTGCCAAACACTTCAGCCTCGTGCTTTCAAGCGTCGTTGCATTCTGGTGGACAAGCTTTTCGAGATGGGAGTCTCCTACTGATCCCTCGACTTCGAAGGCGTCTTCGGCCTCGACTTCCATTGAGGCTCCTTCTGCGCCTACTGCTTCCACCTCGAGCCTCATCAGACCTTCGTCGTTTGCAGCGGCTCTTGCTTAGACGTCATCTGTTGTGTCTTCCCCTGTTTCCTCAGGTCAGATAGCTCAGCAGTCGGTTCCGCTGGTGGTGATTAAAGTGTCTAAGACTCCTAAGTCGAAACACACTCACACTACCTCGAAGGAACCTCCAGCCAAAGCAGGTGGTTCGGTTTCAGACGGGGATCCATCCTTGCCAGCTTCTTTCCATACCATGTTAGAGAAGCAGTTTATTCAGTTCCTTACTAACATGGGACCTAAACTGCTTCCTCTTACCTAGCCTGGGCATTCAGCAGACTCCTGCGAGGTCGAACCGCTACCTTTGCCCCGGTCTGAACTTCCACACTCTTTGCAGGGAGCAGAGTCTCTGCGAGTGTCTGGTCTGCCATCCAAGCACGAAAAGCAAGGAGCAGATTCTTTGCGAGTGCCTCGACAAGAATCCTCACACTCTAAACAAGGAGCAGAGTCTTTGAGTGCATCGAGGATCCTCCACCAAGCCTCTGGAGCTTCGATTTACAGCCTCTAGTCCTATTCATACATCGGCATCGGCTGCCTACGTCTCCGAGGCAAAATCTCCTCGATCCTCGAGATCTGGTTCCAGACACAGTTCTCACCGACATTCGAGGTCTTCATCGAGGCATACTTCCAGGCATCGTTCTTCTTCTCATGACAGACCATCTTTTTTTGAAGCCTCGATCTACTCCAACCTCAACCAGACCACCGACTCCTCGTTCGAGGTCTGCGATGCTGGACCTCGAAGATGTTCCGATCTCATTTGCCTCGTCCAAGTCACCAGGTTCCTTTGATGCCTTTTTCCATGCCGAAGCTTCTTCTTCGACACAGGCTGCCTCGACATCCTCGAGTCCTTCTCGAGGCAAAGCATTGGCAGATCAGCTATCTTTCTCGTCTTTCCTGCGACAGATGGCTGTAGACTTGGATGTTCAATTGGATACTGGCTGCAAGTATTCTAAGGAGTATCTAGAGGTCATTCATCTTCCTCAACCTCCGTCAGAGTGTCTTAAGCTTCCACTTCATAAGCTTTTGAATCAGACTTTTGCTCGATGCATAGAAACACCTTTTTCCATACCAGCTGTTCCAGGAAAATTGGACTCTAGGTATAAAACTGTGCATCGCAAAGGGTTTGACAATTCACAGTTATCTCATCAATCCCTGCTTGTTGAATCCTCCTTGAAGAGATCCCACCCTTCCAAGGTTTATACCACAGTTCCTTCTGGAAGGGAGGGGAAAACTATGGACAAATTTGGACGTCACATCTACCAGAATACTATGATGTCCTCTAAAGTCCTCAATTATAATTTTTTATTTCATCACTTATTTTGAATTTCTTCTTTCTTTTCTACCAAAGTTTTTGGCTTATTTGGATAGTCAAATGCATTTTGAGTTTCAGGAAGTCATTGTATCTTTCTCTCAATTACGTCTGCATCTCCTCCAATCATCTTATGATGCCTTCGAGTTGTCTGCCTGAGTGGCTGCTTGCTCTGTAGCTATGTATCGTCTTGCCTGGCTTCGTACCATTGACATCGACTCTAATCTTCAAGACCGCTTAGCTAATATTCCTTGTGAGGGCAATGACCTCTTTCATGAATCCATCGAGGCAGCTACCAAGAAATTATCTGACCATGACAAATCATTTGCTTCTATAGTCATACCTAAACCAAAGCCAGCTCTTGCCAAGCCTGCAAGCCCTGCTCTTATCTATCAAAGGCGTTTTGTTCCAAAGCCGGCTCCTTATACTTGCCCTCCTATGAAAAAACAACCACCTCAGAAGCAACAGAAACTCCAGCTTTCTGCACCTAAGGCTTCTCAGCCTTTTTGACTGTTTACAACAGAGCATAACCTCCACGTTCTGTCTCTGACTCCTTTTCCTCCTATAGGAGGCAGATGCTTTTACAACCGATGGACAATAATTACATCCGACCTCTGGGTGCTTACCATCATCAGGGAAGGATATTCTCTTCATTTCACTCAGGTTCCACCAGAGCTTCCTCCAAGAGAGTATCCCTCCAATCCATCCCAGACCACCCTTCTTCTTCAGGAACCTCAAGCTCTGCTTCGTCTCCATTCCATCGAACCAGTTCCCTTGGAATAGCAGAACAGGGGGTTTTACTCCCATTACTTCCTTGTTCCGAAGAAGACGGGCGATCTACAACCCATTCTGGATCTCAGGGCTCTCAACAAATTCCTAGTCAAAGAAAAGTTTCGAATGTTGTCCCTGGCATCCCTTTATCCCCTTCTCGAGCAGAACGACTGGTTATGCTCTCTGGATCTCAAGGAGGCCTACACTCATATCCCCATTCTTCCGGCCTCCCGTCAATACCTCAGATTTCGGGTGGGGAATCTGCACTATCAATACAGAGTACTATCCTTCGGCCTGGCCTCGTCTCCCAGAGTGCTCACCAAGTGCCTGGTAGTGATAGCAGCAGCTCTAAGGAATCATGGTCTTCAGGTATTTCCCTACCTCGACGACTGGTTCATCAAAGATTCCACATCTCAAGGGGGTTATTGTAGCGACCCAACGGACTACCTGGTTCCTACAAAGATTGGGATTCGAAATCAACTTTCCCAAATCTCAACTTCAGTCCTCTCAGAATCTACAATTCATTGGAGCTGTTCTGGACACTGTCCAACTCAGAGCATTCCTTCCACAACAACATCTGGAAGCTCTTCTTCAACTCTGTCACACAATGTCTTCCCGCTCTTCCATCTCAGCGAGACACATGATGATACTACTGGGTCACATGTCCTCCACAGTACACGTTACTCCCTTTGCCAGACTTCACCTCAGAATTCCTCAGTGGACCCTGGTATCTCAATGGACGCAAGTTTGCGAACCTGCTTCTTAACACATTTCAGTCGCTCCTTCCTTGAAGAAGTCTCTCCGTTGGTGGATGCTCTCTTCCAATCTTTCCAGAGGCTTGCTTTTTCAAACGCCCCCTTATCAGAAGGTCCTCACGACAGACTCTTTGACCTACGCTTGGGGTGCTCATCTTGATGGTCTCCGTACTCAAGGCCTCTGGACCAGTATGGCTCGTCAGTGTCATATCAATCAGTTGGAACTCAGAGCGAACCTCAAAGCTCTCCATGCTTTTCAACATCTTCACAACACAGTAGTCCTCGTTCGGACGGACAACCAAGTCGCCATGTAATATGTCAACAAACAAGGAGGGACAGGGTCTGCCTCCCTTTGTCAAGAAGCTCTGGAGGTTTGGGACTGGGCAATCCGCCACAACACCTTCCTCAAAGCTGTCTACATTCAAGGGGCAAAGAATTGCTTGGCGGACAACTTGAGTCGTCTACTGCAACCTCACGAATGGACTATCCATTCCTCGCCTCTTCGCCACATTTTTTCACAGTGGGGAACGCCACAGATAGACCTCTTTGCAGCTCCCCACAACTACAAACTGCCTCAGTTTTGCTCCAGGATATACTCTCCTCACTGCCTCAAGGCAGATGCTTTTCTTCTGGAATGGACAAATCTTTTCCTTTACCTCCTCTCAAACCGCCTCCTGTGGTTTGGGACCTCAATGTCCTTATTCATCTCATGAAGCCTCCATTTGAACTAATTGATAAGGCTCATCTGAAGTATCTCACTTGGAAAGTGGTGTTTCTCATTGCCCTCACTTTTGCTCGACGAGTCAGTGAGCTGCAAGCTTTAGTTACTGACGGTGTTCCATCATGACAAAGTTGTTCTTCGTACTCGTCCGAAATTCCTACCTAAAGTGGTCTCAGAATTTCATCTCAACCAATCCATCGTACTTCCAGGGTTTTTTCCAAAGTCTCATTTTCACCCTGGAGAATCAGCTCTTCATACTCTGGACTGTAAATGTGCTTTGGCCTTCTACTTGGAACGTACCAAACCACACAGAACTGCTCCTCAACTTTTTGTTTCCTTCGATCCAAATAAATTGGGCCATCCTATTTCTAAGCGTATCATCTCCAACTGGATGGCGGCTTGTATCTCTTTCTGCTATGCCCATAAAGTCAGAGCAGTGGCACCTTCAGTAGCTTTCCTCAGATCTACACCTATTGAGGAAATTTGTAGAGCTGCGACTTGGTCCTCGGTTCATACCTTCACTTCTTACTATTGTCTGGATACTTTTTCCAGATGGGATGGACAGTTTGGCCAAACAGTATTACAGAATTTATTCTCCTAAATTGCCAACACTCCCACCATCCCATTCTGGTTAGCTTGGAGGTCACCCATATGTGAGAATACCTGCCTGCTTGTCCTGGGATAAAGCACAGTTACTTACCATAACAGGTGTTATCCAGGGACAGCAGGCAGCTATTCTCGCAAGCCACCCACCTCCCCTGGTTGGCTTCTCTGCTAGCTATCTGAACTGAGGAGACGTGCCATGTGCTGGGCAGGAAGGCACCGCGCATGCGCGGTGCGGGCGACTCAAAACTTTGTGTTTCTTTAAGCAAGTCTGCTTGTGAGGCTTCCGCATCCGGGCTCCATCGATGACATCACCATATGTGAGAATAGCTGCCTGCTGTCCCTGGATAACACCTGTTATGGTAAGTATCTGTGCTATTCTGTATGTATGTGTGTGTGTATATGTGTGTATATACAGTGAAGGCGGCAGAGAGTAGGAGCTTGGGGCAGAAAGCAGGGCTGGAAGATCGGGGCAGGGACATGCACCGCATGTTTCATTTTCGGGGCAGAGAGCAGGGCTGCAAGATCGGGGCGAGCAGGTAGGAAACACAGGGCAGATCGGGGCGAGTAGGCAGGAGACACGGGTCAGAGCAGGGCTGGAGAGTCGGGAAGACATTTTCAACTGGTCTCCAGCAGTCGCTTTTCAGGATGAGAGGAAAGCCCAGTTGAATCGCAAAATTTGTTTAGTGAATCGCGTTCCTGACTACGTTGCATGCAGTTCCCCTCATTTGCATGCGCGGATTGTAATCAAACCGCTACACAGGTTAGTGCAGGAGGGAAATCTGGTCGCAAAGTGTTTGCAAACTGATCGATACACGATTGGTTTGCTTAGTGAATCTTAGAGTCTATCTGCTTTAATATTCCAGAGTCGGAATGTTTAATATAATGTCCCAGAGACCTTTGCTGACCCTCTGGCTAGGCCATCTCACATGCTGACCAGCACCATTCAGTGATGTAAGGCTGACAGCTATGGGCAGCGGTTCAGGTCACTTTGTCTCCTAGATGTACGGAGGGTGATCATGAGGTACCTTATCACAAATGATTTTTGCCGTTCTGACCATCTACTCATTCTCTTTTCTAGACACAATAAGGGGGTAGTTGCATCTAAGGCTACAGTAATGTGCTGGATTAGGGCGACATTTGTTTCAGTTGTTTATATGCTTTCTATTAAGCAACTTCCTTGTGCATTTAGGGCTCCTTCCACCACAGCGGTGGTGACTTCTTGGGCGGAGATTTTTATTTCATTAAATTTGTAGAGCAGTGACTTGGTCTTTGTTGCATATGTTCTCCAGACATTATAAACTAGATGTGGCTCGTTTTGATGCTTCTTTTGGGGCTTCAGGTATTGCGGGGGCAAGGGATGCTTTCCTCCTACTTAAGGACTGCTTTTCTATCTCTCACTTGTCTCTGGATTTATCTGCTGCTGGTGCTAAAGAAGGAAAAATTATATGGCTTACCTGATCATTTTCTTTCCTTTAAACACAGCAGATGAATCCAGGGTCCCTCCCTGTCTGAGATTTTTGGTGTTATGTAGAAGTTTTCAGATACCTCTTTCGATCAGTATTATTAGTTAGGTTTTTGATGATAAGTGGTTCTGTGATCAAGAATCAGCTGTGTGAGTAAGGAGTTTACTGGTACCACTTTCCTGATACTTTGAAGTACAAAATTCTACAGCAAGGTTAGTTATGGATGTTGAAAGAACAGCCTATATTACACCTGTTTTGAAGAAATTGCATTGGCTACCGATTGCATTTTGAGTCCAACATAAAGTAATTTCTGTAATTCATCAAACCGTCTACCACAAGCACCATGGTACTTTACTAGTTTAGTACCTTATCAGCCTAATAGAGCTTTGAGATCTGAAAATCAAAAGTTGTTAGAACTGATAATACAAAGAAGATCTTGCCTCTTGGATTCATCTACTGCATCTAAAGAAAATAAAATTATCATGCGAGTCAATTTTAAAAGGAAAAATTATGTCAAATTATATGACAATATTAAAACTGTCATTTCTTTTCGAGCAGGAAGGAAGCATGCCTTTGGAAGATTTGCTAGCCATGTATGGCTATGAGCCTCCCATTCCTGTCATAGCGACTTCAAGCACGACTAGTTCTCCGAGCGAACTAACTGATGAGCTGCCAGATATGACGCTAGATAAAGTAAGTGTAAACCGTTTGGCTTTTACCAAAATTCAGATCTTAGTAACTGTTTGATTCATGTAAACAGTGAGCTTTCCTGGACTTTACAAATGTTGCATACTTGCCTAGATCATACTTACCGAGTAAAGATCCACAACTTCCTCCAATCTGCCACTTGGTTTTCCCCCTCGATCACCCATTTTCTGACCCAGCCATGCAAATTAGCTAAATCCCCATGCAAACTAGCCAAGCGATTGATGCACTAACATCACTTGGCTATATAGGAACCCCCTTCCCCCTGGGGGTTTTAGCAATCCAAAAAAAGCAACTGGTCAAGACCAGTCCTTACCTGTAACCGATAGTTCAGCCCTTTTTTGTTTTCATGGGTACAGATGAGGAGCCGACACCCCCCCCCCCCCTTGTGATATTAGGAATTATCAGGAATGGAATATAAAACAAAGGTGAGAATGTTATAATGCCCTTGTATCACTCCATGATGCGGTCTCACCTTGAATACATCTCAAATAAGATAGCAGAATTAGAAAAGGTACAGAGAAGGGTGACAAAATTATAAAAGGGATGGGACGGCTTGCCTATGTGGAAAGGCTAAAGCTGCTAGGGCTCTTTTAGCCTGGAGATACGATAGAAGTCTTTAAAATACTGAGTGCTGTAAAATTCTGAGTGAGTTGTACTGTATAGGGGTGAAGTACTTTTGTGTATAAAATAAGAGCAGTACTTGGGGATGATTGTATCAGATAATCTTAACATGGCCAAACAAGTAGAAAAGGTGATGCCAACACCAGAAAGATGCTTGGGTGCATAGGAAAAGGAATGGTTAGCACAAAAAAAGATGTGAAAGTGCCTTTGTATAAGTCTCTGGCAAGACCCCATTTAGAGTAATGTATACAATTTCTGGAGACAGCACCTTCAAAAGAATGTAAACAGGATGGAATTGGTCAGAGGATGGCTACCAAAATGGTCAGCGTTTTTCATCATAAAACATATGGAGGCAGATTTAAGATCTCAATATTCATACTTTGGGAAGAAAGGTGAGAGAAGATAAGTGATAGACATTTAAATATCTCCATGTATAGAAAGTGAGCCTTTCAACTGAAGGGAATGAGGGGGCATGGGATGAAAGTGAAAGAGGACAGACTTGGAAATAACCTAAGGAAATACTTCTTTACGGAAAGGGTGGCAGATGCATAGAACAGTCTCCTGGCAGAGATGGTAGACATCAAGACTTATCTAAACTCAAGAAAGCATGGAATTAAATACATAGGATCTTTAAGAAAGAGGAGGAGACTGAATGGTATGAAATCTCAAAGGGAGAGAAACATATAGTGGATGGTATGGATTGATGGACTGTATTATGCCATATAGTCTTTGCTAACTAATCAAAACATAGATCTGCAGTTATTTTCTAAGACATTTCAACAACAGATTTCTAAATAACATAGAAACATGATGAGCATGATGGTAGTTAAAGGCCAAATGGCCCATCCAGTCTGCCTATCCACAGCATTCACTATCTCCTGTTCTCCCTAAGAGATCCCATTTGTCTGTCCCACGCTTTCTTGAGTTCAGAATCTTTTTCTCCACCACCTCTATCGGGATACTATTCCATGCACCCACTACTTTTTCTGTAATTAAAAAAAAGCCCACCAAAACTGTTTATTTGGATTTATATCCCGTCCTCGTTTATTTCCTTAGATTACTACCTCTTAACTTCATCCTATGCCCTCTCATTCCAGAGCTAAGATTTACAACCTTGTATTAATGTGTGCAAAGCTCAGTAATTATAGAATAATTAGTGGTGGTTGTCAAATGTAAGGGGCACCTCTCTAGCTGGGCTAGAAGCAAGAGAGACTCCTAACCTACTTACATTCTCAATAACTTACCATACTCCCAGGATAGCACACACAGAAAAGACAAGACACTCACTCATTCATCAAGAAATGGCAATCGGACACTAAAATCCTTTTTCCTTCTTTTATTCTATGTACCAGCAAGAAAACTATTTTTTTGTTTTTTTAGCACTGTCCCTAGTACCCTCAATATTACATTTATCATAGCACATAATTCACAATAGACAGACATGTACAAGGGGTCACACCCGAAGACAGCTGTTTTCTGTCAGAGGGAAATGTAAATTATCCCAGGACAAGCAGGCAGGTATTCTCACATATGGGTGATGTCATCAACGGAGCCCGGATGCGGACGCCTCACAAGCAGACTTGCTTGAAGAAACTCAAAGTTTCGAGTCGCCCGCACCGCGCATGTGTGAGTGCCTTCCCGCCCAGCGTAGGGCGCGTCTCCTCAGTTCTCAGTTTTCCGCGGAGCCAAGAAGTCCGTCTTTGACTCTCTGCGTGAACTTTGTTACTTAGTGCCTTCTCTGAACTGCGGTTTGTACTTCTTTTTCTCACGAATCGCTGTTCTTACTTTATTTTATTTCTTTAAAAAAAAAAAAAAATTTCTTCCGTTCGTTTTCCGGGACAGGCCGCCCGGCCGCAGCCGGCTTCGATCTTGCGACGGCTATTTTTTCTTCTATGCCCTGGTCTGTTACGGGCTTCAAGAAGTGTGGCAAGTGTCAGCGCAGGATATCTCTTACGGACCCACATCGTCGCTGTCTCAAGAGTCTTGGGCCGAATCATCATCCTCGGTCATGCCTGCCTTGTCAAACACTTCAGCCTCGTGCTTTCAATCGTCGTCGTATCTTGGTGGACCAGCTCTTCGGGATGAAGTCTTCTTCTGATCCCTTGACTTCGAAGGCGACTTTGGCCTCGACTCCTACCGGGCTCCTCCTGCTTCTACTGTTCCATCTCGAGCCTCATCAGACCTTCATTGTTTGCAGCAGCTTTTTCTTCAATGACATCTGCTGTATCTTCCCCTGTTTCCTCAGGTCAGATAGCTCAGCAGTCGGTTCCACCAGTAGTGATTAAAGTGCCTAAGACTCCCAGGTCGAAGCACACTCACACTACCTCGAAGGAAGCTCCAGCCAAGGCAGGTGGTCCGGTTTCAGACGGGGATCCATCCTTGCTGGCTTCTTTCCAGACCATGTTAGAGAAGCAGTTTATTCAGTTCCTTACAAATATGGAACCCAAACTGCTTCCTGTTATCCAGCCTTGGGCATTCAGCAGACTCCCGCGAGTTCGAGCCGCTTCCTTTGCATCAGTCTGAGCTTACACACCCTTTGCTGGGAGCAGAGTCTCTGCGAGTGTCTGGTCTAGTATCCAAGCACGTGAAGCAAGGTGCAGATTCTTTGCAAGTGCCTCGACAGGAATCCTCACAGTCTATACAAGGAGCAGTCTTTGGGAGTGCATCGAGGTTCCTCCATCAAACCTCTGGAGCTTCGATCTACAGCCTCCAGACCTATCCATTCTTTGATAGCATCGGCTGCTTCCATCTCCAAGGCGAAGTCTCCTCGGCGAAGTCTCCTTGATCTTCGAGATCTGCTTCCAGGCACAGTTCTCACTGACGATTGAGACCTTCATCGAGGCATCCACCCAGGCATAGTTCTTCATCTAAAGAACGACCTTCTTCAACTAAGCCTCAATCTACTCCAACTTCGACTAGACCACCGACTCCTCGTTCGAAGTCCCCGATGCTGGACCTTGAGGATATCCCGGTTTCCATTGCCTCGTCCAAGTCATCATGTTCCTTTGATGCCTTTTTTCCTGCCGAGGTTTTATCTTGGACCCAAGTTGCCTCGGTGTCCTCGAGTCCTTCTCGAGGAAAAGCATTGGCGGATCAGCTATCTTTTTCATCTTTTCTTCATCAGATGGCTGTTAACTTGGATCTTCAATTGGACACTGGCTCTAAATACTCTAAGGAGTATCTCGAAGTCATACATCTCCCTCAACCTCCGGCAGAATCACTAAAGCTTCCTCTTCATAAGCTTTTGAATCAGACTTTTGGTTGATGCATGGAAACACCTTTTTCCATACCAGCTGTTCCAGGAAAATTGGACTCTAGGTATAAGACTGTGCATCACAAAGGGTTTGACAATTCACAGTTATCTCATCAATCCCTTCTTGTCGAGTCCTCCTTGAAGAGGTCCCATCCTTCCAAAGTTTATGCTACCGTTCCTCCTGGAAGGGAGAGGAAAACTATGGACAAATTCGGACGTCGCATCTACCAGAATGCTATGATGTCCTCTAAAGTCCTCAATTATAATTTTCAATTCATCACTTACTTAGAATTCCTTATTTCTCTTCTACCAAAGTTTTTGAATTATTTGGATACCCAAATGCATTTTGAGTTTCAGGAAGTCCTTGCTTCTTTGTCTCAACTCCATTTGCATCTCCTCCAGTCATCTTATGATGCCTTCGAGTTGTCTGCCTGAGCGGCTGCTTGCTCTGTGGCTATGCGTCGTCTTACCTGGCTTCGTACCATTGACATGGACCCTAATCTTCAAGACCACTTAGCTAATATTCCTTGTGAGGGCAATGACCACTTTGATGAATCCATCGAGGCAGCCACCAAGAAATTGTCTGACCATGAAAAATCCTTTGCTTCTATTGTCAGACCTAAACCAAAGCCAGCTCCTGCCAAATCTGCACACCCTGCTCTTATCTATCAACAATGTTTTGCTCCAAAGCCAGCTCCTTATACTCGCCCTCCTCTTAAGAAACAGCAACCTTAGAAGCAACAGAAACCTCAACCTTCTGCTGCACCTAAGGCTTCTCAACCTTTTTGACTGTTAACAACAGAGCATAACCTCCACCGTAGGTGGAGCATACAAGATTTTAAGAATAAATGGGATGCCCACATCGGATCCCTACGAGGGTAGCATAGAGGAGGGCAGCTTGGGGGACGAGTGATAGAGTGTAGATTAGGGGAGGGTTGTTCATTTTCTATGTTTCTATGTTCTGACTGTCTATTTTTCCCCCTATAGGAGGTCGTCTCCATCATTTTTACAACCGATGGACGATAATTACATCCGACCTCTGGGTGCTTACCATCATCAGGGAAGGATACTCTCTTCATTTCTCTCAGGTTCCACCAGAGCTTCCTCCAAGAAAGTATCCTTCCAATCCATTCCAGACCGCCCTTCTTCTTCAGGAAGCTCAAGCTCTGCTTTGTCTCCATGTCATCGAACCAGTTCCCTTGGAATAGCAGAACAGGGGTTTTTACTATCGTTACTTCATTGTTCCGAAGAAGACGGGCGATCTGCGACCCATTTTGAATCTCAGGGCTCTCAACAAATTTCAAGTCAAAGAAAAGTTTCGAATGTTGTCCCTGGCATCCCTTTATCCCCTTCTCGAGCAGAACGACTGGTTATGCTCTTTGGATCTCAAGGAGGCCTACACTCATATCCCCATTCACCCGGCCTCCCATCAGTACCTCAGATTTCAGGTGGGGAATCTGCATTATCAATACAGAGTACTACCTTTCGGCTTGGCCTTGTCTCCCAAAGTATTCACCAAGTGCCTGGTGGTGATAGCAGCAGCTCTAGGGAATCATGGTCTTCAAGTGTTTCCCTACCTAGACGACTGGCTTATCAAAGATTCCACGTCTCAAGGGGTTATTGTAGCGACCCGAGAGACTACCTGGTTCCTACAAAGTTTGGGATTCGAGATCAATTTTCCCAAATCTCAGCTTCAACCCTCTCAGACTCTACAATTCATTGGAGCTGTTCTGGATACTGTCCAACTCAGAGCATTCCTTCCGCAACAACGACTGGAATCTCTTCTTCAACTCTGTCAAACAGTGTCTTCCCGCTCTTCCATCTCAGCGAGACACATGATGGTACTTCTGGGTCACATGGCCTCTACAGTACACGTGACTCCTTTTGCCAGACTTCACCTCAGAATTCCTCAGTGGACCCTGGCATCTCAATGGACGCAAGCTTCTGACCCTCCTTCTCGACACATTTCAGTCACTCCTTCATTGAAGAAGTTGCTCCGTTTGTGGATGCTCTCTTCCAATCTTTCCAGAGGCTTGCTTTTTCAAACGCCCCCTCATCAGAAGGTCCTCACAACAGACTCTTCGACCTACACTTGGGACGCTCATCTCGATGGTCTCTGTACACAAGGCCACCGGACCAGTACGGATTGTCAATGTCACATCAATCTGTTGGAACTCAGAGCGATTTTCAAGGCTCTCAATGCTTTTCAACATCTTCTTCACGACCAGGTAGTCCTCATCAGGATAGACAACCAAGTCACCCTGTATTATGTCAACAAACAGGGAGAGACGGGATCTGCCTCCCTGTGTCAAGAAGCTCTAAAGGCAATCCGTCACAACACCTTCCTTAAAACTGTCTACATTCAAGGGGAGAAGAATTGCTTGGCGGACAACTTAAGTCGTCTTCTGCAACCTCAAGAATGGACACTCCATTCCTCACCTCTTCATCAGATTTTTTCACAGTGGGGAACACCTCAGATAGACCTCTTTGCGGCTACCCACAACTACAAACTGCCTCAGTTCTGCTCCAGGATATACTCTCCTCATCACCTTGAGGCAGATGCTTTTCTTCTGGACTGGACAAATCTTTTCCTATATGCATTTCCTCTCATTCTCAAGTCTCTGGTCAAGTTGAAGAACGAAGATAGCTCCTCGGTGGCCGATACAACCTTGGTACTCCCTTCTACTTCAACTCAGCAGCAGGGAGCCATACCTTCTGCCAGTTTTTCCTTCTCTGCTTACACGGAGTCAAGGATCTCTGCTTCTTCCCAACCAGCAGTTTCTACACCTGACAGCTTGGTACCTCTCAACATAACCCCTCTTCAGTTTTCTCAGTCTGTAAGAGATGTTTTAGAAGCTTCTAGGAAGCCTACCACTAGACAATGCTATCACCAAAATGGACGTGGTGTTTTTCTCATCATAAGGAGCCTCAGCATTCCTCCTTATCTTCTGTTTTGGACTACCTGTTGCA